>NW_024524377.1:9531320-10131320 GCF_017590135.1 Pyrgilauda ruficollis
AGAGCCCGACTGAGCACGGCTGTCCTCTGCCGAGGATGGGAGGGCAGTGACACCACTGCAGCCATGGTGCCCCTGGAGCACTGCAGCACAGGAGATGCTCACCTTCCAGATTCTCCCTGAGGGTCTGACTGCAGCCAGTCTTGGGAAATACTGGCCTGCTAATCCCAAGGCCCTTACACAACATTACTCTGTTCTCCATGCTGCTTTGTCATAACTTGGCATGTACTGAAACAGGCCCAGCAAAGCCACGGCTTTCCAAAACCCGGCTATTTACACCCAGGCTTGGGTGCCAGCCCATCAACCAGGAGCCGGGTACTCCTCTCTGCACACTCGGGGACAGAGGGGATGGGTGCTTGTGCCGTGGGGCAGGCAGGGAGCACAGGATGATGCTCATGGGGTGTTCCCCACTGAGGGACCCAGGGCCACAGGACTGTGCAGAGGCAGTGCTGGGCACAAGGGAAAGGCAGGAGCTGGTTTGGGAGCGCAGGAGAGCAGGAGCAGCCGCGGGCAGCGGAGGGGATGGTGAGGGCAGTGTAAACCAGACCCAGCTAACACGGGGCTGGTGGGATTACAGGGTGCCAGGGAAGCTGCTCACAAACACATCGAGGACAAAGCAGCCCTCCAGAGCTGAGGGGTAATGAGTAATTAATGAAGACAGGGATGAAATTCATAATGACTCAAAAATGTCCGAGATAATGAAGTCCTTTTCTTTAAATCCACCTTTAACAAGAAAGCTAAGGGAAAGGATTTAGATCAATTAAGAAGTAAAGAAAGGCAATCTTGTAAAAATAGCTATTGACAGAAGCAAGTGAGGGAACAGCTGGAAAGTCTTGCCATGGCAGTGTATAAAACAACCGTGTATGGCATAAAGACACCCATCAGTGACAGCAGGTACAGAAACAGTCAAGAGGGAGCTTCAGCATACATTTGTCAAACCACTGCAAATGCAGCAGGGTGCTGGTGAAGGGTCTGAGCTCTGGGGAGCCCATGGTGAGGAGCAGCAGCGAGCAGGGGTCGCAGTGCACTCCTGTGGGATGCAGCAGCCCTGCGTGAGCATCGGAGACCACTCCTGGGCAAGGGGTATGCAGTGGCCCTCAAAGGGATGGCCCCCATTGCATTCAAACTTACAAAACCCAGGGGAGACAAAAGAGGCTGGAAACATTGCAGCTGCCCCTAAAACATGTTCATTACCTCTCTCTTAGAGGAAATATTTTTGTCTCTCTCTGTCTACCATGCAGCAGGATACTTGGGATATTCTTTTCCTTGTCCTGGTAACCCAACTTCTTAACAACCATAACCCCACTTCTCTCCTCACTGCCTCACTGAGGAATTACCCCTGTAAGCTCCATTTGCCTGGACCTGTCTTCTGCCCCCTCCACAGGTGCCCTGGTGCAGGATCCTGCTTCCCCTGTGCCAAAACGCTCCCTCATGGCACAGGCTGGGTGGGCTCAGCGTCTCTGGGTGGGTTGGTGCTTGGGCCCAGAAGGGTTAAACTGTGGCCCTGTCACAGGGGCAGTGTCTTGACTGCCGGTCTATAAATAGGAGCTGGGTTTCTAATCTGCTCGCCACTTGTTTCCACTCCCTGCCAGTTTTTTCCTGCTTTTTCCTGCAAGGAGGTACCTGCGACTGCTACAGTTTGCAGCCCTGCAAACCCTGCTGGGAGAGGATGAGGAGCAGCCGAGCCCTGCCTGATGAGACTGCCTGATGTGTCAGTCCTACTCCAACCCACCCTCGGTAACACACACACACAAAAAAAACAAACAAAAAACCAAAGCTCAAGGAAGGAGAGAAACCAAGCCCTGCCCTAGGAGGGACTCCAGGATCCTGGTTTGTCCTGAGAGTTCCCCAGTCCAGTTTGACTCCCTGCCTTGCCCCCAGAGCCATCCCCTTTTGGGACAGGTGAAGCCCTGGTTCAAGCACTGCAAGCTGATGTGGTAGACCTGGTTCAGCTCCCTGGGTGAAAAATCCCTCTTGGTGGAAAGGGAGCAGGGAGTGGGGGCTGACAGCATTTTTGGTCTCTTTGCAGTCTCCAATCTGCTGGCTACCCCCAAGCCTGCATCCCCTGCCCAATCTCCTCCATCTCTCCAACAACGAGAACAGCTCCATCCCTGCTGAGCGACAGGCTGTAAATCCTTGTGAGGACTTGCTGGAAGAAGGGACTGGGGGTTTGCAGAGAAGGCCTGTGAGGAAAAGCTGGCTTGCCACTGGGTGAGGAAGACATGGGCAGGTTGGAGGGAGGCCGGAGATTAGCAAGGACATGATGACTCCCAGCAAGCTTGACCTGGACTGGATAACAGGCAACAGAAAGGGCTCAGGGAGGCATGACAGCAGCCCTCAAATATGCAAGGGGCAATTCCACAGGGGATTAATCTCTTCTCTGGATAGGGCAAGACATTTTGGGTTTAGAAAGAAAAATTTAGATGAGGAAAACATAACAATCAGAGTAATAAAGTTAACTTGTTTCCGGGCATAATTTTGCAAGGGGATGATGTGATCAAGCATGTGAAGGAACAGAATCCTGTTGTTTTGACCTGTTACATGTCAGTCCACTTAAACCTGAAAACCCAGCTTGGACAAGCATCTCTGTTGGTGGACAAGGAACAGACTGGATGAGAATTGGCCAAAAAGTGGGAGGTTCATTGCATGTCTCCCCCTGAGCAGTGTCCATGCCAGGCCAGGTGTGTGTCCCAGGGGCCTTTCCCTGTGTACCCATCTCGAGCTTCATCGCTGCCGACAGACAGACACTTCCCAAGGCTGCTGACTCACTGAAATGGAAATGTTTTCCAAAAAAATGCTGAGTTTGATAAAATTGCTAAGGGATCCTGCTGGCTTCCCTGACAGCTTGGCTCCCTGCCCTGCATTTGGAGTAGCTGCTGGGAGGGAGGTTAGTCTTGGCAGCCAAAGAAATGTGATGCTCAGAGCTCCCAGGGTGATGGCTCTGCTGAGGCTCTGGACAGGCTGGGCCAAGCCAGGGCACCCTGGTGGCATCTTCAGCCTCATGTCCCCCAGCACTCTGCCTTGCAGCTGCCCCTTGTCCTCCATGGAATATGTCTGGTTTCAGACACCAAACTAACCTTTTTTTCCTCACACATTTTGCACCCTACCTGCACCCCAGCACCTCTTCCCCTGGGAGGATGGAGAGCACCCACCCAGAGTGACAGTGGTGGTGATTTATTCCCTCTCTTGCAAAAGACCAGCTCTTCTGGCCAACAATAGGAAACAAATGGAGGTGTAGAGCCAACCCAGGTAAGCAGAAAGCTCCAGTTGCTTTTGCATTCGACTGATGATGGAGAAGCACCTCCAGACTGACGCAGTTTGGCTTCCAGCAGCATCAGCCTGAACTGTGCTCATCTGAGCCCTCACATGCTCTGGTGGGGCCCTCACCCTCTTCCTCACTCAGCTGTGCCCTCTTAGCTGTCATGGGTGCTCCCCATGAAGCCCAGAAAGGGCTCCTTTTGCTGATCACTCCTTTTGCTGGTCACTCCTTTTGCTGATCACTCCTCTTGCTGGTCACCACTTCTTGCTGCAGCTCCCTGTTTTATACCCAGCTGCACGGGTCCCTGCTAAAGGACCATGGTGGGATCTGTCTCTGAAAATTTAATGCAGCTTTAGGAAGTCCCTGGAGGTCTTCCTTTCCGATGAGCTTCTTCATCATGCTGGTAAGCCGAAACTGCTCCTGTCAGCTGGGGGCTGGGAGCCAGGAGGTGGTATCCTTAACCTCTGCTGCTGAGAGGAGCCTGTGCCCTACCCTTGGCTGTTCCTGGGTGGTCAGCCATAGGTGACAGATCCAGGGTTTCCTCTGGGACAAATCCTTGCTCGGTGAGAGGTGGAGACAGGACAGCCCTTTTAGTTCTGATCTAGAAGCTGAAATGCAGCCTGCTCCAAAATAATGCTTGGAGCAACTGGGAGTGCTCCAAAGGGAACCTTGAAAGAGATCTTGGAATAATCTGTGATACCACTGCAACCAGGGCAGAGGGCCTTGGCTCTCCAGAAAATCCCCTGAGAGCCATCAGGGTCACTGTGGGGAAGGGATGCAAGCTTCACTGCAACAGGCTTCAAAAAGCCAAATCCCTGCGAGTTGTCCAGCTCCTGCCATGCAGCATGGGAGCCAGAGGCCCCTTGCATCCCTTGGGACATGTCCCCAGCTTGGAGCACTCCCTGGAGGGCAGCACTGCCAGGAGGTGGGAATGTCCTCTCAGTGGCATTTTCCCTGCAGTCATTACCAGCGTGTGTATTCTCACTCTGTTTTGGCTTTTGGCAATCACCGTGTTTTGGGCAAGCACTAAACATTAACTTAGATTTGTACTTAATAACTTGGTGGCGTGTTAGAACTCGGTGCAGAGGGAGGGGACACCCTCAATCCCTTCTCCTGGCCTTGCCAAAGGTTTAGGGATGCCAGAGCAGGAGAGTCACTGAGTGCACACTGTCATTCACTGAGCGCACACCTCTGCTTGGCTGATGGCAGAGTCAGGTATCCACCAAGTCTTGTTTTCATCCACCAAAAATCTTTGATTTCCACGATGGTCATAGCTAGGAGGACCTCAGTGATTTGAAAGCAGGGTGAATAACCTTCTCAGCAGAAATCAAAGCCCCGGAGGGGACCGGTATGTACAGGAATGGCATTAACAACTAATCCCCTCTAATCCAAGATGACATCCTTATCACATGAGGGCATAAAATGTAATTAGACTTATATAGTGCTATCTCCAGAGCACTAAGCAAATATTAACTAATCCATCTTCCCAGTCCTCCTGTGGTGACAGCCCAGTTGCCCTGGATGTGCAGGTGGGGAAAGAGAGCATGGGATGCTGCACTAACAGGTCCCTTTCAGGAGAAGGCCTTGCAAACTGTGCATCCAGAAAAAAAAAAAATTAAAAAAAATAGCAAAGCAGTTTACAGTCACTGGGAGGTCTTTTGGGGACATGGGGCACACCTTCCTTCAAGGCTCCTATTATCAAGGGGATGGTGAGTTTCTGTTTTCTGCTGTTTCTCAGCACTTTCAGGATCCCTCCACAGCCATTACATATCTGCAGGGAGTTAAAATACATGTTCAGTCATGGGCTTCCTCCATTGTTGAAACACATTCAAATTTTATCCAGCCATCCCTTCAGCTCTGTTTGTGTTAGGGTTTGTTTTCTTACCTATGTCCTGGGTTCCCCCCTCCTCATGCTTACCACAGAAGGCACCTTTGCCAGGGGGAGCCTCCCCTCCCCTTGGCTCTCCAAGGTTAACTGGCCCCGAGATGGGAAATGCAGCTGATGGTCCCTGCCTGTGTGGGGTGATGCCACTTCCCTTGGGACTAAAGCCAGCGTGCAGGCTTAGCACCCTGAACTGAGCACTGCCACCCCTTGGTGCCAAGGGTACCTGGGAGCTCTGCCTCTGCACCAGGCTCTCAGGGGGCTGGTTTTTCCTTTAGAGCCTGATTCCCTTGGAGCAGCAGGACCATTTGCAGCAGCGGGGGATGTGATCCCCTTATCACTGTTGGTTAGCCTTGGGTGCCCTTGACAAAGAGCTGCTTGTGATGGAGCAAGACACTTAAAAACAGCCACCACATTTCTCAAGGCCTTGGGATAAGATTGTATTTCTTGGGCTGGCAATGCTCTCTGCTTTAAAAGCAGTTGGATGCAATTGAGTGTGAAGTACAAATTCCTCGACCAGTCTCTAAAGTCAAAGACACCCACAAAAAGGCCACTGGCATTTGAAGGACAGAAAATTGAATAGGTCCCTCTTTGGTGATGATGTTCCCTTGACTTGAGGACATCCCCCCTGAAGCTCTGTCCCAAAACACATTTACCAGAAGGCCTGGGAAGAGCTGTGTAGTGCAGGGTGAGGAGAGACAGTCTGTGTCCTTCAGGTACTCCCCAGCTCTGGGTCTCCTCTCCCTGCTGAGAGCTGCTCCCACACCCTTCAGGAACCAGGCAGTGAATGCTGTGTTTTACTTTCCCTTGGGTTATTGGGACTGAATGAAACAAACAGTGAAGGTTAGGACTCATGGGTTTGTTTGCTTTATTAATAAGGTTCCAGATATTCTGGAATAGAAAAGAAGATGCTGTATGCAGAAAATGTCAGCAAACTTTGTCAGGAGGGAGGGAATGCCATCAAGGCAGGAAGATGTGGAAGTGGTTCATGGAAAGCTGTTTAGACACTGGTGTCTTCGGAGTTGAGACTATGCTATACCCTCAGTGGTATATATATATATATATATATATATATATATATATATATATATATATATATATTCATACCTCACTAGGCTGAGAGCAGAATCCATCCCCAGCCCTCCCTTGGCTTCTTCCCTCCTTGCTCCCCACATTGTGCTGGCACCACTGCTCCACACTGGGACTGATCCATCTGAGAAGAAAACTGAAGACCAAAAAAAGGCATTTTTTCCTCTCCTGAAGGAAGAACAATTCCCAGAGGGAGCTGCTTGTCTCCTGGCACTGCAGGTACAGGTGAGGGAAGAGGGACAGTGTGCCTTGCAGGTGGGTGGAAGTGCATGGGGAGGCAGTGCAGCTCTCAGGGCAGGACTGTGTTGCCCCAGAAGCAACTAGGGACACCTCAGCTGCTGAGAAGTGGGTGCCACAGCAGGTTTCTGCCTGCTGAGGAGCTTCTGCTGACTCTGTTGAGGATGGCCAAAATCTCTATGCTGAGGTTGCCTTCAAACCATGACTCAGTTAAAACCCACAAATGTCCAAATGTTAGCATGCTCCAGAGTAGGGAGCAATCTTTGTCCTTTTAGAAAACTCACCTGATACTTCTCTTCTAGCTTTATAGTGCTGCCAGTGAACTGCTGGAACATGCATGACTTGGCCACTGTGTCCTCTAAAAGCCATTGAAAATGTTCCCTTTCCTTGCCCGAGGCCCCCTGGCTCCAGAGTTGAAGGGTTTCCTCCCTCTGCTTCTGGAGCTCAGGCTGCCTGGATTAAATCATGTATTGAAAAATTCCATAGCAGCTTCCGACCTCAATGAATAGCATATTCAAGGCCACTGGAAGGCTCTTGCATTTGTGTAGTTCAGTGATTTTCAACCATTATTTTTATTTCCAGTAGAGATGGGATTCCCCCAAAAGTCCCATCTGTAGCCAGCTGGCCTGTGAAGTGCAATCCCTTTCCACTGGAGAGGGAATGACACAAGGAGCAACCTGGGCCCTTGCAGGGTCTCTGGGTCACAGGCTGAACCTGCTGCAGCATGACCCCCCCATCCAGGAGGAGACAGGGATTGCACTGCAGCTGCTGGCATCTAAATCCCCACAGGTGAGGGGCTGCAGAGGGAAACTCCTCTGGTCACATTTATCCATGCCCAGCTGTGTTGGGCTGGACCTGGCAGAGAGGCACCATCAAACAAGGGCTGGCCTGCAGCAAAGGACATCCCACAGGCTGAAACAGAGCCTCAGACCCTCCCAGGGGTGACAGCAGGAGAAGAAGTTACCTTTATTAAAAGCACATTTCTTTTCACTCAAAGGCCACAGTCTGTTCCCAACTCCCTGCTGCTGAGCTGGGATAACACCAGGTGTGCCACCCACAGCCTCTACCAAGAGACATCTCTCCACGTCATCGTGTTCCTCACTGATTCCTAGATTAAATCTGGGCAGTTAGCAAGCTGCTCAAGGAGGCCATCCCTCCTCTTTTGTAAATGTTATCACAATGTGGCTTTTTTTTCTGGAATTCCCCATGGATTCCCAGTCATGCTGTGCACTGGCACCAATGGTTCAGACAGTTCTTCAGTGCAGTTTATGTTTGGATTGCTGAATCAAAACCTTGTAAGTTTAATCACTGCTAAGGTTAGAACAGGCCAAACAAGAAACTTTGGAAGAAGAACTTCAGAATAATGCATTTTATGCTTTTGAAGAAAACAAGCACAAGAGGCAGGTATAATGATAAAATCAAAATGCTAGCCATTTCAAATAAATGGAAACTATTGAAAAGCAGCCGTGATGATTAGATATAAATCTGACTGCTTGACACTACTAAGTAGATTATGTCACTTTAGGTTTATTCCATTTATTTATCATAAAAATAATGGTCCTGTCTCACCATTAATAGTCTCCATGACTGCTACTGCTCACACCAGGTGTTATAAGCTGGACATTGCTGGATGAACTCAGCTTCCCCTTCAGTGTTACCACCTCACTTCTGCTTGTGTCAAGAAAAGACCCTTCCCAAGAGATGTTTGTAAATTGTGACCAGGTTTCTTAACCTTGTTTTGATAAATGAAAGCAGATGCTTGGAAGGATTAATCTGATTCATCTTCAGTGTTTATAGCAATGGGAACACACTGGCACAATCCAGGGAATTCAGGATGCTGTGCACCCTATACTAAACAAATATTTATAATAACTCAAATAAGGAAGGCAGAGTTACACTGAAACTACTACAACCTTAGCCTATTTCACACTAGTATTTCTATTTTTTACATCTTCAGTCTTTCTACAATAATCTGTCTTAAAGCCCACAAATTTCTTTTACAATGGGCAACACATATCTATAGCACAAGGCTCTTGATTGAATTATTCTGTGGTAACACAGTTGTTCAGCTGATGCCATATAAACAGACGTGTCAGGAGTGGTTATTCCATTCCCTGCTCAGGGTCAGCTAAGAGCAAATCCACGTTGAATTTCAGTGTCAGAGGAACCCCTGTCATGAGATGAACCAGCAAAACTGTTTTACAGAGTAAGGTTGCATTTATATGAACACGTGCAGAGGTTGGGTAGTAACTTTGTGTCATCCTGGCTCTAGAGAGGGGAATGAAGATGGTTTGTGTGTTAGACTTTTTAATCTCAGTTAATTGATTGCCAATTCATCTGAGGCAGTTAATGATTTGGAGAAGTTGATGGGATGTTTGTCCCAGGACATAATTATTTCTGTCATTCCTTCCTCAAGCTGAAACTAAATGTTGGTTAATTGGCACTGATTGATTAAAGTAGAACAATGGAAAAAATTTCCTCTGAAAGTCTGCACTTGTCTTTACTATGAAATACGGGAGTGCTTCTAGCCTGAGACAAAATCCCACTGAAGACAGCAGTTTCTGCTCAGTGCAGTGAGCTTTAATTATATCCTTGGTATCTGTTCTCTCTTTAGTCCAACTGCTGTTGGACAGTCAGACCTAGAGGAGGCAAGAAACGGGTAATTTTTGCCATGCTGTAGCCAGCAGTACTGAATATTGTGCATCTGAACTGCTGCTGACTCCCCCACCTACATCATGGGAAAAGCTGAAGTAATGGGCTGTGCAGTGAGGTTAGTTATTGCACTGTGAAAACAAACCCTCAAGCCTTCTTTTGCAAGTGCAGGTGCAGCAGTTTTGTGCTTTGGTCACTGGGATTGTCTTATTTGAGGGTATTCATTACAGTTTGTGCCCTCAGCTGCTATCCCATTCCTTTCTGGGAAGTCTTTATCCACAGCACAAGAGTACCTCAGTGGGCAGATGATTTGTGTATTACAGACTTGAAATTGGTGATTTCAAGTCTTAAAAATTTGGAAACTACAGTATCTTAAACCATTGCCCTGGGTTGTGTGGGAAGGTGCTGAAATTGTCACATTTCTATTGGTCCCACTCAGGTTATTGTAAAGTTATATAATGTGCCCACTGTTATGAAGAAAATAACAGTTAGGTTAGATAATAATAATAATTATAAAATAATTATAAAATAATATCTAGGTTAGATATTAGGATAACAGGAAAAGGTTCTTCCCCTAGAGGGTGACTGGACACTGGGACAGGCTTCCTGGGAAGCAGTCACAACACTGAGCCTGCCAGAGCTCAAGAAGTGTTTGGACAATGTCCTCAGGCATGTGGTGTGAGTCTTGGGATGTCCTCTGCAGGAACAGGACCTACACTCAATGATCCTTGTGCATCCCTTCCAACTGAGGATATTCTGTGTTTCTGTGATTCTTCTTCCACACGCGCATTTCTGACATTCCTGTAACTCCACTACTTTTTGTCAAACAATTCTTAAGTTTATCCCTGGATGCACAAGAAGCAAGTGAAATCACAGACTTCAATAGTGCATCTCCCACCTTGAAAGAGATGGCTTCTCCCTGTTCCTACTGCGTGGCTGCTAAGGAGAGCTAGACTGGGCACCCTGGGGTTTATTCACACATCCATCACTGTTCTTGGTGAGGTCAGTTTGCCTTCAAGTTTCCTGCAATGTGGGGTGACTTGCTCATTACCTAATGGTGATGGTGCACCCACACTCTGTCCCATCATATGGAGTTAATACAAATGTATTAACTCCTTAATTTGTGTTAATACGAATGTGTTAACTTGCCCCACAGGACTTACAGAGACAAGAGAGGACACCTTGTATAAGCAGGAAATCTGGGATATCCTGGGGGAGAAAGGAATACTGAAGAAATAAATGCATTTGTAACTAGCAGTAGAGGTCAGTCTGCACCCACCTCCCCTTACCTTACCTTGTAGGGAACTTGGGAGGCTTTATTTTTTGACTTGGGAATTGCTCTGCAAACACAATAAAAGAGTCTTAGAATTTGTTTATAAAAATTAAGCGAATAACATGTTATTAGAATAATTGTACAAATCACTATCATTGCAAAATTGCTTTTATGTACAAATATTCCAGTTGGGAATAATTACAGTCAGACTACATGTAGCTAATAAAAGAAAACCACACTCCCTTTTCCAGTCTGTCTTCTTAGTTATGAATTTGTTGTGTGAATCATCTAACTAGAGCATTTCTGTAAGAAAAACCTCATTTGATGGAAGCTTTACTTTGAAGCAAAGAACCAATATTATTATAATAATAATATTGATAATAATTGCCAGTGTATTCTTGTATTTTGAGTTTTCAAACATAGTGTTCCTGAAGGACTATGTGATTCTGCTGAGGCACTAAGCATTCTCTGAGGGACTGCTGAAAGGTGTTTTGAGTACATGAAGCATCTTGAATTGTTTTCCTCTCAAGGAATTTAAAATGTCTCTAAAGTGTTTCAGGGGAAATGAAAGACTGTAATGTATTTCATACTTAGTGCTGTCCTACAACAGATAAATGCCCTGGAGTGCAGCATTTGAGTTCTTTCTACGTGCTCAACTGTGTCTAGTAATTATCCTGAAATTATTTCATGTCTGAAGAGTTTACATTGGAGAGGATGTGGCTACTTGACACTGTTACTTTGCCAACTCCAGATTATAATAAAGCCTTTCCTCTGGAGTTAAAAATAACCACTTTTGAGCTGGCTCTTGCACAGAAGTCTCACTGGGGCAGGACAGCACATGCAGTAGAGCAGCATGCAGACCTTTTACCACGAGTCTCTTCAGGAAGTAGGAAACTGTGGCCATCCCACATATGCTAGGGCATTACACATTTGGTAAAGACCTGGACATCGCCTTGAGCAGGAAGGGGATTATGGAGCATGTAGACTAAAACCTGGGTCAGGACCACAGTACCCCTTGCAGGATTTCACAGACTTGTTGAAATGTTGGGGGAAGTGACGTCTGAATATCTCTAATCTAAACTGCACCTCCAAACAGGGCTGGAGCCTACACTGGACTGCATCAACCATGGCTCTGCTGATGTCGTCTTGAACACCTCCAAGGGTGGAGATGCCACAGCCTGTCTGGTAGCCTGTTCCAGTCCTCTGGTAAAGAAGTTTTTGTTAATGCTCAGCCTAATCTCCAAGTGACAGCTTGTGGACGTTGAATTGATCACTGCTGCTAATGAGAAGTGCTTGACTTCATCACCTTCTTTAATGCCTTTGCATAGAGGGCTATTAGGACCTGTCTTAACCTCATCATCCTCAGACCCAGCAAGCCTAATGCCTTCAAACTTTCCTCACAGGAGAGGTGGTCTGTGCCCCGAGTGCTTCAGCAGTTCACCTGCTGGATCTGTCCAAATTCTCCACCTTGAACAGGAGGCTCAAACAGGTGCAGTTCCACCAGCATCAAGGAGAAGGGGCGATAGCCTTCCTTGATCTCATGCATTATGAGGAATGGTTTGCCTCATTTGTGGCAAGGGGGAACTGTTGTTTTTGTACTTAATCTTTCAAGACAACATTTGGGTCCTCCTCACTCGGGCTGCTCAGCAGTCAGCTGGTTCCCTGCAGCCTGAACTGCTGCATGGGGTTATTCCAGCGTGGTGCAGTGCTTTGCATGGCTCTGCAAAACTCAGTGAGGTTTCTCATGGCCTCAAGTTTCCCAAGGTCCTGCTGATCAAAGCATGGGTGCTCAGTATGCCAACCACCACACCCAGTTTGGTGGTGCCTGCAAATCTCCACAGGGAGTCTTCTGCCTCTTGCTCAGGCTCTTAGGACTCCCTTTCCACGAGTAGAGAGGACACAGCCTTGGTCTGTGGGATCTATGGACTAGACATCTTCTGGCATTCTTCTGCTTTCCCACACCCACCCTTGGCCAAGCTGGCTGAAGCAGTCAGTTCCTGCTGCAGCCTGGCTCCTGGCCTCTCATCTCCCTGCTCTCCTCTCCCTGCAAGTGCTGACACCAGTGTTTGGGGCAGGGTGGCAGACCAGGCTGCTGGGCGGATGTGGGATATACTCAGCCATCACAGATATTTTTGGCCCAGCGACAATTTTTCAGCTATGAAGCAAAGCCTCCTCGGGCAGCAGAGCTGTGAGCAGAGCTGGGCTGTTGTCAGCTCTGAGTGACGATGCTGCACCTCCTGCCACTGCTGCCCACAAAGCACCAGGCAGCGACGGTCCCCTCTCTGCCACCCTGGTGTGTGAGGGTGTGATGGATTCAGCTGCTCCAGCCAGGACAGGAGCACAGCACAGACGGTGACCTCAGGCAGAGGGACCATAACTAACCCCCAGCCATGTTCTGGGCACAGCTGTTTGCAGAGTCAGTGTCTGCTGCTGGCCAAAAAGTACATGATTATTTTTTTTCTGCTGTTGTTCTTTTTTTTCTTCTTTTTTCTTTTTTTTTTTTTTTTTTTTTTTTAAGTCATATGCTGCTTTCCTACTTGTGCTGCTGGCTCCGGAGATCTCTCTTGCAGCAATGTAAACACGGCTACTGTGTGTCCCCACGATTGCAGCCTGTAGCTCACAATGAGACAGCCAATGCCAATAGATGTATAATGAGCATTTAAAAAGCACTTATTTTGTCATCCAATCATCCATCTTCCTCATTGTGTAAATATTTTTTTTTGTTTCCACAACAAAATGACTTTAAAAGAAATGTTCACCAGGAAGAAAGAAAATTTTGATTCTAGTGATAAAATCAGGACAGTCAAAATGATTAATATGACATTGGGGAGAGCTCACAAATGAGGCTTAATTTCTGCGGCAAAAAGACCTCGTGGATACATCAGTGCTATGATGTGCCTGGAAATTTAGTGGCAGCTGGAAATTTGATGGTGACCTCTGATAAGTAAGAAAATGGTGAGGGTTTTAATGAATGACTTGAATAAGAAAATAAGCCAGTCTGTGTGGTATTCTTCCTGATATTTGTTTTGCTATTAAGTTCAGTTAATGTGGCTCTCATTGTGTCAGGATGATTGTGTTGACAGCACATCACAACATATGAGCATGGGGCAGTTTGACTGTCAGGGAAGGGGGCACATTGCTCCACACTCACGAGGTAGAGCAGGGAGGTGACTTTAATAAGATGGCTTTTGGAAGCCTTTGGCAGAAGACGTCAGAGATTGTAATGACAGAAAGAGTCCTGGTGAGCTCCTTTGCTCTCCTCTCTCAAACTGGCCACAAAACCTAAATTAATTCCTTTCTGTTCAACGTTTTTGGGTTTTTTTTTTGTGTGTGTGTGAAAAAAAAAATTAGTCTGTAATTATATCTAGAAAATAGGGATGGCGGGAGGTGGCTTTAACCACAAAGTTTGGGAAAGTTACACTCATGGTGGATTGCATTCACTGCAGTTTGTTCTTTGCCTCACTTCATTAACTTGCAGTGTTTATTCTGTGGCTCTTGTATCTTTGTTGTGAGGTTCAGGAGCATATTTTATGAAATGTTGATTTTCCATGTGAGTATTTATAGACTATGTTTGAGTCACCTGTTAATCTTCCTCTTGTAAAACCAAAATAAGCTCAGTGTTTCTGTCAGTATAATGCACACTTTCAAGACCTTGTTCATTCTCAGTTTTTCCAGTTCAGTGTCCTCTTTCTTGGCTGTATCACCACAACTACATTCATGCTCCTGGTGGTAGCCACTGCCCAGGGCTTCTGTTCAGCAGAGAGCAATGGGAACCCAGCTAGGCTGGCTTCCATCTGAAAAGTGGACCAGCATGGAATAGATGAGGAGACCTCGAGGGTCAGCGAGCTACCTGGAAAGCCTGGAAGCAATCCCAAATCCTGTCAAACGCAATGTTTTTTTTTTTGTTTGTTTGGGGTTTTTTTTGTTTTGGTTTTTTTTTTTTTTTTTTTTTTTTTTTTTTTTTTTTTTTTTTTTTTTTTTTTTTAATTTGAAGCAATAAGAG
Source organism: Pyrgilauda ruficollis (assembly GCF_017590135.1). Classification (NCBI taxonomy): domain Eukaryota; kingdom Metazoa; phylum Chordata; class Aves; order Passeriformes; family Passeridae; genus Pyrgilauda; species Pyrgilauda ruficollis. The sequence goes on from NW_024524377.1 coordinate 9,545,713, forward strand.
CTGTGTAAAAGCTGTTCCTTTCTTCATTCATAATATTGCAGTTGATTAAAACCTCAGGTTTGCATTTCTGGTGCCTTCAGTATTTTCCAGGGAAAGTTAAGCAAATTTAGCCAGTCATAGCCCAGTCACATTTCTTGGTTATCTTGCAGAGCTCCTTCAATATAACTCCCCCAAGCCAAAGGCTGGAAACCTGTGAGGTAAAATACACAGAATGGCAGCACAAAAGGCACATGCTGACTATTGTTCCTAAGAGCATATTCAGTGCTTGGGTGACCATCTCAGTAAGTCTCTGCAGCTCATTTCAGATCCCTGTAGTTCATCCAGATTCTATGGTCTGTGCATCAGGAGGGAGGTGGAGTAATCCCTGAATAACTGGCTGCTTTTGGGAGCTCTTGGGTACAGTATAATGTTCACCCTTGGTGCTTTCAGTTTATCTGGGGCTTTGTGAACACAAAATTGCTAAACTGATACAGAACATCCTGTTAGACTTCCCAGAAGCAACTCAGATGTTTGTGATGGAAGTCATAAAGGCATAGAGATGTTCAGTTTCTTTTCAGTTTCATGCAAGTGAAGTGTTTCACTTCTTTTACAGATCTGTAACCATCTCTACAGTGTTACAACACTCAAATCCATTTAGGCCCTTGGCTAATGGGAACATTGTTCTTCCAGAGCAGAAAGGTCACTTCCAGCAGAAGTGACTGTATCTCAGTCACTTCACTCCAAATTCTGCTAGTTTGGTTCCAGGCGCTGAAAAGCTGCTCAAAACCTCTCGACGCTCTCGCGAAGCAGATGAAAGATGTTTCCCACTCAGTGCTTAGCTAAAGTGATTGCAATGAACAGTGAAGCAGCAGAATGAACTTTTGGACTGAACTCACAGGCACACTGCTTGGGTTTCCAGGTACAAACATCCACAGGAAAAGACACTTGTTTTTTTAAATACCTTTTTTCAACAAAAAAAGTATCCCAAGGTCCCTTCATAGTATTACCTCAAGTAGAAAAATCCATCAAAAAATATTCAATCCATCCCTTTCAATCATATGATCAAAGTATTTTACCATGGCATCTAAAAAAAACCATCTAAAATGAGAGATGAAAAGCAATCAGCACAGCAAAGAAATTACTTTAATCTGGGAGGAAGTAGGAGAGTAAAGGGAAGTTTGGGTGACAAAGCCGTGGTGGAGAAGACTTCTTCCCTGAGGAGCTGTGTTAAGGTAAGAGGAAGTGCAGATGCTGGGAGCCCCAGAGAGAGTGGTGCAGAAGATGATTTGGCCTGCGTGATGTGGTGGGTTCTGAAGGCCAGGAGAAGGTATTTGATGTTGTGGTACAAACTTCCACACTGGGGGGAGAGCAGCAGTTAGACCATAAAATGGCTGAGATTTCTTTCAGGAGAGGCAGACAAGAACAAAGAAGTCTTTTTCTTCATCAGATTTGGCTTAGAAAGGAATGGGAAGGACAGGAACATTTAGAAGACAGAGCTGCTGCCAGAGTCTCTGTAAAATTAATTAGTAGATTTCACCTTATTTTCTACACTCATCAACAGGCTAGAGAGGAAATGAGTGGAATCCTTTTAAAGTAATTTTTAAAGTAATTTTCACTTCAACATATGTACTTTCTAGAAGGGTAGTAAGGAAAATATATCATGCCAGACTTGATGGGATCTTTTGTTTCATACAGTGTGACAATTTACTTTTACACTGGAGTTCATATTTCCCCAGTAGGTGCAGCAAACTACTTAAACTGTGGAAGGATATTTACTATTTAGAGAAGTCCTTGGACAGCTCTGCAAACTTTGCCTTGTTTCTCTGTCCAAGAGCTATATATAGTCTTTGCTTAATCAAGGTCTCAGATTTGTGTGAGCACAGCTAAATATTTTTGAGAGTATAAAAAAGATAACTCCAGCCATTTTGCTTTGCTAGAGCCAGTGTTTGTCTAACTGTGTAGTAACCGAGGATACTGTAAACACACATTGATTTGTGCAATTTCTTACTCTGAAATTAACAAGCAGATATAAACAATGCATCCTAAAAACTTTTAGATCCATAACATCTCTGTAAAACTGCTTAGTTACCTTTCAGGCTACCTTGTTCTTTATCTCAGGGTACGAAACCCCTCTGACCATCATTATATTGCATCTGACTCTACTGGGCTTGACCTAACTATGATCTAAAAATGGTGTGACAATAGCAATATTCTATAATCATGGCAGGAGAACAGAAAATTTGACTGTCTGAAAAAACTCATCTGACGGTGAAAGCTGGCAGTCAATGCTGACAAGTACCCTGAGTAAAGTGCCTTTTTCTCAGCTGAAATTTGACCAGGAACCTCAGGGATAGGAAGCCCTCTCCTGAAAAGCTGACTGAAAGATGTTTAATGACTCAGAGTAACCAAGGGTCTGTTTCAGTTTCTGCTGGTGGACAGACAGTATGAAATGCCTAAACAGGGAGCCCCTCTACCCTTCTGTTCCCTCCTGTCCAAACTATCAGGCCACAGAAGGACTGGTAGGACATGAAGGTGCCCTGAGGGCGTTAGGAAAATGACAGCTATGGGCAGCTGTGTGGGTGAGGGTCAGCATCTGCAATTTGAAATGGAAAAGAAAGAGATTTCTCTGCAGTGTGTGGGGAGTTGAGATAGAATGGACAGGAGGGCTTCAAATGGCTAGGGGTGGGTGAGTTTAGTCCCTGACACTGTTCTCTTCTTCATCCACCTCCTCTGGCAAACTTTGCCTCTTGCTCTCTCAGTTGGAAAATACCCCCTGACACAAAGGTCGCATTAACTTGAGGCACAGGACAGGGTAAGCGACAGCAGGGAGCTAAAGCCATCACCTGTCGTTCACTTAAAGAAAACAAGGACCTTCGAGGAACCTGAGCAGGTCTTCCACACTGGCGTAGGACGGAGCGGGCCACAGGTCGGGCCACAGGTCGGTCCCCAGCTCAGCCCGGGATCGCCCCGGGGTTGCCGTGCCCGCCCCTCGCTGGCCCCAGGCCCCCTCACGCCCCGCTCCGCGCCAGGCCCGTCCCTCGGGGCCGGCGCTCCGCCCCGGGGCTGCGCGGCCCGTGCCCGCCAGGAGCCGGGGCTGGCGCTGGGGCGGGCCGGGGGAGGGCTCGCCCGGCTGCGGCGCCCCGGCCCGGCCAACCCGCGCCCGCCGGGGCTGAGCCATAAAAGCGCCGGGAGCCGGCGGAGCCGCGGCTTCAGTTGGCGGCAGCCGTGTCGGGCGCCCGTGGGGTGGGCAGCGGCCGCCGCTCCGCAGCGCAGGGACCGCCGCCGGCCATCCCCAAGATGCTGTTTTGGCACACGCAGCCGGAGCATTACAACCAGCACTCGACCGGCAGCTACCTGCGGTGAGTCCCGGGCGGCGGCAGCCTGGCACGGGGTGGATGTTCGGTCGGGTGCCCCTGTCCCGCGGCCGCCCGCCCGCCGGCTTCCCTCCCGGTGCCCCGCCGCGCCGCTCCCTCTGCCTGAGAGACCGTTTTACTTTTTTCTCTTCCTTTTTTTTTATTTTTTTATTTTATTTTTTTTATTTTTTTTTAGCGCCTGGTTAGGCAGTTCTCTGCAGCGTTGCTTTCTTGCCTGTGCCGGGTTCCCTCTTCTCCGGGCTGGCGTAGCGCAGCTCCAGGGGAGGAGGTGCGGCAGCGGCGGAGCGCTGTCAGAGGAAAGCGCCTGTTGGCAAATTGAGAGGGCACCCAGTTTTCTGGGGATGGGATTCCTTTCTCTGCGTTTTAGGACGATGTGTGAAAAGCGCAGAATTTCACTTTCTGAACTTGTCTAAACCAGCTTTTTCCTGCCTCCGCACAGTTGCGTTCAATTAAATGTGCCTAATTTAAGTACAAGGGCTGCTAAACAATAGTCTGTGACATGTGTAGCACAAACCCGTGTTTCCTCCCTCCAAACGATGTCAAAGCAGGCAACTTTGGGAGTTCCCTTTTTGCTGGGTGCTTGTGAATTATTTGTTTTCTGAAGATGTAAAGCTCCGCCGTCGGCTGGTGGCGATTGCTGGAGTGGGATTTTGCTGAATTGTGGCAGTGGAGAACCTGGCTATGGCCCAAGAACCCTGACTTTCGAATGTACCCCCAAATAACTACTCTTGAGAGAGCATTGAGTTTGTCTGGGGAAGCACTTCGAATGCAGATAATGCTTCTCTTTCAAGGAGACACGCTATCTTGACTATTCTTGCTGCCTATCAGTGTACTTGCAAAGGAATTTTGTTTTGGACTAAATAATAATCTCCCATTATCAAATGATACAATATTGGGAGATTATTGCCTTCTGGCAGCTTTTCCGTTTCTTCGTACAAGATTCTTCATCTCCTCCCTCTATGTCAATAACTCAGTTTCACAACGTGAATGTGGCAAAAGTCTTGTTCTCTCTTGCTTTGCACTTGCAAGTCTGATTAGTTTAGGACAGTGAAAATGGTACTAGCAGAGGAGCATCAGCATGTTCTCCATTAGAGAGTGTTTAGGGTGGTCAGGCTGCTACATTAACTCCATGGATTTGTAGCAGGAATGCTAGAAGATCATCAGGTCTGGGTCAGGCTTTACTCCACAATTTAAATTCCGTTTAATGGGCCAGAAAACATATTAGCTTATTTTTGCTGGCTTGATGCTAGCTGGGGGATAAAGGATATCTGTTCTGTCAGGAAGGCTGCTGGTATGGAGGTGACTGTTGGTATTTTAGGAACAAACTTCAGCTTTAGTGAGTACCTGTCTCTCTTAAGTGGTGGATTTGATCTGGGATGAAAATCCCTATAGCCACTTTTATGGCGACTATGCCCTCAGGTGTTTCAGGGGAGGTTGGTTGAACAAAACCCTTGTTTTTTATGTAGAGATGGCTGATTCTGGCCAATTCACTTTCCATGAGAATGTGTTAAGACCTGCATTTCTAACAGGGGCGTTTTTCTGCTGAGCAATGCCTTTCTGAAGGCTTTCCATACCCCCTTGTAGTGACTGCAAGAAACTGAAACAATACAATATTTGAAGTTGCTGTAGGAAAAGTTTGTGTAAGTTATATTTGCAGAGATCAAGAGCTTTCTGCGTATTTGAGACATCCGTGTAAATTCTGCTGTACTTCAGTGGTATTTGTAGCTGGAGCAAGATGATGCTGCAGAAAAATTCTTGTAAATTTTCATTAATTTCTTCTGAAAACGCAGTACGTGTTTTACCCTCTGATCTGTCAGCTGACTGAACTCTCAATTAACTTTCTTTCCTTCCAGCTTCCAGGGATGCAAACTAATTATTATTTAAGTCCAAAACTGTAAATCTTTAGCATAACGGTGAAAATTGGGGGAGTTTTAAGGAGTTCAACCTTTTTTTTTTTTTTTTTTTTTTTTTTTTTTTTTTACGGATAGGAACTGTTGTAAAAGCCTGTTTTCCCCTAAACTTGATTTGCAGCTCTTGAATGAAGAGTTGAATAAATGTTGTGGTGGCTTATATGCTTATAACTTGAAAAATCTTTTGACCTCATTCTAAGTTCCAAACACAATAAGGTCGAACGCTTAAGAAGGTCTTGACCCAAAGCAGTTAGAGCACAGGCCATTAGTTTAAATGCTCTAGGAATAAAAATGTGATTAACTTATGTGGCTTTGTTAGAGCTTTAATATGGTGAAGCTTTCCAGAAACCGAGTCATGAATTCCTCCATGCTTGCAGAATTCAGTGATCAGACAGCTGTGCTGGCAGGTGTAGGGGTGCAAAGAACCTGATGTGAAATATGGCATTTAAATTTGACTTCCCCTTGCCTAAATTTCTCAACTGTTTCAGGTGAGTATGTGTACAAATTCCTCACCCCTGACTGTTAAACCCAGGCCAGATTTGGGCACTGTTTCTGCCGAACTGCAGAAGTTCTCGGGCGCTGGAGTTTTTGACCTGTTCTCATCTGTAAAGCCACAGGCATTCAGAGAACATTGTGCAGAGCGGGTTAGGAGCAAATGCTGGCATCCTTAGGAGCAAATGTTGGCATCCGGGCTGAGTGAGATGACTCCGGGCTGAGTGAGATGACTCCGGAGCAGTATCAGATCCTGCATGTGTGTGGAGCAATGCTATCTATTTCAGAAATCTACTGCAGGCATTTCTGTCACTTCATTGCTGTAGTAAATCATCACTAAGGGAAAAAAAAAAAAAAAAAACCAAAAAACAACCTCTTTGTGGCAGCAGTTAGGCAAGAGCTGTGATTATGTCAGTAATGCCAGGAAGCAAATGGGGCTGGATGCCTTCGAGTGGCTGGTAATACTGGGGGCGTGGAGTTGGAGGAGAGAATGGAAACAGAGATGGGTGTTTCTTTTCTTCTCTCTGCATCTGAAATGGCACAATTTGCGCTCTGGCATTGTTTTGTATTAAACAGGAGTACCTGTGTTTGAACCAGGCACTTGAGCAGTTTACTCTAAACTGCTTCACTGTTTCACTGATGACCTAGGTAGCCTTCAAGGTTGTTGTGAGTGCTATAAGTGGATCATTAACTGAACAGGCAAGGAAAAAATTCTTAATGCCCTTTCAGGTTGCATGCCTGTACATGCTGGATGGTTTTTCTTAGAGCATTTTGCGGATGGGGTTGTCAGAGGGAGCAGAACTACAGCCTGTGTAAAATTCTCGAGTCTTCACACATCTGGAAGAAATAGAGGAGAAAAAGAATCGCTTGTTCTGAATTGTCACCATGTTCAGTATAATCCTCCTAATTTGGAAGGGTATTAATGTTTTAAGTAGGTGGACACAATGGCTAATGTGGTTCTTCAGTGTCAGTCAGGCTGAGATAAGGATGCTTATTCCTGACATCTCATTTTGTACTAATCAACTCATTTGTTGAGCTCTCAGCCTTGCTTATACCAGTTCTGCTTGGGGATTAGTGTGGGTTGGGATCAGCCTGACACTAAATCAGCAGGCAGGTCACTATCAGCATTTTGTAAAGAAGTGGGAGCTGGGGCTGTGTGCAGGTCCTAGTGAAGCTGCTCCCATGCACCTGTGTATGCATTTATGAAGGTAGCCCAGTCCTGACTTAAGAGCTGTATGATTCCTTGGGACCAGGTTTACTAGAATGCAGGGAGATATTATGAATAAATTAATCCAGCCGTTCATGGCATCATTTACCTGAATATCTCCTTTGTACACCAGAGCTGTGTCTGCTTCTCACCCATGGCTGCTACTTGAAGACATTTTTCTGATCTGACATTTGGCTGTCAAAGTGCCCTTTCTTGCTTTTTTTTTTTTTTTTTTTTTTTTTTTTTTTTTTTTTTTTTTTTGGGGGGTTTTTTTTTGGAAACAGGGATTTTTTTTTTTTCTGGAAGGCTTTCATCTGAGAACCTGAGAACTCTTAATCAAATATGTCCATATGTCCACAAGGATGAAGGATCTATTTTTGATATTTTTTTTCTCATCAAGAAGACTGCTTAACTGAAAAGTGAATCTGATTTATTTCTTAAAAACTTGCATTAATTCTCAGACGTACTCTGTTTTGGCAGTGCTATGTTCTTTGTGTGAGTGCTGATATCCTAGATGCAGAAGTTGCCTGGTTACGTTAAACAGGCCAAATTCTTCCTCTTAGCCATTTTAACCCGGTGTTTCTCTGGACAGCACCCCTGTTACCTCAGATCACGAGACCCAGATGCAGATTGAGGCTGGAATAGTCCATAAACTCTTTTTGACTGTGTCTAACTTGTACGTTGCAGAGATGTCCTTGCGCTGCCGATCTTCAAGCAGGAAGAGCCGCAGCTGTCTCCTGAGAACGATGCCAAACTGCCACCCTTTCAGTACGTCCTCTGCACAGCCACCTCCCCCGCCGTGAAACTGCACGAAGAAACTCTGACCTACCTCAACCAAGGTAGGGTTTGCAGTACACTGAAGGAGAGGATATTTCTTGGGAACAATTCATGAGATTTGATCCCACACTTTGACTTACTGGGAGGGCAACGGGATGGGAAAAGAGGGATAGAAGTGGGGAGGGGGGTGGAGGAAAGGAGAAATATTTAATTTTCCACATTTACATACCAGATTATCAACTATTTTAAAATCATGAAATACCACTGATTTAATTGTTGACTTAAGGCAGTGTTATAGCATGCACAGTTCCCTGTGGCAAAATACTGGCTTGATCTCAGACACCTTAAGCTGCAGCCTCCTGCCTTCAACTCACAAGGCCAGATTGATGAAGCAGATTGGACTGGGGAGGGCTCTTACCACTGCAAGTCCCCTGGCACTGCTGGAGGGCATAGCCAGGGAATGATTTAGCAGGTATCCAAGGGCTGCTCTGAGGTCTGGGCAGAGTGACATCTCTCCAACAGGCTGGCTGATGGCTCTGCTCAGTGCCTAACTTGACAACTTGCCAGGGTTCAGTGCAGCAAGGTCCTCTATAGCCAACCTCACAGACTGGTTCATACTTCTGAATAAACACTTTGTTTCTCTGTGTTCTTTTCACCCGCTTTGGCAGCATTTGTGCAGACACATGTGTGGTTGGTGTTTGGCTGTCGCTTTGCAGGACCTCCTGTGCATGAGTCTTGAGGGGATCAGACCTCTCCATGCACACGGTATGCTAAAACATATTTTCGCTCAGTTTCTGCCAGGCTGTAAAAAAGGGCCTAACAGCAAGCTGAAGGCTGTCTGCCCTCTCACTGAGATCCTCTTCTGCCTCAGGATACTGCCTCATTTCTAAGCTTCATGCCCTGAGTAGGATGCTCACTTGGGTGCATCCCTGGATAGGTTTCTCTTAACGCTGGTAGAAATCGGAGCCCTGACCTCCCTTGGACTCTGACCTCAGGTGCAGCTGGCTGCTGGATCTGTGTTGTCAGCTGGTAGACCCATAGAACCCCCACAGAAAGATCAGTGGAGTACTGCAGGCTCTACCCAAGGAACCAGGTATTTCCTGTCACATAAGCTGGCACTGTTCTGTCTCTGAGGACCAAAAGGTGCTTGGGGTATGTGACTGTGTCATCTCAGTTTATTCATCTAAACACAGCAGATCCCAGGAGGTTATAATGGGGCATATCAATTGTGAGATTCAGATGAGTCTTCCTATGAAACACAATTCTCTCCTGTATTGAAATAAAATATTTTTTTAATTAAAATCTGTTGACAGCCAAGTATTTTAGCATACTTGAAGCAGTGCCTACTTTTTTACTTTGGCAGGGAAAAAGTTAGACAACTCTTAACACAATACCATGAGTTTTTAAAAAAACTCTCTGACTGGAGCAGTCCATGTTTTCCTTTGCAAAGTAAGACTGTTACTGCCTTTTATATAGACCATGTTGTGTTAAGCTTTGTCCTGCTAACTATTGCAAGGAGTTAGCTACTGCTACATCTTGACAGGGCTTCCTGCTTCATTGTCATTTATTGGATATCCTCTATCTTTCATCCCTCAAGGTGGGATGTGTCTTTGCAGAATACAGAAGAGCATGAAGCTGGGCAGGCCTGGAGGAGCAAAGCAGGGATGAGGCTGGCAGGAGCTGTGCACAGGGGCCGAGTTGGGAAGCTGGGGTGTCTAGTTTCTGTTAGTGGGACATTGGTGAGAACATTGCCGTGGGTTAAAAAGGGATGAGGATTTAAAGGCTCTGTCAGAAAATGAATACCCTTAGTAGAGTTACATTCTATGAGCTTGAGGAGGTGTGTGAAGGGGACCTCAAGGCAGCTGAGGTTTCTGGAACCAATGCTTGTGGCATGGGAGAAGAACTAGCTGACTCCAAAGCACTGTGACCCAGCTACAATGCCACATCTCATGAAGCGATTTAAGACCATTCCTTATACCTTATCAGCTTGTGCTGGCTGTAAGCAAAGGGACACCTCTTGCACCTTAACCTCCCTCTGTGTTTATCATGGATTGGCCAAGCATTGTTACATAAAACTTCCCTTCTTGAGAGTTGTGATGGATTACTTTAGCAAATGGGTAACTTCGTTAATGAATGTCCCTCTGCCTTGCCTGAGTGTCAGTCATGGCTGGCTTGTAGTAAAGTAGGTACAAAGACAGTGGCTGTCCCAGCAGCACCAAGGCAATTCACATCCAGTGTGGTTGCTTTCTCAAATTGTTAGTAAGGGCTGAGAAGTTTTCTGCTTGCTGGGTGGTTCTTGCCACTTGCTGTTCAAATGTTCCTTCTCAGCTTTAGCTGTTCACCACTCAGTTATGACCTTTTGTCACTGTGAAGCAGCTCTGCTTCCTGCCTTGAAACACATTCTCTACATGTGACAGGTTCAGTGGTGGTGAGTGGACCAGCTCAGGAATGTCCATGTGCGGGACTGCATGGAAGAAACCTCCGTCAGACCTGACCTATGGGCTGTGGAAAGCTGGAAGTACTGGGTAGCAAATTGAAGGCCAAGTGGCATAGCAGAGATAGAAGAGGAATCAGTGGAGAGTTCCATGTGAGACCTGAAAAGACTTCATATGGGCTAGGAAGGAGGACTGTCCAATGGCTGTGTTTGTGTGCAGGTGGGACAGGGCTCCAGGCTTGTGGAGTATGGATGGCTTCTCTTGAGCCTTGCTTCTTGCAGGGTAGACCTAGAGGGATGGTCAGTGATGTTGAGGAGGAAGAGGTCTTTCTAAGGATGGAGGCTGAGAGGACTCTGGAGCTGGAAACCAGAGACTGGTGTTTGCACAAAAGGGCAGAGGAAGGATTTGTGAGGGAGCATAACGGAGTGAGCTTTGCTGTTAAGTTGACTTGGGGACATGAAGCAGTGGCAGAGTCCCAAGTTTGTCTGCTCCAGTTTGAAACCATGACTGCTCTCTGGCCACAACTCTAGAACCAGCCTGTAAATGAGGTAACTAGAGTCAAATCTGTAGCTTGGTTTCCAAAGACTGACTCATTACACTTGTCAGTCCCAATCTTTTTCCTCTCCTGCCTTCCCACATTCCTTGGGAAACTGGAGCCAAATTGAACACAGTATTAGTTTGTTGATCCTTAGGGCAGATCCTTCATTAAGAGATCTTTACTGAATCCCAGGAGGATTACTCATCTGATGGGACAAAGTACAGGCTTATTATTGTGGTGTCTGAATACCACTCCACCTTCAGTCCATGAGACTGGTAAAGGTGCTGTCCTTGCACTAGAAGCTGCTGCTGGCATTTCTCCTTTGGTCAGGGATCACATCTGTCAACAGAACTACACTGTCCAGAAGTCTGCAGCAGAAACATCCTAATGTTTCTGGAACTAGTCTGCCTTTTAGCACTATTTCAGTGTCTCTTGTGGATAGGGATTTTCAAACAAACAATCGACCAGCAACCATATTACAATCCACTGCTTCAGCAAGATGGCTTGATGCAGTGCATATTCCATGGTCTGCAGTCATATGGGGTGTGGTTTGACCATGGCTGGTTGAAACCAGTTTCCGACATGGACAGAAATGGATGCAATGAAAGGTGGTTCCAGAAATTGCAGCAGGAGGAATGTGGAGGAAACAAGCACTGTGTGCAGTAGATCTGAACGGTAATAAATGTGAGGAATAAAGTCATTATTGTAAAAAGCAAAATGTCAAAAATCACAAAAACCTGAAAGTCATTGCCCAAGGGAATCAGCTTGTAGTGCCAGAACCACATGTGGACTGTGAGCTGTTGAAGTCATGATTTTGTTTCATGACCAGTGTTGGGCTGGCTGAGAACTTCAGGTGTTAGTTACTTCAAAGAGAGGGAGGTTAAGTTTGGTGGCACAGGGTCACTGAGAGCTGTGTGAGAGATCCAGCCCAGTGTCTCAGTGGTACTTCAGAGTAACTTGCCGTCATCTGCCTGTAAAGTTTTCTTGGGCTCTGTTCAGCTCTCTTGATCTGCAGTGTGTGACTTGTGGTTCCTGGCTGTGCAAAGATTTTAGTGTACAGCTGGCTAGGGTTTGGAAGGCTGGACACTTCTGCTTTATGCTGTCTTCCAGGAGTCAGCCTTAGTGCCAGTCCTAGATGTTTCAGAAGACAAACAAGCCAAAAACCCAAGCCATGAAGGAAAACCACTAATATCTTAGAGAACTTGTGATTTTGGGTGTGTTGCTGTAGAGGTGCATTAGCAAATGATGCCTCATAAACCTAATGATGAACTTGAGTCTGGGTCCACCTGAACAAAAGCCCAAATTTCAACCCCAGGCTGCCAAGGCATATATCCAGGTTCAAGATATGTGTGCATAAACTGGTACATTTTAAGTGGTGCTGCATTTAAAATCTGTTGGGTGTTGTCCTGCCTCGACTCAGCTGCAGGTGTGCTCTGGTTGCTTCTCCAAAGAAAGATGCAGGAAGCACTGAGCAAGAGGATGCTTTGAATTAGATGCCTAATTGTTTGGATAGGAGATGAAATTGCTTACAGCAGGAGACAGAAGAGAACATTTGCCTCCCTTAAAAAGTCTAAAGCTCAAATTTGGTTGCCTAATCTACAGCAAGAGAACCCAGTTTTAATCACTGAGATTTACAGTAAATGAAAAAAGCTGTTTTATATTGACGTTAACTCCTACGTAATTGAGTTTTTATGGGGTCACAACTGTCTGGATGTTTATACTTTTCCTGGAACAGTTCTTTATTTGCCTAAATGAGGTGTAGAGAAAGCTGAGTGATCAGCACTGGCTGGGTGTGCTTCTGGTTTAATTATAGCTCTGTTTATGGGGATATTTTTGCTTTGTTCCGTGCTAGGAGCTACCTCTTTTCCTAACAGTGACTGCCATCACTGACCAGGCTCTGGGCATGTGTAGGAGCTCTGCTGCTGGTGGTTTCTCCCATGTGGATAAATGTTCCACCCTTGCCTGAGATCACAGGCACAACAGTGGCTTTGTGCCATTGAGGCTGTGAGTATCAGGTGCTCCCTGGTTCCTGCCCACCCACCCATGCATCCTTTTTCCCATATCATTATGGGAGGTCATACTGCTCCTTGACTCCTTTCCACTCTGTTCTTGGGTTTGGATGGCTTAAAAAATGAAATGGCTAACAATGCTAATTTGTCTTTCCCATTTCTGAAAGTGGCTTTTGGTGTTTTTGGTTCTTGCGGTGCACTTCGTCTTTGGAGAAGGAATTTGTCTCCTGCCTGACTTTGAATACAGCTCTGAGTAGGTTCTGGTGTCTCAGCTGAAGCCATTAATTGTGCTAGAAGCAATTTCCCCATATGTTTGGCAGCTCTGTCTTCACTTGGCAGCCCAGGATAAACAACCCTGTCTCCAAACCACACCATCCCAAAGCTCACTATGAATCTTGCTTCAGATGACAGGGCACCTCTGTGTAAGTAGAGCATCTGACTTCTGTTGTCCCGAGGAAGCTAGAATCTCAGTTGTCTTTTAACCAAGAGGCTGTTTTCTATTCTTTTTGTAATCCTTTCTTCTGTTGCTAACATCTGGATGAAATTCAAACGGGATTGTGAGCTTGCTGGATTGTAGCCTGTGCACAGATCCTACTGTAAGCCCCTAGACTGCATTTTGCTCCCCCATAAATCTTCAATATCTGTGAAAAAAGGGAGTGCTCAGAAGTTCCTCAGAGTGTAGTAAGAAGTATGAAAATATTGGGAAGATTTTTTCCTGATAGTCCACATAATTTTTTTAATTTACTTCATTATCCATATCTATTTGAGATTCCTTTAATTATGACAGAGAATTTTTTGCCTGTGATTTTGCAGGATTTGATGTTCATGTGAATGTTACTGTCAGTGTGAGATGATGTAGAAGTTTTCCAATTAGCCTCCTCTAATATGTGCCCTAAAAGATCACATTTTAGGTAGCAGTAAGAAGCTTGAGAAATACTGTAGGTTTGTCCTGATTTGCTGTTTTTGTAGGAATAATACACATTTTTATAAGAGAATGTACTTTTTTGGCGAAAGAGGTAGGGGAAAAAAGCACCTTTTTTTTTCCCTCCCATTTGCTTCCCATGTGTCCCTGAAACTAGACATTTATTATGTGTCCCTGAAACTAGAACTAGAATTACACAAGCAGTGGAATTCCTCCTGTCCCAGCTTGGTGCCACATTCATGACTGGTGTGGAAGATACAGTCAGCTTTGATCCCACCTTCTTCCCTGCCCTGTGGCAGCAGCCTGATTGAGCAGCCATGGGTGGGAGTGGGACTTGCTTCTCCCAGTTTCCTATTGCAGAAATGTGGTGAAGGAAGGGACTTAACCTGAGGGCATCTAAGGGAGCTCCCAGGAGGGGTCAGGAGTCATACTCAGCTCTTCTGCATCCCTTGTCAGCACCCTCACCCAGGACCATTCATTTTAGTTATCTGAAACTCAAGTAAATATTACACACAAAACTACTCCTTCAGAGCTATAAAACCTGTTGTCCAAATTGACTTAAAACAGGTTGAAACCAGAAAAAGCCTGTATTTTTTACTTACACAAAGAGGGTTGAGGTTTTCTGAGCTGGACAGATGTGACTAAGATAATACTGAGTGTTTCAAGTACATGCTAAAGAAGTGGGAATACAGGAAGAAATTATTTTCACAGGGTAGGTATTTTTTCAGCTTTCCATTGGAGGTCCGTAATTTCTTCACTGATAAATTTGTATTAAAAATTAAAGTTTATAACATGGTTTAGATTAGGTGAGATCAAGTGGAAGTCTATACAAAAGAAACCCAAGTGCACACAGTGAAGTTAGCAGCTAGTAGTGTTTGTGTCCACTGGCTTGTTTTGTGTCCTTGATTCAAAGTGAGACTGTATTCTTCAGGGATTTAAATGCACCTCCCTCTCTTGAGTGGAAACCATTGTAAATGAGGAGTGTTTCTGTTAGTGCCTGTTAGCTATGAAGTGTCACCACTGTAAAATAGACAATCTTCAAAAGTCTGTGGAGAGTAGGACTCAGAAAAATGTTCATATAGTAAATGAGCAGTGAAATTTCCTGCAGCAAACTTGGCTCCGAGGCAGCTCTTTGGCTTTCCCACAAGAAAGAGGTAGGGAAGTAGAAAAAGGAGGCAAGAAAAACCCCCTTGAGTTTGGGGGCACATTGTAAAAGGAGGAAAAACATAAAAGGGACATAAGGACGGTGACGCTCTGTGGTGTGGTGGTAGAACTAGGAGTTGAATTGCTGTGCTGTGTTCCTGTAGCGTTGCTGCCCTGATGGTGGGGGCAGGCAGAGCAGGAATCCTCGGTGTCGAACTCCTGGGTACAAAACATGGTGGAGCTAAGGGGGTTTTGTGCAGGGGGAGAGGCAGGAGGCAGATGAAAGCCCAGACTGTCAATGCTAAAGCAAAGCATGTGTAAGTTGTGGTTCTGATTTCCACAGTACAAGCAAATTCAGAAGGACACCACACAAAAGAGTTAATGAGCATTGGTCATGGCTGGGCAGCTCAATGTAGATGAAATCTGGACACTGAATACCAGAAACTGAGAAGATATGGCGAGGAAGAAAACGCTGGCTGTATTGACCCTGCTCCATCTCTGGCTGCTGTGTTGAAGATGGGATGTGGGGCAAGATGGGCCTGCAGTGTTAGAATGACTCTGGTATTCCTTTTGCATTTCTCGGCCCTCAGCTTGTCCTCCTTTGCAGGATTTCCATGTTCCTAGCATAGTGGGAACTGCCAGGGTGGCCTATTGTGTAGCTGGTGAATTCAAAATATCCACTGGATAAACATCTACAGCATCTTGTCAAATGAGGCTACAGTAAGCAACTGCAGAATATCTCACTGTCATTTGTGGTTCAGGGATTGAGGCTTCTGCTTTTGCTTCTTGTCCTGCAGAGTGTCCACACATGGGACACTTGAGCAAGTCTTAGGCTAATTTTTATTTTAGCTTGTGACTGGCTAAAAAGGTGTGTGTCATCAAGCATGCAAGTTCACATGCCAGCTCTGCCACTCTTGTCTGTTTACCCTGAGGGTCCATTAATCTTTCTTGTCAGAAAAATCTTTGTGTGTGCCTGATGCCCTGAATAGTTGTGTTTGGCTGTTCCAAAGGTGGTCCTCCTGCCTGCTGGATATGCTTTGGTTTGGTATGATAAATACTTGCTTTTTTTTTCCCTCCCCCTCCTTCTGCATGGTGCATTTGACTGTCAGCATTCCTTTGCCTTTATCTATGCGCTCTTTAGGATGTCCATATAAAGTTGCTAAATGGAATTTTTATTGGCTTGGCTTAATAATCAAACAGTTTCCAGGCTGGTTCTGTCTAGTGCTGTGTGGATCCATTCTGAGAAAGAGGACACTGTTGTTTTTTGGGGTTTTTTTTCCCCTTTTCCACAGACTTTTGTTGGGGATATTGCTTATTCAAAGGTTAGGGTTTAATTAATTTCTGGAAAGCCTACTTTGTTAGATTAAGTAAGGCCTGAGTCATATCAGCCTGGAACATCAGCATCCTAATTGGAAATTAGTGTATTGTATCTGTGTATTGTGCAGAAAACCACAAAATGCATAGTGCAAGTGGCCCTTGAAATGTAACACCAAAATAAAGAAAAGCAAACAGGATATTGTGGTTGTGTAGTAAAATGACATTTGAACAAAGTGTAACTTTGAGCTTGAAATAGTGATAATCTTTTGTATTCAGAAATTACCTAAAATTTTTATGGCTGTCTAAATTCCATGGAAATCAGTAAGCTGTTAAACTTGTACCTTTTGAGCGGGTGAAATCATTCCTGTGTTGAACGAAATTATTTTTCATCTGTAGTAAGTGCTTGACTTCAAATTCTACTGGCCCCACATTAAGTGACCATGCCCACATTTAATGTGTGTTAATTATCAAAGACAATGCAAGTTTAAAAAAGTAAGGAGTCTATAAATCCTCCTTCAGATAGGTGGAATTGCTTCATGAATTATGAACCAGGAACTCTGTGGACCTGGGTGGTTACTATTTTACTGGGTGCTACTTTGTTTGAAAGCAAGTTGCTCAAACTCTAGCCTAGGAGGAGATTACATTAATTTCCTTTTGCCCAGAGAATGTCTGTTTAAAATGGAAATTATACAGTAACAGTATACTGTTACCTGCCCGGGTTTTTACTGGTGCCTCTGAAGCTTTCAATGAAATTGGGAGATATCTCAGGAATGTGCTGTGGTTTTCTGAATATTGTTACTGTCCTGTTCTCTGCCTGAGGTAGGGAAAGAAGGATTGTGGTGAGTGAGGGGAGTGCTGGGTCACACAGTCGTGCTGGAGGCTGCTGCAGCATCAGCTGTGCTGGGGATTGCTTGCAAAGTGTCCCCTTCGTTTCAGGTGGTGACAGAAGTGCTTTAGGTGCCCAGTATTATACCTGACCTGGGCTATTCAATCAAATCACTGTAGTCTCAGCACTGGTATCCTCTGCTCCTGCCTCCAGCTTTACCACCACATATTGACTTGGAAAGTTGTAGTCTGACCTGTATTAATCTGTGTTTCTATCTGAGACACATGGGAAAACTCAGTATGGGGAAACTCTGTATTTCAGCTTTGTTTTGGGCTCAGCTAATTATAGTCTAACTTAGGAACTGGAAGTGCATATTGTTTAGTCACACTTACAGACATGTTTCTCTGAACACCTGACTAAGAGTGATCTGTTACTGATTTAGTTTGAGCAGAAAACTGTCAGTGTGCCTGCTCATGCTGGTGAGTCAGTGATGCAGGATTCATAAATGATCTGTGTGTCAGAGCCTTGTGTGACTTCTTTGCCCTCTTTGACGCCAGGGGGAGTTCAGCTTCCTTCAGGTTAGATTGCTATTATTCACTTTATTTTACAAAGGGATTTTGTTTTCCAACAGCCAAGTGGTCATTCTTTAGAGCCTTTTTTCTCTACAGTAATAATTGCAGGGCTGAGATCATAATTCATCATTTCACTAGTTTTGCTGGTAGCAGTGGTGGAAAATACAGGGTGAACAAGGTTTGGAAGGTATTTTCCAAGGAAAAGGTATAATCCAAGCAGTTTGGTGCTATAAAAGTACAAGCATCTGAATGCTGTCCATGCTGATAAATTCTGGGTACCATAAGCCACAAAGCAATGAATTTGCTGGAAAGCTTTAAGGAGAATAAATTAAAAACCACAACCAGAAGATGGATATATAAGGGAACTTTGAAGAATTGGGACCAAATTCTCACTGACAGAGTTTCACAGGGAGGGGAAAATACCCTCATGTTTTCTGAAGCTTGGCTGGGAGCAGTCTTGTTTGATAATCATGTAGCAACTCAAGTTAAACATTCAGAGTTCAAGGGGAAAGCAGTTAGCATAAAATACCATTTTGATTGAGGTTTTTCGTGGCATAAACTGCATTCCAGGGCTTCCATCAGATGACCCATATATCTTTCATCAAAGCATGTTATTTCCTCTTTGGCTTTCTGTTTAATATTAACTCTGTCTACAGTGCAGTTTCTTTTCCACTGGTCTGCAGGATCTGCTTCTGACTCCCTCTGAGGTGAATCACTGCTGTCAGGTGGAGATGTGTGGTGCCCACTGCCTTCCAGGCTGCAATTATGTCCCTATCCCTGCAAGGGGGTCAGAGATGGCACACTGCAGAGTTTTTGAGTGCTTGATGCTAGTTTGAAAGGAATATGGATGATGCTCTTATGCCTGTTATTTTCTTTGGTCTCATTGTAACTAAAGATAAGCAGATCAGGCTGATGAAAGAGCAAGAGTCTATCAGTGCACAAGGGTGTCCCAAAAACCTGCTCATTCCTGAGATACTATTGAATGGCTGACAATACTTCTGGTGTGACCATTGCCTTCCTCCATAGCTCAGCTCATAACACTACATTTCACTGTCCTTGTTACCCCTGAGTAGTCACAGATGTATTTTACTGTCTCTTGCTTTCAAAACCTAAATTAATATTCTGTAATGATTAATTAGCCTCATATCTGCATGGGAATGAACTGTAAGTGCAAGAGACACTTGGCTGTGTGAATGGGTTCAGGATGATGAACTGTATGACTCCATAGCTGGTGAAGTGTCTCCAGACTGAACCACTGGGCAGCCACTTTGTGCAACATAGATAAACATGTACAGCACATACAAGTACATAGTACAGCACATGTGGCACTTAGGGACACGTTTTAGTGGTGAACCTGGCATTCCTAGGTTAATGGTTGGACTTGATGGCCCAAAGGGTGTTTTGTATGAATCTGAGAGAACCCATTTTTTTAACCTGACCTTGATCTTTCAGGACTGTGGTTTACAAAATCCACTTTTGTTGTCTAGCAGTCTTCAAAGGCAGGTCACTGTTGTAATTTTGCTTTACTTATGTGCCAGGAGATGGGTAAATATTGGTCCATGTTGCCATGGTTATTTTGGTACTATATATGGTTTATTCTCTGCTCTCCCCATGCCCTAAGTCACTTGATGGATTCAAGGATCATTTCCTGTTTGCAGAACTTCTGTAGGGCTGTTTTGCAAACATTTGGGGCTTCAGTATGGCCTCTCTTGTCCTCCCTTTTTTTTCCTTTTCCTATCTGCCAGCCAGCTGAATAAGCAAAATTATCTGTGCTCTGTGGATATGGTCTGTACCCATGCGGGGTGGGATTCAAAAGGCGGTCTGCCTCTCTGATACATCTGCTGTCATAAGTCTTCCATTTCTAATTCCAGATCCAAAAATGTAGCATTTCTGTCTCTGCTGGTAGAAGCTGCTTAGAGGGAGATAGATCTGCTTTGCAGTTTTCTGCAGGGCCAGTTCTGCAGAGATACTGGTTGAGCCAGAAAAACCAAACCGATCTCCTCCTTGGTGCCTGCCTTGTCATACCCTGTGCATTTTTCAGGAAAAGGGAGGATAGCAAGATGAACAGGAAAAGCTAGCTATAAGGTACACATACGCTCCATTATCCTGATGATCCTATCCTGCCTTGGTACTGGTTGCAGGCTTATTTTAAAGACTCGGTGTAGTACAATGCACTTTTGTACTGTCTTAGTAATTTCTGTGTGTGAGGTATTGAGATATCAATCTCCTTTGTCTGCTGTCAGCCTCGAAGAGATGTTATTTCATAAATCAGTTAGCTGAATCCTGTTGAACTGACTAAATTCCTTATGTGACACTGGTGGTGGGGTGGTGGAGTGTGTATTCCCTTCCTGGAAGTGGTCCTTGCACATGCTGTAATACCCCATTGCTGCCTCCACACACGTCTGAAGGAATAGTTATGCCCTTGGCAGCAGCTTTCCAGGCCTCGTGAAACTATTTTTTTTTGGTGGTTCACCAAAACACCTTACAGGCCTGACTGCTCCATGAAGATGGCAAGATTTTCCCCAGTTGCCATCCTCTGCAGAATTGTTCCTGGACCTGTTGTGCTAGCACCTCTTCACACAACCTTTGCTTTGGCAGAATTGCTTTAGCAGGAGGGACAGACAAAGGCAGCGCTGTTACAGCCATGTGGCATGGGGGGACAACTGCCTCAAGCACCCTGGTGACTTTCTGGAGGGTGACCAGAAAACCATAGCAGCCTCGGGAGACAGCGATAATTGATGCCCTAATGGAGAGCTTTTAGCTGCCAAAAGGCAAACCTTCCCCTCAGATTTCTGCTGTGCTTTAATGCCTATTGATTACTGGGGCAAATGCATTATGTTAGCAAAAATAAGCTTTCCCTGATCAAACGTATGCTTTATCAGCCACATAAATGCCAGCATGACTCTCTCATTGCTACAACATATTAAACACCTTGGAAATGTTTCCTTAAACTCTAGGTCAGTCTTATGAAATCCGTCTACTTGAGAATAGGAAATTGGGAGAGTTTCAAGATTTAAACACAAAATATGTAAAGGTAAGGAGAAATATAGATTTCTTTTCTTCCTGCTACTACATACAGCCTTTAATGAAGGGCCTGACCTTGCTCCCGCTGAGACAATGGAAAACACTTTGCCATTGTTTTTAATGGAAGCAGGGGTGATGGAGTTGTTGAGTGCTAGTTTCATGGGACTATGCAGCTTGGCCTTGCAGGGCTTCAGGGCAGCCTTTATTCTGTTTGTGGTCATGACCCCAGAGTTTCACTGTGAATATTGGGTTCAGGGGAATCCCAAAGTTCAGTGGTGAACATGGTCAAAGCTGTGGAGAGGCAGACTGTCTCCCTGCTGAATCACAGCAACATGCCTGGGTTATGTGACAAGAGGAGGGCCCAGGTGTTTACATAGTTCTGCCAGGCAGATTCTGTATAGCTCCAGTTTACTTTGGTAAATGGGCATAATGATGAACATATAGAACTTAATAATTTGGTTTGGGGACTTTTTCCTGTTTTTCCTCCATTGCCAAAACAGTTCAAATTCAAAAACATTGGTCTGGACCCTAGTTCTGGATCCAACCTTCAATTCTTGGCTTTCTGCCACAGGATTTCCTTTGAGAAGTGGGAACTAGTTGCAAAATTTGTATTCCAGTTTGGATTTGTTCAAGTTTAGGCCATTTCCTATTCATCTTTTGGCCCATTTTGGGTAGTATGTGGACTGGGATTCTAATTTTGCAGGTGTTCCCACTGTGGCTTGTTTGCATCTTGAAGCTAGGGTTTGATTTGGGCATTTCTCAGGTTCACTGGCAAAAGTTGCTCACTCACTTGCTACGGAAGTTCCCAGCAAGAGTGTGGGCTTGAGAAACTGGGATGTTAGGGGTCATTAACTCATGTAAGTATAGCACTGTGAATACACAAAAGAACATATTAGTTAGGAGTACTTAGGACTTGTCTGCCCTGGGGATTGCCCTTATTCCAGCCTTTTTTCTCCGGTTATTGGCATGGCTGCACCATTGCAGACCAGCCTGCTGTTACAGACGCTTTCCTACTCTACCTACCCCTGTTTAACTACTCTGGGGCAAATCCAGTGACTGGCTCTTAATGGCTGGAATCAGGTTTAATTCCCACTGACAAGGTGTCTGGACATGTCAGCTCCACCAGGGCAGGGACAGGTGAGCTGGCTTCCACATTTACAAATATAGAATGGGATATACTGGGATTGGGACATGGTACAGACGCATTAAATATTACCCCCATATGAGCCTTTTTGGGTGTTGAGGCAAAATAGTGATGTTTACATGCCACGACACCTAAGATTAGGTGGACATTACTATAGTGCTTCCAGAGTGACTCCCAGAAAGCTGTACAGGGCTGTGTTACTCCTGTAAGATGTGCCCTGTGAAGGGGGAAGTGTATTTCTCTCTCAGGGGTCCCTTAGGAATTTGATACACACGGTGATGGGTCTCTTATGTGGACCCTTCTACTCTCCTCTTGAGCGGGGCTGAGAAGCATAACAGATCAGCTTTTGCTTCTACTCTGGAAAACCAAAGTCATCTTGAGGGAGAATTCTGGATCCCATTGTTGATACTGCTGTCTTTTTTTAACAGAGTATAATTCGTGTAGTTTTCCACGACCGCCGCCTGCAGTACACAGAGCATCAGCAGCTCGAGGGCTGGAGGTGGAGTCGGCCTGGGGACCGCATCCTTGATATAGGTGAGACTATTTCATTGTGGCACCTCTGCAGTGCTGGGGACACGAGTGCTGCATGGAGTGTTTGCATGTGTGTTCAGGTTTCTTAAGAATCCCGTGTGTCTTTGGGAGGGAAGGTGATCTAGTGCTATAGGTCCAAAGTAGGGATGTCTTTGATGGCTTCGCTTTCACATGCATGTTCTGATTGTATGGAAATGCTTTCTCTCCTTCAATTTAATATTTTTAAAATTTTAGGGGTTTTCTTCTACAGATATCCCGCTGTCAGTCGGTATCTTGGATCCCAGGGCTAGCCCAACCCAGTTGAACACTGTTGAATTTCTCTGGGATCCATCAAAGAGGGCTTCAGCATTCATTCAGGTAAGACACAAGTCATATTTCTGTGGTAAATACAGTGGTTAGATATCTTTTAAAGACCTGGGGAGAAAAAATAGCCAGTAAATGAACAAGAGAGGAGGATGGTAATGATAATTACTAACTCATGTGATAATCATGTGCAATCAGTTTGTAGGATACTTGCTAAATCAATCTGCTGGCTGCTTGTTAACATTGGAGTACTACCTGCTACTGCCAGAATTTTCTTAAAAAAATTACTCAGACACAGGTGTTGCTTTCTAATCATAGGTTTTGTCTTGAGGAAACTGTTCATAACCTCTTAGTTTTCCTTGCTTTCTTCTTTCATGACTATTTCTCATTTTGAGCATGAATGATCTGTTTTTAATCTAAATGAGGGATTTACTTAAATCACAGGATGCTTTTCCTGATGCCCTGTTTTTTCTGAACTGTTTGTTCCCCTGATTATTTTGTCCAAAGGAACAGAAATGAAAACATATGACTCCTCTGCCTCTTTTAGTTTTTTGTGAGGAGCCAAAATCTCATGTTCAGGCAGTATCTGAAATTCAGATGAGCACAGGTTCCAACTGTCTCCAGAGATAAGCACAGTTTCTGTTTTGCCAGGTACATTGCATCAGCACAGAGTTTACTCCACGGAAACATGGAGGAGAGAAAGGGGTGCCCTTCCGGGTGCAAATCGACACCTTTAAGCAGAATGAAAATGGTGAATACACAGAACACTTGCATTCTGCAAGCTGCCAGATCAAAGTGTTCAAGGTATGAGGTAGTTTTGGCTTTGTCATCAACTAGATTAAGGCACAGGAACATGCAAAGATTTCAGTTGGTGTAGGAGTGGTGCAAATATTGGAGTAAAAGAACAGACTTTTAACTGGGAATGCTTAAGATCTTAAACAGGACTCCTGTGCACATGGTGGTATAAACACTGACCTACACAGCAATTCTAGTTGAAATGTTGCACCAAGACTTGTGCCAGTCTGTTGTACTTCAAACACTACAAAAAATACTGACAAATTTGGGGTATCCAGTGTGTTTTGATGCTCCTAGGCAATCAAGACATTATGGTCTTCAGTTTCTTTGTTTGAACCCTCCATGAACAATGAAATTTTACTGTGGAGATCTTAAATACCTTTTTGTTGTTGTTGGAGCGCAGTTTGTGCAGTTTGTACCTGGAGGAGAAAAAGATTCAGAGAACAAGCATCTTTGAAGCTCCTAATCCAGGCATGGCAGACCTATGGCTACTTAACAACACACTCTCCATAGGCCTGTTTTCTCAAGGAATCTGCTGCTCCAGTTTTGTTCCTGTGAGCAGTGTGTTTCTGGAAAGATGGTACAAATGCCAGCTGAAGTGCATAACTTATGGACTGAAATAGTTGGAATCCCACCTCAGGGCTGTGGTCAGCCTATTTCAGAATTGCAATAGGCATCAGTGGTGGATGTACAGAAACAGTGGGGATGCTTGATTAGTTCTTTTGTCTAGAAAATGCAGATCTGATCTTGTTTCATATGTAGAATGCCTGTAAATCTTAAGGAGGCTTTTGTGAATAGATTAGATAAATCTGTTGGCCTCTGTCTCCAAACTTGTAATGCTTGGCATAAGGGAGAGCCTGTGCTTGTACTTATAGCCTAAAGGAGCAGACAGAAAACAGAAGACTGACAGGGAAAAAATGGAAAAGAAGACCACCCAAGAGAAGGAGAAGTATCAGCCTTCCTATGAGACAACTATTCTCACAGAGGTAAAGTGTTTTAGACACATCATACTACATCATGTTGGGAGATAAATTTAAAAGAAAACAGGATCTGCACCCTGGAGATTGTCTTGTGGAGACATGTGTGCTCAGATCTGAGTGAAACTGAGAGTGAAGTGAAATTATAAAATGACTCACTGTTGAAATTTATGAAAGATGCCAAAGTTGCTTATGTCTTGGGGTATAAACTAACCCTTAGCAGCCTGGCTTAAAAAAATAAAAAAACCAAACAAAAAAACCCCAGCAACTTTCTCGATTTTCACCACTGTGTTCCTGGGCACTTGTCACGGCCCTCAGGTGCCAGTTGTATGAAAATACAGATGTCTGTGGTTTTTTTCAGAACTGCTTGGCAAAAGCTCACTTTGGGGATGGGACACTTGAGCAGATGAATAGGCTGTCTAACTAAATTATTCATCTGTTTTTCTCTGAATGTGCCTATGAAGCTGTTGTTACATGTAAGATTCTGGGTTGTAGTCTAGGGATGTCTTGTGTCTCATACTCTGATGCATCTGGTGTAGAGTTGTATGTGTTTCTGCCCCTTCCTGTCATTACTAAGATGTTTTTATAAACTTACCATAGACTGTAGAATTAGTCAGCAACAGGACTCAAGGGATTTAAGTGTTGTTCAGTCTCCCTATGGGAATGACTTATTTGATTTAGTTCTTCTTTTTTTGGAGCAGCTTGCTGGACTTCAGAAAATTATGTTAATTATTCTTAATTTAAATGAACTTCCTATTTGTGAGATCCAATCTCTCCCACTCCATGTTTCTCATGTTGCCAGGAGCAACCAGCATGTTTTCTGATTGACAGACCTAATTCTACTGACTTGGCAGATCCCAGACTCTCCCTGTGAGCTCTGATGCACTTTGACATATTGCATGGGGAAATGTGGGTTGCCAAAGAGTTAAATATTTGCAAGTGCTTGTGGAGATTATAAAATATTTGCTAGTGTTTGTGGAGATGATAAAGCTCTAAAGCTACACTTGCTGTCTTTTTATCATTGCAAACAAGGCCACTACAGAGCATTTTCTTGAGCTCTTGGTGTTGGGGGTTTCAACAGAGCTAGATTTTTTCTGCTGATTATTGTGGCTTAAATTCAGAACAGAGTCACCAATTCTAGCTGGGTTACTCTGGTTTTACACTACTGTCATGGAATGTGGAGTCTGACCTATATTTATGAAGGCTTTTAGTAGCTTTCTGTCTGTCTAGCTTAAATTTTCTCTACTTAGTACCCATTTATGACTGGAGCTGTTTGACTAATAGCCAGAAATTTCAGCAGGCTGGTTCAAATTCTGCTCTTTTGCTGGTATAAACCTGAAGCAATGCCACAGGAGCATTTTGTCACTCTTGCCTGGATTTAATTAGAGATTTATAATTGAGACCAGGGATATTTCTGTATCATTGCTGCCTTCAGTCTGAGTTGACTTACTGGAGTTGCTCTGACTTACAGCTGTGCACACTTTGGCCCAGTGTTATTTGGGGACAGGCTTTGTGAAATGGGAGAAAGAAATGTGGAATGCACAACTGGAATCAATCTTGGCCCCCTGACAGCCCACTTGGAGAGCAGTGTAGAAAATCCATGGCCCGTCTCCTCCTCCCAGCAGGAGTGATGAGCTGAAGTTAGTGGTGTGGCAACAGCATGAATGTGGTATTAGAGGAGAATCACATCCTTTATTTCCATCCTTATGAAAGTTTCCCCGCTGCCTTTCTTCCAACAGTGCTCTCCCTGGCCAGATGTGCCTTATCAAATGAACAATGCTCCATCTCCAAGCTACAACAGTTCTCCCAACAGCTTCAACCTCGGAGATGGGTATGTAACAAATACATGCTTTATCTTTCCTGTTGATATGGTAGCCTTTGTGTGTCCACGCATTTTATACCCTGCAAGATGATGTTAAGGACCTGCCCCCTTTTTTTTATTTTCCAAAAGCCTTTAAGACCTTCCATCCAGGAATCCCCTATAATGCAGAGTACTGTTTGTACATGCACTGTTTATGTGGTGACTATAAGGTGAACATCACAGGGCCTCCAGGGCAACTCCTGGTGAGAACAGACCATGCCCTGTACCACCAACCCCAGCATCTTCTCACAAGTGTGTTAGAGGCTTTCAGCACCTCTTCAGAGTTGGTGTTTCTTCCTTACTTTCTGTCTAAAGGTATTTTGGGGTGCTGAATTCCTAGATGAATGACATGTAAAGAAATCCTGTTTGGGTCAAAACAGCCTGGGTTTTGAGATGCCATTTTAGATCAAAGGATTAATGAAGACATGTTGAAGTCATTAAATAGCCATCATAATGAAACAGCTCTAGTGATTCTGAAATGCTGAAGATAACTGCTGTCAGAAAGGTACAGCAGTATCCCTCAGTACTTATCAGTCCTCCCTGCTACATACTTCCCCTTAGGAATTTGGTATAGGCCTTTTTCTTTTGGTAGGACTCTGCTATCTTACTGCCTTCCCACACAACTTAATTACCATGTTGTATTAGTCCATGTTGTATCACTAATTTTCAATGTATCCCCTCAAACTATGAAAAAGAACAAACACTGAAAGTACAAAATTTTGTGTTAGCAGAGGTATCTGCTGAGTATTTTTTTCCTTTTGTAAAATCCCTGATGTGTTTAGGAGTCCTGTCTGTGTTTAGGAGAATTTAGTAGAAATGTGGTTTTGCATGATTTATGGCATTTAACTATGTTTAAGATAACACCAGTGTTGAATTATAAAGACCTTTATTCAGTCTTTGTAAAGAATTATTGTTAGACAGTGGATTTAGTTAGGATATTTCTGGCTCATAGAAATTTCAAGTTCAGCCACCCTGTAGGTTACAATTTTCTTTTACTTAGATGATGTCACATTAGTGAGCCAACCATATGGAAAAATTTGGTTAAGGTCAGTAAACCTGAGGTTTTTCTCTCAGTTTTGAGGACCTCAACTGACCAACAAAAGACTAAGGTAGAGAGTGTTTTGGTTTTTTTTATTCTTGTTCCAAATTTTGAACACCTTTTTTAAGATCCAATAGACAAAAAAAGCCAAGTTGGATGTAACTTGTGAATGTTGAGTCAAATAGAGGAGGGGGAAGAGGATGGACACTGCAATGTAAAATTTAAAATAATGTGTTTTTTTTCTCTTCCAACTTTATATAATTTCTTTTAGCAACAGTTCTCCAACCCACCAAATGGAGCTCCTGCCTCCCAGCAATGATGTAAGTACTTGAGATCATGTTAATGTGGTGCTTTTCTCTTTTAGGACACTGGTGAACAGTTCATTTCAAGACCTTCTTATTCTTTTTGCAATGTAGCATCTCCTTCCTTCTGCTTCTATTCAAGATGCCCAGCAGTGGCTTCATCGTAATAGGTTCTCTCCATTCTGTAGACTCTTCTCAAGTTTTTCGGGTGAGTTTAAACAGTCCAAATGTTCTGGTTTTTTTCACTTCTGTAAGTGCAGCTCATGTAGCATCTGCTGCTGGCCACTTTTGATGGGATCCTTGGTCTGATCCAGTGTGTGTTCTTTGGTTCTTAGATAGTTACCATTTGTCAAAACAGTTTGTAGACCTACAGAGTAAGTAAAAATGGAAGGAACTAAGTTACAATGGAAGGGACTTCCTAAGTTCATGAAGTGCAACTTCAAAGCAAGTCCAGGGCCTTGTGCAGTTGCCGTTGAATATCTCCAAGGCTGGAAGTTCCACAGTCTCTCTAAACAGCCTCTTCAAATACTTAACTATTCTGACAGTGAAAATGTTTTTTCTGATATCTAATCAGCATTTAATCTTCTGTCTGCTGCCTCTCATCCTGTACACGTGCACATTTAAGAAGCATCTGGCACCTTCACTGTGCCCTCCCATTCAGTAGTTGTGCACACCAGTAAGATGGTGGAAGGGCCAGTTGTTAGAGGTGTTGAAAGCATGAGGAGACTCTCTGACTTGCAACATGATGAAATAACTCAGTGAATGTGACAGTTACAGAAGACCAGGTCATTTAATGGCCAGTGTAAAATATCTACATTGTTTATGATTTCATAACAAGGTAGATATTTTACACTGGCCAATACTCCAAATGGCTGGAGTATTTTCCAATGCAGCACTGTTCTTCTGGCAGCTTACAGTTACAGAAGGTAATTTAATGGCCAGTGTAAAATATCTACCTTGTTTATGAGTTGGCTGGAGTATTTTCCAATGCAGCACTGTTCTTCTGGCAGCTTTCAGCTTTGTTTCACAGTGATTGATTTAAAGTGCACACCTCTGAATTTGCAACTTCTCTGTGTAAATTGATCTGGTGTAGCTTCGTGGATTCTGTTTGCCCTCTACCCCTGCCCTTTTCTGCTGCCCATACGTACTATTTGGAAGCTGAGATTTGTTTAACTTCTGAAGAAAAATCAATTTGAAATATGTAGGTGCTGACTTACTGAAGATGTCCAAAGAAGATTTTGTTCAAATCTGTGGGCCTGCTGATGGAATTCGGCTCTTTAATGCAATCAAAGGAAGGTTTGTACTGTTTCCTTCCTATTTTTTTATGATCCCTTGATAATTTCAGTGTTAACTAGAAGTTAATCCTGGAGCTGTAGCATTTAGACTCCCTTTTAAGACTTCAGAGAGGTTTTCTCATGGGCTGGAGATCACAATGATATTAAAATCCAAGCACAGCTCAGAAATGTTACCAAAACAAAGCAGCATAATGTGGATATCTAGTGGTTTATTTGCTACCAGCTGATAGATTGCATCCATTTCATGAGGTACACAGCCTACACTGCCCTATGCTGCTCATAAATTCTACAGCTGAGGAGGATTTCAATCTGTAGAGGCAAGTATGATGAGCTGCTTAGCAAGTGCTGTAAACTGTTTATTCTTACCTGATCTTGAAAAGATTAAGGTGCTCTGCATCACCTCCCAGGGATCTCTTGCTAGACGTCCTAAGCTGTCACCAGCATCAAGGCTGTCCCTTAGTTTGTTACTTGTGCATGGCCTGAATGATTCCATCTCTTACTGTTTGATGGCTGACTTGGAACTATTTCAGATCTACTAAATAACTTACTACATTTTTGATTAATCCATAGAAATGTGAGGCCCAAGATGACAATTTATGTCTGTCAAGAACCTGAGCAAAACAGGTCCCATCTCCACCAAAAACGAGAAAATGGAGATGGCAGTCTTTGTGGTAAGTTCTTAGGTATGGATTTTGTTAAACACTTACCTGGTGAGAATGCTGCTTTCTGCCTGAGCTCCTGTGCAGGACAGCTTGGTGTCCTTAGTGTTTGAAGGGTTTCTGCTTATTCCAGTTTTGCCACTTTGGTTATGGTTTCACGGCTACAGATTCCAAATGGCACTGTCTGCCTGGGGGACAGACCCAGCTTACAAATTATCTGTAGAATGCCAAATCTCTGTTCAGTTCTTAGCAGGGACAACAGCATTAAAAACCACCCTTCCATCCACAATTTTCTTTAGATTATGTATTGTTTGAAAAAATTCAGGGAAATGGAAGGTCAGTATAAATTTGGGTTATAATTCTTAAAAGTTTGAAGCTTTTGGGAATTTGTCATCCCTCATGACACAATGTACAATCAAATGAGAGCAAAGATTATCCTTAAATCTTGCATTTAGTAATAAACAGGTACAGCTTTCCTACCTGGTAGCTATAATTTGGATTAGATTTCCAAAACAATACTGTCATCCATGTTGTTACCTTATACATTGTATGTTTTAGTTTGTGCCTATGGTATCTAATAAAATACTGCTTTTGTGTGACATAGCATGTGTTTTACTCTTTAATTGAATTATTTTTTTAAACTTCAAAAAATCAGTAAAAGATGATTATCCAAAAATATAAGCAGCTTTATGAGAAGGCTGTTTTAGTGCCTCAGAGTGCAAGTTGTAATTAGTCCCCAAGTGCAAGTGCATTAGTCCCCAAGTTTTCCTCTGGGTTCAAGGTGTGTGTGTGTGTTTTAATTGCCTGCTACATAGGAATAGTGGGTATTTTTCTGCTAATCATCAAGCCAGATATTTGGGGGATGCTTTAAAATACTAAGCTTGTTTATTCCATTTGAACCTTCATCTTAAACCCATTTGATTGTTGATGCTGAGTGTCTTGGTGCCACCTGTATTTGCTGTTCTGTAGCTGCTTTCCACTTGTTGCAGTGTATCATGCAATCTTCTTAGAAGAGCTGACCACGCTGGAGCTGCTGGAGAAGATTGCAAACCTGTACAGCATTTCTCCACAGCAGATCAATCGGATCTACCGGCAGGGACCCACGGGGATCCACGTGTTAGTCAGCAATGAGGTAAGGGGCCTAAAGGGGGCTGCATCTTTGTCAGAGATGGAACAGTTGTCTGACTTCTTGAAGTTAGAATGAACTTTCAAATTATGGAATGCATTTTCAAGGGAGAATTGTGAAGCCGTTAATCCCAACAAGTTAAAGTAGTGAATCACCATGCACAGCACCGATTTTGGTGTGGTTTCAAGACTTTTGCTGAAAAGAGGTTGTGGCAATGTGGGGCTCTGTCTCTTCTCCCAAGTAACAAGTGTCAGGATGAGAGGAAATAGCCTCAAGTTGTACTAGGGAAAGTTTAGATTGGGTATTAGGAAAAAAATTGTTTCTTGAAAGGGTTACCAAGCATTGGAACAGGCTGCTCAGGGAAGTGGTTGAGTTACCATCCCTGGAGGTGTTTAAAAGTCATGTAACTGTGGCACTTGGGGACATGGTTTAGAGTTGGGCTTGCTGGTGCCAGGTCAATGTTTGTGCATGGTGATCTTAGAGGTTTTTTCCAACCTAAATGATTCTATGAATTATTTTCATTTTGGCTACTTACACACATTTTGAAGTGAGGATCTAAATTAAGAACTTTTAAAATTAAATAGGTAAGTTGCCCAAAGAAGGTAAGTTTTAAAATCTGTAGGGCAATTAGTTTTACATCTTGGCCCATGTTTCCAGGCACTGGGTCTGTCACTATATGCATACTTTAATTTATGGACCTCTGCTACTGTTTGTATCCCATTATATGATGCCTTAATTTAGTCCATTCCATTAACTTACAGGTTAATAGTGAGTTGCCCTTCTTCCTCTTTTTCCTCTACTAAATTACTTACTCATTCATGCACCAGAATCACTTAAGGAGCTTCATTTATAAGAAGCATTGTTAAAACAAATGAAGCAGAGCATAGGACTCAACTGGAGCCTAAATTGAAGGCTGTAATGCTTATTCCTGAAGTCTCCTTGCTATTCCAGCCTGATTAAATCTGAAACTTTGATGCTTTATGGATGCAAAGTGCTTGGAGGCAGCTCTTGGTAGGGGAATTGCATGAGCCAGCCTGGGTATAAGGCTTTAAGTATTTGCTGAAGTCAATTATTAACAAGTTCTATTGCTTTTCTAATTTTTTTTTTCTTGTTCTAGTACTATAGTGGCAAGAGTGTGGCACTCTGTGAATGTACTTCATGCATCATTAGGCAAAGACACACAAACTGGCCAGAGAAGTTTGATTTGAAGGAGCAGAGGCTGGGTTTAAATCCAAAAGGGTATAGGGACATCAGTCTAAGCTGAGAAGGGTATTTTGATGTGAGAACTTACAGCTGAAAAATGCACTTCTTGAATGATACTCAGTAGCTAGGAGAAGGCTTTTTCACAAAGCTGGGTTTCATGAAGGGATCAGCGAGGTTCTGGTCACACCTCCCTTCTCTGGAATTGTGTCCAGCATTTGCTTCAACTGTATGAGACACCTCCTGAAGGTAATTCACCTCCTCTGGCCCACATAGCTACTCTAAGATGGGAGGAAGCATTGACTAAGGATGAATCTTAAATGGGCTTTCATATTGCAACTGAAATAATCTTTATCTCCTTATTTAAAGGTGCCACTAGAATCTGCACCTCTTCTGAAAATCTAGTTGCCTCTCATGAATAGCTCAAATAGCTTTAGATTCTAGTCTTTCTTCCTTTCAAGGCATGATTTTCCTTGCCTCTTATTACAGTTTCACTACAATTCTTGTTCCTTGACAAGATACAAACAGGTAAATTAATCCTGCAAGGACAGCATCTGTACTAATGTCTGATCAAAATAGCCAGATGGATGCTGCTGAGGTGGCTTTTCAGTAGCAATCCTGTACTCAGCAGGAAGTCCATTTCTTGGGGTTTACCATTTCTAGTATTCTATAAATGCTGATGTAAGTTCAGCTGAGCTCCATCATTTAACTGAATATGTAATTGCCACCGTTGGATTTTTAGGAAAGGGATTACCTGAATCCTGTCTAAACTAGTACAGCTTCACTGAAAGCAACAAAGAGTATGATCTTTAATAGGATAATTGGAGTGGTACAAGAACCTTCAGGATCAAGAGGATGGTAAAATGCTGAATAAGCTAGATGAGTTTCAGGCAAGCACATTTAGTGTGAGCTTTTCCCTTCAACTGCAAGGATCTTAATTGATCAGTCATGTACCTTAATAATCTCATGGGCAAGGTTACTCAGGACTGTGCAGGACTAGACACCAAATGCTGTTTAATACCTCTCCTCTAAGTCTATACTGGTTCTGAAAGAATTGTGAATTTAATTGCTAAAAATGTATTGTGTTGGCTTTTTTCCTTCTGCCCTTCAGATGGTGCAAAACTTCCAAGACGAATCCTGTTTTGTTATCAGTACATTGAAAGGTGTGTATTGCTGCTGCTGATACCTGTTACACTAAAGATAATTCCTCCTTTCCATTGCACTAAAGGTTATCACAAACTCAATGCTGTTATACTGAAAAGATAAGTAATCTAATCTAGTGTAAGTCAAGCTGTTGACCTACACTATGATAGACTGATCAACAGTTACACTGTTACAAAAATTCCATAAATCCATTGACACCACTGACATAAATGCCTTAGGATAAAATGATAAAATATGATAGTATGTAGGGGTTTTTTAATGTAAATTATTTCACTTAGATGTTCAACATTGGTTTTCATGAGTGGGTTGTGAAACAAGTGTATGAACTATTACAAACTACGTAGAAAGAAAATTTGAAGTTCTATATCTCTGGTGTTTCTTAAAAACAATGAAAATATGCTTTGCATTTCTTTTTTACAGCTGAAAGCAATGATGGCTACCACATCATTTTAAAATGACCGTGCTGCTCAGAGAGACTTTAATGGCCTAAAACTTAGTGCCTCATTGAGATTGCTACAACCTAGACTGGAAACACAAAGAACCTTCTGGATAAATGCTCCTGTGAGCGAAGAATTACCAAACAGCTTAAGAAAAAAAATTGCTTTTACAGATAGAAATTTTTGGTGGTGTGTGATTTTGGTGGGTTTGGTTTTTTTGTTTGGTTGGTTTGATTTTTGTTTTGGTTCTTTTGTTTTTTTATAGCTGGAGCTGAGAACATCCTCAAAGCTTGTACATGTTTTCTCCTCCCTCTCTTCCTCTTCAGTCTTGAAAATTGTAGAGGTTTCTGCTTATTACTTAGAAACATCTGCCTTGTATGAAAGGGAAATGAAAGATAAACAAATCCCAATTCTCTTCACCCGTCATGTTCAGACGAATTGATTTACTTACAGTTCTGAGTGCTCTCTTGCTTTCAACACACACCCTGATGCTGATGGATGTGGACTCCCCAGGGCTTGTCTTGTACTCTTTGAGGTGGAAGGCTTGGGGCTACCTCCCAAAACAGATTGGGCGAAGCAGAGGATGGGTTTGGTGCCCAGCCTTCTCCCAAAGTATCAGCTCTGAAAGCCCACACTTAGCTGTTCTCCACCTGCAGATGTGCTCAAAGTCCAGAGACCCTGGTCCCTCCTGACGGACCTTCTGTAGTACCAATCCAGCAGAGCAGTTCTGAGGGGGTTCAAGGGAGGACAGACAACTTGTGGTGAGCAGTTCAGTACCATATTATTATGTGTAGCTTAAGAGTAGTCTCCTTGAATGGAGCATATGAAGGTTTTCTAGAACTGTTTTGAGCATTGGAAGCTATAGTGCTCATGACAAATTCATACTATGGATTTATTCTGCTCTACAAATTAGTGATTAACTGCTATCTTTACTGTAACTGGGAATTAGAAGTTACAATCTTAATGGATTTTCATCCTGTTACTGGAGTAAAACTGTTTTGATCAAGACCAGGTAACAGATCATCTTAGTTGCTGCTTCTTACATTCTCACTCTTTCACTTTTGACTCCTTTTTCCCGTATCTGTAACTATGATCAGCTCCACCCTCCCTTGGTCTTTTGGGACTCTGTCCAGGCTCCATTAAGCTAAAAAGGTGCCTTCCACTGAAGTCAAAGGCAAACTGGATCACACCTTTCTTGCATGGATGAAACCATTTCACTTTTGACAGCTAACTAATATGGCTGTTTCCCCAAACTGAGTGTCCATGCACCATTGAAATCTGATTCTTGAACGTTTGATTTCATCCTGAACTGACATGGAAAGCTGAAATACCGAACATTTTCCTGGAAAGGAAATTTTTCAAAAAATGAGAAATTGTCAGCTGGAAAACACTGAATAAAATGTTCCAGCCTTTTGAAATGGAAACATTTAATTAAATCCATTTGGCCCTTAAAGCAGCATCAGTTTGAGCTACTGTTGCAGCCCTCAGAAATTTTCATTCGAGTGCCTTGCGCGCCATGTCTCCCTTGGGGCTCAGCTCTTTGGCTGAATTACAGATCCCATGATGCTCCTGCCCTGGGTTAGTCAAACAGGGAATGCGTCATGAGGGCTGGAGAGGTGCCCAGGGAAAGAGGGGGCCATGGAGCCCTTGAGTTACAGCTCCCAGCTGACACCGGAGGAATTCGGACAGACATGGACTGATATTTCTCTGACAAAAGTTACGTGTTTCAAGTTTTCCCAACAGAAATAAACAGCAAAATATTGAGAAAAGCAACCTTTTTTCATTAAAGCATCAAGTTTTGTGCAAAAAAACCCCACCCATCTCCACTGATTTTTTTTTTTTTTTTTCACACCGAAAATAATACTAGAATAGAAAACTTGTGTTACAATGGGAAAACCTTCAGCCAACTCAGCTAATTGAGCAGCAATGCCTCCTTAGGCACGATCTTGCTCAACTGACTGTCCTGGATGCTCTGTGAATTGTAGGCATGCAAAAAGGATGTCTAGGCTTTGGGATGTGGTGGTTCCCCCTTCTGAAATGAAGGAATTGAGGCTTCTTGGTTGAGAACCAAGCTGTGAAGGTGAGGAGAAGCTCCTGGCCATGGAATCCAGGTTGTGGCCACACACAGCTGCCTTCCAAAACAGTGAATGAATTCCAGATATCTTTGTGAGCAGGTGGGACCAGTGTGCCCCTGTGTACCAGGAGCTGCTTGATTTATTTTCTAGAAGGTGCTTTGGAAGATGGATGTTGGCTGTGTTTTTTCATTCTGCTCTGTAATACTGGCCCAGTGCGTGGTATGGCTGTCATTGGCACACAGCTCAGGTGATTCTGACCTCATGGGAAGGTTCTAAATAGACCTTGAAGTTTCCAGGAGTGTAGCCTGTATCACATCATATCCACTTGGATGTGATAGCCCTGTAACTGAGGGGACACAGCAATACTGGTACACAGTAGAGTGAAGAAAGGATAGAGGTGGCTTTGCTGCCAGAGTTAGGGACTGAGAACTGTTTGCTTGTTATAAAATGTCTAACTCCTTGATTCTTCTAAAAACCAGCTCTTGCCCATAAGGAATTATGTACCAAAGTCCTCATAGTGTTTCAGTAGCATTTGCTTGATGAATTTTGAGTTACTTCAGCATAGAGTCAAAGATTGTCTTGAGTTGAAAGGGATCCTGAAGGGTCACAGAGTCCAATGCCCTAGAGTACCTAAAACTGATCCGTGTGACTATGAGTGTCATCCAGAGCAGCTGTCATCCAGAGCAGCCTGGGTGCTCCTTGAGCTCTGGCAGGCTTGGTGCCATGACCAGGGGCAAGGGAAGTCCCTGGGCAGCGTGTCCCAGTGACCAACCACCCTTCCAGTGAAGAACCTTTCTCCAATGTCCAGTCTGAATTGCCCTAATTCAGCTTCACTCCATTCCCTCACTTCTGCTGCTGGTCACCAGAGAGGGGAGATCAGCACCTCCCCTCCACTGCTGCCCTTGAGGAAGGTGCAGAGAGATAAAGAGAGAAAGAAAGACTTGTCTCACCTGTGTGTCAGGTAATCCCTGACTGTCCTTGGATCTGCCATCCCTGGAGGACTTGTTTGACCCGTTTGTGGAAGTGACAGCCTCCAGAAGGAAACTTTTGTTTCCTCAAGAGTGGAGGAAGCACAAATGTTTAGTCTGGGATAGTGTTGCTATAGGACACGAAACAATACAATGCGAACACGCTGCCGTTCTCGAGGTAGAAAAGGGAAGTTTATTTTCTGACTCTAATGTCTATAGATTTCTAAATGTGTCAGTGGATTGGAGGATGAAAGTGCCACCTCTCCAATGACACTGGGCAAACTAACAGTTTATCAAATTTATCCTCCTCTATAAAAGAATGCAAAACAATAAGTTGTTTACAGAAAGTGTGTGAGAAAGTTTGCTACAAGAATGCAAACATCAGAAGGTTTAGAAAATCTTAAAAAATCAGGGTGACATAACAGATATCTAAATTCTAGATAGACTAAAGGCAAGGGAGGTGAGCAGCTCCCACTCATCTAAATAGCATTTAGTTTTTTATTAAGTGCCTGTTACACTTATTTTTACTTTTTTTTTTTTTTTTTGCTTCTATTTCTTAAAAAGTAAGAAAACCTACTCAAAATGATTTAACTGGAACTTTTTACAGCTATGTGTGAAATTTGTGCAGCAGAACTTTATAAGGACTGGGTCTTAGTATAACAGTGAGTAACACAGTTTCCCAAGCTGTCCAGCTCTTCAGTTGTATGTATGATGACAGCCACTAGGAGTAAAAGTGGGCTTGCTGGGGATGAAAAGGCAGAATCATTATGTGATTAATACCAGTGTGACTCTAGCCAGTACTGCAAAGTATAAACTTGCATTCTTGTCGGACCTGTACTGTCTGTTTGAAATTTCATAAATTGTGGCATTTTCTCTATCAACTGAGTAAAATGATAGCGATCAGTTAGTATGACTCTGGTGATGTCTGGAAAACTCACAGTAGTGCCCATGATACGCAACTGCAGGGCAGGGAGAGGGCAAATGATCTTGTGATAAAATCTTGGCCATCTGATTGAGGTGGCAGGACTAGTGCTATTAAAATTAAAGCTCCTGTTTTGTCTGCTGGCCCTGCATGGTTAATTGGCTAAAATAGAAATAATCGTTCAATATGGAAAATACTGGAGTTCTCATTGTCTTAGTGTGAAATTTAATGGGCTGAAGTTTCAAGACTCAGAGGTGGTAAGAGGATTCTTGCATTTGAGAAGCCCTGAATGGCACTCTCCTTATAATGTAACATATACATATATATGCATATATATATACATATATATCCACATACATACTGTACTGTATCAACACATATTTGTGCTGAGTACATGTGTTCTTTGGCTTTAACTGGTACTCTGCTTTGTTTAGTTGCAGTTCAATGTAAAAGATTCTGGTTGATCAAGCTTCAAAACCCAGCCATTCCTTGGGTAGAAATGTAAAAGTCCATAGTAGCAACTAGGTGATTTGGACATGGTACACTTGGAGTAATGTAAGTTTGATGAGTTTCTGCGATACAAATCCCAGGCCTTGGTGAAGATGAGCATATTCTTTCACTAACACTGCAGTTCTACATTGCAGCTTCTGAAAATTAGTTAGAGTAACAGAGAAATAGATTGCCCAGTGCTTAGTGAACTAGTAAGGCTACTCCAAAAGCAGAACAACCATACGATGACTTTTCCTAGCTCAGTGTTGTATTGCTTAAGCATTGGCTGTAATTCTAACGATCATCTGGTGGATGACTCAAACAGGTTTTTTTGTCTCTTATCTGTTGGGATTTTTTTTACTTCTCAAAGAAATGCTTATATTCAGACTGTAGCTTCTCTTTCTCCTCCAGTTATGAAATGGTTTAACTTTATGCTAGTAATAGAAATACTTTCATTAGATTATAATGTGTTTGACAGCACAGGGTACTCAGAGTGGGGAGTGTTTGGCTTTGATCATCACTACTGTGGGTGAATATGAGAAGGCAGACTGGAGGTCTAACGTCCTTGGCTCTCTCTAACAAATGGGTTAAGCTAGTGCCTATTTTTTTGTGCATTTTTGATTTTTACCTTTTTTTTTCCATTCCCTCAAAATTGTGCTCCCTGGCGGGGGATGCATTAGTGACCAGATGGTGTGCTCAACTTTTTAAAGTAGCCTGCTGTCCCGGTTTGCTTGGGGTGAGTGTTTATCTTTCAAAGGGGAGTTACCTCTCTTCACTGACAATGCAGCTGTTAGAGGCAGGCAGTGCTGGCCACAAAGTTGGCGTGATGGGCAAGGGCGAGTGGAGGTGGGTCGATGGGAGGCTGAGGAGTACCAGTTGTGAGTAAATACTGCCACACTCTTCGTCTTTTCGTTTGTTGGTTTTTGGGGTTTTTTGTACATGAATAAATAAATAAAAAAAGCGTATTTTGCACTGGCTCTTGTACTGTTGTGCAGAAGAAATCTGTATCTAGAATCTGTGCTCCAGTCAAAATGCAAATAAATCTGTTTGTAAGAAGCACGGGTTTGGTCTCTGGTTTATTTGGTGCGGTTGGGCACAGGAGAGCCTCGGCATCGGCAGCTGCGAGGGGCTGGGCACCATCTCGGGGTGAGGGGAGCAGAGTTTGCAAAGTGCTGGCCAGAGAATGTTGGCTGCAGCCAAATGTCCTTCAGCGTTTTCTTCGAGCTGGGGCTGACTTCATTTCCCACAGCACAAGGCAGTGAGCAGCTCGTGTTTAATCCGGGTCAAGGCACGAGGAGAAGCATCTCATTCCTGCAATGGGCATGTGCTTTACTGAAGGCACCAGCTGTGTCGGATGGCTTTGGTCTTGCAGTGCTCGAAAGGCACAGCCATTTCAGAGCCTGGTCCTTGCTGACATCAGAGAAGAGCAGAGTCCCTCCTCGCAGCAATGCTCTGTCCCATTGAGCAGCTGTGAGACACATGCTGGCAGTGAGGTTTGGATTATGGAGCATTCACAGTGGTTTAGCTGGAAGAACTCCAGTATCCTCCAAGGTTTAAACCATAGATCTAGTAACTTACATAGTCAGGAAATGAGCAGATGTTCAGAGTAATTTTCCAGTCAGAGAAGATGGAGCCCAGTTTGGAGATAGCATACTCTTCAGCAGCTAAACTTCATGCCAAGGCAAAGTAGCGAGAATGGATGTACAACCAATGTAAGGGTGCTCCTTAATCTGATTGACCTTGAGCAATTTCAGCTCCTTTCCTTTGCTGAAGAAGTATTTGAATCTCAAAATTATAAAACGTATATTGGGCCTTGGGTGTGAATAGCAGTTCCTATCCAAGGTATAAGGACATAGACAATGTTCCTAGGTGGAGGTTCAAGAGAGTTTAATATTTTTTCCTATCAGTGACTTGGGCATCCCTGAGAAGAGGAAAGGGACTGCCTACCCCAATTTCTATTAGTTTAAAATTCCTCTGGAGGCAGAAGTCCAGCCATCTGAGGCCTGATAATGTATTCAACTGCTCCATGCATGGTGAGGCAGCACTGTGTCCCACAGGGCTGCTGGGTTCAACACAGCTCAGTGTAGCTTCAAATCCACATCTGGGCAGCAACAGTGACTTGGGTGGGTTGTTCCCTGAGGGCAGGATGCTGGTAGGCACTCAAGGGTTCAAGGCTGGCATTTGGGCTCTTCAGGGCTAGTTGGAGGGTGCCAAGTGTGGGGGGGGGTCACTGGTGACTTGGTGGCTGTATGAGCCCTGCCAGCTGCAGGGGCCATCCCTGGGGCTCTTGAGAGCTGGAGGTGAATCCCCCCTGAGTCCTGCATGGTGGGGGTCCAAGGGAGTGTCATGTGCATGGATAGTTCCCACCAAACTCCACACAAAACTATCCCTCTTCTTCCGTAAGCTTGACCTGTGTGCTGGCAGGGGTTGGTCAATGCAGAAAGGAACACTAGGAAGGTATTTACCTAATAAAAAGTGTTCAAGGACTGGGAAAGTGGTAATTCTGCACTTAATTTCTATGGAAAATGTACGTAAACAACCTCAGAATAGATCCAGAAGTTAGCAGCATCTATAGGACTGGACAGGAACTGTTAAGAGCTTTTAATGAGTGAGGAGAAAGAAGACTGAGGACTGCAGCTGTTTAGTCAAAGCACTGGCATAGTCTCATCTAATTCCTCAACAGGAAGTAAACATTTTAAAATTAATTTTTAATTCCCAAAACAATGCAGTCTTTCAGCTAGATTAGTCACAACTATGGAGCAGGCAGAGAAATACCACCTGTCATACTCCGTCTGTAGAGAAGCGAAATGCTTCCAGGCTTACCTGCGTAGGAAAGATTTGACCCTGCAATAAATTAAATTGTTGAGAGTTTTTTTAGTATATTACATCAGAGGCTGGTTGTCCTGATCAAACTGGAGTTTCAGACAAGTGTTGTCTCCCCTGCTCCCCAGAGATGTGTGGCCCAGGGAGGCAGGACTGTCTCATCCTATCCCATCCTAAATCTTCTATTTTTGGCTGTTGCAAACAGTGCCACTATCCATTTTGCTGTCTAGAAAAGCCTCAGTTCTGATTTATCTGATAATGAGTAATAAGCAAGTATGCTGCAGCTGGAAAAGGTTTGATTAGCAAGAATCCAAAATTAGCTGAGCACATTAGTGCACTGAGAAATAGTTTTTCCAATGGTGAAAATTTAAGTGCTGAAGACTATGATGTAGAGAGGAGACATGCTAGAAATATGTTGGATAGACTTAAAAAAAAAAGGCAATGCTGAGAAGATTTCTTCCTTGAAAATATTTTCAAAGCCTGGTATCTCCCAGAAGGAGTTCCTGGATGGGTTGGCACCACTTTGGGAATTAAGATCTCCATGACATCACCTAATGGTTTAACCTGTGGCACTAAAATAAGGGAAAAGTGAAGTAAAAAGATGAACACATGACTCAGTGCAGGTAGGAAATCCTGGCTGAGGGTGCATGGCCAGAGCACCCTGGGAAGGAAACCCAGCCCAGAGGCTTGGAGGCCACATACGCCGAGCCAAGTGCGTGCTGCTGCACAGCCGTCCTGAGGGCAAAAACATTGTCCCTGACAAAATTATTCCAGAGCTGCCCACAGTTTCCCTTTTCCATCAGATTCACCTCATTCCACAGCAGTGCCTACGAGGCTCTTGTTCCTCCAGCAGCCATAGTTATTTACTGTCACATGCATGGCTTGAAAGAAATGAAGAAAGAAATATATCCCCAAATGAAAACATGGGGATAATTTTGGTGATTGTTGAAGTGATTACTGGGGGGAAAAAGGGAGAGACATTCTCTTTTTTCTAAAGTTTTGGCTTCCTTTTGGTTCTAGCAGCCCCTGCCAATGGCTTTGCACTTTTCAATTCTCAAACAGTTTAATTTTTGATCTAATTATGATGATGGTTGTGGTTACCTTCTGGCCAGCTACACAAGCAAAGTAATTGAGAAAATGAACCTTTGGATTCTTGGAGACTCCCACTTGAAAGCAATGAAACAATTTTTTCTCTCTCATGAACATCACAAAGTGTTGTTAATCTATCACCTTTCAGGCTCCCATGCCCACAGGTGATGACCCTCTATCTCCTTCTGTGGAAATGT
This sequence comes from Pyrgilauda ruficollis, assembly GCF_017590135.1. Lineage (NCBI taxonomy): Eukaryota > Metazoa > Chordata > Aves > Passeriformes > Passeridae > Pyrgilauda > Pyrgilauda ruficollis. The sequence goes on from NW_024524377.1 coordinate 9,587,634, forward strand.
CCTTAAAAATATATTTTAGTGCAAAGCACCTGAGCCCCAGTGGTGCAAAGAGCATGACCAAGAGCCTGAACTCAGAGCCTGGGCCAAAGAGATGTGAAAAGTCATCACATCTAAGCTGTCCAGGGGATAAAAATGGTGACACAGGCAAGTAACTTTCTGTCCCCAAATTCTAGGGCCAAAGTCTTGGTATAGCCAGCAGTGTCACCTGCAGTGTAACCTGTGCTGATCCCTCCTGGTGGGGCCCACCTGTGGGTGCCCAAGGAATTGCCAGCCCAGTGCTGGCTGTGCAGTGCTTGGCACTGGTGGGAGCTGTAGAAGGATGCAATTAAACCAATTACAGGCTAGTGATTTTGCATTCAATGGAATAATTATCCTTGAAAGCTGGCAGTATGGGTGAAACTTGCTCCCAGCCTTAATATCAGGTTTCACTATCTTGCCAGAAAGTGTGATTGACGTCAGCCTGTTATTGTGATAAAGGCTATAAACTCACAGGCTCATAAAGTAATTTAGTGTGGAAGGAGTCTTCAAAAGTCATCTGGCCTAGACTTTGCTCAGAGTGGGCCTCGGCCAAAGGCTGCTGGGTGTTGTGCAGGGTCAGCAAGGGGAAGCCCATGGCCAGTGCTAGCCACGAAATCCAACCAGAGATTATAAAAACCCATTCTTGCCTCAGATAACTTATGAATCAGTAAGAAAAGATTTTTGTCTTTCCAGTGTTGGGTGGGAGAAAAGTAAAACAACATAGGTGTGCTAAGCCATAATTATCTTTCAGTTTGTCCCTTAAGAATGTATATTTAAAAATTATATTTGACTTTACTTGGGATATACTTATTAATTTTCCCCAGTGAATAGAAAAAAATATAACTTGGCAACCACTTTCTACCAAGTTGGGCAGTTCTTGTGATGGTGTGTTTGCCAGCTAAAGATGGAGCTGGACACTAAAAACTTAAGGTTTTACTTACTAATAGTACTGCTTCACAATGATGGGTGGGATTTGCAGTGTGAGGGGTCTGGGGGACTTTAAATTGGGATGAAACTTCAATGGATGAGCTTTTCCATACTCTCCAGATGCCATCATGCTCCACATGTGCCTGGCAGAGAAGTCTACATTTTGGAGAGCCTGGGGAACCTGTGCTGTGAATGCATTAAACCTCCAGTCTGGGTTGTTGTGCAATTGGTTATGTGTGCTGAAAATTCTCAGCTCTGTTTGCTTCTTCTCTTGTTCTGATGTCTCCAGATGTGAGAGGTTGCATTAACTTAGTGCTTTTTTTTTCTTTTTTTTTTTTTCTGCATGATGAAAGAACACACAATCAGGAGGAGAAATGGCTGTGGAGTTGGTGGATAAGAGATGCTTATCCTTAAGTTACAGTCTTGAAGTAAAGATGTAAGCTGTTTTCAGTGCTTTTTAATTTGGATGGAAAGGCTGCAACTGGCAGGGCTTTCTGCCCTGAAACTAAGGTAAGTCTTACCAGCTGAGCCTGGATCGTGGGCTACAAGCACAAGAAGCATTACAAGGTGCTTCATGTGTCTTCTTTGAGGAAAATCAACATTGTGCCCCTTCAAAAAAGGGCAAATTCTAGAGGGAACTTGATGGGAAAACTCCTAAACCACCCAAGTCGTGACCATGGGCTTCACACTGAAGAGCCCTGTTCTAAGTGCAACTCTCTCCGAAGAACGTGAGACACATGCTAGAAAGGGTTTTGACTTCAGGAAGATTTTAAATGTGGAAAATGGCATAATCTGATGATGATAATAAAATCACTTATGTATTTTAGGCTTTCTCCATTTACAATCTTACTTCACACATTTTCTACTCAGAATAGTTCCTGCCAACATTACTGAACTTCTGTAGATACTGTGGTCTGTTCAGTAGTAAATGCATCCATGGAATTTCATTTTAAACTTACTTCAAACAGTCTACCTGTGACTGATAAAGCTTCTGAGAAAGAGAAGACTTATTCTGTTTCATACCAATTTTTTTATTTTTTTTGAGTAATTGATATTTAGGGTGAAAATACTACTTCGAAACTACAATTCAGCAAATGATAAATTTAGGTTTTGCCATTCAAAATTACTCCTGCCTCATTTTCAAAATGGGATATTCTGACACTGACTTCTTTTCCCTTGGCAGAGTATTATTTAATTCATTGTTCACCTCAGTAAATTGAAGGCAGCAGAGCAGGGTAGAACACCAACTGCTTAAGGTACATTTTTATTTATCAAGTTATTTAGCCTGTACACTCTGTTCTCACTGCTTTGAGAACACAAACTGTTTTCTGAACAGGTACTTGATGTGATGGCTTGCCCCAAGACCCATGGAATTACGTCTCATAGGTCTGCATGCCTCCTGAGTATTGTTGCAGCATCCCTGGGACCAGCTCAGCTGAGATCTATAGGGTTAATAGGAACTTACTTAGAATTAAGGCCAGCCTTTACTACTTAATCTGTAACATTTTATTTCTTTATGTATTTTTAGTGGAGTGTCTTTAAAAGGCCTTAAAAAAACATGGTGTTTCTCTGCGGGAATTTATTGTTGTTGAGTTTTCTCAGCATATAAGAGGCAGCCATGCTTGGTATGTCCTAGTTCTTGCAAAGATTGCTGAAAAAATGGCAGGATTTATTTTTTTTTACACTTTTGTTATGTCCAGATGGACTTTTGGGGGGTTGATGATCTTTCTTTTCCATATAATCTTTATGAAGAGGAGAAATTCTGTAGTGCAAAAATGGTTTTGGACTGTCAGAAACCTGTGGCAGTAACTGAACTAGTGAAACATGGCTAAACCCTCTTTTCCACAGGGAAAAGATGGGATGGATGTGACTGCTCAGTGTTGAGGTTGGCACACAGTGCAGCCAGAGGCATCCCCTCAGTGGTGGTCAGTGAAATCGCACTGTGTTACAGAGCTGGCCAGGCTGTGCATCCTGCCACACTGACCAACACCTGCCCTGCATATTCTTGAGTAAGAATTTTTCTGTAGCACTTGATACCCAGCAACACTTCTCTTTGAAAGGCTTGCCTGAGTATTTAGATATTGCCAATCAGATCCAAAGAATTTATGGGTTGATAAAATATTTTCCACCACAAACTGTGACTGAGCTGTAGGGCTGGTTGTGCTGGACAGCTGCAAAAACGGATGAGGTGTATGTTGGACTGCAGCTGAAGCTCTTGGATGTTTGTATCAGCCTTCTTGAGGGTCACTGGAGCAGCACTTAGAGATGCTACTGAAGAGAAAGCCCTGCTGTAGCAAATAGTGGGGGAAGTTATTCAGGAGTACTCATGCTTATAGCAATTCTGTCTTTAGGTCTATTGATCTTTCTTTGTGTGTGCTCCTTTTCCACCTAATTTGGCACAGCTCTGTTGCCAGTTGGTTGCTGATATTATGATGTAGGGGTTGATAAGCTCTTGCCAGCATTCAGAAACTTTCCATTCCCACACTTTGCAAGCCCTGGCCATTTTTCAAGCCTGTCAATTGAAGCTGTTTGAATCATGGAAGAACAATGACAAGTGAGGGAGAATCTGTTACTACTGATATTTATCTGGGAGCCTCCTTTGGTGCAATTACCAGCTGGGGAGATAAAAAGTGTGGTGCAAAGAGTGTGTTTGGATGATGGTCAAAAAACAGAGGTTGGTGCGCTCTAGGAGAAGCTGGAGAGTGCTGGATCAGCACCAAGCAGTCACAGCTTGTGTCACACTGTACAGGCTGGGTCCTCCACATGGGAAAATGAAGCCAGGGACACTCCTGGGACAAGGAGCAGAGAGCCCTGGCTTCACCTGTTCCCACTGTCACTGGAAATTTAGAGCTCAGAGGTGGAACTCCCTGCCCTGTGCAGGCAAGAACAATATTTGATCTTGCTGCACAGGTAAGGCAGGAGCCATGAGAGTCACCAGTGAATGCTCTGACATTTCCTGTCTGTGCCCCACAAGTCCTCAAGAGTTTGTGATCCTGTGAACTAGCAAGGGGTAAAATCCTGATGTAGGCATAGCGAGCCTGTTATTCACTGCTTTGCTGATCAAAGTAAACCTTTCCTCCCCCTGGCCTTGGACATTTTCTGTGTTCAGGGGTTGTGTGTCCAGACAGCCCCAGGAACTGATCTGTGTGTTAATGACCACTCACTACACACTCGTAGGTAAGATCAAAAAACACTTGCCACGTGCTTCCTCTTCCACAGTATTTTGTTTCCATGCCCCCACCCCCAACCTTTATTCTTCTTTCAGGTTTTCCGTGTGTAATTTGCCCTGCTCTTGCTGCTGACCCTGCACTCTTGTCTCTGGATGAGCTGTCTGTGCCTGGGATGGGCTCTCACAGCAGGACGTGTCTGGCTGCTGCACTGACCCCCAGAGATTCCTGCCCTGCATTCCATTTCTGCTGGGCTGTGGTGTCAGCCCTGTGCCCGTGTCTGTGCAGAGACTGCTCCAGGTTAGAAATAAATGACTGGTTGTGACTTGGAAGAATTTGCTAATCTGATTCATCTCATAGCTACAACAATGGGTATGTTGGTCCAAGGCAGTGTGTTTGAGGTGGCTGGGGAGAGAAAATGCACGTTCAAGTGCGACAGGAGCAGCCTCACATGAAGAGTGTGTGTCTTGTCCTCTTTCAGACAATGCAGAAAGGTCAGCAGTGAAGCTGTGCTACACCCAGGGGGGCTGGTTTTGGTTTTCAGTCGAGTGTGAATGAGGAGCCACATCTCCAACCTCTGTGAGCACCCCGTGTGATGGTTTAACTTCACCATCTTCCTACCACATTGCCTCTCAGTCCCTTCATCTCATCTCCCAGGATGTCTCTGGCACAGTTTGTGTCAAACCTGGATTGTGAGAGGAGTGAACACTTGAAGAAAATTGTTTTAAGCAGGGTCAGGTGCCTGATCTGATCCTTGATACCCCCACCCCAGGGTGCTGAAGCCCATCAGCAGGAAGAGCTGGGGTGCGTGGCTTGGCTATGCCCTGCCAAGGCTAACCCGAGCTCTTTGCTGCTCCTTAGGGAGGTGAGCATGAACTCATCAAGTGGTTTATGTATCTGATTGAGCTCCTCAGCCAGGGATGAGGCAATTAACTAGTAAAAATCCACAGGCCCATAGAGAGACAGCAAAAGTCTCCTGAGGAAGCTGGCAGCACTGTGGATCCAGAGCTGAGTGCAGCTTCCAGCAGCAAGGGCGGTGCAGCCCCAGCTCCTTATGCTTGAACTTCCTTTAAAAAGCAGTGTTGGTACCATTATTACTTGGTGTGGGCTACTGTTTAATCACCCAGTGGAGCCCTCACTATTTTCATTCTTCCACTAAGTACAGCCCCTTAAAAGACAAATAAATTCATGGTCTCTTTTTATTTTCCCTTGAGACAAAGCTGTAAAACAGCCAAAGCTCTCAGTGTCTCTCAGTGATTTTGTTAGTGCTTTCAAAACCTCACACTATGTAAAGCTTTAGGATTGCTCAAACCAGGAAACCTGACACAGAGCTCTCTTTTTTATCTGCAAAAAAAGACTTTGTGTCATGGATTTTTAGGAATAAAGCTGCAAAACAGCTTGATGTGGGTTTTTCTTTCAACCAAAACAACATGTTGAAGCATTCCAGATGTGTCAGTTTACTGAAGTTCACGGGGTGTGTAGAAGTCTTAAGATCTTCTACCTGCAATGACACATAAATGGCAGCACCACTAATTTTGCTTAAATGCTTATTTTATGGAATAATAAACCCTATGGGAAAGTGCAACTTTTTCCATAAGGTTTGGCTCAGAACTGCTCTTTTGAGTTCAGTTATGGATACGCCAATTCCTAGCAAGACAGCATGACCACAGAGGAGACTTGGTGCATGTGCTGGTTGATCATCACAGGTAGCCCTGCTGTGGAAAAACTGCTTTCACATGGGATTTAGCACTGCACAAAACAAACTGGGAGATGTTGTGGCTTGGCAAAAGTGAGGTAGTTGATGCACAGACCAAATCCTTACCCTGCAGTATTTATTTTTTTTTAGGTACTAACTGGGAAAAACCCCAAATACAGACAGCTTGTCATTCTGCAGGGCAGCATGGAATAAATGAACTGGTTTGCTTTAGGCTGCTCACAGACCTTTTCAAACCTAAGTTCCGATTGCAGAGGCAGAAATTCCTCCTTGTAAATTCTGAATATGGGCAGTGGTAGAGAAACTGTAGATTTTCAGATGTGATGAAGAAAGCGGCTAGTAATACCGGATTTGGAAAATTGTCTTTCAGAACAGAAAAATTTACTTTTTTTCCTTTTTTTAGCATGAATATTGCTTGCTGAATGCGATTAGTATTTTTCTGTAGAATTAATGAGAATTGATTAGTGACCATTTTCTTTCTAGAAGAATGTACTGTACCGTCAAAATTTCTGTTAAAGGAAGGAGTGGTTTGAGTTATCCTATGATGACAAACTCAAAGTCGAGAACGAGACCAGTCAATTCTGTGATTTCTTGCTATGGAAGAGATGCAGGCACATGCTATCATTTGTGATGTTCTCCACATCACAATCTAAAGGTGTTTCTAAATGCTGTGGCTGCTGTTATTGTTATGATCTATTGTGAATCAAGATGCATCACTTGATTTTTCACTCATATTCCACTTGATCTAAAGCAACTGGGTTCCCTGAGGGGATGCAAAGGTTTGTAGATGAAGGGTAGGGTACAGGTGATCAGGGCAAAATCTGTGGTAAAGACACCGTCTGTTGGTGCTATATTTGGAAAAAGTTGGCAGGTTTTGAGGCATGAAAGAACATTTTCAGCAGTACTGCCTTCTCCTTACAGACAGTGCCTTGCCTCTGCCCTTACACCAGCACAACCACTTCTGTCTTCTCAAAGCAGTCACTTCCTTGGTTGTCTTCAAGCATCACCCAAAACACTTCTTGTTTTTCCTGCAGCTCAAATACAAACAGTCTCACCTTTGGTTTGTGTTCAGCAATAATCCTGATAAGATTTCTCAGGAACCTCAACAGAACAAGTTAAAAGTAATTTCATTGACGCAGTTCTGCGGTGCACCAAAATCAAATTGTCATTTATGGCATTCTTGTTTTCTTTCTTTGTCTCAGTCCAAAGACATAAATAATTGTAATGGATTATTTGTGGTGTTTGAAGAAAAAAAATGTTCTAGTTGTGTGTTTTAGGTTTCTTTCTCTTTTGGCTGTAAGGTCTGGAAATAATTAAACCTACTAGACTCAGAAAGAAATGCATATGGAAAGAAAATATCTGGAGGTAGAACTTTAAATCTATTAAAGGGAGTGAGTAAATAACACATCAAGATGGACTAGCCAGGGGATCACTGGCTTTGGGCCCTGGTTTATAGGTCATATTTATAGGAAGAGATAGACCTGAGGTCTCCATAGTGAATGACCCCAAAGCTGGGGCATCAAAAATCTTATTTGAAACCATCTCTAATGAAGATGCAGATCAACTGAATAGATGGTTTTAAAATATCATAGCGTTAGTAACAAAGAGGATAAATGTGACATTAGTCTCCTTGAAATGCCATGAATTAGGAATGTGGATGATGATGGTTGGAAATGCAATTGTGTATGGATTAGCCTGCTGGTGTGGGGGAGCAGAGCAATGCTGTTATACACACTGACCAGCTCCTGAATGGCTTCCAGATCATATTGGAAGATAATTGTTTGTACAGCTGGATCTTCTCTGACTGCTTTCAAACCACTCTGCAACCATGTGGAGAAGATTTTATTATATTTTAAATCTGGGTATCTTCAGAATATTCCAATACCCCCTGAGCTTGGAGAAGAACTCTAATTATTGCATAGCTCCAAAAACTCTGGACTGGAAACATTTTTACGTCTCTGTGGAAGGAATATAATTCCTAAAATGAACCAAGTCCTTAAGACATGAGAGTGTTTCCACTCTTAAGGCCCTCTAAGAAAGCTCAAGACAAGGTGTTCTTCATTCTTTTAATTTTTTTTTTTTTTTTTTTTTTTTTTTTTTTTTTTTTTTAATTCCTGGGTACACACATGGCAATCTGGCTGTATAATTGCAGAGCTATTGAAATTAATCTGAGAATCAGGATGTTACTTTGGTGGTAGATGAAACAATAGTACAACTGTCATAAGAATGCTAGGGGTTTTTGGATAAATGATAGAGTAAAAAAAGTAGAGGCTTACATGCTTTGAACAGCGATTGTTTTGGTGGGGTTTTTTTAGTAACAGTAATTTTTAATGTATTTTACCATACACAGATTCCTTCCATTAAAAGCCTTGGCCTGATAAAAATATGGCCTTAATATAAAATGATATTTTTATTTTACAACATGAAGCTCTTAAGAAGAGGAGAACATAGTGGTGACATGCAGAATGCAGAATTTTTTTTCTTGGCAGTGGTGGACATCAAATCAAGATTTATAACAAAACAAACATATTTTACTGAAATGAATTGGAGGCAGGAGCTGGTCAGGATGAGTAACATGCTTCTAAAAAGTCTCAAACTTCTCTGTCTGACTGGATCCACCCAGAGAGAGTTCCTTCAACTCCATCAACACACACAAGAACTTCTTAACTGCAGAAGTGCCACTCATGCCAACCATAAGAAAGGCAAAAGGATGGGAATGGAAGTGGCTGTTGGTGAAAACAAGGGCATCTGGAATTTTGTCTAGTGTTGGAGAAGCTGCCTTGATGTTTTATCCTTGGAAGAAGGATATGCAGAAGATGCTGTGCCAAAGTACTATTTGCAGTTGCTCTGATGGGGAGCCCTGGGGAAGCCCCCTTTCCTGCTCTGGGCCCAAATCTCCTCTAGAAGAACTGGCCCCTTTCCTTTGTGCTACTGCAGAGAAAGCAGTGGCAGCAAGGCTGAGCAGGAGGAAGGATGGAATAAGAGCTGGAGGCTGATAGCTGCTTTGGGACTTTCTTGCAGGCTTTGGTTATTGCATTTCTTCTTTCTTATTCATTGTTTTCTTTCTGGCTTTTTTTGTTTGTTTGTTGTGTTTCTTTTTTTGTTTTGTTTTTTGGGGTTTTTTTGGGTTTTTTTTGTTTTTTTTTATATATATTCCCCCCAAGTTCTGTCAAACTATCTTAGATTACAAATGCCAAGGGCTAGTTTGAGTTACACTCCCACCACATTTTCAACTTCTGAGCATTACTGCCTAGCAGTAATCTGCTCCAGGACAAGTCTGAGACTCAGCCTTGATGCAGTTTGGCCCCTTATGGAAAAGGGTTTTTGTGTCTGCACTGTTAGGGGGAAGGAGAGCTGCATGCAGGGAACCAGCCAGGCTGTGGGGTGTGAGCAGCACCGGCGTGGGGCAGGTGGATGGATGGAAGATGTGGAGGTGCCAGCTGCATGCAAGCAGCTTGGGAGGGAGCTGTCTGGGATGGGCTGTGAGCACAGAAGGGACAATACAGGATATCCCCTAAGCCAAACCTAAAAAATACTTCATCCCACCCTGCAGGCCTCAGGGAACTGCTTGGTGCAACTTGCTGCTTGGATGCAGAGCTGAGCCCTGCTCTGTTCACAGTCACACTGGGCTGTAGCTTGTGCTCCTGTACCTTTGATGCCTGACTGATGCCTGTCAATCACTGTGTTTGAGTGTGCCTGTGCTTTCACTTCTCACCTGGGCTCCCACCTGCTCCTACTCTAATGAAGGGGCCTCTCTGCTTTGCAGCAACCCACAGAGGCTTTGTGCTCTGGGCAGAGGTGCAAAAGAAGCCAACCAAGCCATTGCAGAGCAGTGCTGCCCTTGTTCTCCCCTCTTTTGGGAGCCCAGTGCCTGCTGCTCAATTTCCATCACAAGTTCTTACAGGACAGACCCTTTCCATGTGACAGTGGTCTGGTGTCCTTGATGCTCATGTGGTTGGCTGGTGGGATGCTCGGGGAGCAGTGTCTTCCTCCTTGCTTCTGCAGAAATGTTGCATTTCTGAAATGAAATATGTTGTTTGCATGTCAAATGGCACGGGGCATTTTCGCAGCTCTTCTGGCAGCCACAGGTTTGGCATATTGCAGGCTGAAGGGCTGCCAAGGGCAAGCATTCAGAAAAAAAAAAAATAAATTAAAAAATCCCTTGCAGGCAACTGCCAGAGTTTGGTGCCAGGTTAATCAGAACTCCCCATTGTCTCTCTGAGACAAATGTTCTGATTAAATCTATTGTTGTTGGGCTTGATGGGACAAAGTGTTACTGAGTTACATCACAGCTATAATGTGGAAACTGGAACACAGCACAATTTATGGTGGAATGTTCCCTGGTATTGTTCAAAAATATCACCACAGAAGAAGTTTGTGGGAATGATTATTTGAAAGCTGCTGGTATAACAGTGGCTTGAGCCCAGCTCCAGGGTGTCTAACTAGGCTCTGCTCCATAGCTTAAGTAAACTACTTAACCTCCCTGTTTCTGCTTTGCCCTTTATGAGCAGTGGTGTTAAAGTGTTTGTCTGCCTTCCTGCAAGGATCTGCTCATGTTTCCAGCTGGCTCTGGCTTATGCACCCGTGCTGGTGTTGCAGACTCTTGCTGTGTGTGTTGGACTGGGGGTTTTCTCTTCTTTCTGTCCAACCTGGTCATTGTGTTCTCATCGCAGCAGCATCTCAGAGATGACTTGGAGTGACTCTGAGTCCTGCCTGCTGGGGCTGACATGGCAGAGAGAACCTCCACTCACTGCTTCCACAGTTTGCTCCTGCAGGTCTGGAGTCCAGCACCATGGGAAGAGCACTGGGACTCCCTGGTCTTTAAACAGTGCTGGCTTAAGGGCTGTTTTAAGCACAGTTCAAGCTTAAGGACTACGTGGTTCTTAAACATGAAAAAGAAGCAAGTTGGTTGTGCAAGAGGCAACACTGATGAGACCTCAAAAAACAATTGCAGGACATGAAAGAGGTGGGAATCAGACTGTCTTGTCTAGCCACCTTATGTCACTTAATAAAATACATATATATCCATGTAGTGCATGAGATTGCATCCAGATTTTGTGGCTCCCATCCATGCTCACACAGCCTGGTGCTGCCTGGCTCCTGGCTGTCCTCAGCTAACGGGGCTCACCGAGGTGTCACAGCACACTAGATAACTTGAGCAACCTTAGGATCATCAGTATTAAGCTGAACACTGAAATCTGGAGAGAAGGTCATCTGTCTCTTTCTCACTGACTCTTTTGTGTAGCAAACAACGAGGTTTGCGTGAGCACCCTCTGACATTTGATAATGTCATCTCTGCAAAGTGTCATTGTGTTGGAGAACAGGAGACAGACTGGACTAAAGGCACAGGAGACTGAGGAAAGCAAGTAACAGAGCATACAGGGGTCTTAAATGAAGTCTGGGTGGGATCTAGCTGGTCAGGTTTATCATGATAATGGATCATAATATCTCATCTTATAGCTGTAATTTTTTGAAGATACTCCAGGCTCCCAAACTCTCAGGAAAATGTTTTTATGATGCCAAAAATTCTCAGCCTTTGATGGCTCTCCCTGACCTGGCTGAGTCACCTGTTCAGCTGCCTTTCTCCCTCTTGTGCAGTTTGGGGTGGAGGAGAAACAACACTTTCCTTCATCTCATCTTGTCTTTGCCTTTATCTTTTTTCTTTCTATTTTTGTTTTGTTTTACCTGGGTTTGGGGAGAGGGATGAGTTACAAGCTAAAAAAATGCAGCCTGTGGCTGGGAGGGAGAGCAGGGAACTTTCATATTGTAATCACCTGGGTTGTATTATAGCTTTGTTGGTATTTTGGCCATAAATACACCACTCTCACTTAAAGCACAAAGACCATGCTGTAAGTTAATTTTGCTTGGCAGTATGTGATTAAAAACTAAAAGGTTTCTTTTTGTCACATGTGTTTAACTTATCAACTAATGGGAAAGGAATGTTAACATATGGCATTAACCACCAGCTGCAACGTAACAGCAAAGCTAAATTTGGTACTAGTGAAGGGGCATAACCCAAGTACCCAGAGCAGTAGACAATGGTTAGTGTTACCAAAAAGGGTTTTTGATATCAAAACAAGCAGGAACAGTTCAGCGGGCAGCTTGTAGATTGACATTAGGATCAGAGGTGTAGACAGAAATGAAAAAATAAAGTGACAGAACAGTTTTGAAAAGAGACGACTGCATGGATTAGTTGCCTCATCAATTGATGAAGTCAGTTTGAGTACCAGCTGGTGAAGCTGTACCAATGATTTTCATGAGCCATGACAACTTATGGCTTATGGGCTACAATGGAGGAAAGTGCTGAAAATGTGTTCAGTGCTGTGAGGAATGGATTCAAGATGATGTGAACTAGGAGTATGTGATGTGTTCTCATCCCTGGAGGGGAAGAATAAAACAGTCTAAAACTGTTTAGGGAATAGCATCTCAACATAGTTGCAAGGACACCACAAGAAATAAAATATTAATTGGAGAGCTTCCAAAGATGGGAAATTATTGACCCAGAAACCCTGCTTCTTTCAAAGAGCAATGAAATTAGAGAAGTCCATAAAGATACTAGGAATGGTAAAAGGAAATTCTGCCAGCAATGAACCTGATCGTGGGTCCTAAGCACTGAATATTATAGCAGTGTATAATGAGGCAAAACAATGATCTGGGTTAGAGTATCTGGTGATATGATTTTTTCATTGATGAAAATCAAAGAGAGAAAGTAGCTCAACATACAGAAGGAGTAAAGCCTTCCTGAGGGGAAAATAAGGGGGGAAAGTTTAGTGCGAGCAAAGGAAGTAAGATGCCTCCTAACACTGAGGAAGAAATTAGTGGTTGATGAGAAGAATGAGACACTAGACTCAAGCCTTCAGAGAAAAAAATACACCAATTTTTTGACTTGGGAATGCAGACATTGCATGTGGTGGGTGACAGTATCTGCTGGGATGAGACAGTGTAATGCTGTTACCAAACACGCTGAATTAACGAGGTATTTTTCTCAGGATCCAGATTTGTTAAATGTCTGTAACTCCTATATTTTTATGAGATATACTACACTCTGCCTTTTCTAGAAGACATTTATTAGACAGAGACTGTCAGTGGTCAGAACAAATGTTTCCTTGAAGATGAATTTATGATATTTTGGATGTAGTCAGATGATAACTTTAGCTAAGCTGAACAGGAGTCACTCCAGGCAGATGTCATTGAAAGAAACCCTCAGTATTCAGTGATGCAGCTCCACACAGATCTGCCTTCTGGAAAAATGCCATCTCCCTTGCCTGAGAAACTGAAATACTTAAAATAGATGGTGACTTAGGAACTGGAGGGGAACAAAAGTAGTTTTACTGTCACTGCCAGACCCAGTGCCTGATCCTGCTGTGTCTCAAGGCCTGGCAGAGATAAGATCTTGACATACACAGTCTGGTTTTTCATGTCAAGAACCTTGGATTCCTTGGCCTGGAGGAAGCTATGGTATTACCCAGTAAAGAGAAATGGATCTGGTATCAGTAGAGCAGGAAGTGCTCGGTCCTGCACTGTCTGGTGCCGAAACCATTCCAGGTAAAATGGCAATCTGTGCTTAGGAGTCATCTTTAGCCCTCCAAAAATCAAGTATCTTGTCTAAGCTAGTGATTTCCTATCCCACTATGGTCAGCTTGCATGAAGTAACTAGTCCAGCCCACTTCAGGTCACCACAAACGTTTGGGGTGAATCCTGCTTAAATGCAGAAGGAGCCTGTGTGACCAGCATACACTGGTGATGAGCTTGTAAATGCTGAAGAGTGAATTAGTTGAGCCCAAACCTCCTTAAGTGTATCCCTCTCTTTTCTGGAAAGAGAGGAATTGCTCCAATCTTCTCTGAGTGCCTCCCTGTGGAAAGCTGCAGTTTTCTGGGCTTGGGTGGGTCCGTGTGATGCTCTTGAAGTGGGAGCATTCCTGCAGCCTCATTTCAGGCAGTTTTCTTGTTCATTTGTTTTCTTGTTCAGTTTGATATTACCTGTTTCCTAATATGTTTACAAATTTTGACTTCCTTTTGTCCTGCATTCTGCTGTTCCAGGCATTTTTATTTTCAGCTTTCTGCTTCACAAAATGTCTGCAGCTTTTAATGGAGCTGAAATGTACCTTAGAAGGGCTAAACATTCATCATCAAAATCCTTCTAGGAGTAATTTCATTATTTTGAAAATGCTTTAAAGTGAAATGTTTTAAATGTTTTAGAAGTGAGGCCAAGCAGTTATTTGCGTGAACAACACCTTAAGGTGTTTAAACCCCAGCAGAGCTGTAACCTATGTGACTGCTGCCCCCATGTCAGGTGAGCTTTGTCCAGTAAAAAATACACCTGATACAAAATCATTGCTGTGTTATCTCCAGTTCAAGGAGATAAAAATAAAAACGCAGATTAATTTCTCACTCCAAGAACTGCACGTGCATTGAGCTAGGAAGGACACCTTCCATCAGCATGACAACTTTGCCTGTGCTGCCAACTTGACCAATGTTGCCCAGTGGGTCCCTAATTTCCAGCTATAGTTAATGATGTTCTTGTAAACATGCTCACAGGTAAGATTCTCCCTTGGAAAAAGTCCTGGTATCAGGACTTCTGCCAGGCTTTGGGCTAGTCTCTGGAAATTCGAGTTTGCTGGAAATGTCTGGCATGACATTTCAGTTGAGTCACCACCCTGGAGGTATTTAAAAGCTGTGTAGATGTGGTGATTAGGGACATGGTTCAGTGCTGGACTTGGCAGTGCTGGGTTAATGGTTGGACTTGGTGATCTTAGAGGTCTTTTCTAACCTAAATGACAGATTCTGTGATTCAGCTTGTCACTGCAGCCTGCTGTGCTCTCTGCCTGCTGTGTGGCTATGAGAGGGCTGTCCTGTGACCACCTAAACCAGCGTGGTGGCACTCCTTTGTCTTTCCTGGTGTGTGGAAACTGTCTAGAGTGACGAGTGACTGAGGATTTTGTGTGCCCAGCTAGAGACATGTCATCAGGCACCCTCATTTTTATCTTATGTGTATTTTAAAGTAGCAACATATAAATCCACGTGCCACCTTAGGAAAGTCCCTGTGATTTAGCAGTAGGAGACCACAGACACATGAGTGCATCATGAGGTAAAGCTGCATCACCACGACGCCTGAACCCCTTGACTGGCACCTGCCTCCGCCTCCAGCTTTGTGGGAGGTAGTTAATGCTGAGGTGAACTGAGGACACATTCACAACAACTTATGCTTTTATATGTGCGTTATCTGAGATGCAGTTTATATGTGTGAAAGTATAGTAACCCCAGACTGATGGCAATCAGTATTATTGGCAAATAGTATCTACTTATTGTCACTGTTGGGAGTAGTGTACAATTAGAAGGATTTTCATAACTACCCAGAGCAGTGTGTCAAGGATCATTTCCCCTTGGCTTTCCTTGCAAGAGACTGATTGCTGATAGAAAGGACATAAATTTCGACCTGTTTGAGCTGGTTGTAGCCAGTTTTCCATAAACGCATTACAGTTTAACGCCAAGGAATGCTCTTTGGAACAGATGGTGAGAAGGAATGGCACCCATTCAAACCAACATGGCTGAAGAAATTTTGGGTATGTTTTTGCATAATGAACATAATGCATGCAAATGTGTGTGTTCTTACTTATAGGTAGTACTTTCATTTATATAATTCTCAGTAAATAATCTCGACTCATTTTTCAGCTGTCAAATACCTATAGAAATATCAACCACATTTTTCTGCTGTCTTGGTCATTTGCTCAGTATTGTATAGGCTTTTGTTCTTCTAGTGACAAGATGGAAATCATTCACATTGATACGGTAACTGGAAATTTATTACTGTAAATCTTCTGTTTTAATTGTTAGAGATAGGACATACAGTGTGCTGATGCTGACGCTGGAAAATGTTGTTTTCTTTGCTTTATCACAGTGCTTGTTTTACAAAGGGCTGCCAGTAAGTTTTTAAAAAGTTCTGAAAATATATTCAACAATATACAATCCCTATCAGAGCATTGACTTCTTCTATGAAACACAGATTTCCTCTGTCCTAGTTTTAAGTCTTTAAACACCTGTGAATAGAATTTCATATGTGCTATGCTTGAAGAGATTCTAAGTTGTTCTGAAAAAATATGAATAATAATTGACTATAGAGCTGGCCAGCTGTGTTTTCAGACATGATTTGCATACATGTGCTCACACTCCTACAGGGTTCCTCCTTACATGGGCTGTATAAGACAACACCAAGGTGGTCTGTGGCTCGAGTTCTCCAGTTTGTCCCACCAGCTACACGTGCTGACAGCAGTTTTCACACTGACGGGAAATTACAAACCTAGCTGAAGGTTTGTGTTTTTGCAAAGTGTCTGGAGTAGCAATGAACACCCTTGTTCTTGCAGGAGCTTCCAGGAAAACCTTCCCTGTAACAAGATCAGATCATCTTGTTTGGATTAGCAAGTTGTCAGTCTGGTTGTTGCTCCTGCTTGTCTTTAATTTCTAATCTAGTGACAAGCTGTGAGTTATTTGATTTGATTCTTATGGTGGATCCAGGGAAAAAATGCAATGCCTTGAGAATCACTGTGTAGCTGAGAGTGAAAAAGTATGTCCTGTCTGGAAGTCTGTTTTTTATGAACTCCTCAGTGATGATATGAAGCACAAACTTGAAATCCCTGCCCGGGCAGTCTGAGAAATACAGATTTTATGAGATACTTAAGGAATTTGCAAACATTTTTGAGGGGATAACCAACAGTTGTTTCAAATATATTTATCTGTGACCTAGAAAAATTGTTCTTGTGGTTTTGTGATCTAATGTGGCTTGTGCTACAGACGTCCACAATGACTTTTAATAACCAATTCATTACCAGTAGTGCAAATCTACGGACCAAAGACACCTTTAACAGCCATAAGAGCTTTGAGAGCACTTCAATTACATTACACAAACAATATACTACTGTGTATGAAAGAGCTGTGCGACTTGTATTTTTGCTTCAGTTAAAATATAACCAAAACATAATCTTTTGTACATGGCCTTATGAAAGACTGAATCACGTGCAGCAGCACAGAATAGCAGCACTACCATAAAAATTAAGTGGTTGTTAAAGGATTTAAGATATGGCCCCTGAAGTTTGTAAAAGGCACTTCTTCTAAATGAGGGGGATATTAATCTCCACAGTTCTAGTAATTATATTTTATTATAATGTGTCATATTTTAATTTTGTGCTTTTTGTCACGGCCGAAGCAACTGGTGTGTATTTGAGGTGTAGTTTTAAAGCACCAATAGTGCTTTTGGAAGTTGGTTGCATTTCAGTGGTGGGGAAGTATCAAGTATGTGACTAAAATTTCAGTAGATTTGTAGCTTCTAATTCTATCATTCATTTGCCTGCTCAGCTGGGTTATGCTGCTTTCATCAGGTATGGGTGAGATTGACACTCGCATAGAACCTTCACCTCTAGAGCTTTTAAAAATAAATATTAAAAAATTAATGGGGCACAGAAAAGTGCCCCCAAAAGGGGTCTTCTTTTACACTAAGAGAAGTAAGAAACTCTTTGTCTTTAGCATATGATAGGGCAGGCTCACTTTATTACCCTGAGTAGCCTCAGCAGCAAGAGCAGCATGCCATTTCTTCTGGAAAGAGCAGCAAGGTGAAGGGTTTGCAGCTGAAGAGAGATGCTGGTACTTAAAAATAAAGCATAACTTTTAATGGGAGGGTGATTTGTAGGTGAAGCTACAAATCTACTGAAGTTTTAGTCACATACTTGATACTTCCCCACCACTGAAATGCAGCCAAACTACAATGGGGTGGCATTGATTATCTGCCTCCTGGTAACTACTGCATGAGGTCCTTGCTGAAGGGTATGTTTTAGTCATACCAAAGTACTATTTTAAACAGAAGAAGCTGTTTCAGTAAATAGAAAGGGAACTGACAAGCAATATGGTTCCTTCTGGCTTTAAATTCTCTGAATTGTCAAGGTACTGCTGGTTTTTGCAGCCATGCCATTTATGAAGTCTACCTTTCTCCAGTGTGCAGTCCTGGGAAAAGACCCAGCTAGTCCAAGGCCAGATGCTCAAAGATTAATGTTTGATGTTTATTCCTTTCTGCTACATTCAGTGGGTTTTATGCCATTATATATTTCATGATACTTTGATCCTTTGATCCTTTCTGGGAAGGTAGGTGCATATGTGTTTTGTGTTGTTTTCCCCTCTTTTGGAGAGGGATGTGGCTTGCAGTGAGAATAGGGAGACCCATGCTGAGCTTTTTATGAGACATCAGCCCTGTGCAAACATTGGGCTGAATATTTCTCAAAATCTGTGTCTTTGGATAACAGTGTTACAGATGTACAGTATTTTGTACTCCACCTCTTGGCAAACACATTCATTAATTGTCCATTTGGTAAAAAAATCCTCATATATGCTGGTAGGAAAAAATTAGATGGAAAAACCTTTTGCTCAATTCTCAGAACATGGGAAAGAAACGAGAACATGTGAAAAGTATTTGGGAAACACTTGGATGAGTAGTGTATGAGTGCACATCAATTCATGATAATGAAAATTGCATCAGCTATCTTTCTGGAATTTTGGGGTTTACATATGATGCCCCCATGGCTACAAGGACCATGTGTTCTCCTCAGCTGACTGTAGACAAGCTGGTGAGGAGCACTAATGTCAGCAGAATGTAGCAATGCTCCCCAGTGCGTGGTTCCCTTTGCTCTGTGTCTGGCCTCCCATGTTGGTGCTCTGCTCTCCGTGCCTGTGTTCTCACGACCGTCTCTGGTTCCTATCATGGGGCAGAAAACCTTCCCTTGGCAAAAAGGTCCTCCCTTGACCATCTTCCTTCATCTCAGTTGTTTGTTCCCAGATGAGTTATTGATCTGGTGCTGGTAGCCTTGAGCATTGTTTCCAAACAGCAGAGACAGAAGCTGCTTGGAAAAGCAGTGATGAAACCAGAATGATAATTGCTGTTAGTTATGAAGCGTTTCTGCAGTCTCAACCAGGCAGGGACCGGTGGGTGGCCAAGGCATGGCTGAGGCACAGAACTGATTTCAAGACTGAGAATTGCCCATTTAAAGGTGAGTCAGGGATCTGATGTCAGGCAGTGCAGATGGATTATTGGCAGCAGACATCCTTCCACAGACCTGTGTTTCCTCCAGCATGAGAGAAATGGGGTGGTTTCTGAGCTTGCAAGTTGGAGTCTGCCTGAAAATGGTCTTAACCATTGCCAGGGGACCATCTCCCTCCCTCTGCCTTGGCGCTCTGTGAGCCTGCTTTTCAACAGCCTCTACAGCCATCCCTCTTCTGAAATTTATTAGAGGAAAAAATTGCTAATACTGGAAATGACCTGTTCACCTTCAGATGCCTTCATGCAGGCTCTGTCAGGGAATTTCATGTATTCTTTTTCAATAATGAAGTAAGCTGGCAATGGAGAGTTTTCTTTGCAGGACATCATTAAATAGCCCACGTGCTGGGCTGGCCGTTACACGTGTGCCCTTTCGCCCTCCTGGAACCAGCAAAAGGTGTGTCATAAGGACATTATTCCTGCAGATGAATCAATCCACTAACCCACTTTCCAGCAGCAACATTAGGTTCCTCTGTTCCTTGTCACCCTGAAGCGCTGGGTGGATGCTGTCTGTGGCTGGCTGATGTCTCTGAAGCTGAAATGACCCAATGACCAGCCAAGCAGACTTTTGTCTCCAGCAAATGTGTGCAAGAAACCGCTTTGCCAGCATGCACATGGACTGCTTGGAAGGTGTTGCATTAGAGCCTCTTCCTAATGAGCTGTGGGATCTGGGAGTTGTGCATTAGGCTAATCTTTCCAGGAATTTGACTTGAAAGCTTACCACATTTCCAAGTACATGACATGCCCATGCAAATGGAGAGTAGGGTGTCTGAACTCCTATTTGACTGTATTTATTCTAGACATGTATTTGCCCTTGTTCTTGCAGGACTTTTTAAAGTCCAGTATAATGTCAGATGTGCTGAATGCTGTAAAATCCCTGACTCATCAATCTTGATGGATTTTTGTTTGGCACTTATAGGTTAGGCCTGGAGACACAGCCCTTTTATAAGTGTGCTGTGTGCTTTTAAACTCATACATAAGGACATTGAGGCGTGAGGTTTGCATTTGCTTTGCACTGACCCAAGCCTGCAAATGAACCAGCTGTATAAAACACACAGCAGTGCTGTATTTTCCTGCTCTCTGTGATGGTAGGACTCCCACAACCTGCTGAGGCTGGTCTCCACCAGCCCTGTGCCCCAAATCCCTGGAGCCTGGGGCTGACACGCTAACAGGGGGAGCAGCCTCCTGCTGCAGAAGGACAGCCCATCTCCTGCCGAGTCCTGCTGTGGCAGCTGCATCACCTGGAGCCCATCCTGTCCTCGCTGTCAGACTGTTTTTTGCCATTCCAGCCTGTCAGTGTACCGCAGCCATCAACATAGACATTCCAGGGGAAGTTGTGCAACTGTCCCTGCTTAATCATTAACTGGGACGTTCTAGCTGTTAAATTTTTTTTATTTATGTCTAGATTTTTGTGAGAGGAGACACTTGTTGGCCAGGGCAGGCTGAATTGCACACAGAGCTCTGGCGCTCAGCCGAGCTCTGCCCTGTGCACATGAAGCTGAGCAATGCAAGGCTGGCCAGAATTGAAAGCAGGGCTTCCAGTGACAAAGTGAAGCAAAGCTGTTACTCCTAAGAAGCACTGGCTTTGCTGAAGGTCCTGGCTGGGAGCTGCTCCGTGCTGGGTGTTGCAGGTGTCAGCACGAGGAGCCTGCCCTAAAGGGGCAAAGCCAAAGCACAGGGGGTGACCCACGGCCAGGACTTGGGTACCTGTGTGTGGAGAGTCGGGCTGTCACAGCAAGAACCAAACCCCATCACAGTGGGAGGATCCCTGGAGGCTCACCGGGGCTGGAGTGCGTGGGGAGGGCTGCAGGGTGGTGCAGGTGGGGATTTTTTTCCCCAGCATGTGGAATTTGTGGCTCTTGCACTGGGGCTCAGAGCTCTCCTTTAGGCAATGCTGAGCCAGTTCCAGCTCACTCCTGGCTAGAGGTGGTTGGTGGGGAGATCATCCCTTCTTCCTCCTTCTTCCCCCACCTGATGCTGCATTTTACTGTTCAGCTGGGGCATATCTTGGTTTGAGTCAGTGTTTTGGCCACACTGACTGATTTCAGAAATTTGTGTATGTGGAACACTGGAACAGCATGGCTTGATCAGCAGAGAAGCTGTCTGAATCCCTGCCCATTTTTCATGGGGTCTACTATGTCCCCCCTAAGCACCCCTCTCTGATTCACTATCACAGTGGATATTTTGGAAGGTGTGAGTGATAGCAGCTACAGCAGACAGCTCTTGAGACTGTTCTTTCATCTCTAGCTTGCAAGGTCCTGCCAAAGCCACAAGAACGGAGGAGCAGAGGTGAGAGCTGTCCCTGGGGCAGAGCCAGGGAGAGGGAATCTGTGTTCCCATCTCGTCTTCCCTGCGCCATTACCCCTGGGATCAGGAGCAGTGCAGCAAGGTTAAGGCAACATATTTTGCACCCAAAATATACTGAGCAAGGAATCAATCTAGCAAACAATCTCATGCTCCATAGAGAAACCCTTTAGCTGTGTTTGCTGCTGTTTGCAGCCGTGCTGCACCATGGCTTCCCAGTGAAGTCACTGAGCCCAGCTGGGTGTAACTGAGGGTGGTGCTCACATTGTCTGGGCTAAATGTCAGCAAGGAACAGCAGCAGTTGAACAAAATGGGTTTCCAAGCATTTCCCTTCTTCTGGTCGCACAGAGCCCTCATTCTTGGATGACTGAGGCAAAAAAGACAAGAGCAAAGTTATTTTAGATGGAAAAGTACCTAAATGTTTTGTTCTTTGTGCATAGAAATAAACAGAAATGAGCTCTGGGTCTTGTAAACATCAACACCCAGTTTTGTGTATATAGCCCAGCTGCTAGGAAAGTGTGGTGTGTTCTAACTCCACTTTGAGTTTAAGGAATAAACAGGATTCACTGCTCAGCCCATGGAGTTCCTGACCATGCTTCTGAGGATGCCCAGCCCAGACTTGAGTGTTTCCTGTACTGATGTGATCTGCCTTCCTTCACACTGGGCAAAATCAGCTGGGCTGGCCAGGAGCTGCCTCTGAAACTGTTTGATCCAGGTGAATGGTCAGAGTGCTCTCGGGCAGATGGACCATAACCTGCTCCTGGATGCTTGTGTTGGTGTCCAAAGTTTCTCAGCTACTGCATCCCCTGGTGTGACTAACACAGGTGATAGGAGAACATTGAGAAAGGCCCCTGGTTCTAAGCCTTCCCAAAGAATGTGACCCAGAATTTGGACCAGATGTGAAATACACAACCTTCCTTTACCCTGATACAAGTCTGAAAATGTCCTTGGTAAGGCACTGACTCTTCAGTGATGGTGTAGAGGGACCTGGGCCATCCTCTAAGAGGAGCTGCTGTCAGATGAAAGTCTGCTGTAAGTCTCTAAGAAGTTAAAGACTGGCATATTTACATTGAATGTTTTGCTAATGTTGGTCTTCCAAGATACCAGTTGTAAAACTTGCTGCAGGACTGCTTCTGCAATTGTGTGCCAGACAGCAACTGGAGCCTTGTGTCCAGCACAGGGCCTTGTGAGCTGCTGTCTAGGAAACACTTCTGCACAAGGCAAACCCTTGGTTTTCTGTGTTTACTGTACTGTCTTATTGTGAAACCTCTTCTGAAATATTGTTCCTAACTAGAAATTATTTGAAACAGATTCCTTCTTGCCATCCTTTTTGTGCTGCTCAGTAAAGACTTGATTTTTTAATTCTTGACTGAAATTTTATTACAGGAACCAAGATATCCAAGTCAGAAGGGAAGAGGAGATTTGGTCTTAACCTGACCTTCCAATAAGCATAGATACTGTTCCACTTTTCTAAAATTATGTGAAACTGGACTTGGTTTGTGTTCTTTTTGTACAGAGTTGAATTCTTCTGGAGTACACGTATTTATAAGTATTTATAAACTGAAAGTACATCAGCAGTGGGAAAGGAAACGGACAACTTTTAGTGTCTGCATGGACTGGCATGACTGTAGGCCTAAAACTTGCACATGTAGATAACTGAAAAGCTATGATTTCCTAGGCTGTGAGGTGATGTTGGTGAGTTTGCTTGATCTTGCAGCTGTCAGGTCTGTTGGGAGCCTGGCTGCCACACGCTGACAGCAAAGCTGGGCTCTGTGCAGGACAGCACTGTGCCCAGCACGTGCATTCTGCAGGACTCTTCTGCTCCCTTCTGGCCAAGTCTTGCAATCCAAACCAGAGAAGATTTTCTCCGCATCTTGGCTGGATATCAGGATTGATCTTAGAAGTTCTGGGGTCGACACAGTCCTTGATGCTGGTGGTACAGGAAATGAAGGGTGGGCATGAGTGTGCCCCATCATCAAGTAAGCACAACCATTTATGGGTCCCATTTCTCTTTCCTTTTCACCCACAGACTTCATGGTAACCAGTTTCTTCTAGAAATTTTTGAGGTCCTCAGAGGATATGTGCTCAAGAGTCACAGTTACTGCAGTGCTGCAGCAAGTTAGTGATTACTTTTCTCCTGCTTGGGGCTTGCTTTTCATGCTGATTTTTTTTCCTGGTGGCTGTATTCCTAATGTTTAAACTCAGGGACATCCTCACCAACCTACAGCCCAGACCCTGCAGTAATGGCACAGAACTGTCCTGTTTTTCTCCAGGGTAGCTGATTTTGATGTGGAGATAACTTCTGTCTCACAAGGCTTGAGAACTTTGGAAGTGACAAAGTGCTGCCCATCACACCTCAGTGCCTCAGTGCTTGTCTGCAAGTCAGTGTGCTTATTCTTGACCAAAATTTAGTATACTGTTGAATAAAATGAAAGAGAATTTATAACCATGAATTGTGTTTGCAGAGGAGCTCTCCCCTCTTTTTGCATACTATTCAGCTGCTCTTAATAGTTGAGACAAGTGGGATCCCCCGTGGGATTAGTGTCCCCTTTGAGGGACAGGAAACTTGGACACAAAGATACATGACTAAGTCCATATAGGGTCCTATAGCCAAGGCCACATAAGGAGCTCAGTGTCCTCACTAGAGGCATTGACCCAGGCACAGGGGTCCTCTAATTGGTTGGGAAAGAGAGCTGTGCCACATTCAGACTCAGGGTCTCTACCTTGTGTGGCCCATGCCACTGCCCCCACCAGTGGCACGGCCTGGAGGGGTGGCTTGTTGAGCGGACTGTGGGTGTTGCCATGGGTTCACACTGCAGTGCTGCTCTGCTCTGGGGATACAATGACCTAATCCTACAACCTGGCTCTGGCTGCAGTTCCCAGGATGAAAAAAATTCACCTTTATCTGTAATCAAAGTTTTAACCTGCACAACTGACAACCCTAAACAAAAGGCAGTTAAAAAAGAAGCCCAATGTTTATTACCTAACATGTTTTCAAAACCCCATGATGTTTAACCTAAACATACTGCTCTTAGGGGGTGTGAGTCATGTCTTTAATCACTAAGATTTGACAACAGCAGGTAAATTAGCAGGTCGCAATACAGGAAACCTTTTTTAGAATGTCACATTGCCAATCCTGTTGCAGGGTTGGGACATCAGGTGTGTCTTCCAAGAACCTACCTAGGCTGTGGACCAATATTAGTTAGATATGTTCAAATCCAGTGCAGCTGTGCTGGCAAAAGTTCCTGTGTAAAAATCAAGACTTTAAAAAAAGCCTTTTGTTTGGATGAGTTGTATTACTCAGGCTAACCTGCCCCAGCATGAGGACTTTTGTAAGCTGTGTGTCTTCATGCTAGTGGAGTTACATTGGAGAAATTTTGTGAATAGACTTGTGTTGTCTTCCTACAGACACTCATGTCTCCAGGTGTCCATGACATGGAATATAAATGGGTTATTCATCATCATGGACCAGCTACTGTTAAACTTTGCTGGGATTTAAAATACCATCCCATTGGTTTCCTACCATCTTTCTGGCTATTAAATGACTACTGTTTTGTTTATATGACTCTTTTCTGCTACACACATATAACCTATGCCAATATTTTTGTTATTTTAATTATGTTGGAAGTGTTCTCCCATCTTTTTCTCATTTTTCTGTTCCTTCTCAGCCTTCTGCAAGCTTTCCTTTTTTCATCTAACCTCCCACAGACTACTGCTGCTAAAGGTATGGACACTGAATCACCACTAAATAAAAATCTGCTGATTGATGATGTTCTTATAGATATCTGCACTTCTTTTATATTATTACTTCTGTATATCTGTATCAAGTGGGAGAGTCTTGCCTTTCAGACCTTGTTTGCTCTTTTACCACTTCATTACCTGCCTTGTGCCCCCCACTCACCTGTGCCCTATGAAATGCTTATGAGCATCCTCAATGTCCTTATAAGGAGCCTGTGTCCAGCAGAGCTCAATGGCAGGGCTTCAAAGGAGACTGTAAGAAACAGAGAGCAAAAACAGGTATTTTCTCCTCCAAGGTCTATGTCTGTAATAAGTACTGATATAAGAACCAGTAGGCTAACAACTGCTAAGGGGGGCAGCACAGATGGAGTTAATGCACAGGTACTAGTGAGCTTACCTGTAGATTTGCACACTGCAAACTGATGCTGAATTATATATATTTCCATTTATATCCTCACCTAATTCCTCCTGTATTTGCTGCTCATCTTTATAAATTGTAAGCTCTTTAAGGCAGAGATTTCTGTATAACACCTGTCAGTCTTGACTGAGGACACAGCTACTTAATAATGATGCTAGATAAAAATGAGTGTGCTGGTCATGACCCCAGGTTCTCATTTATCCACAGCTTCATGCTGATTTCTTGATGAGAATCTCCTTGGAAGCTGAGGAAACTGGAACGTCTTGGACTTGGCATATGACACCAAGAATCTGCAAACTTTAGAGGCTCTGTTGAGAGTAAGTTAAGAGACAAACCATGTTTTTTAATTTCTAGGCTTCATGCTGTGCAGCTGGGTTC
This sequence comes from Pyrgilauda ruficollis, assembly GCF_017590135.1. Classification (NCBI taxonomy): domain Eukaryota; kingdom Metazoa; phylum Chordata; class Aves; order Passeriformes; family Passeridae; genus Pyrgilauda; species Pyrgilauda ruficollis. The sequence continues at coordinate 9,613,373 of NW_024524377.1, forward strand.
TTGTGAGAACCCGGCACTCTTACTAACAGGACATGCCTCAAGCCTTATGAATTCTGCCTAAGGTAGCACCACAGGCAGATGGTATAGCTCCATGGGCTTCCATGGTCACGAAGAAGTTGACAGTTCTAAGGTTTGTCTTTTCTTCATATTGGAACTGCTAAGTTTGGGGCAATTCTAATTTTGAGCTGTATTCACCACTGACCTTTTTAATTTTCTTCCTGGGCTTCATATTGCCTTGCTTTAGCCAAGAAGCAGGACGTGAGGTATGGGAGGTTTGGTCTGACCCAGAGAAGTCCAGCAGCTGATCTGCCAGGAGCACAGCGCCATTAATGAACCCCGGGGGTTCGTGAGCCCAGATCCCTGGAGGTCCTGACTCTTGTGGAAGGGCTGAGCAGGAATGTCTTACTGCACAAACTCACTATGTCCAGGCAAGGCTTGCAGCAGATTGTCTTCTCCATGCATTGGAATACATTGTCCTTTGGTCTAGAGAAATAACAGGAAGGGAGTTTTACATATGAGGCTTTTGCCATGTTGTTTAGATTCTGATGTATCTTATCCAAGATTTTAATGGAAAGCTTTCTTCTCCATTCCTACAGGCCAGATACTCAGCTGGTGTAAACACAAATGCCATCACTGCTGTGTTCTTTGACGCAAGGTTAGGGCTGAGCTCATGGTGGTGTTGTGTCTGGGAATATTTTTATCCTTTAGAGATATTTGCCCCCTCTCCCCCTCTGTCTCCTCAACGATTCCTTCTTCTCAGCAAATGTGCTCCTCTGTCTGGAACATATGGGACAAGTATTTTCTTCCATTCCTTCACTACTCAAAAACAGTCAAATCAATTTGGCTAAAATTAAAACCTTTTGGGTTGAATCTTAGCCTAGAAAACCTCATCTCCCCATGGAGTCCTTGAAGAAATTTGTGAGCAATTTCCAAAAAGGATGGAGCTGTTGATGCTTTAGGTTTTAGCTTTTATATTTTTCAGATTCTGTACTGCTATAGTGCGTAGTTCTGAGTTTCATGTTAGGGGATGGTAAGTACTCTTCACAGAGTAGATAGACAAAACAATTCCTTCTCTAACTTGGAGCCAAGGACATATGATCCAAATTTCAGGCCCAAGAGCATAAACAATGTGGACAGAAGAGAGAAAAACAAGGATGGGACTTCATAAGGTAAAGCTATAATTGGACAATTAACCCCAATATGCAAATGGACCAGAACTTATAAATGAGAGACGTTGTGACCAGTCATCCATTTTTTTGATGGCCATTTTGGGTTCATCTTAGGTGTAGCCCTGGCAGGGCTCTTGTACTGCCCAAGTTGTATCTATTGAGGCCTTTTAGTAAATCCCTATATTTTTTAACTCTGTCTAGCCTCTGTTCTAGGTCAGCCTTGACAAGGCATCACTGTCTTATAAAAAAGAGCTGGGGCAGAAACCAGTTGGAAAAGCCCTTTGGTAGTAGTTACACCCATGCCTTCAAGTGTACAACTTTGAGTGTCACACGAGAAGGAAGGGTGGCTGGTGACTTCTGCAGCTCTATGCAATCAGCAGGGTTATCAATTCTAGTGACCAAGGCATGCCCTTCCCCACCTCTGTTTTTCATCTCTGTGAGTCCTTACACTTCTGCTCTTGGCTGGAAATGTAAATGACTAAGTATTTGGTACCAGACTTTGCAGACTTCAGAAGGTCAAATAGCTTGGAAAAGCTTTTTAAGTTTTGGATTGTTTAACCCAATCCTTTGAGATTCACAGAAAATTATATAAAAAGCTGTCATCTTTGTGGATGAAATAGTGAAGGGTACACTGGTGAACTAGCAAAAAGACTAATTCTTACAGTAAAACTTAGTTAGTTTTGTTCTAATTAAGCGACTACTGTCCTGATAACTGTCCATCCAACCTGGGATTTTCTTTTTTTTTTTTTTTTTCTTTCTTGGATACTGAATTGAGTCAGAGTAAGCTCTACCCTGGACTTGTAGCAGTTACAGTAGTGGGTGAATCACTAGCAGTTTGATTAATTCAGTGTGGGAAAGAGCTAATGTGGTTGTAGCCTGGTGAAGAGCATTATCTGATTTGGGCAGGGTGATTAGGACTTCATGTTCAGAGTGATTCATCCAAGGAGAGGACCTATACAAGGAATAAAAGGTGTTCACACCAAATGAACTTTCAAGTCTGTACCACATCTGACATCAGTTATTACAGACACATTTCTAGCACCTTATATTGAGGAAACAGGACCTGACTGGTATGAAATACCTGCTTTGCCATAGAATTAGTTTCTTAGTAGCCCTGATGCCCTTGTTCTGTGCACTAGCATAGGTGGGACTGAAGTCTGGTTACATCTGACTTTTTATATGCCTTCAAAGTCTGCACAGAAAATCCACAGTCATTATGATTAGAGCAATTCTTTGTAGCATATCCAGCAGACACTTTTTAAAGAATATTGCTTGAAGCTGGAACAAGTACTCTATCTCTGTCAGGTTAGAATTCCTATCAGAACACCTAAATGATGGTGTTTAAACATCAGACTACCTTTTGCAGATGTCTTTGCCCTTTTTAAGCACTTGAAACATGTTATACTACAGCCCAGTTTTTTCCTTTATGTACTGTAGCACATGCAACAGTGTTAGGCATGATATCTTTACAAAACAAGGAGAAGAAAAAGCTTTTTGGTAAATCCTAGTTGTTCTTCTAAATCCCATTGTTCCAGAGTACACATATCTTGAGGGTTGGCTTTACAGAGAACTAGAGACCTTCTGCAAGTTCTCCTTGCCCTCTTAGCACCCATCCCCTGCTTTGCACTCAGTTATGTCACTCAGGATATTGATAAAAATGTCACTGTCACATGTGCTGGATACTCTGACCATCTCTTTGCTGCTAAAGAACCTTTGTCCTCTGATTGGATATCAGTACCTTGAAAAGAAAACTTCTCTAAATTAGCTGGGAGATATTTTAAATGCCTATTGACTGGAAAACTGAAGGATATAGACAGAACAGGACCTGGAACCTGAAGTCCCTCTCCCAGCTCTGAGAAGTGGTCTGTGGGATGTCTGAGCTCTCTGCTTGGCAAGTGTGCCTCCGGGCCATTCTCATTTGCTGTACAAGCAGCCAGTGACCTGTGCCTGAGGCATCATCCAGGGCAGGCATGATCTCACCCACTCAGGCACACACAGCAGCTTATTGTGCCCCCAGGCAAAGCCAACTGGGTTTTCTAGGGCTAAGCACAGAAGAGCAGGCAGGAGCCTGTGCTGCTCAAACCTGCTCTCTCAAACCAGGACAGGCATGACCTCTCCTTCTCAGATTTCCCCTTCTGTCAACCAGGAACTGTGACACTGCCTTCCTTTATTAGATACTTTGACATACACTGAAGGGTTTTTTCCCTGCTGTCAGGATTCCTAACCATGCAGAAAGATCTGCTAGGCTGACAGCAAAGAAAATATTGCGGTGGAACAAAAGGTTGAGCCTGCAATCTTAGTAGAAAGCAAAAAGCCTGCAATCTTAGTAGAAAGTAGGCATTATGGATAGATAAATATTTTGGGGTAAACATGGGTGTTGTATATTCCTCAGGAGTCTATGGCTATATTCTTCCTGCCCTAGTTTCACCCAAAAATGCTGCTGCGTGCAGTATATGAAGAATTACTACTCATGCAAATTTAAATATTTACACTAAAATTGAAAGAGATTGTTCAGGTCATTGCTTCCTTATAGCAGATTGTAGCTGTAGTGCTTCTTGGATCATGGTTTTCACTCACTCTTGTTTTCATAATGCCTGTGACTATTGAATTTCTGTTACAAACAAAAAATTGCAAAAAAAGCAATGCTACAAGAAGATTATTTAGCACAGCACACTGATAAGGACAAAAGCTCCTCACTTCAGTGTAAGCACACTACAGAGCAACACAAAGATGTCTCTGAGGACACAGACCTGAACAGAAGCTGGGCATCCAAACAATTAGTGAAGGTGTGGCGTTTGTTGTAGGTGACTTATGTCCATGCTGGTGTTAAATAATCCTTGGTTGTGTTTGTTGGTATTAAGTTCAAGTAGTTGTCTTGCATTTAGACACTTCCCAAAATTCTGTCAAAATATGGTGGAGAAGGGAGGAGACTGAGCACTCATGGCATTCACGGAGTTTGCTGTGTGTGTACAGAGGTGGAGTAAAAGCACAGGTGGAGCTGAGCCACCTCCAAATTCTGCCTCTGTCCTCACCTTTGCTCGGTGCAAAACGCCAGGAGCAAGAGATGGACTTGCATGCTTAGGATGGCAGGTGGGCACAGGAGGTGCAGCAGCTTGTTCTTCAACTCAGTTTGCATGGCTCTTGGATGGAAACATACCTCCAGGAAAAACCAAATTAAGCTTTCCGAAGGACCTTTCTTTGTGCAGGAATCCAGATGTGGGAACATGAGATTTTCTGCCTGGGTTTTTTCCTGCATGACCCACTGAAACTAGATGGATCCACCTTGGGTGAGGGATAAGCCATCTGCAAGTAGGCTCAAAGGGATATTTATTTCCATGTTTGACTCAGCAGGTCTGAAAATAAGTAGTCAATTTGGATGAAATGTCACAATGATATTTAGGTTGCTAAGTAGAAATCTGGGTGCACGGATAAGAATTAGGATGTTGAATGCTTTCAAGATGACGTTATGAATCTGTGATGCATCTGTGTCATGAAAATAGGAGGATTCTTTACCCCATTGAGCAACTTGATAGGATCAGCCATATTAAGGATTTAGATATGTTGAGGGAAGGAGGTAATAAGTGGAAGATTCCTCATGGCTGAATCAAAAGCATTCAATAAGTTTCTCCCTCTCACCCTCTCTTTACTTGATGCACTAAGATGGCCAGACAGAAAGTGCACTGTGAAAGGCTGAGCCACAGCCTCCCTTTGCTGAGCTCAGCAAGGTCTGGCTTGTTTGCTGTTTGTTCTGGATTTTCTCAGGCACAGCCAGCATGCACAGCTCTGCTTTTGACCACTGCTGTGAACTGAGGTCGTGTGCAATGTTTCACCTGCTGAGCCACCTCCAAATCCCAAACTCCTAACAATGCTATGGCTGGAAATCTCCTCCATCCAGCATGGATTGTGCTGGTTGAGAGCCCACATAGAACAAAGGGGATATTGCCAAGCATGATGCAGTCCCAAGGAATATACTGAACTTGGTGAGATAAATGAATGATGTTACTGGATCTCACCAGTCAATACCAGTTACTAATAATACCATTAGTACCAGTCAATACCAGTTGAGGGCTTGGTCTCTTGTGCTTCAAGGAAATCTTTCATAGTGCATGTGGCTGGCTGGGTCAAAGGATGCCTCTCCTCTTTGAAGGTGTGTGGCAATGAGATCAGTCTGTGCCAGGCAGGGTTTTTGGAGGTACCCACACCTGCCTGGGGGAGATGGGTACATCCACGTCTCTTAGAACACCTTGCAGAGATCTCACTCAAGTGCCTGGAGTGGCATAATTATATGGGGTTTAATTAAGGATGTCCTGTCTGTGTGACATGCCAATTAGGGATGTGTGGTGTTCCCAGACTGGGAACTGCTCTAATGACAACTCTTCTTGCATAAAAACAGGTTTGCCTTATACTGGGAACTACATACAAGTGTCTATGACTGCTGAGAGAGATCTCCTGAGGATTTGAGCTGCAGAACAGGAATTCGCTCAGCTCTGAAGCTGTTTAGCTGAAATGAAGGGCAGTAAAGGAAATTTGCACCTTTTGCCGCTAATTATTGTAACATTTCTTGCAAACTTTGTAGTGAATTTCAGTGAAAACTCCCATACTCAGAATGAGGAGATCATCCATACTCAGGTGACATGCTGCTTCCCTAGGCTTTGGGACCAGGCATTTGAGTCAAGGAAGGCCCCTGCTGCCTTTATGGGCTTTGTTCAAATCTCAGAACCTCTGAAAGCAGCAAGCTTACGTTGAACCTTTTACTGCTGAATATGGTATTTACATCTGCTCAAATCCACAGAAAGCTGCACATGCCTGCACTTACTCAGCCAGAGAAAGACCTGAAAATCCCCATTCCATTCAAAGGACAGAGGTTTGCCTTCCATTCCTCTGCCAGGAATTCTTAGTCAAATCCTATGGAAAATAGTCCTATCTGAGCAGTAAATCTCAGATGCTTCTGCATGTTTATTCTCTATTTCCATCTCATTGGCCCGAGTTCATTTTTAACCTTTGATTAGGGCAGCTATGTAGCGGAGGCAGGCTGAGTGGGTATGTTTTGTTTTTTTTCTTTCTAACTATGCTTTTAAAAAAAAAAAAAAAAAAAAAAGTCATCTAGCAAAAGAGCAGGGCAGATGGTGATAGCTTTGCTTAGCAGCGCAAATAAGTGGTCCCTCCTTCTTCCTCTCCCTGTGATAGGTTAGACTGGAACCAACTGACTTGGTTCTGCCTGAGCCAGCTCCAGAGGGATGATAACAGCCAAGGGTAAAAACAAATTAAATACCTGCATGGTGTTTCAGTGTTGCAAACTGCAGTGTTTGCAACAAAGCTCTACAAAAATTTGGGTCAAATCAAGACCAGTCTGTTGGCCATCTTACCAAAATAATTTATTATGTTTTATGCAGTACTTGCTCTTTGACTATTTTAGCATATAGCCTCAGTTTCTTGGACTCATTCAATTTCAGGTCGGCTCCTGAAATGCAACCTAAATTCAATTCAATGCAATAACTAGACATGGATAACTGCCATGGAGAGATGCCCTTAAAATTTTTATAGTTTGCAATTTGGGACATATGATGTGGGCCTGGATCTGCCTTTACAACAGCTCCTTGCTTCCTCTGGGTATGAAAATTAAAATTGTTCCCTACCAGAAATAGTAGTCTTGGCAAAATATAGGATCAGCAGAATACAGATGGGCAGTGCTACTTGTCTGCACTGCAGACAGGTTGCCTGTCTAGCTTTTAGGAGCTGATACGGACACTTTATAAACAATAATAAGCTTTCTTAAGACCTATACAAATGAGGTACTTTTCCCACAACAGGGTTACATTTTTGATGGGTAAGGCAAGAGCAAAAATATTACCTAAAATATGTAATATAGATAAAATCACGTTCATGCTGGTGCTGTGATACATTGGGATGGTGCTTAAGTTGGAGCATCTCACATGGTGTGATGCTGAGCTGGAAAAAGAGGCCCTATGAAAATATAGAAATTCTGACAGTTGGTAGCCTTTATGTAAGAAATGCCATGTACAAACAGAGCTTTATTTGCAAGGTGTGATGCTGTCACCAGTAATTTCATGGCAACCATGACTACTAGGGTAGTGAAGTCTGCCAGCTGAGAGGACCATTCTTTAACTCAATTGATGAGTTAAAAACAAAGTTTAGGAGTTATTACCTCTCTAATTGTTCCCAACAGCATTTCTCTATATCTCCCTTAACCTCCTGCACAGAAATGTACATATTGATCAATATGAACTTTCATCTCTCCTTCTGAACACAAATTGAAGTCGGGCCCTTTGACATGATGATGTGTGTACGTGCATTACCCTTTTCCTGCACCTTCAGTTCCCTGTTGGGCTCCCTTTATCTCCCCTCATGACACTGTGGTGTCTGGGAAAGGGTCTGCCAGACATGTTCATTCTGTCCATAGCTTGCTGGTCTCCAACCCTCACTTACTTGGATGTGTCACTATGATTTCCAGATGTAAGTAAACGTGTCCCTTAGCCAGCTCATTCTGTAGGCAGACAAGACAAGATGGAGAGGGGTTTTGCAATAAGTTTTTTTTCTAATGCTGACAGAGGAATCCTGTGGGCTTTAAAATGCGCAGAAATCTCATTCCTAGTAAATTTTCTGAAGCAGCTGGAGGTTGGTTGGTACAGGAAATATGCACAGGTTCTTCTTTTAGTTCTCTCACTTCTGATGCTTTGAGTACAGGTATAGTTTTTCTGGCAGATGATGGAAGGTTTGCATGTTGCATGCTGAAAAGCAGCCTTTTTTCTAGCCAGGCATGTACAGGAAATAATAGCTTTCTGGGATTTATTAAAAGCACTGTTTTTAATAACTTATCCAGTGTGACTGATGGGAAGGAAAAACTCTATAGTCACACAGAAGAAGATTCCAAACTGTCTGTGTTTGGGGGAAATAGGAGATTTATGTAGTAGTTAACATGCAGCTGTTTCAGCAACCACAGTGAAAAACAGTGATGTACTTCAGTCAGGATTCAGAAGTCATCAAGCAAGTCTGCCCTCGTATTCAAGGGATGGCCATCAAATACTGCAAAAAGCAGTGAACTGCAGTCATGCTCTGCACGACTACAGGGCAGGGATGCTGCAAAAGAGTATTAGAGCTTGGATTTTATCCTTTGAGCAACTCAGGTATTACAGTGACACAGAGCTTCTAAATTCAGTTTCATGCGACCTAAGTCTAAAGATAAATTTGTGGGGCAATCTCAGGGAGATGAATACATTTCCATATATAGATAAGTGGCCAGTTCATCCTCTGATGTAAATGAGCATATAACCATTATTTCAATGGTTGTGGATATATTCCAGTGCAGTGACCTGGCACATAAGATTTAGAAATGTACAAAATCTGGTTCTCAAGATTGGCACCGATTTAACTCAACTGGCCTTATTTGGCTCTGCTGGTATTAACTCCACTAAGTACTTTGCATTTCATCTGTAAACAGCTTTTGGTCTTTCATCAGTTCCTTTACCATACATGGATTTTTTCATGTACCCTTCACATCATTAAAACAATGATGCAAACAAGAATCAGAAGAAACAGAGAACCCAGAGACTGAATAAAGCTTGAGTGCTGCAACCATTTTACTTACCCATCTCTTTGGGGGACACTAATCTGCACCAAAAAAGCGCAAAATTGTGCAAAGAACATCACATAAAAATTTGTGCTTACATAAAAAGAGAATGTGTTTTTAATATTGGAAGAACTGTAAGATGTGCCAGGTTCTCAGCTGGAGTAACTAGCACAGCTACACAGATTTACATCAGCTGAAGTTCTGCCCAGATGTTTGGAGATGGGTGGAGAGAGAAATCTTCCAGTTAAATGTTATTTAGATTGACAGCTAATTCCCAAGCTCAATAGTTCTTCAAAGACGCAGAATTATCTTGTAAAAAATCCAGATATAATTGTCAAATCCCCATTTTTTCCATGGATCTCAGAAAATACAAAGGATTGTTGGCTCATTCTGTAATCTTGTGGGTGAAGGCCACATGAACATTGTAAGCCTACTGAAATACCTCCACCCAGCTTGGAAGATGGGTTCTGAGAAGGATTAATGGGCAGGTTGGGTCAGGCTGAGTTTTTCTGGAGAAATGCACTTTTGTTTTGTCATGGTAAATGCTGGAAGGTGATGTGCGGGGGGGCAAAGGATGTTGACTGGAGTCTGACTGACTTGTCCAGCTGGGCTGAGGGACAGGAAGGGCAGGGCAGAACCATCACCACAGGGAAAGGAAGAGGGAGAAAAGCATGCTCTGCTTGGTGAAATCCTCAGGGGAGCTTCCTCAGCCTGGCTGAATGGGAAATCGCCTGCAACCCTGAGAAATACAAAGGGCAAATGGAAAGAGTTAGCACATACCAGTGCTGCTCTGTGGAAATGTTTACCAAGAAAAGCTCGAGATTGTGTTAAGATACTGAGTGACAGTGACAAAAGTGTGAGATCAGATAAAAGATGAAGCCTTGACTCACAGCTTTAGCATTTTTGATGTCCCCTTGTCAACTGAGCAAGGACAGCACATGTCCCTTGCTGGATGGAGTCCTGTGGAAGTACCACCACATCTGCTTGCTTCACTTGAACCCAGGTCCTTTGCAGGGTAGTGGGTACTGTGCTTTTCTCTGGACAGTGCCCTGCTTTAGCAAATGTCACTCATGGTGCCTTTCCCTTTCAAGAAGCCAACAGCAGGTGCCTTTCTGCCTAAGCTCTCTGGGGTCTTGTCTGAGGTCTTCTGTGCTTTTCAGCATGAATGATGTGTTCTGAGACTTGTGAGAGGCAACAGGGCATTCCCTGCTTGTAGAGAATAGAGAGAGGGATGTCACAGTCTGTAAAGTTGTATTTTGCATGCCTTAAGAGATTTTTAGGATTCCAAAAGCCCTGGCAGAATGAAAGCAAGTGATGGCTTTGAGCTGAGGGCATACAGATCCCTGCAAGCTTTGATGTGCCAGTTTGGCTTCTTTTGGGTCAAAATTTGTGCTGCCCAGTACCACATGTGGTCAGAGAAAGCACCTAATGAACACAATGAAGTCATCACATTCTTACCCAATTTAGCTGGTATTTCCAGGGACAATAGCTGTCTTCAACAGATTGCAAAGACTTGTGCACGTGATGAATCATAAGGTTGTGCTCAGAGATGGCATAGCTGATTTTATGTGGTGCACCCTATAACTATATGCTTGCTGGAGGACTTCTCCTTGACTTGTAGGCTTCACCTCTTGACCTCATTTTCAAGCAGAAGTTAAACTGTAACTGAATTGCTTTGCAGGTTGGTACAAATGGAGCCTGAGGCGCTCTCTGCATTCTTCTCAATTAAAACAGAGAGTAGAAGCACTTTGGACAGTGGACCAAACCTCAGAGTGACGTGGCATGGCCAGAGAAGCAACTCTGCTGGCTGGACCTATGTGCTCTGCCTGTGGATCTCATGGACTAGAGAGAAAGAACACAGGTTATTTCTGACTTTGCTTCACAGGCACTGGGTGGTCCTATAGAGCTTTTTGTGTTGGATAGCTTTTACCTCTAATGTGATCAGGAACTAGTTTGTGCTTCCACATTTCCACAGCACCAATCCCAATGAGAACCCTGCCTGTGATGGAGGACTCCTACGTTCTAGCTCGATATGTAGAATAAATATTTGTATTAATGATAAATGAATATTTGTATTCATTTATCATTAGATAAATGAAGATGCAGTCTATAGGGCCTGACATCAGTTGAAGAAGAGGAGGAAAGAAAAGCACAGAGAGAGTGACTTTCAGGTCCAGTGTGTAGCTCTGGGTTCCCCAGTATTACTCTCCCACAAATCCAGCCAATCTCCTATTTTTGTTTGTTTGCAAGACAGGATTAATTACAAAAAAACCCCAAAACCAAACCTAAAGCTTTCTTCTGCACTGACTTGCTATGATGCTTTTTTCTTAGTTGGAAAGAAGCTGTGGTAATGTGACAATACAGGTTTGTATTGCTACAAGTACATTTGTTTTGTTTTGTTTTTCTATTGGTAAAACCTCAGAGCTTTTGAATACATTATGTTAATACGTGGCACTGAGATGTAATTTGGCTTTCACTCTTTAATTACATCTCTTCAAGCACAGAGCTAGCCCCATTAGTACCTGCCCCTCCTTCCTCTGTACACCTCTTGAAACAAACTTGTTCAAAAGATGTGGCAAAACAGTGTGCATTTCAGGGAATGCTGAAGACCTGTTTGAGAGGGGTCACTTTGGTACTCTGGTATTGTGTGGCTGCTGGGAAGTTTTTTGAGGTCTTGGTTCATTTCAGCAAACACACTGATCTTGGCAAGCCTTTGTCTGTGTGATGGAGAGGCAGGGTGTGAGAAAACAAGATTAGCATTTGCAGAATGGCTTTGCACCTGTGACTACAATGCACATGCAAAGGATTCCCTTCCCCGGACTTCCCAGAGGGATCCTGACTGCAGCACCCCCACTGCTCTGCGTGGCACAGGGCCCACCATGGACTGTGGACCCTGTGGATCTCCCACTACATGTGGAGACCAAGTGACTGCAGCCAGACAGAAACCTGGATGCAAGAGGCACCTAAGCCTGCCACTCTTTTTTTTTCTTCTTTTTTTTTTTTTTTCCCTTATGAGGCTATTGATACAGTAGCAAAAATCACACAAATAACTTCATTTATTATGGGAGAGACAGTAGAAAATTCAAGCTCTGAGTAAAGAATAGGTGGGGAAGGATTCTACTCTGCTGAGAAAGAGCATCTGCATTTGTGCTCCTTTACTAAAATAACAATACTTGCTGGAATGCTGGCAGCTCAGCTCAGACCCCAGCTCTTCCTTTACTTCTGCATTACTGTCTGCTGTGATGTTACCATGGGAAAGCCTGCCCAGCTGTTGGTAACAGTCAGAATGTCCTGAAGGATTTTGGAAAACATCTGTGCCTTTTCTTCATTCAGGCTTCTCAAATGGTTGTGCAGCACTGGCGCTGAGTGTCACACAGATGTCATTCTGCAGCCAGCCTGGAGCAGTGGTTAATGCACAGACAGAGACTGCATTTAATGTGCTGTGTGCAGATATTCACCCTGCTGGTGAGCAGCCACCTCCTGGGGTCTGGGATGGCGGCTGCTAAATGCTGCACAGCAGTGTTAGGTAATGTGTGGGAGAGGAGGAGAAGTAAACAGAGCCCTGCTGAAGTTTGTGGGAGCCCATAGTAAACAACTGCTCTCAGTCATGGAATATCCTGACTTGGATGGGACTCACAAAGATCACCGAGTCCAAGTGACCTAGCTCCTGCTCTGTGATCCTTGCTGAATCTCTTTGAATTTACTGGTGGGTCCTTCCTCATGGAAGCAGTCCCTAATCCCTCTTTCAGCTGGAGCAAGATTGTTTTCCCTGTCTGGCTGTTCGTTCTCCTTCAGACTCTGAGGAGAAAAGGCACTCTATTACTCAGCCCCCCAGGCCATCCCTTTTCTTCTGCGTGTTTTCAGTGCTTGAATTTTCCTGCATTCACAGGTCTCTCCCACCACCCTACATTTTCAATAAGCTGGTTTTGGTCTGTGTGTGCTCCCTCCCTTTCTGACATTTGCATCTGGGCAAAGAACCTGTGTGCTCCAGTGTGCCCGATGCAGCTGATCCCTGCCTGTGCCAGGGAAAGCTGAAACCTCAGCTGTGTGTGGGGAGAGGAGGCAGGCTCAGAGCCTTGCTGGCATGTGGATCGGTGTCCTTTTACCTTTGCAGTCACTCTGAGCTACAAGGTGAACGTGCATTTGGGAGCAGGGACATACCTGGGCCAAAACTCTCCAGAAGCTTAAAACACTTTGAACTGTTTAGGGGAGGTAAAAGAGTGATGTTGTTGGTAGTTTGGCCTTAGGCAGGAGGCACTGGACGTCTGGTTCTGTTTGTTTGGAAGTGGAAGTTATATTCAGCTTTGGAAGTGCTCATGAAAATTTGCAATGCTTAATGTGATTTTAGTGAGCTGGAAATTTGGTGATTATGCTGATTAATTGGGGGTAGGGGAGTTGATTCAGAAGTTAGAGGCACCAACTTGTGAGGGCTCCTTCTGTCACTTGATACTGCTTACATGCAGTTTTTCCTCATGTGGATTTTCCCCAAGGAAACACTGAAATCAGTAAACACATCCAACTTATATCAAAATATCAAAAGCGAAGTATATAAAAAATGAAGCTTCTTGGTTTCTCTTTCAGTTTTTCCACCTGTTAAAATGGTGTTTGGAAAATACTTTGAAAATGCAGTTTGAAAATATGCTGATAAAATGAATCATGCATAATCCCTCCCTGTCTTGCTCTGCAAAGCATATTGAACCACAAGGAGCTGCCAACATCCCACAAGGATGCTGCTGGGCAGGGACAGGCTGCACAGGCCTGCACAGGGCCCTCCGTGGCCTGTGGGAGGGGTTTTGCTGCCTTCCTCAGGGTAAGTTGTCACAGATACAACATTCCTGAAAGTTCTCTGGGTTTTTTTGAGGAGCTGAGCACGGATGGCGGGACAGGAGGAATATGGGTACTGCTTTGTGTCCGGGAGCACCCACTCCCAGTGGGTGTGTTGGAGTGCGTGGGGGCGGCTCGGGAGAGTGCTGCTCCTGTGCTCTGAGGGCAGAGCAGTCATGGCTCACTGCTGGGCACTTGAGCTCATTTTAATGTTTCTTGGGACGAGTGCTCTACACCTACACAGTGTTTGTGACACATCATCTCCAGCCTCGACCTCTTCCTGCAGCTGGGAGCTGCGAGCTGCATTGTGTGCTCAGCATGCAGCCCTCAAAACCCCTTGGGAGGTGACAGAGGGAAATTTTTCTCTGCTTACAGCAAGTTTTCTTATATTTCTTTATGTATTTCCTGTCTCATATTTATAACTCTCTATACTGGGCTTGCTTCCCTTCTTATGTTAGGCTTTCTTTCTTTCTGTTGTATTACTCAACCATCCCCATCAGGCCTTGCTTTTGCCTAAAGCCTTCCTGGATGTAAACCAGCACTAGGCTAGCCATTATTTAAGTTATACATTAATTCAAAGCTATAGTAGGACTCCATTATTTGCCGGTAACAGATTACTTATAAATAGTAAAGTATTTAGTGGTTTTGATTTTGTTACTCCAAGAAAGCTCAAATGACTTAAAGCCAGGCTATACTAACAAACCATGCCTGGGGACCAAAAGGAGTTAAGAAATAGTTACAATGAACTGACTTCACCTCATACCTGAGGATGTGGACCCATCTTTGATACTGTTTTATCTTCAGTGAAGAATTTATGTGACAAATTCTGACTTTCTTCAGACTGTGCTGATTTCAGGTCAACTGAGCAAACATCCAAGACAAATCCAAATAAAAAATCCTGCCATCTTTTCTGGGATTCAGCCTCATGATTTTGTGAAAAAGAATAAGATTTTTTGCAGTTTTTCACAACAAAAAGAAAAAAAAGGCAGCATAGTGCCACCACTGGGAGTTTGTCACACTTTGAGTCCCCTTGTGAAACTGCAGCTTACCTTTACAAGTCACAGCTCCCATGTAGTAAAGCTATCATATTGTTCCTGTTTCCCAGTTCCTTATTTATAATGTAAACATACATCCTTTTGGGAACCTGACCTTTTCCAGTGCTTGTGCTTGATTATAATGGAACTATTTGCATAGGAGACCAATTTCCATTCTCTGCTCTTGTGGCGAGTACACTGCGTTTTCTATTAAAGGCGTCGGTTTTCTGATTGCTAAGGAAACTAGGAAGGTTTACAGACAATAATGTCATAAAACATGCAAAGTTCTTAAAAGTACACCCTATTCTTTCATTTTATAGGCAGACCAGGATGTTAGAGGAGTCCTTCTCCAGTCTCCCAATCCCTGCCTGGTTGTTTACCAAAGTGATCAAAGTTCCCAGGCTCAAAGTTCTGCTTTGCCTCTTGAGGCTTCTGTATGAAGGGTTTTCATGTCTGTTCCCTCAGGCTTCAGCCTTGCAAACTTAACAGGGGTTCAGTAGTTAAGCCCTGGATTTTCTGCATCATCTTGGTTGATTGTAGCAAAATGTTTCTGGGGCATGTGGGTTTGTTCTGGTTTGGCTCAAATGGAAGAAATCTTGGGAAGGCTGGGCTTGAGTCAGCTGTGATGCATGGACTATTCTAGATCCTGTGCCAGCACAGGCAATGATCTGTACCAGCTGAGCTGGCTGAAGGGATAAGCTAAACATCAGGAGAAATCTGCCTGCAGAGCCTCTGGGTCAAGGTTTGGAGCACCAAGTGGTTTAGCCTTAAAGGCAGTGCTTAGGAAGAGGCAGGCTGGCCTGGGATGACCTCCTGTGGCACATAAAAGTAGCATCGCATAGTAAATCGGCTGGAAGAACCTCAGTAGGTCTCTGGTCCAACTCCCTGCTACAATCAGTGCTGATTTTGGGTCAGGTTTCTTGGAGCCTTGCAGGGAAGTGTGCTGAAAGTGCAGGGGCTGGATGCCTACAGCTTGTGGAGGTGGGCAAAGCAGGGTGAGATATCCCTGAGAGCCCACAACTTCCCAGGCTGTTTTTCTTCAAGAAACTTTTTAAAAAACTCTCTTTCTTGGTGAGTGGGAGCTGACCTGGGGTGTGAAGGAATTGCCTGTCCCAGGGTAGATGGTACTGGGATGCAGCAGGGTAGAAGTCTCAAAGGATGGGCTTTTTAGGACATTGTGCTGCCCTCGCTCAGGACACAGCTGTCCCTTCTGCCACACCCCATGGAGGGCTCAGGTGCCTCCACCACCTTGTGCTGCTGCTCATCCCCACGGTGGGGCAGCCAGCACCGAGCCACTTGTGTGCCTTGCCTTGTTAAAGCCTGTTTTGCAGGACACAATGTCACACGACACCAAGTCATCTGGGGACAGTGTCGCCCAGGCCAGATCTCAGAGGGTGTTGTGCTTTGATCTTCTTTTCCCCCCAAATGCAAGAAACCGCAAAGACTTCAACTCCCTCAGAAATTGCCACGAGATGAAAATCCTGTGGAAGAACAATAGCTGCAGCATGGTTAGAACATGCTTTTATTTTTGTTCCTACGTGTTTCGTGCAATGTCAGGCTGTGGTTATGCTTGTGGAGAAAACAGCCAGTTCCCTACTGTTGCTGTGTGGCAGAAGCACTCCAGAGATGTGAATGTGAGAAGGAGCCATTGCAATCATATGTTGGCTCACATGTGCCTTGAGCAAAAACCTTCTCTCATTTCAGCTGCCCTAGCCCATAAATTAGATGATAATAGGGATGGCCTGGGCCTGGCCTGAAGAACAGCTTCATCCAAGCTTGCCAGGGTGTGCAGGGCTGCTGTGATAGCTCAGGCTGGGACCAGCCCTGTGCTGAGGCTCCTAGGCTGGTGTGAGAGCTCAGCATAGTGTACATGTAACTGCACTGCAGTTAGTGCAGAAGCAGTGAGTTAAATCTAACAGCATGCAAACAGCTTATATTTAAATGGGCTTCTTTAAAAAATGTTTTATGTATGCCCATGTCAGATACTGTCAGATACTGTCAGGCCTGCCCCAGAAACTGAGTTTGCCACCCCTGAAAAATCCCACAGGAGGACATGGATCTGATCTGTTGAGGGATCAACAGATCAAATCTGGGTCAAATCCACCCACGCCCCCTAGATGTTTTATTCTGCTGGTTGATTGTCACTCTCACAGTTAAAGATTAAGCTAAGGAGAGCTGTGTGTGAGCTTATTACACTTCAGTTATTGCTTTATTCTTCTATAAAATTACTCACAACCAGAGGTGCTGGTGTGTCGAGCATGTGGTAGGGGAGATGAATGAATCTCTTGCAAGGTCAGCCTAGCCTTGCTGGCCCTAGCACACTTGCATCATTCATTTTTTTATTCTTTCCTGTGAGCCAAACACCATCAAAGAGCACTCCACATCTATAAAACCTCAGTTAATTGTAATCACTTTCTTTGTAAGAGAGTTTTATAACCTGCCAAAGCAAGTGTCTAAAGAAGCATCTCTGGGAACACCCACTGGGGCCAGCACCAGAGCTCTTTGTTCAGGGGGCTCAGAGCTGGCAAACTGTAACTATGCCCTGGGGGGCAGCCCCCAGGAATCCCCGAATTCCCTCGGTAAGCTGTGGCTTTGCCTTTTGGTTACAAGCAGAAGGACATTTCTGATCTTAGAAAGCTTTTGCAGGAGCTGTTAGGATGGTGGGTGTCCTGGGGGGGCTGCCAGGGGAGGTGGGGGAGCAGGAGCTGGGTTGCTCCAGAGTCCATTTGCTTGGTGATTACCTGAGTTCTCTGGAAAATGGTGTTTCCCTGAGTGATGCAGGCAAGGCTGCAGATGAAGTCTGTGGTGACAGTGGGGCCGGGAGCCGAACACCACATCCCAACCTCAGAGCATCGGTCTTTTCCGCAAAAACAAGCAGGCTCTGCCCACTCCCAGCCTCGTTCAGAAATAAACATTCCTTTTCCCTTTTTTCCTTTTCCCTTTTTTCCTTCCCCTCACCCCCTTTTTTTTCCCTTTGCCTTTTGCCTTTTCCTTTTCCTTTCTTTGTGACAAGGATGGAGACCTTCAGAAGGCCGCACGGAGCAGAAATTCCCGGCTCTCCCGACCCCCCGGTCTCCCGGGGCAGCCGGAGCGGTGCGGGTCCCTCTCGCGGTCGCGCAGCTCCATCTGCTGTCGCTGGGCGCATCCCGGAGCGCGGCTGCGGCTTTTCCTCTGGCAACTGGGGTTAGCCTTAGGTTTGCCTGCTCACCACAAGGGGCTTAAGGAATTGTGAGTAAAGAGTCTTACTTTTGTTCTGCAGCTGGCAGAAAAGTTTTAGATCTGATTCAGCTGGAAGGGAAAGCCCAAGTCTTGCTCCCAGCCCGCCAAGATCTTACCCGATCCCACGGCAGCTTTTGGTGTGATCAGTGCTTTGTGGCTCTGAGAAGGCTGGAGGTAAGGGGGTCCAGGGCATTCTCAGAACCTGCAGATGGCTGCCCTGAGAATTTCCTTGGGATCCAGAGATGCAGTGTCTGGTACATCCTGCTTGGGAAGCCCACCCTGACCCCTTTTTTTTCATCTTTTTTTTTTTTCATGTATGGCCTCAAAAGGGGGACAGCTGGTGGCAGGGACTGGTGTCGAGGCTAGAACCAGACCTTCTTCTCCCCCAGTTTGCAATCTTGTAGTTTTTAGTCATATAAACAAATCCCATGGTTTTCAGGGTGATGGGAGTGATAATTTGGGAATAATGTGAGATTGTTTTCCTCTGAGAAGAGGCCAAAAGTCTTTGTAGCTGTGAAGTGGAAAATGTTAATGGATTTATTTTTTCTTGAATTTCATTTTTTTACAAGCCCTTCTCCCACCAGCTTTTCAGATCACTTCCCTGTTAAATAGTGGAAAAATGTCAGGAGTCTGTTTAATTCCCAGTCTTTATTATTCATAACTTGGAAAGATAATGTTGAAAAGATTACAAACATACATTTAAAAAATTACCCCTCTCCATGCTCTGGTCCAGATTTTGGAGTTATTATAATTTCTTAAAATATAGAGGGCTGGCCATGCACCTTTTCCACTGATGCTGAGTAATTTCCTCTATGCCAGTGCTAAAAGCCCTTTAGACACCTGAGCTCTCTCTGTCTCTGTTTCCTATTACTAAAATGGGGCTAACACCTCCTAATCTTGAGAGAGTTTTGTCAGGATGAAAAGATCCCTAAAAACTAAGTGGAGCTGCTCAGTTACCACAGTGAGGGCACTCCCTTTTGCAAGTAGCTAAAGAACAGTGTGCTGAACAGCTGCCACAAATGTCTTTGGACAACTAATGGAAATTACTATGCCTTTTTGTTGAGAGCAACCTGAGCACCAGATATTCATACCAGACTGTAGCCTGCCACTCCCCTAGCCAATGTTTTCTGCTTTTCCCTGTACTTCAAAAGCTTGCCTCCCTCCACAGCTGTATGTTTATCTCAGCTGCTCCAGCTGTTGAGGGTAACATCTGCACACTGCTCCTCTCCTCTCTCTGCAAGCTCTTACTAGAGAGCACCCCCAGCAGCTCTGTGGCTGGGAGGTGACCTGAATATAAAGGTTCTGGCCTCTGCTGAGAGGGCAAGGACAAAGTCCTAAAGTCTTTCCAGCTCCTAAAGCCTGTCAATTCTGCCAGAGGTTAAGCCAAGCACTAATCCTGCAGGAGCTTTGAAGGTTTTAAGAAAACCCCAGACACAAAGCTGCTCAGAAACTTGAGGAACGTGAGAGTTGTCTTTTGGGCAATTGGACTTTGAGGAGGAGCACTGTACTGGAGTCTGTCAAGTGTTTAGACTTGGCTTCACCACTCAAACACTGAACAAATGCCAAAACTGTTTGGCCAGAGAGTCAGGGAGAGGAAAGGCTGTTACAGCTCTCTCCTGCACACAGATTTAATGACCAGGCTTTCTTCTGTCCCACCCTCAGATTCTTCAGGGCAATTAGCTGACTGGTTACTGGTATGGCCAAAGAGCAGGGCTGTCTCCTGAGTAACTCTAGGCTAAGCCCCACCAGCATGGAAGAAATCCAGATAGTCTCTCTATAGTTCTGTCACCTTTTGAGGACCTTGAGCTGTGATGTTGCTATCTTTTTCTTGGTGCAAAGGTAGTTGTCTTTTGGATAGTAACACCAGCTGGTATTGGAAAAGTTATTTGTTGTTGCTCCAAACTTACCTGTTAATTTTTTTTTTAAGTCTGCAAATCAGGCTAAAAGCTTAACATGTTCCTCAAGGCTGTGTGTCTGTGGGAATGAGGGAATGACACTGGGCAGCCGGGGGTTGCCACTCAACATGACCTTGCTCTCTGGCCTTGCACCCCCAGCAAGTCCTCAGTGCTTTGTGTCAAGAAATTATTTGATTAATGAAGTGAAACCTAGGCAGAAATCTGTTCAAAGGCAGCCTTTCCTCAAGCAAATGTCTCCAAAGGCCATGGGAAGGAGCTGATTTTAAAACAGGAACATGTGTCCTGACATCTGCGGTGGGGATGGTGTTGGGACGGGGTGCAGCTACTGGATGGTGCTGGAGCACAAGCCCCTGGGGCCTTGCTGCTGGTTTACCCAGTGTGGTGGGACATGAGGGGGCTGAGCCCCATGTTCTGTTAAGAATGGGCAGTTTTTAACTACTGCTGAAGGCTCTAGCCCAGTACAACCCACATGGAGGTGACCCTGCTTGTTGTGGGTCAGGAGGGGGATCAGGTGCCAGATGGACATCCTGGGAGATGCCCATGACATCCACGAGACTTCTGTGCCCATGAAGGTTTCCACCTCTGCCCATCACCAGTGGGCAGGGCAGGATCACACACAAGTGAGAAGAGTTCACAACTTTCCAAGGGGAGTGCCAGCATGAAAGTGGCAAGCTGCTCACCTCCAGTGCTGGAGATCCATCCTGATGGGTCAGAGCATCAGGCAGACATGGACACCCACATCAGGGATGAAGCAAGTCAAGGACCTCTGGAACCATGTCTCTGCAGTTCTGTGACACAGATCTAAGGCAGCATTTAAATTTTTTGGGGGTTTTTTTGTTGTTTTGTTTTGTTTTGTTTTTTGGTTTTTTACCCAGACAACTTGCCTTCTCATCAGCTGAAGGATTTTCTGGGTCACCACGGACTCTGTGCATGGCTCACACCACAAGGCCCTCGCTGACAGCAGTGCAGGTGTGCTGGTCCCAGGGACAGGAGAACATGGTGGGGATGCAGGGTACCATCTCTGGGACCTACCTCCTGAAACTAGGTCACCTCCTGTGACAGTAGAAATGACTCTCAGCACAGATGGCAGGTGGGACCTGGGAGTGACCTTGCCCTGTGGTCATTTTCTCATGCAGAGGCTCAGCTGGTGCATTGCAGGCAGTTGTTTGGTGACACGTGCAGCAGGTGCTGAGCTCACTGTGGCCAAGTTGTTTCTACAGCCATGGGGATATCTGGGAAAGCCACTTTTGCCTTGTGGCATTGTGCCTCCCTCTCCAGAGCAAGGAGGTGTCCTGCCACAGCTCATCCCAGAAAATGTGACAGGTCCCTTTCCCTTCTGCTCTTCTCTCTTTTCCTTTCATGCAGCCTAAGGGAAGGGCATCCCTTAGGAAATAATGGGACACAGTCTGCTCCACCTCTCAGGCATCAAATTCAGACCAGCACTTTGAAGTAAAGAAAAGCAAACCATCACTTATTGCACAGAGACAGCTGGAAATGCTGCAAGGTCCTTTTAAGACTCACCAATTTTACTCATGTCTAGTTATTGCTGGGAAAAGCTCAGATAGTACAATAATGTAGGTGCTTATCTCATCCAGCTTTAGTGGGCCATTTAAAATGCTTTAACTGAGCTCAAAAGTGGTGCTGTTTTCTCTCCCTTGAAAATACATTTAAAAAGCATTACATTTGTTTGAGAACTTTGCTGATTGACTCTAGGTAAAAATAAGCACTGTCTTGTATTACATTGTTATGTCACATAAGCACCTTGCATAATTACCTTAGCCCAAACATAATTTTAATTATGTTAGAATTAGTGCAAAGAATTTTATCTGAGACTCATGTAAATATTTTGTGCTCTCAATACTTTGATGTGCCTAGAAAGAGATTAATATTTGCTTTGATAATTAGTCTGTTGCATGTGGCCAAAAATTCATTACAAACACAGTTAATTAAGTTGTCAACAAACCTTTAGTCTCCGGCTGGTGAGAATAATTCAATAATTTTGCTCAGCTTGATGGGGGATTTTCTTTTTTATTGCTATCAACCCCAGCTGTCCTGGGGGGCCCATGGCACAGCAGCATTTTCTGGGAGGTCATGCAAAACTGGACAGGACACAGTGCACATGGTGCTGCCCCGAGGCTGTAACACGAGGAAAGAAAATGAATACAAGCAAGAGCTTCCTTACTGTGCAGTGACCAAGCACTGGAAAAGGCTGCACAGAGAGGTTGTGGAGTCTCCCTCACTGGAGATACTCCAGAACTGTCTGGAGAAGAATCTGTGCCATGTGGCTCTAGGGTGGCCTTGCTTGAGCAGGGTGGTTGGACCAGGTTACCCACTGTGGTCCCTTCCAACCTCACCTGCTCTGTGATTCTGAGGGGTGCCACTCCAGAGGTGGCACTGTGGCTCTGTGCCACAGAGGATAGAGGTGAGCATGGGCTCTTGTTCTGAGCTTGGGGGAAGCAAGGGATGCTGATGTTTATCCCCCAAAAAGTTATCTGCTTCTGCTGAGGGATGAGGAGCCCCAGTCCTGCTGCTTGGAGCTCATAAAAGATGGCTCTCTCATAGAGAGCCTGCCTTGTGTCTGGGCAGATGGTCTGGAGCTTGCCTACTGGCTATTAATATTGTGGGTCCAGAGAGGGGACAAAGGCCACCATGTGCTCTAGTAATACAGCCCATGCCATAAGAAATCAAGGTCTTTTCCCCAAACAGCCTTTCTCTGTTGCAGGAACTCTTCAGGGGACTGTAGCCTGGCAGGATCTCTCTGTACCCCTGCAGCCCCCTGCCCCAGTGCTGTGACCGTGCTACAGTGGGAGCACAGACCTCTCTGGTGCCAAGGACCTCTTAGCACCGTGCTCACACTTCGAGCTGGTGTGGCATGCCCCATCCTTTTTGTCTGAGAGCTGCAGCTGCCACTGGACTTGGACTCAGGTAGGTGAAAGAGAGCCCCAGGAGGAGTGTGGGTTTGGGGCATCACTCAAGGACCAAACATCCAGTACCTCCAAGTGACTCATTTCCATTTCAAAGAGCCCATTTGTTTTATCTGGCAATTAGCTTGCATCCTCTGTAGAAAATTACTCCATAAATACCACCGAGCTCCCAGCCAATCTCCCCTTTTAAATATATTTTAAGTGCATGATTAATACACTTTCCCAGCCCCTGTCTGGGACTGTGCAGGGAGGTCAGGGAGCAGGTAAATGAAAGAAAATGGCTTCACTCGGCATTGACTGGGCTATTAATCACTGCCCATTTTCTATAAATCATGGCAGATGGCAGGAGCAGGCAGGTACTCATGGGAAATGACACACTGTGCATGACGGGAATCACGGATCGCAGCAGATGCTGCCAAGGGAAGAGGCTGCTCCTGGCCCTGGTGTCCCCAGCACAGGAAGGCCATGGCACTACACCTGTGACTCACCTCCACGTGGCAGCTCTCCCCTGCAAGAATGGATGTAAAAGTTTGCAGGAGCCCTGGAGAATTCAGGCTATCACAGCTGGGCTGGATGGGCCTGTCTGGGGATGGCTCTGCTTCTCATCAGGTGCAGGGCAGCAGAGGGGAGGATTTGCTGCACGTGGGTAGTGAGTGTTTAGAAGGATGAGTCCTGAGTATCACCAACTTCTAACCACCATGGTCAGGGATACTTCTAATCAGAGCAACAATTAAAATTTTTGCTCCTGACACTGAATGCTCATGATTGCTTTGCTTCAGAGCAGATGCAGGCGGGAAACATGAGAGAAGAAGTTAGATTGATAAAGTGAGGGGGACAGATACATCCTAAAATGAACGTGCATTTGGCAGCAGCATTCATCTAGGCATTTTCTGTGCTGTAGTCTTGGACGGATTCCCTTTTCGTGCCTGGGAAATGCAGGCTCTTGTCTCCTGGAATGGATGACCTTCCAATACTGCCTGGCAGTGCTGTGGGAGTTGTGCTTCCCTGTATTTGTAGTGTACCTATTGGGGGGTGGAAAGCAGCTACTTTTTTTTAGGAGGACAGACAATACTATCTGTATAAATTAATTAAAAGAGTATTTTAAATGGAGGCCGTATGAAAGATTTAAAAAATTACAAATTATGGGCTCTCTTCTCCTGCACATTGCCAGTCCCAGTGAAACCAGTTGAAATAATCCTCTGCTGCACTTGGTATTTCTTCCACAGAGAATGGAATTTTTCTGTCACCTCTCTTTTCTACCAGAGAAGCAAAGGGATGTGTTTTAATCTCCTTTGGTGCAAGCAGAGCTTATGTTGAGCTAATCAGTTTTGCTTTTCCATAGCCTTGCATTGCCCTGCTTACCCCAGCCAGACCTGCAGCTGGACACCCTTGATGCTGCTTGGCAAGGAGAGCATCATTGCTGGCCACAGCACCTCCTGCACAGCTCTCCCCTCCACCCGTGCTACACAGCAACAACAGCTCCTGTTTTGCTGGCAAAATAGTTGGAAGAGCAAACTAGGCTGGCTGCCAGGGACTCCCAGTTAAGCCACCACCAGCAGGGAGAAAATGGTCCAGAGTAGAGAAAACCAGGATCATCTGCTCCAGGCCAGAGTCTGTCCCGTCAGCAGGGAAAAGAATGGACAAGGGTGAGGGGGATGGACATAGTAAGTGGATTTAAGACTTGTGAAGGACAGCTTCTGTCCATCCCTATGAAGGTTAACATGGAGAATGGCTCCCTGAGGGGTGTTTTGGGTACTTGGGCATGCTGAGGTGAGTGTGTGCTGCTGGGCATGAGAGTCACTGGGACCTGCAGGGTGACCGATGCAGAAAGTGAGCAGCAAAGTAATTTTGGAAACGTGTGACCAGCAAAGGAAGAAACAGCCTCAAAAAGCCAAAAGGACCCATAAAGAGAGTGGGAGATGTGAAGCAGAAGACACATGAGATCAGGAAAGGAGAGATTAATATGCCACAGCCAAGAAAGCTTCACATTATAAAGCGCAGGCGGGGTGATGGAGAGGATGGCACGGGGACTTCAAACAGCAGCTGGGTGGCCTTGGTGCTTGCTGAAGTCATCTCCCCCAGCCCAGGAGCTGCTTGGGGATGTTGTGTGGCTCCCACTGCTCCATCAGCACAGCTGGATCAGGCGAGGAGGAGGGCTGGTCGCCTCCACAGGCAGCTGTGTGCAGATGTTTTCCACTGAGGGAAGAGCAGGGAGGGCATAGTTTGAAAGGAAAGGGAAAAATCATAGCAGGAGCTGGAGAAAAATTGTTGCTGAAGGAAGCCTTGCTCTCAGGCTGTCTGAAGCAATGTAGGGTGAAACCCTGTTTTTTTGGCACTGAGGTTCTTCCTTCCACCCAATGCTATTTAAACCGGATGTTTCTTACCCCAAACAAGCCATGTTTGGCTGCGCTGGACTCCTCAGCTGTTCCACATCCCCACTGCCCTGGCTGTGGCTGGGCTGGAGGATTTGTAAGGAGAACTCGGGGGAGGGCTGGGTCCCCCACCCCTTCCTAATCCCCTCCCCAGCTCCCCCACAGGCCTCACGGGAGCCTAATATTTGTGCATGTGTGTTTTAACACGGCATATGGTCTTCATTACACACAGACTTCTCGCTTCCATAATTATACCATGATGGGAGTTCCTGTCAAAGCCATAAAGCAAATTCTCTTCCCCCTGCCGTGTCCCTCCGCCCCCATGAGCCCTACCCATAAAACTCACAGGGGTCTCCAGTTTGCCAGGAGAACCCTCCCTCGCTGGTGGAATTAACCCTTTGCCTCCTCCCATCCGGCAGCTGCTGGAGGAAAGTGGAGCTTTCCCCATGGGCGCTTGCTAACCAGAAAAGGGGAAGGTGTTGTTGTCCAGATTTCAGCCCTGTGAGAAAGAGCAGAGAGAGCCAGCAGTGCCTAAGCCACGCTGGGGAGGTGGAGAGGCAAGCAGCAGCCCAAGCCAGTGCCCTTGTTGCTGCTCCCTCAGCATCCTTGAGCGTGCCAAACCCACCCACTGCCGAAGCACAAGCGCCTCTGGGTAGCGCGTGGCAGCTGTTTAACAACACGC
The DNA here is from genome assembly GCF_017590135.1 of Pyrgilauda ruficollis. Lineage (NCBI taxonomy): Eukaryota > Metazoa > Chordata > Aves > Passeriformes > Passeridae > Pyrgilauda > Pyrgilauda ruficollis. Next base: position 9,639,101 of record NW_024524377.1, read on the forward strand.
TGCAACACTACCCCACAGCTCAGGACAGGAAATGAAGGCGGCTGCATCTGCAGGGGGAATTTGAGTGCACAGGCTGCAATTACCTGCGCTGGATTTTGGCCAGAGCCCGGCTCCTGCGAGCATCGCCACGGGGCCAGACACTGGCAGCTGGCGCTCAGGTGCTGTGGGGTCCAGCACAGCTCTGGAGGGGCCTTGTGGGTCATGACCAAACCTTGGCTGGGGTGGATGGAGGCAGGAAAGCATGGAGAATTTATGCACAAAGGGGAAGTTTAGCTTTACGTGTATGTGGGTACTGCATTGAGAGGCATTGGGATGATGCAAATTTAGGTGCCCTTTTTCTTGGTGATCGACTGGAAAATAGGCTTGGACAGTCTGTAATTGCACTAGACATAGTGAGTAATGGAGGGGACAACTTCTCCCAAAAAGTCTTTCTGGCCCCTAAGCCAGGGTACTGCTGAGAGTCAGGAAAGAAACCATTTCTGGGGCTGCCCTGGCCTTTGGGGCCACTGGGATATCCCCAGTGAGCATGGGCTGCAAAGGGTTTGCTCAGGATCACACCAGAGATCCTGCTCTGCTCTGTGCTCAGCATGACAGGAAAAATTCTGTTTCCCACTAGGTGGTAGAGAAGAGCTTGGCTGAAAATCCTCCAGCTTCTCACAGCTCAGCAAGAAAGAGGGGGGGTTATATAAAACTGAAGACCTCTGTTTTAGCCAAGACTCCAGCAGACCCAAATGTAAGAGGGGTGTCACTGCAGAGGGCTGGGGGAGAGGTGCTGAGCAGGGCACAGGTGCCACCCAGCAAACGCTGGGTCCTACTCATCATCAGCCACTGTGTGCCAGGCACTGGTGGCACACTTTTTTTGACATCTGTGGATATTTTATGACCCTTTACTGATTGGTTTTGGGAAATATGGTTTGAAATGGGTTGTATCTAGTAAAAGAAAGAGGGGAGCAGGGGAAGCATTCATGCTGATTTCATCTAGCACATGCAGGTCCAGCATCACCCCCACCTGTCACAGAGCTAGTGAGCTTTGCCCACAAGCCTGCACTGCCTGCATAGCAGTGACAGTACCTTTAGTATTTCCACTGATGTTAACTCCCTGTATCGCCCTGATATTTTCCCTCCCACTAGTCAAACACATCTTCATTGACAGCGGTTTTAACTAGACACAGGAGTTATTCTATGGCAGGATTCATGCTCAGCCTGGACAGAGGGACAAGAAGGTTGGCAGGAGGAGCTCTGACACCTGAGAAGGTGGTTTCCTATTGAGATCTCCAGTCCCCACAGAGACAGCCCAGGGCTGAGATTCACAGATGCCCCAGAGGACTGCCGGAGCTCCTTTTCCACACCTTGAAAGATCAGAGGAGTGGCAGTAGCTTAAAGAAGTCACACCTGAAGGCAGGATCAAAAACACTTGGCTCTTATTAGACAGGTGTTCTTTCACCTGACCACTGCTTAAATGGCTCTAATGAGGTAATTCTGCAGCTTGCCCTCAGTCTGCACTATCCTTATCCTTACAGAGATTTTCTTGCTGTCTAACTTTAATCTCTTTTTTGCCACACTTGATGCCCCAGACTTCTTTTGCAATACACCCTGGGCAGGAAAAGTGTTTTTCCTTTAGACTATAGTTTATTGCATATCTGATGCCCAGTCCCACACCTGCAGTCAGACCCCAGTATTTCCTGATCTTACCTCTACCCCTTGCACACATCTTCTGTGTGCTCTTACCCATTATCCAAATCTTCCTTGAGGTTTGGGCTCAGCAGATCCATGCAAAGTGATTAAACAATCACAGATCAGCACCCAGGACACTTGACTCCTGCTAGACCAAAGATTGGCTTGAATTTTCAGTACCTGCTTGCTTTAGTTTGTGCTTTCCAGGCATCTTTGTGAAACTGGACCCTCAGTGAGGGTTGAAGCAGGGAGTGAGGCACTCCCTCAGCATTCCATGCTCTTCCCTGACTCTGGAGTATCACATTTCACCTTAGGAATTTTTTGCACTATCTAAAATAATAGTTCAAAGGATGAAGGGTGACAGGTGCTGTGGACTGAGGGTGTGTCAGGATCCCATCACTCAAACGTCCTGCCTGGATCTGTATTTGCACACCTCAGTAATTCAGAGGAGGATGGAAGTGCTGGCTATGTTTCTTTGAATTATCTGAAGTCTAGATGGATGAGCTGCATGTGATGGCATGAAAGCAGGAACTCTGTCTTAGCTCTGCTGGGCAAACTGGATGAATGGAAGCTGTGCAGCTCAGCAGTTAGTGCTGGTCTCATCCTGGAGTGCTTGTGATCCCAGCACTGCACAACACTGGCTCATAACCTTTTTCTAAGCACACCAGTCTTGATTGGGATGGGGTACAATGAAAGATCTGACCCAGCTGAAAGGACCAGTAATGCCTCTCAATCTGAAGGTACCTGCAATAACTTTGGGAGGTTTCTGCAGCCCTGAGGTGGTCGTTTTCATGGCATGAGGATTCAGAGGCAGTGTGTCCTGTGCTGAGTTTTCTAGGATAAGTGCTTAAATAGAAATAACTCACTTTTCTTCAGATAGGCTCGTGATAATGGTAAACATTTCCTAATAGAGCCTGAGAAATAGTGGACCTGAATTTTAGGTGGTTTTTTTTGTCAGTTGAAGGAGTAACATAGAGTGTTAACTTGCCTGGAGAGAAATGTCCTTTTTCAGGAATGTGCATCTCATGGGTGCAGAAGGAAAATAAACATGCAGCATGGTGCTGCAGATTGAACTGGAGGGCATTCAGCTCCCAGCTGGCTCCACACTTCTGGAATAGTGGCTGCCTCGTGTGAAAAGGAGAGGTCCTGGAAGCCTCACTGTCCTGTGCTAAAATACAAAACCACATTCCCCATGTGATGTGACCCTGGGCAGTGCATACTGTGCCAAAACACACTGTTAGAGTGAGACTTCCTCCAGGACAGGCAGACATGCAAGCCTTCAGGTTTGGAGATTCATCAAATGGAAGGAAGGAGGAAGGAAGCAGGGCTGTGTGCTTGAGGAGTGGGGTTACAGTACAAAGGGGTCTCTAACCCTAACTCTGCAGGAGGTTTGTGCCAGGAGGTGCCTGCTGGGTTTGGGGGTTCAGTGTGAGCTACCCTGAAGCCACAACAGAGCAAGGCAAAGGAGGGACACATCTGACACCTGGTGGCTGAGCCCTTTCAGACTATGTGGCTCCAGTCTTTGCATTTGGGTCAAAGAGCAGAAAAGTCTGAAACCATCAGACTCTGTTCACAAGGAGAACTCTGAGTGGTTCTGAGTGCTGAAGGCTCCTTGGGGAATTCAGTAAGTTTTGCTTCTTCTTGAGCACAGTTTTCACAATAGTTTCCAAACCTCCTGTTACTGAGAGCATTCCTAGATACCCACACACTGTGCAGTCCCCTCTGGAGCACAGAGAGGGTTGCATTTGTTCTGCTTTAATTTGAGCCTTCAAACCTCCCTTGGACAGTAACAACAAGGAATAAACAAGCCTTGTGTTGAAATACACTCCTCCTCAGTGCTATACTGACCTAACTTGCTTTTCCTATGGACAGTCTTGACACTTTGTTCTTTAATGCATTAATATTCACAAGATTCCCTGGATGCTGGGAAATGCTGCTGCTTCTCTCTCCGTCTTGTTTTTATGGGTAGGGAACTGAGATCCTAAGTATCCCACAATCAACTAAATGCTGCTGAAAGTGCTTTTTTTTCACCTTTTCAGAAAATCCAGAGGCCAGAAGAGTGGGGTATGTGTGCTATGGAGGTGGATTGGACCAGAATTGACTGGATTGAAGAGCTCGTGTTGACCTGAGGATTTTTTCCTGCAAAGGAAGGTCTGAGGCTCCCACTGGACTTTGCTCACCTCCCAGCACAGAGCAAAGCTGGTGTCCCCTGGCAATGGAAACCAGCAGGTGGGTGATTTGGTGGTGTCCTCTGCTCTTGGTGTATTACCAGCTGCTTTGAGTTCCTGCTGCAGGGCCTGAAGCAGCCAGGCAGCCCCAAGCCTGCCTGCTTGGCAGACCCACTGGGACTTCTTGTCTCCCTTGTAATGTTTTGGAGTGAGGAGCTTTCCAGACAGTTGTGATGTCAAGTGTCCATGCTGGTGGGAAGGGGGTGAGAGGGGCCCCCCTGTCACTGTGAGTGCTACTGGACCCCCCAAAAGGCTGAGAGCTTGGAAGGCATCCACACAGTCGATCACTTCCCTGAACTGTCTGTGCTTCGTGGGCCTCCAGCTCATGAATCTTGGAAGGAAAGACCTTCTCAGGAGATTTGTGGTGCATCCAGTCCCAGCTAGAAATACCACAAGAAAAGCCTCTCTTGGGGAGATCCCAGTTCTAAGCAGGAAATTCAGAGTGATGTGAGAGTGAGAAGAAATCCAGATGTGGCCACTATCTGCTTTATTTTACTCTGGGAAACCAAGTTCTCTTTTGTGGGATATAGTTTTGTCAAGCATCGTTCTCAGGCATATCTAGCCCTTGTGTTTGCCAGTTGTAATTGAGTCAGAGCCACATATCAAAGCTCTGTGTGTGTGTCTGTGTGTCCGCGTGCCTGTGTGTGGAGACAGCTTCCAGCAGATCACTTTCTGTTGTTTTTCTGCTAACAGACTGAGCAGAGCTACTCACTCCCACATACAGACAGAGCTCTGGCTCACACAGCTGCCTGGGGAGAAGCACTGGCTTTTCTCCTCTTGGGCCAGTGTTGCATTTTTGAATTACTTTACCAAGAATGTTTAAGTATTTGAGTTTTTCAAAGCGAAACAGTTTCTCCGCTACCAAACCTTTGTTTCCTTGTGCAGTTCAGAAGTTTTCTTTGCAGTGTTGTCTTGTTTGCAGTCCCAGCCCAGCTTGGGAAACATGCAGCATAGTTCAATGCTGAGGAAAGTAACTCTTTCCTTTTAAAAGGGACTACTTGGTGTGAGTGACAGCGACCCAGGGGTGGGAGATATTTGCTGGATTTTGGAGGTGTGCACAGGCTCTGGAGGGGTATTTGCAGGGAAGGAAAATATCCTGGACTTGCCAGGTAAATGCAAGCCTGAAGACAGGTTTGGAAAGCATTTTATGACCTTGTGTGACATGGGTGCTTGCAGTGCTCTTGTGTGAGCTTTGCTCTCCTTGGCTCTTGCTCTGTGGGGTCACTGTGATGTCCAGGCTCTTGTGGTGCCAGAAAGCAGGAGAACACTATGCACATATCCACAAGCAGCCAAATCTTTATTAAACCTCGAAAAGATCATTAATCTCACCCAAATATTTGCTATGTCTAAAATTACGTAGGGGGTAGATACCCTCAGGTGTTTGGCAGCTAACACTTATAATTAAAATTAATAACAGGAGCAACAAAGTGGAACTGCTGGTCATAATTCCCTTGCCCCTCACACTTTTTTTGAGTGCATCCAGTTGGCCCCAAACCAGTACTATTCCCCAGCAGAAACTTCCCAGCATTTATTCATCACACACAGAGTTGACAAGTGCGTCCAATTCTCTAGTTACCAATGCACTAATGAACATCTGCTAGTCTTTCTTGCAAGTTCAAGGACTTGGGCAGGGAGTAGACTGGGGACTGAATTTCTCTGTGTGTCTGAATAAGGTTAAAAGTGTATTTTACATGAGGGCAGAGCCTTACTCTGGGGTTCCTCATACTTCTCAATTAATGGCTTCCAAAGTCCCAACCTTTTGGTTAACATCTGTTTCTGAGAAATGGGGCTTTGAGGGAAGGAGTGAATGTGTATTCACTCCTTCCCTCAGCAATACTATCAGAAAAACAAGAAATAGAGATAATTTTTAGCTTGTGAGGAAGTTAAACTATTCCAAGTAGTCTTTGCTGTTGCTAGTCCTGGAGAACTCGAAAACTTCTGGCAACCATGCAAGGTCTTGCTTTGCTACCTCTTGCTAGTAGGAATGTAAAAATTGCCCAACAATATATCAGCCAAACCAACAATCATCAGTTCCCACAATGAGTATCTCGACAGACAACTAATTACTTCTCCAAAACCTGGGAATATTTGTTCTGGAGAACCATCAAATAGCAAGATCTGTCCTGTGCAACAAAAACTGCTCTAGAGCTTCTGCACTGTCACTTTAGTCCTGCCACTGTTTTATTGCTGGATGTTACATACAGGAAGAAAATTCAGCTTTGACTTAACCCCTTGGATTAATAGCAGGTACAAACTGCAGTGGCATTTAACTCAGTTTTCTAGAAAGTAACTTGTTTGTGTTTGATGATTTCTGTCTTTCTTACACCAGCATTTAACTCTCTCATTCTGTGCCTTGTCACCCATTACCATCCAGCATGTTGTTTCCAGTGTGAAACTGGGATTTGGAAATGTCTGGAAATAGGGAACCCAGCTCCAAGGAGTGTGTGCTACCTGGTGGGTATTGCTCAGCCATGCAAGGAAGCCTAAGAGCTCTGAAAAATAAGAAAGGTACATATGAAAGCTGGTGCATTTAACCACTGGGGTATCTCCTTTAGGAGGTCACTGTCAGCACTTTTCTTGGAGGCTGGAGCTGTTTGTAGGTGGCTGGTTACAGGTGCCTGTGCAGGGCAGTGGTGTCGGTATGAACTGCTGTGCAGCACACAAATCATTTCTGATGAAAATTAAATACCCAAAAAAGAAATTCCACTACCAATGGAGTGAGCAAATCATGCACAAATGACTAATAAATAGCACCGCAATCTCTCCTTAAGCTGTGATTTATCTGTCTGGAGACTTATTAAAGAAATGTTCCTGCTGTTTGCACAGTTTTTATGATGGCGCTGCTTCTTGACCCTCTCGAGTGTCAAAGCCTCTTTCTGTGCTCTGGCAGTCCCAGAAAAAGCCCCACATGTCCCCTCCACTCTGCAGTGCCTGTGACTAAGTGCCCCCACACCCTGATGCCCTGGCCCTGCTCTCTCCCAGCCTCACACAGTTGCTCTGTGCTGCAGTGAAATGCCCTTCTTGTGGTCTGTGCCAGTGAAGGAGCTTTCTGTGTTTTGTCATCTGATCAAGTACAGGACTCAAGGGAATGACAGGAAGGTGAGTCGGGAAGTTTAGGTTGGATAGTAGGAAAAGGCTCTTCACCCAGAGGGTGTTTGGGTACTGGAACAGGCTCCCCAGGGAAGTTGCCACAGCACCAAGCCTGTCTGAGTTCAGTGAGTGCTTGGACAGTGCTCTTAGGCCCATGGTGGAATTCTTGGGATGTCTTGTACAGGACCAGGAGTTGGACTCAATGATCCTGATGTATCCCTTCTAACTCACCATAATCTATGATCCTATGATCCTATGATTTGCTTTTCCAGGGCTGTTGCATCACTGCTGGGGGAGAAGCTTATGCAAGACCTTCCTCCTTCTCCGAGGCAAAACTCACCCAAGTCTGTTTGGACCAGTAACTTTTGGAATGTGAGTGGGCCAGGCTGTTTTGGGCAAAGCTGTGGGAGCTGTGGAGCTTTGCCTGGCTGCTCCTGCCCCCTTGTCTGCCTCTGCTCTCCACAGTGCACTCAGAAATACTGAGCTAAGGCCAGATAGAGGAAAATCTCAAAGACATGACTTCAAAAATAAATACTTTTTTCTTTCTTTTAGCTAAAATGTGCACTTTGCATAGCTGGTTCATGAGTTCCAGCACATTTGGGGTCAGCAATACTTGGAGGTTCCAGTGTCTTGCTGACATTATTGGATGATGGGGCAACAAACCCCTACATGTCTTTTTGATGTGTGGGACATGACAGAAGCAGCTAAAGCTGTTCTGACTCAGCCCTAAAGCATTTCTGACATCAAAGTGCAGACCCAGGCAGTGCTGAATGGTCAGGACTGTGTGTTGAATCTTTTCTCACTGCTGTCTGGGGAAAAAAAAAATCTTTAGCTGTCAATGAGGTTGACTTCCACTCTGACAATAGTTCATCCTGTAGAATATATAGTGTTATGTGACATGTAAAAATGAGGTATGATGTAATGTAGAGTTTCCTGCCCTCTTTATGAGATGCGCATCCAGTGCACATCCCTTTTAATAGTTAAAGCAGTGGAGTATTTAGAAAGTCTCAGTGTTCAGAGTGGGAAATGGGAGGAGAAAAAGGCACTGATACTCAGTATCAGCTTTGACTGCCCTTCGCGGTGCAGGACAGGGAATATCTGCACTCTTGTGTGTTGTCCCAATCCATTGTTCAGAATCATCTCCAGCCTCGAGCCCCCTGCGGCACCAGCTGAATGAGCAAGTCCTGCTACCTACCGTGCTCCTCTCTCCCCATGGCTGAGGGACTCTCCCAGGAACCTGCCATACAAGCTGGCTTCCCAGATGTTCCCAGGTGTGCACACAGAAGCCACACTGCACGTTGGATTGTCACATTCCTGACTGCAGGTACATCCACAGAGGCTGAGGCCTGGTGACAGCAATGCTAGTAACAGATCCAGCTGAAATTAAGTTTATTTCATGAAAAAATTCATGCAGAAGATGGTCTTCAATAAAGTCAGCAAACTCTCTAGATCAGCTCTATTTACTTTTTTTTGGGATATTGCTTCAAAATCATAACCCTCTTTGTTGGGACTTTCAGGAATATCACCACCCTTCCAGCTGCTGGAACCCATCATCTGGGCTGTGGTCCGTGCTCTGGCTGCCCAGCTGTGCTCTGCAGCTCCCAGTCCCGAGGGGTCCTGCCCTGGAGCACAGCACACTTGCTCATACCCTGACAAATACACGCAGTTGAGAAAGGTTGGAAGTTTCCTGCTTAGTGTCTGCTGTCAGAAAACACTGCCCTGCTACAGTCAAGCCATCCCCATGGGAATGTGTCAATTTGGACAAACTTAAGTTTAGGGGGGGAAAAAAACCCAGAGTAACTCATTTCAATAAATTCAGAGCAGTCAGCAGTCAGCTGTCAGAATGGCACATTTCAAGTTTTGAGTCTCAAATGCCTTCTCTTTGGCACCACTGTGCATTAATGTATACAAGAGTACAAATTCTTACATGAAATAATGCAAAATGAATTACGAAGCAGAAGAATGTGATACAAATCTGGACTGGAATAGAAACATGGAGTCCTCAAAATATGAAATATACATTAAATATAAGAATAATGGAATGGAAAAGAAAAAATCCAAAAATGCAAACAAATACTTCAGTTGACATGAAAGGAAGTGTTTCCAGAATATTGTTTTGTAAGGGATTGTTGACAACCCCAAATTTCACCTTTCCTGTTCAGTTTTTAGTCTTATGTCAGAAATCCTAGCTGGAGGGAAATCCAGGGCAGTAGATGCATGAATGTTTTTATACATACACAGATATAACTCTGCGTTGTTATTCTATTTGTCTCTTTTCTTCTTTTTCCTACAGCATCTATCCCATTCTATAAACTGAAGCTGTTTTTACTTCCTGTGATGGAGTTAATTACAAAGCAATTAATTGACCCAGTTATTCATGAGAGGTTTTGGTCATCCCATGGATGACAGGACTTCAAGCTCCTTTTATTTTTCTTTCACGTCACAACCAGGGCAATCACAGAAAATCTAGTGGTAGCAGCCATGTGCCCAGGAAGGTGGGGAAGGCTGACCTCTTTCCATTTCTTTGCTTGCAGGGGACTCTGGTGGTCCACAGTCAATATGTTGGTCCCTGTGGGTGCTGGTGAATCTGACCTGCACTGCAGGCACTAAATTCAATACTGGCATCCCTGCATGTGCACGCTCAGGCAGAGTGTGTGTGTGTGGAGGAGGAATGTGCAGCTGCTGAGGTTTTGAAACTCTTTAGCAAGGCTTAAGAGACACAGGTTGTTGTTTTTTTGGCCTAAGAGGAAGAAAAATTACTTTACTGCAAACAAATGTTAAGTAAGGATGGCCAAACCCTGCATCCAGCAGTGACTCTCCTGCATTGCCACAGGTCAAGGGCAGGGTGTGGATTTGAAGGTGGATGTTTCCTAATGTGCAGTCGTTGGTAACCTAAAGCAGGTTTATGACAGAGCCAAGATCAGGCATTAATGCAATAGACTGGTAATTCAATCACTTTATAGAAGTTGATCTGTCCTTTTTATTACAATTATTGTCAGCCCGGGTGTTTCGTTCCATCACTGAAAATAAACATCATTTATCATACTTGTAAAGATTAGCCCCTGACAGCTCCAGCTCTGCTTTGCATAAATGTGTATTAATGTCGGCTCTGTCTGAAGTGGAGAGAGAAGTCTATATTTCACAAGAATGATTAGACAGTGTCACCACTGCTTTAAGTAATGTCTTATCATGACGGATAATCAAACTGTGAAAAAAAAACAACAAAAAAAGGCAATTTATTGCATATGCATTTTTTGCTTTATTGGGCTGAGAAACAGCAATATTTTTGCTACTGCATTTTTGAGGTTTGTAATGCCCAGGCTCTGGGCTGATGATACTTTTCTGGGTTTCAGGGGCCACATGATGTTTCAGCTCATCAGCAGAGCTGGGACCTCCACCTCTCTGCAAGGCTGCCTTGAGTCTTCCCATTTGAAGACCCAGGAGTCTACAACTTTGCCAGGCTTTCAACAGTCTGTGCCTTGGGCTGAGTTAAATTTGGAAAGTTTCAAGCTAAAATGATGATGACATTGGTTAGAATGAGATTAAGGGAAAATATGATGCCCAAGCTAAAATATTCCTGCAGACATTTTCCAGAGAAGATCTAGGGCTCCAGGGTCTTGAAGCAGGAACTCAACAGTTGGCATGCACCTGCCCTCAGGTCAGGGCTGCACTTTTGCTCCTCCCATCAAAATGCACCTGCATTTACTGCAGGAAAAAAAAAGAATTGTTTGTCAGGGTGTACTTTAGAGATGTTAGAGCTCAACAGCCAAACTCTGTGTGTTCAAGTTCTCAGCTAACAAGAGGGAAGGAGCCCTATTCCTTGACTGTGTCTCCTGGCAGTGGCCATGGAAGATGTCTCTCTGGCATCCGGAATGAAGAACAGCTAAAGACATGAGCTGAAGCCTCACTCTTTGCCAGTCAAGCCAGGGCAATGCCAAGAATGTTTTTTTGTCACCTGAACCATTAATTCACTGAGAGGGAAATGCACATGGGCACCGATGTCCATCACACACTGACTGTGAGTCAGCTCTGTGCTGCAGTGCACAAAAACAACTCTGCAACTTTTGTGAAGAACGTCAGAAGTGAAGCAAATTCCTTATTGCCAGTATCAGGGTGGGTACTGGGCCTATTTAATCAGTTTTAGAAACTGAAGAAGGGAAACCAAACCCAACCCCATGTGTGTTTTCAGGTGCCACTTTGTTTTTTTGCTGAAGTTTGAGTAGTGCACTGAAAAGCCTATGATTTCTGGGAATTACATCTGGGTTTTGTAAAGCCCCAGGCTGCAGAGTAGGAGTGCTTTTGTGAGAGTATCTGCTTTCATTCTTGCTGGTTTTAAAAAGAAATTTCCAAACTTTGTGCTTTCATGGGGGAAAAAACAAAGCACACAACAACTCGGAGACATGGATCCTCAAAAGAAAATGTCAAATAAAACCTTTTTAAAAATAATCTTATAATTTCTAAGCTAGCCACCTTATTTTGGAAGGCTTGTGTTTGAGATCAGTGTTAATTGAAGATGACACCTTAAAATTAGCCCACTGTGGAGGTATCTCATTGAATTAAATCCTAAAGGAGCAGTAATACATTAAGTACCATACATGAAAATAAATAAACCTCTTCCCTGCATAACTAATAGCTACTTCTGCATTAAAGCTGAAGTACTTAATGCACTGTAACTATACTGAGTGCTTATACTACTATTTTTTTCCTTTCCCCCCCCTTTTTTTAATGACAGCCTGTTTATTTCCTTTCAGACTACAGTTACCTCCAGTTTTACCTCGTTTTCCCTGATTTGGTGCTGCTGGTGGTACAAAAAACACTGTGGCACAGCTTTCCCTTTGCTACAGGACCTGAAACTTCACTCTGGAATAAAACTGAAAAAAACCCAAAAAGCAAAAGCAGTGCATGTGAAGGAGCCAGTTGGTGGTGGTGGAGGGAAGGAGTGGGTGAGGATGGGGACCATTAACGATTGAAGAAATGCTGATTTTAGCCAGTGGTATTAGCAACTGGCACTTTTTAAAGTGCTAAAAGCTTTGGACACAGATTACCATGCGCATATTTCAATTTCCTTTAAATCCAGGGAGATTTCCTCTTAAAGCACACTCTCTCTGCTCTCTGACTCTTTTTTTTTTTTTATTCAGCTAGATTGTTCTTGATGGGGACTGTTAACTGAATGCAGCATATTATATATTACTTCAATAAATCACCAACAGCCGAAGCATTCAATATCATGCAGAGCAGTAATCAGGGGAAGTCTTAATCACACTTTAAATGGTTTGGATTTATGCTCTGCTTTCCACGGGCTACTGCCACTGCTGGAAAGGCACAGAAGCACGGCTCCGTGGTGGCCAGCCAGGACCTGGGAGCACAGCCAGGATGCAGGGTGTGTGCCAGGGGTGCAGTGCTCGAGCCAGAGGATGAACAGCCTCCAGGGCTTTCCTGGAGCTGTTTGTACCTATGCAATGGTCTCTTCAGATTGCTTGGGCATTGTGGTGTAAAAATATGTCACTCTGACAATGTAAACAGCTGCTCTTATTGCATCAAGGTTGTACAGATGTGCAGCAAATCCTGGCTTTGTTTTGACTGAAAAAAAACGTGTTTTAACATAGAATTTATTTCTAAAGAAATCATCAGATTAGAGCAAAACCAGCTGCTATATTCCTTTGCCTTTTGCTTTATGTCCAGGAGATTAGAAACACCTCCTGGATTTTTGTCAGGGTGTGGGAGAAGTAAAGAAAAAATGCTGGCTTAAAAAAACTAAACAAGCCACAAAACCCCTTAAATATAATTTTTAATTTATGACTGGTGACCCACCGAGGCTTTCCATGAAAGTAAAACTTTCCAGCCAGGGTCTGTGGCCACGAGGTCTGTGTGGGTCTCAGGGAGGTGAGTGCCAAGTGTCAGCCAAGGCAGAGGATGAGAACCTTCCTCCCCTGCACCGTCACACGCCCGACCTTCACCTGCACCCTTGCAACGAGGTACAGATGTGCAGTGACATAGTCTGCCTTGGCCACAGGGAGAAATCACAGCAGAAAACAATAGCCCCTTTTGGGGGGAAGTTAGTAATTTTGGTTAACCCCGTGGCCTGGAGCGCGGCACAGACACGAGGGCAGTCACCGGCCATCGGCGCTCGCTGGGGACGGGGACAAGGCACTGACAGGTGGGAGGTCAGCAGGCTTGTCAAGCACATCTGGCTGGGAGAGCCCTGGGCACACTGTGAGCTGCTTTCCCAGCTCAGAAACAATCTGCAGACCCCCTCAGCTGGAGGGAATGAGTCTCCCTTCCACCCCGGTGTTACAAATAGTGAAACTGCTTCCACCATAAATTACTGCTCTAGCACTGGAAATTTGAACAAGACCAAGCAGAGTGGAGACACAGCAGCTGAGATGGTTAAACAATAGCCCTGCACACAGGAAACTCTCCCATAATGGTGGATTTAAGTTCCAAGGAGCTTTGGTACCTGACCATTGGGTTCATTCCCTCCACCCCCTGTTTTGTTTTTCATTCAGTTCCATGTTGTTCATGTCTCTTAATAGGGCATCCTTCATTATCATTATCCCTAATAGTGGTTTATTGTATTAGTTACAGTTAATTTAAATGTTACCGAAGCATTGAAAACAGATTGCAGATGTTTTGAAACAGATGTTATTTTAATGTTAAACAAAATCATGAATATTTATGGGTCATTATTGCCTGGGTTGAATTAAGCTCTTTAAATAGTAATGTATGGGCTTAATGTCTTTTGAAGGAAATGCTCCAAAAAAAGGTGAATGGAAAAACACTGTCATATAAAGATGTATAAATCATTTCTTCTGGCAATACTGTGTTTTTCCTCTATGAACAGACAGAATTAATTTCTGTTATATTGCTAAAACAGGTACTGTTCTTGTTCTCTAGCTCAAGTTAACCTAAGAAAATTTTTTGAGCTCAGAAACACTTATAGAGCTCTCTATTTCATTGTGAAGGGGCCCACCTGCTCCCTGGAAGCAGACCTAAAGTTGCAGGAATATTTTGAGGTGAAGTAATCAGTTTTAAAGGAAAATAAGATGAAGATGACGCAAGCACTCAACTCACTTGGTGTCAGTCTTTCCTACAGAAACACAAAGAGGGTTTGTTAATGCCACATGCAGGCTGTCTCTGCTTGAGTCATATTTCTTTCTTTATGGAGATGGAGTTAGTCTTTAAGGCAGCAGCTCAGAATGGCCTTTCATTCATTACAAAGTTATTTAGTTACGGGTAGGTAACTCTGAATGACATTTCTACATCTTGCACTTTATTAGTTGATCCTAGCTGCTAAATGACATGGAGAGATCAGCATATTATGGCAGGGGAGCTCAGTTGTTTTGGCCAGTTTTGGATGGGGTCCAACCCACTTGAGTTGAAAATTTGCATGTGAGATGATGAACTCAAGGGGTGTTGATGATGATTAACTCAAGAGGAAGAGGGTGGGATAATACAGTGGAAATGTAAAAATAATAAGTCTGTAAACACAGGGATGATTTCCTCCTCCGCAGACATGCAACACTTCCACTGCCTTAGGATGAGTCATGTCCTGTATTTAGAAGAAGAATGGCCCAAGCATTCTTTTGTCAGCACTGAGTCTGGATGATGCTGGGACAGGAATGGTGCAGGCAAGGGGACATGGAGCCAGAACCCATCTCTGCTTGTGTCCACTGGGACTGTGTGCTCTAACCTGCAGCACTGAGTCTTTGTCCTTTTTTCTTCCCTTTTTCCTCTCCAAATTTATACTGTGGAGGAAAGCCTGAGTTCTCCTGAAGCTGGCAGAGCTCCTTGTCTCCAGTCACAAAACCCCTGAGCAGATGGGCACAGGTTTTGGCTCACCACAGTGGCAGTTGTTGAGCATTAAGGTTCGTAATCTCATCCAGGAGCATCTGAGCGTTCCCGTTCTCCCTTGGCCGAGGGGAGCGAGCGTGTCCCGGGATGCTCAGGCTGATGTGCAGCACAAATATCTCACTGCTGCCACAGTGCAGAGGTTTGCCCCAGGGCCTCCTGCGTGTCAGGAAAGGAAACAGGAATGTACCAGCCTTTCAGATTCCAGTGTGATGTAGGTATAGGGGTCACAGGAGAAGTGCTGAAGAGCTGCACATTGCATCTTGAGCGGAGGCAAAGAACAGATGTGATTGGAATCATCAGACTCTGTTTTGCTTTCCAGAAGTTGGACAGGAAAGTTTTCTATTGTGGTCTAATCTCTTGACTTAAAAGCCATACTGAGAAATCACATACATCCAATTGAAGAGGTGCTCCTTCAACAGCTTGGACTTGCAGTTCACTGCTCTCATGTCCTGAGTAAAGTCTGGTACAGTACATTATATTCAGTAGACTGCCAGAAAGGGAGTTCATTTAGTTTGATGACAGATTAATACTGATTCACAAATTAATTTTGTCTCTTTGTATATCAAGGGTGTCCGCAACTTATTTAATTTGTAATAAATATAATTATAGAAATGAATGAGCTATCAAGATTTTTAAAGTATGATCCATCAACGTTGGCACGACTTGTAATCCTGGTCATTATAAATAAAATGGGTCTTTTGCAATATGGAATGCAATTTTCCCTGTAGTTTGTCTCATTATTTTCTGACATGTGGGTTAATATTAAATTACAATGCCTTAATTTTCAAATCAGGGCTCAATTTGTAAATAAGAGGTTAATAAATAACCTTTCCAGCTGGAGGCCTTATTGTGACTTCATTAAAATAAACTTTTAAATGAGATGAAGCCGTGATGGTACCCACATAGTCTCATCCAGTACATTGCAAAACAAAGAAAAAAAAAATCTCCTGTGGCTGCCAAAAGAACCTACCCAAAGTCATTGTGCCTCCAATACATTCCAGTGGTCTTTTAACTGTCCCATATAACTGGGCTATACCCTGGCTTGCTCCATCTCCTGCTTCCTGACACATGGAGCACACGCTGAGCTGTCCTTTGAGCGTGACCTTGAGCACGCTGTGGAGGCTGCAGGTGGCTGGTGCCACCCCTTGTGCTGTACATCTTCGTGGTCCCTCAGTGGGTGCAGCTTCTCAGTTCTGTCACTAAGCTCAGACCTACTCCTGCTTTCTGCTGCATCTCATGTGAATAGGTTAGAATTTAGATAGGATATTAGGGAAAATTTCTTCACTGAAAGGGCTGTGAAGCATTGGAATAGGCTTCCCAGGGGAGTGGTGGAATCACCATCCCTGGAAGTGTTCAAAAAAAGTGTAGGTGTGGTGTTTTGCAACATTGTCAGGGGGTGGATTTGGCCATGCTTCATGGTTGGACTTTATGATCTTTGAGATCTTTTCCAACCTAAATGATTCTGTGATTCTCTAATGCTCATGGTCGTGTCTCTCATTACAAATTCCAGTGAAAAAGAAAAGGCTTTTCTCAACAGGTGCCACATTCTTCACAGGAATTTTGTGTTCTGAGCTGGATTTCTGCAGTTGGAGAGGTGGAAGGAAAGCTCTGACTTCTCCATTGAAGGCACACACCTGTGACTGGCATTATTTGGGCCCTGGACCTAAACTAAGTTTAGGTTTGTTCTTTTCCCACTGGTGATTGCAGCTTGGACAAAGGCTATTTTCTTTGTAAAGGGGGAGTTTCCCCTGAGAGAAGAATAATATATGCAAGTTTATAAATAAAAAACCCCAAACACCCAACCCCAAAACAAGAACTCCAAGATATGGCAGGAAAACTCAAAATATCAGCCCAATCTTAAAGGAAGCAGCAGGTTGCTCTGTGAGACAGAGGTTGAAATAGTTTTGCCCATGAGTGATGCTGCGTTGTGCTTTAACTGTGAGAAATGGTAGGCTCAAAATTTGTTGCATTTAGAAAAAACAAATGACCAAAAAACCCAGGTCATTAGAGGATTCCCCCCTCCCCCCCCTCCAATTTAAGTAGTTTTCAATTACTGTAATAGAGAACACTGAAGCATGTACACAAGACTTAGTTTACATTTAATTGCAATCCCCTGATGGTTCTCCTGCTATTTTTATTTAAAAAAAAAAAAAAGTTGTTTTTTTTTTCAGTAGTACTAAAAGCATTGGAAATATCTTAAAATAATAAACCTTGCCCTGTCTATCATTAGGGTTTATTCAGAGGGGAGAAAGTACCCTTTTTGTTCACCAGTTGTGCTCACAAAAAGCAATTTCTAAGCCCTGCTGAATCTGTTGGAACATCTGTGGGCCAGTGCTTTGCCTGAAGGACTTTGTCAGCACTTAAATAAGGGCTGGGAAAGAGGTTTTACCTCAGCTAATCTAATTGTAACACAAAACTGTATTTTGTGTGTTATCTGGAATAATTTTGAACGCCACTAAAAATGTGGTTTTTCCTGTTAAAAGGAGGGATGATGCTAATCTAAAAGGCCCTCAGCCACTTACATTATTTTACACCTTTTTCTTTTGTGAGATCTCAATCCCAACTTCCTGCAAGTGAAACAACTCTGTAGAAAGATCAGGAGTGGAAAACAATTCCATGTGAGCTCCTTAGAGACTTAACTTTTTCTGGTACTGATTCACCTGTGATTAAACCAGCCCATGTCTCTGCAGAATAAATCTTCCTTTTTTAAAAAAAATACAAATGACAGTTAAAACATTATTGAAGAAATGTGCAGATAGTGGTTTAGCTGAAAATCTTTTTGATATCACTTTTTTACAAGACTACTTAAGAAGTCATGGCTCAGCCCAATGCTCTTGTAAATTCAAGGTTTATATTTGGAGAGTTTTTAGGATAAAATTGTTGATGCATTATTAGTAGATGTTAAATTTTGGGAAAGCAATTGAATGGGTTCAGGTTTTAAATTTCCCTCGTAATTTGGGCAAATACAGACCATTTTTTGGAAGTGTTCAATGACCACAAAGCTGTCTCTTGTGTCTAAGAAAAGGTTCTCAAACACATTGGTGTCATTGGTGCTTTCAACACACAGACCACTGCTGATTTGTTCAAAATGCTCCCACTTATTTCCAGTTAATGATGGAAATGCTGGGATCTATTTTCTTTTTTCCAATTAAATAGAAACCTTCACCTGGCTCAGCCCCAGTTCCTATTCCCTGAAAACATCTTTCACATTCTCTGACAAATCTCCTGACATGGCTGAGACAAGCTATCATTTCCTGAGAGGTCCTCAAGCAAGGTGAGCCCGGTGTGGTCCTTGGCTGGCTGCTAGCAGGGCAAATTCACGGGCCTGCAGGATGCAATCAGGATCACCACGTGGAGCACTCTGCAGCTGGTGCTACAGGGTGTTCAGCCTTTTGGACTGCAGAGCAAAGCCCATTTTCTCACCCCTCCTGCAGATCTCCCAGATACGCCGCCCTTTCAGTGTGCCTGGAGTGATGTTTAATCCTCTGTGCATTTCATCGAATTTCACTTATCGTCATTATTGATGAGTGACACAGAGGTTAAACGATTCGCATCAAGACATTCTGCTCAAAAAAAAAAAAGGAAAGGAAAGAAAAAAAAGAAGAAAAAAGAACACATCAGTTTTGAGTCCATGGAGACACTTTGCTCAGATGCCAATCAGAGGGGTAAGTGCAGCAGGCAGGTTCCTTCCCAGAGGGCTGCTTTGCCACTTGGGAAAGGGGCCCAGTGAAGCCACCTGGAGATTTCCAAGTTCGTGCTGTACCGTAACAGAGGCAGAAAGGGAGAAGCACGTTTGCTTCTTGCAGCTTGGCTGAGCTGCAGAGCCTGGGAGTGCCTTTGCTCTGAGCTCTACAGCCAAGGGCAGGATGCTGGTGCTGCCAAAGGGTGGGGCAGCCCACCTACAGACTCCAGGCCTGGGGCTGGAGCGCCTTTCCAAGCGTGCTGCAAATCCATCCCAGCTGTGTTCCTCGGCTGCTGTCCCTGCCACGGTCACTTCCATGGGAGCAGGTGGCTGGAGCTCTCTGGTCACAGCACCTTCCCAGGGATGGCTGCTTGCACAACTGGTCAACAGAGTAGTCAGCAAAAGAGTTAACGGAGCTAAAAGTGGTGCTCTTGTTTCAGAAGTCCTTTATGTGAAGCTTTTCACACCTAAATTCTTCAAAAACAGATTTCTCTTACACCCTCTTAAGCATCACTACTTTGTTTTGTTTTTGTCATGGCCAGTCACACCTCATGGCCCATGGAATTTTCCAAGTGGAAGACACACTGGAGACACAAAGCCATGAAGAAAATGAGCCCAGCTTTGTCCTGAGTTTTGCTTCCTTCCCTGCTGCTCTCGTCATTTCATTTGATCTATTTTAACCACTACCACCACACTGGAACACAGATCTTGGTGCTTTGGCCAACACCCAGCTGTGAAATGTGTGCTCTTCTGCTGCTGATTCACTCCGCAGGTGTCAGGAAAGGTCAGGAAAGCTGTTCCTCATAGTCCTGAGTCAAAAAACGTCTGTCTGTCAAAGCCTGGCAGAGAAGATGTTTGTATAGGCAGTGCACTCTGGGGTCCTTCCCAAAGAGGAACTGAAAAGGGACAGTGGCAGGGGAGAGAGGGGACATTTGTGAACGTTGCCTTCATCTGTCCTCTTTCTGTACAGTGAATGGAGAAAGGGAAAGGGAAAGAGAGAGTCCTTTAGAAGACATTCCGAGCATCAGACCAAGCTTCTGCTTCAAAGTGCTTCCTTAAACATCCTTTTTCTATGAAGACTATCCTGGAGAGTTAAGGCTGGAGAGAGGAATGTAGATAACATGTTTATGTAGTATTATTCCCTGTTTTTCGGTGCAGAAGCTGCCTTTTGGGGTGTGTTGCTACACCTTCTGCTGCCTGCTGATACCCACCTTACACAGGATGGTAAAGGTGGGATGGTAAAACAGCCTCTGACAGGCAAAGGTATCAGCCACAGAGTTTGCTTTTGGGTAAGCCATCAACACTTGGAGAGATGTTTCCAGCAAGTGCACTGTATTTGTGTGCAGCAGCTCTTCCAAAGGTGACAGCAGGCATGCCACCATGCCCCCGACATATCTGCCTGACAGGTCAGTGTGGGGAAAATGGAAATAAGGGAGGCAAAGGGACCCATGTCATGAATCAGAAGTGCTGGTGCAGTTGGAGGAAGCTACAGTAGTCACAAACCCTCAGCATATGTGAAAACATTGCATTGTTTTTTTTTTTCACCAAACATATTTAATATGGCCATTTCAAGTTTTACATGAAACATAAATCAAAGAGAAATAAGTGTACTGGGCACAACACAGGTTGTTTTGTAGCTTCTAAATTTCTTAAGTGTTAGGTCATTTTACTTACAAGTTAAATGGCTGTCTGCAAGAGGCCTTGGTTGGTCATAAATTGTCCTTCCAATAATATAAAACACACCATTTGTTTACCACACGTATGCGCTTCCAAGTAGATCCAACAGCTCGTAAAGAACAAGAGCCCCTATGTCATCCCCACAGAGACCACTGCAATAAAGAGCTGCTGGAATGACTCTGTACTCAGTAAGTGCAATCAGATCCAGCAACAGTAGCTTTTATGGGCTTTTTTCTCCCCTCCAGGAAAACCTGAGATATTAGTGCAATATTAAAGAGCTGTGATGGTTTTACCCAGAGTGGGATCTCACTCTTCCTATGCTCCCACTGGTTTTGGGAGTGGAGTGAGGTTAACACTCAACAAAGAAGGTCAGAATCAGATCTGTTAGGATGGTTTGTTTCCATAAGGGATATGATTGATTAAAAAGAAGGTTAATTGGATATTATGCAGCTGCCACAGTAGTATAAACTCCAAGCTCTGGCTTATAAACAACATTTGCTGCAGAAGGGTTATTACCTGCTTACAATTGGAGCAGTAAGCCTTTCATTCCTTGTTTATTCCAGGATGGTAAAGCAGTAAAAATGCACATGCTGGTACATGACCTCAGGTGGGCTCCTAGGAAATCTTAGCCCAGTTTAAGTAATAAATATGTTCTCACACTGGCAGAGGTGTGCCCCGATTGAACTCTGAAGAGAAACACCAGCTAAAAGCATCATTTGATCTAGATTAGAAACCTACTTTAAGTGTTTGAAGTAGAAAAGCAGTAGGAGCTGATCTGAGTCTCCAAAACCTTTTGTCAATAGAAAAGATCTGAACAATTTTCCTTTTAATAAAATGACTGCATTTTTATTGTGATTTCTGTAGTTCATGGACAGTATAGAGAGGCGTGACATTTATCCAATAAATAACAGGCTAACAGGATTGCTAACACTTCCACTGATTCAAACCCAGATCATGCTGAGGATGACCAGATTGGTGTAAGAGATCCACAGGAGTACAAGGTTCACCTTGCCCCACTGGAGAACGCATCTAAGATGGCTCCTTGGGGTCTCTCTGTAATCAATGAGGAGAGCAACACGTCTTTTAGAGGTAAAGTGCACCCCGTTCCATGTGTCTAAAACAGAAAAGATTAATTTCACAAGAGGGATGTGCCAATCTCTTGCCATGGACTTTGAAGGAACCCGGAGGGCTCATCCCATATGTAGGAATCCTGAAGACAGGGTGAGGGTTTGTCCCATAGGTACCTGATTCTGCCAATCAGCTCAGGAGGGATCCCACAGAGAGGAAAAGGAGTGCATCCCCTTCAGTTGCTTCTGCATGAAACTGCTGGTTCATTTACCAAGTGTAATTCACTGATGCACTGGGCAGCTGCTTTGCTCAGCAGTTTTCATTCCAAGCTCGTTGCTGTGCCCACGAGGATCACCTGTGAGCCTCCTCACCCTCCCTTAAGGCTCTAACCCTGTGCACACCAACCCACCTCTACAAAAACAAGTTGAAAGTCAGTCTCTTGAGTAGCTGAGCTAACTCTTGCTGCAGCCAAATTAAATCTTTCTCATCAAGGAGCTGGATGAGACTCTAACTAGTCACAACTGATGTATCTATCAGTTGCTCACCCAATAATTGCTTCCCATCACATACATAATGCACGGATTAATTTCTCCTTTCTCCAAACCCAATATTCAATTTGCCACTGTCATGGCCCATCACAGCTCCGCTAATCTGTCCTATTTTCTGTCTCCTTTTGGACAACGACCAAGTCAGTCAACTGGCCGTTTTTATCATAAATCTTCTGGTTGACAAATTAGTCCAGCCCTTGCTCTGAGCCCCGCTCCTGTACAATCCCTGCTGCACTGCCACTGTACTTCAAATCACCCCTGCCAAGAGGCAGTGAGACACCTGGGCAGCAGGACTGCGCTCACCGCACACACTCACCTTGCTGCCTCTCTTTCTGCCACCTCCAGCTCACTGTTAAGTAGAAGCACTTCAAGGCAAGACCATTGCACATCCGTGCTGTATCACACATGCCCTGCCAGCTCCTCACCAACTGTTCCTAAGCACCACCAGAGTCAAACTGACAGTGTTGGTGTGGAAACAACACACCAAGACCAACCAACATTAGCCAATAAAAAGAAATAACATGACACAATGAATTATGAAAAAAAATTATTTTTTAATGTACAAAAGGTTTATATACAGGTTCAGCATGTTACCTCCATTCTTATGATGTAGAAAACAGCTAAAAATGTTCTTAGGATATAAATTTGACCGAACAATTCACCTACAGTACTTTTAGTAATGATGTCTTCTATACATAATATGTACAGTGCTGGAAAGATTATTATAATACTTTTTCAGTAAATGAAGGAAGACCACCACTGGAAAGTCCAAAAAAATCTCAAGTCATTGGAGATTTGGTTTTGCTTCTGTATCTGAACTTTTGCTAATGAGATATCTGTAAGGAGGGACTCAGGAGCCATTGCTGCCCTATGCAGCTGTTAAAAAAGTCATTAGAATCAAAGGACACATGAAAGCCTGATCCATCTCAGCTAAGGGATGCCCAGTTGTACTCCAAGTGTCCAGGACAACACACAATGTCCTAAAAACATGTACTGCCCTCTTTTCATAAATGCGAAGGCAAGGGCAAGGTCAGTAACTGCAGGAGAATATATACAGCAGACTATAAAACAATCCCTTTAAACACAACTTTCACAGGAGACACAAATAAACAGCCAGGCACCTTGCTTTGCTTCCCTGTCCTCATGCACCCTGGACATCAGCAGGAATCATTGGGGGGTGAAGGGCAGGGCTGAGAGCAGCCAGTGTGCACCCTCTGCATTTGGGATGAGGATGATGAGACTGCAGGATGCTGAGCAGCACCTCCCTGCACCAGCTGTACCCAGGGATACCTGGCAGCAAAGCTCTCCCAATCCACCACTGCCAAGCACAGCTCCTGCCTACCTGATATCACAGAGTTTGCCTGGAGGTAGCATATGGCCTTTTCATGTCAGCCCCTGGTGATACTGGGAGGAGTGATCCTGACATCAGTTTGTGCAAAAGGAAAGCAAAGACACCAGGAAACACCTTTATAGAGCTGTCCTGGTCATGTGCAGGGGACAGAGTAGGTGCAAATGAGAACATGACACTGACGTGACAGGGAGATGGGAAGGAAAGAGTGAAGCTCTACAGATGCTTACTCAGTCCAGCTGTAAAAACCTGGGGGGAATGTCACACTTGTTCCCTGCTCTTCAATGTATGGGGTACAAAGTATTTGAGGCTATGAGAGCAGGATGAGAGGAGTTGTCCTTGTCCAACGCAATCTGAAGTTAAGCAAGGCCTCCTCCCAAATACATGCACCCCACTACTTCTACCCTTTTGTCTAACGACAGCAAAAATAAATAATGCAACAAAGATCAACTTACTGGCAGGTGGGACTGTCTTGGAAACAGCTGATCACTATTATGAGCAGTTATATTCTGGTGGAGAATGTGACTTCAGGAGGCCCTGCTCCTCCCATCTCTTCCCCAATGATGATTCCAAGAGATTCTCACTGACCAAGCTACCATTCTGACTCAAATACTGTTTTGAGACTATACACATGTTTAGTGCTGCAGGTGCAGTCTGCTAGTGCAGGTGCTGCAGGCTGCAGGTGCAGTCTGCTAGTCAAATGAACTGCTCAGGTTTACTGTGGTGTATTTTTTGGATGCAGCAGTTTTTTTTCATGCTGTGGGACATGTTAAGCTAGCACTGGGTGCATGCCAACAAGCCTGCTTGTGGGGCAGGGTGTTTTGGCTTATGCTTGGCCCCACATCAGTGCAGCAAAGCAACTGTTGGGCAGATGGAGCCCGGGCAGAACCCTGCATAGAGCACATCACACAGATGAACCCTGGCAGACTAACCTGTTCCCCCAGTGCTGCCACAGTGCACACACTGGGCTGGAACAAGCATAAAAGTTTCTCCATCATCATCACTTGTTATGTGAACACCTCAGCATGGAAAACCCACCAGAGAGCAAAGCTGCTGCAAAGCTGCACAGGGATCCAGAAACGTGTGCTCCAGCACTCTGACATTAGAGATGCATGCGGGGCACTTGCAGAAAGTCACTGTGTTCAGAAGGTGCAAAGTTATGCATGTGTGTCAGTCTGCACGCCAGAGCCTTCCTGCCACGGGGGATTATTTCCCAGTGATTGCTGTTCCCAGACCTCTGCTCCACTCTGCACATGATATAAACCACGTTGTAAACACATCTGATCAAAGTGTGCATTCACCTTTTATGTGTCTCATCAATGTGTCTTTCCAATGTTTTCTCAGAAACACCACTATGTTTTTATAAATGTACATTTTATATACGCTTCTGACAATACACTATATTTGATTTTTAAAGGAAGAGAGGCCTTGGCTACTTAACAAGAAAGCATGGTAAGGCACTTTGCTGAGAAGCCATTTGGAAACGTCGCTCTTTGCAAGGTACAAAGGTATTTATGGTATAAAACAATACTGCTGGCAGAGGGCTTGTTTGGAGACGTAACTAAACCCTACTCTCATCAGAGCAGAATACATAGTATGGCTTTTATTCTAACCAAAACCGCATCCTCCCATTTCTTTCTGGGGTGGGTTGAAAACGGAATTCTTTTGCAAATGAAACTAACGGAAAAATGATGAGGAAGGCTATTTACAGGGCTTCCCAGAAGGGAGGGTTTCATCTCTAACCACCCTCATGCTGTCTCCTAGCTTGGTGGTGATACCATTCAGTGCTCCGGGAAACCAAGCTAAAAAAATAATACTAGAGGTGCACCCTTGTGGTACTGAACTGCCTGCATATAGTTTACATAATTCTGTACACAGACTTTTTAAAATTTTCATTTTGAAATCCTTTAATGTATTTAACACTTATAAAAAACCCTACCCTATTGAAACAGATTATTTTTGAAAAGCACATTCATACAACTGCTTCACGCAGAGCCCCTTGGATAGCACCAAGGCCTTGTGCTTTACTGTTACGACATCATGTTTAGAAATTTACTCTCTTCTGCCAGCGTGGTTAGCATGGAGCTCATATCACCTATTGCCATATTGCTTATCCCCGCAGGTATGGTGGGCAGTGTCAGAGAGTTTCGTGGAGTCGTCAGGCGAGAGGAGTTCTGGGAGAGGTTCTGCAGGATGCTGGGGCTCAGGGTTCCCGACATCAGGCTCGAATGGTCCCCATCGTCCATGATGGCATCAAAATCTATCTGGGGCGGCTCAAGACCTTGAGAGTCCACTGTGCTGGACACCTGGTTTGTTCCTGGGGAAGGCAGAGTGGCTGGCTTGCTGTTTTGTGTGCACTGCTGCTGCCTGACCCGACAGTCCGCGTGGTTATCGAAGCCGTTGTTCTGTTCGTACATGTGGATTTGGCCGTAATAGTACATCAAGCTGTTGTCCCTCGTGCCGTCCGCGCACTGCTGGGCTGGTGCCAGCAACATGTCGCTGGTTCTTTTGTGCATGGCCTCCGCTGTCTCCTGGCCGGGGCTGATGGTGTTCGTAGGATGGGGAGTTCTCATGTAGCCCAGCTGCTGGGCAGTGCGGACTCCTCGGGGTCTGCTGCCCGGGTTTGGCTCCGGTGGAGGATGAGGCTGGATCATGCCAGGCGGATATGCCTGCGCAGCTGAACCCATCACGCTCTGCTGAGGCTCAAAACTCGGCTGATTGGAGGTCATGATGGGCTGAGGAAAGGTTTCCTGAGCCACAGGGAAGTTCAGGTGGCTTGGCTGAGATGAGTAGTTCTGCTGACTCGGTTCGTGCATGACCTGTCCCAGCGCTGTGCGCTCACTGCTGCCCCTGACCATCAAAGAAGGGTTGGCTGCCATGTCCATTTGCTGAGGGTGAAGGTGGGGTCCAGACTTTGCTGCCATGTTGCTGCAATTAGGAGAGATCTGATTTGGATTGCCATTGACTGCACTGGGGCTCAGCATCTGATGTGGTTGGTTATATCCTGTGTGCAAGCCCATGTCGGGGTTCATGCTGGGACCTAGGCTCATGTGCTGCTGCCGCAACTGCATGCAGTTTAGCCTCTGCCCATCCATGCCCACGTTTCTCTGCATAAAGCTCTGCTGTGTTGCATTCATGCTGTTGTCCGGCAGCTGCATCTGCTGCTGGTTGTAGTTCTGGTACTGACCAAAGTTCTGCTTCTGCTGGACCACCGCTAAGTTCCCTTGTGAAAACTGCTGCTTCGACTGATTGGACATGATATCAACTGTGCCCGAGCTGACTTCATTCCACTGGACAGGCATGTTATTTTTATTCATGTCTGAAGAAGTATCAAAACTCATGGAACACTCTGCCATCATGGGTCCCAAGTGGCTCATGCTTGCCTCAGCCACTGCCATCCTGCGCTGGCTGGGCAAGGCTGGAGGCTGCAGCTTCCCACTTCCTTGGAAGTTCTGCATCTCATTGCTGTACCCCATGGAAGTGCTCTCAGCCACTGTCCCATTGTTCTGGGATTTGATGTACTGTACCACATCATCTGGCAGCACGATGTCATCATCTCCAATGGGCACGTCTGTCTCCCCAGACATGGCTTCCATGGCGATGTTTTCACTGATGCTCAGTGGCCGGGGTGAGTAGGAGTGCCGGGGCAGGCTCCCATCTGAGCGCCCATAGCTCTGGAGACCAAAATTCCTCCTGTCAGTGGGGTGTGGAGGATGGAAGGGGTTCACACTGTTGGTGCTGTTGAAGCGGTGAACTCGTGGCAGAGCCTGGGGGTCTCCAGGAGGTCTCCTCACAGGGTCACTTGCCCGTCTTGTGCAGTTGCCCTGCACCTCATGGGGAAATGCTGGAGCTGATGGGTAGCCATAGGTGTTACCATCGCTGCAACGCCTGGGGCCTGGTGGGAGGCGGAGGGAGGGCAAGGTGGGGTCTGGTCCATCCATCAGTGAGATCCTGTTCTTCAGGGTCATCCTCTCCATGTTTGGCAGGGGAGTTGGAGGAGGGCCCCCTGTGGCAGCAGCGTACTTGGCTTTCAGCCTGTAGTGCTGAGCTGGTGTGAGGTTCAGCAGCCCCGGCATCCCGCTGCACTGGCTCGCCTCGCTCGAGCGGCGGGAGGCATCCGTGGAAATCGGGTCATAGGAGTCAGCAGAGCTCGTGTTGTTGGGGCGGTGCCCGAGATGCGAAGCCTCGCTGGAACGGCGGCTGGAGAAGTACGGGGAGATCCCCGAGGATCTGCGGCTGACAGTGTAGGCAGAGCTGACGGTGCTTGTTGTACTGTCACGGCGCTCGTTGAGTTGGTTCAGCATTGTAACCTCGTTGACAGACAGCTCCATTATTCTGGGGTTAGGCAGCATAGCAGAAGAACCACCACTGTTTTCTAGAACAGAGCCTGAAAGAAAGGTTGCAGGGAAGGAAAAGGTTTAGTTAGCTGAGAAATCTCACTTTGTAGTGTTCTAGGTGCCAGAATACTGACCCACAAAGCTACCCCAAGTATTTCATGGGAGTGATGATGAGTTTCATGTGCTGCTAGCGAATTCAAAGCTTCATTTCTAGCTCTATGTTCATGCAAAGGGAGAAAGAAGTCTGGAGAGAGAAGTTAAGAAGTCCCTGCTGCAGAGTGTTTGTAACATGTACTCCCCTTATACTCAGCTTCCACGTGGGCTTCCCTCAGTAGGACAAAGATAAGGACTGGTGTGAACAGTGCCACAGGGACAGCACACAGCTATAACCACAGCTACTCTCTGGGTCAGATGCACAGCAGTCAGGGAGAGCAGGCCAAGAACCCAAAGGCTGACATTCAAAGGCTCTTCCAAGAGCAACCCAAGAAGCTCTGAGATCTAGTATAACCCAGACACTACGCCTTTGGATTTCTTGGCAAAGTTAGAGGACCTCTAGAGGGTTCAAAATGATACTTTTACCAGGAACCACCAGCCAGTGGAAAACAAGCATATGAAGCTGGAGGCAACAGCCAGGAGCTTCTGAGTGACAAAAAGCTTCTGTCAGAGCAAGATTATGGAGGGAGGTCTTGTCTGGATTCTTGCTATGCTCCAGTGGTCTCCCAGGAAGCATATTAGCCCTTGGGGAAATCTTACTGCTAGAAAAAAATGCAAGCAGTCTTGCAGCTGTAACTGAAACAATGGGGACAGCTGTGTCTGGGTTCTGGGCAAGCTCAGAAACAAGGACACCCAAACCTCTGTCTCCCTTCACGGGTCTGTAGAACTGAGCACCTGGGTTTCCCTTGCACATCACCAGATGGCTGTGTTTATACCCAAGCTGTCCACTGTACCTGACATCTTTATCTATCAAAGCATGACTCAGAGGCAATAAGGAATGATCTTCATTCCTCCAGGGTAGACTCTTGGTTATGAAACCAGAGTCAAACTCTGAAATGTTCCTACAGGACATGGTCCAGGCCCAGGGCTTACCATTTCCTGAGATGGGAGGCAGCTTGGTATTTCTGGCTTGTGGAGCTGGGCTCACCCATGAGCAGGAATCCTTAACTGTCTTGAGTTTCTCTTTCTTGAGCTGTTCAAGTCGCTGCATCGTCGTCATGTGTTTCCTTAGCTGCAGGCTGACTGCCGAGTTACCAGATGAGACCGTTGAGTCCACGACAGGAGCGTTGTCATCCAACGCCGTCAGATCTCCCAGACTTCCCCCGCTGTGCATGTTCATTTCTACTCCACTGTCATTGTTGTTGGTGCTGCCAAGGGGTGATGGCTCACTGCTGCATGACGACTGGCCACCAGGACTGGACTGACACATCTTGGGGAGGGAAAAGAGGAAAAAGAGTTGGGCAGGTGAAAACATGGATGGAAAGAAATCTGGAGCCCAAGATCTCCAGTGTTAGTCCTGGAGGATACAGAGCTCCTATCCTAGGTTCTCCCCTGCCTTGTTACCCCTCCCTGCTGCAGGATCCCAGCTCTTCCAAAAGACAGATGCCTCCTCCCTGTGAGAGGAGGATGGGACAGCACCCACAGCTGGAAAAACCATGGTGATTCAACTGCAAGATGGAGAGAAACGAAATGCTCTTCCTCCAAAAGAAGGACAGATGTTTCTCAAAGAAAAGCAGCATGTCACCTGGTTTTGCAAGATATATTGCAGCAAACACTGGCTTATCTAACATGAGATCAAGGTTTAAGTATTTCAGACACAACGTATTTCTGCCTTTAATAAACCCTAACATATAATTATGTTAGCTGACAAACTTCCCTGCCAGATAAAAACCTGGCTCACTGTTTGCAAACTCCCACTTGCAGATAAGGCAGATAAGCACCATAAATATTTATTTTATTTACATTAGGAATGTAAACTACTCACATTGAGTAGTTTATTTGCAGCAGACACTATGTGGTCTGAACTTGCTCTGCTGCTGCTACCAAACAGGATGCCTGGCTTTTCTGCTCCAGGCCCTTGCTCCAGCCAAAAATGGGAGTGCTGAAAAGGCAAAGTACTCTGCCCTGGGCCAAGGTGGGAATGAGGAGTGCTGCAGTATTGTTACTTTGCTCCATAGCAGCCCCCCCATGGGCAGGGTTGACTGGCTCTGACTGCCCTTCCGTCTAGATGACAGAGATTGCAATCCCAATATTTAATGGCAGGTTATGATGCTGGGAGAAAGGTGGCAAAGGGAATTCTTGGGCACTGCATCCTCCCCCTTTCTGCACTCAAGAAAATTTCTCCTATCCCTCCCCACTGGCCCACATACTTCCACTTCCACCCTGCGAGGGTTAAATGGAGACAGAGGTCTGCAGGACATCATGCTTTATACAGCTATTTTAATACAAAGGATTTCTTTGCTCACCTTAGTACCGACTGTCCTTAGGAAGGTAGAGTAAGGAAGGGTAAGTGGGAATAAAGAACAGGTTGTTAGGACAAAGACAGCATTAACAAAAAGGACCAGGTTAGTAAAAGGAGGAAGAGGGAAATGCAGAATACAGCGCAAATTACCAACATATCCCCCACTCCCATACCCCATCTTCCCTGCCTTCCCTCTTTGGAGGCACAAATAAAAGCTTCTAGGAGAGACTTTCTACCTGATTCCATGGATTTGGGGTGACACACAAATATGGGTGAAAAGAAGGAGCCTGGGAATGATGGGAACAGTGAGGCATCTCACCCCTCCCACCACCCTGACCTTAACCACAAACAGGAGCTGGATGTGGACCCCCCAGATGAGATGCCGCCTGTCAGATGTGCACAAGGGAAGCACGCAGTGCTAGAGAGGGACAGTGAAGAGAAACACATGACCCAGGGCCCTGCGGCCAGTGAGATGGCTTAGCTGGAACCTTGGCAGCACAGAGTGCTAGGAATACAAGCCCACACCTTCAGGAGAAGCAGGGTGGGGAGCTGTAATTGTGTCAGTGTTTTCACAGGAAAAAAGCAACAAAACACATGGAGGAAGAGTATTGGAGAAAGGTCAGTCTGTCCAGTGGTTCTCACACTCAGCTTTTGTAACACTGTACAGAACCTCATGACAGGAAACTGTTTCTTTAGTCAATTAGAGACATTGTGGATGTATAAATACTAAATTTTTCTTAACTGAAACATGCTGCTCATTAGTAATTTGTCCAACAACACATCCCCTAACCCTTCTGAGAAAATCTTTGTAGCTCCAGGGCATGTTTTTCACAGGAATAACAATCTTTTAGCCTGGATTCAAATCAAGAAAATATATATTTTGGAGCTCAAAGTCCTTTCAGCTCAAGTGGAAAGTCTGGGGAATATGTGAACACTTCTTTACAGGTAAAGGTCTTTTCTTCTGCATCCAGTCCATACCCTGTCCCACTCTGAGCTGATGCAGCAGACCAGAACTTTGGGTTCAAAAATGAAAAGAAACATAAAAAGGTAAAAGTGATTCGTGTGTTGCAATGCTCCATTTCCTCCTCCATCCTGAATGGGGTGGAAGAGGTTTGATGTGTTTGAAAGCACCACTATACACAGCTCTTTAGTACCACTGACCACACGACTGCCAATTGTGGAGCTGCTGTAATGGACGGAAAGCTGATAAATGGTCTTTGCTTCAGGTGCTGGAGCTGTAAAGCTTGATCATGGCTGACTGACAGTCTGTACTCTGTGGGCCACAGCACTGCTCCCATGTTTATTCCTAATTTCACTCTCCTGCCCCATCACCTCGCTACAATTTTCTATGGCAGCTGGGAGTCATGCACTGAATTTCTGTACTCCTGAGTAATCTGCTCTAGCCAACCTCGGCTGATCAGGGAGGTGGGACTAGATGATCTCAAAAGGTCCCTGACAACCCCAGGGATTTTGTGCTTCTATGTATGGTGGACAAGATCAAGGAATTGAACTTGCTTTAAGATACTCAACAAAAAGAGAACAGCTAGTTTTATCGCCACTGGCTTCATCAAACAGCAGCAGACTAGAAAGAAAAGGAATGAAGGGTGCAGGGAGGAGGAGGAGGAAAGGGACTGCTTATGCCAGGACCTTTGCTTCAAGAAGCATTCATCAATGTGTGCCCTGCGGTCATTGCTCGGTTTAAACTGGTGAGGTAGGTAAAGCTCATTTGACCACAACACTCCTGGGTTTTACCCACTTTCACAGCACAGGAATGCCAACCTCAGCAGAGGGCATCACATGGCCCCCGTGACTACAAGGACAGGAATTTATGATGTTGGGTAGGAAGGTAGAAAATGTAGTGGACTATGCCCTGACCTGCAGTTTCATTTCTGGACTTGAACTCTAGGGTTGAAGGGCACCTGCCCACAGAGGTAATTTGAATACAAATGCTTCATGCCCCTACTGCATCAGAGAGATCAGGAACCACGTCATTCTGCCAAAAGCAACTGCTCTTACCACAGAATTCTCTGTTTTTATCGTTTTGACTTGTAAGCAATCCTCCATGCTCCTTGTGGTGCTGTTGGCCTCGGGGCTCTCCTCTGCCACCTTGCTGCTCTGCTTGGCACTGGCCTCGTTGTCCCCGTTTTCCTTGAGTGGAGGTGGCCTCGGGTGAACGTCATTGCGCTGCTTCTTTGTGACGTGAGCGTCGGGCCCGTGCACCGTCTTGACGTGTTTTCTGAGGGAACTGGGGTCCGTGTACCGCTTCGTGCAGCCGGGGATTTTACACACGTAGGGTTTCTGTCAATGCAAACAAATCTTGGGTTATATTTAGAATAAGCCCAAATATTCCAGGTACAGTGTATGGGCCAAGAAAATACAATGAGCATAGCAGCAGGCAGCAGCAAAACGAGGAGCATCTGCTCCACAGGACTCTGTAAAGACCGAGATATGGAAGATGTGATATATGGGCTGATGCTGATCCACACAGACTTGGCTGGTCATTTCATGTTGGCTAAACTTCTTGTTTTCAGTTTCTGGATCAAAAGACAGCTAAGAATTCACGAAATACTTTCCTAGTATTACTTTCCCGTGTATGTATTTGCTCGGGTGGCCACAGGAATGTTTCCTGATTAAGGATGGGAAAGAGGTGATGTAGTGGACTGGGCATAACACATTCACTCTGCTAAGGTGGGGTCTACACCAAGAAAATGTCTGAAACCTTTTGGCTGATGGAAGTCCAGTGAATGCAAGCCAGACTGGACTCACCCTACTCAATCTATCACACCACTCCAGCACCTGCCACCTTGAAATCTGCTATTGTGCAAAACAAACCACAGGCATGCAATGTTTTTTTTCAGACGACAGCACTCTATCCTGAACTCATGAATCATTGATTGCCACAGGAAAACAAGGCTGAAGCCATGCTTCTGAAAACAAAAATCGGCAACAGATATTTTTATTCTTTTAACTTCTTTTATTTTACTGAGTATCCAATTCCAAAGTGTATTAGCACTGCAGTTGTTTGAGCTGGTGCTGCTGCACTGGAAGTTCTGAATTCATCACAAGTTCCAC
This sequence comes from Pyrgilauda ruficollis, assembly GCF_017590135.1. Classification (NCBI taxonomy): domain Eukaryota; kingdom Metazoa; phylum Chordata; class Aves; order Passeriformes; family Passeridae; genus Pyrgilauda; species Pyrgilauda ruficollis. The sequence continues at coordinate 9,672,131 of NW_024524377.1, forward strand.
TTTTGGCCTCATAACTACTCTATGTATTTTTCTGCCAATGCACTATAATAGATCCACAAGAAAAAACAGACAGATGTTATTTGAAGGCTACCCAAAATGACCATTCCTATTAATTTTTTTAAAAAATCTGTTTTGTAATTTTGTGCATGAACTTAAGTGAAAAAATACAAAGGAGTATATATTCTTTGCAGAAAGCCAGCATCATCAAATGAAAAACACTGCAAGTCTGTTTTGTATTCAAAAGCTTCCTGACTGATCTTGGCACATCATTCAAACCAGCTAAATCCATGTAGCACCCCACTGAGGTAAATACATTTTAAAGCTGGTAAACCAAAGCACAAAAATTAAAATAGTTTGTTTAAAAATATCATGCAACCTTTTAGACAAGCATTATAGAAATAGTATTACTGCTATTAAGCCTTATTACAAAGAACAGAATCCCCACGACATGTGCTGAAAAAATCCTGTAGATCAACAGCTCAAAGACTTTTTATAAATATCCTTTAGGCTCAACAGTTCTGATTTTTCAGACCCCAGAAATTAGGGTAACATGATCACTGTTGCTTAGACAGCAGACACTCCCCCTAAGGGGATTCAATCGTCCTCTTCATCAGGCCATACCCCTTGCAACTGAGCTAAGCACAACTGCCCATTCACTGGTGTGCCTTCATCTATCCCTGGGTTATCCAGATTCTGACACCTACTGACATCTTCACCCTAGTGAAGTCAAGAGTTTAGATGGCTCAGATGCCTCCCTCCTATGCTCATGCACATACAGGTTAATACTCCTTAGGCTGAGAGAACTGGAGAACTCCCCACACACAAAGCAGAACTGGATTTATGTGTTTTACCCTTGTTCAGCTTGAGTTACTGAAAATGTCACTCTGAGTCTTTGGCTGGCAATGAACTCAACCACTCCTCTGTGTATGCACTGGAGAGTGGTCACAGGATGAAAGCCCTTTTTCCAGGTGTAACTTTGAAGGTATCCCCTGAAGGGATTCAAACAGTCACTGAAAGTTTAAAATATAGTGTGTATGACATTTCAACAATCAAACCAAAGACAGTGTGGTAACACATCCCCAGCCTGAACTTCAGCATGTTTGGACCATACACCTACGTCCTGTCACACAATGATAGTGACAAACTCAGGGAACTTCCCCCTTAGAGGAGACTTGGATGACTAACTCTGAAACTGGTGTATTCCAAGTAAACACTACAAGCAGAGGAAAATATTTAGAAGGTAGCTAGAAACCACAATAGAGTTACCAATGGGTAATGGGAAATATTCACAGCCACAAACTTCTGCTTTGCATTTGTGCGGTTTTGTGAGCCAAGGTCTCAGTACAGTTTGCTAAGCCAGTGGTCATGGCCACAGCTGGATGCAGGACCTTTGCCTGGGCCTGCTGCCCAGTGTGATGAGCTTTGATGTGAGGGATACCAGCTGGTGTAAAGGATCATGTTATGTGATCCTCAAAAAGAGGGTGTCAAAAATAAGGCCCAGAGACCCATTGTATGCAGCCTACAGATCTCCCACAATCTTGGGATGTTTCTGTACTGCATCAAGGAGGGTTGAACAGCAGTTGAGGAATGAGCATGACTGCAAAATGTAAGATCATTTGGATAGCGGCAGTGCCTTACAGTTCCTGTGGCAGGGCCAGCTGGTCTGGTACAGATCCTCCAATAGTGGCTGTGCTGCTCCTACACCAGAGAACGGGTAGGTATCCTTCAGGGGAAGCAACTGCAGAGGATAAAATCCCTACCTGTTACCTGAGTCTGATTTGTGTTGTTTGAAAGCAGCTTGTGCCAAGTGTCAGCATATTTAGATCAGGGTCCACAAGAGACATGGAGCTGGATGCTCCTGCCCTACAGCCTCACCTTCTTGCACAAGGGGAACCCAAATGATCTAACTTTCAAGTGTGTTCAAGCTCTGCTCAGATGAAGTGAGGAGTCATCTTCTGATCTGGATCACTTGGGAATCTGAACCCATTGGAGAAATTACATTTACTAACACATTACTAAAATGAAAATTCCACATGGGGCATTAGGTGGCTCAGGTGGGAAACTGCCCTGCCTAGCAAAGCTCCTGGTAAAGCTCCAGGGATCTGAGCTTGAGTGATCTACAGGCAAAAAAGTCTCTCACATACTGTCAGTGTGCACAAACTGGGATGAGTGAGTCTCCAGCACTAAAAGCTGTACCAACAGTATGATCCATTCACATGAGAATCCTTAGGAATCCAAGGGAGATGCAAATTTCCTTTAAGACAGGAAACAATGTTGCAAAAATGTAAATCTTCAGTGGCTTGACTGATTTATTCAGCTTATGAGCAAGAATACGGAGAGTGGCTTAACACTGCAAAATTAAAAGGTGGAAATATCAACAATGAATGGGACAACAGATCCAGAACTGGATTAAGGCAGAAAAAGCATCCAGGGCTGGAGAATGAGCAATTTCCAACACCTAAAATGTGATATTAAACCACAATTGCCTACCTTTCAGGGGAAGAAGCTTTAACATAGAAAAATTACGTAGTCAAACACTACTCCCTGGGAATGCAGGACGCCAAGCAGACGAGAGGCTGCAGCCTATGTTTTTGGTCCCTCCTGGCCTCAAGGTTGGTGTAGCCTTAAAACAACTCCAAACTATCCAGTTTAAGTGTGGATATGGGTTAATTTTAACCTGTGTCTTGCTGGTGGAGAACAATCCTGATGTTTGGGTTCATACCCAAACCAGTTCAAACAACTCCGGGATCCTAGTCATCCATCGGTCCATCTCAGCATCATCTCAGCCTGGAAGAGGATTCTAGGTTTGGAGTCCTTATTCTGACTCAAACAGAATCTCTGAAACCTACCGAGCTTTGGTTATCACTGACTGATACTCTGCCAGAGATAAAAATACTCCCAAACAAGCCCTTTGTAGACACAGCATCGCTTCAAAAGGCTGTCAACCGTGGCAACTGCGTTCCATTCTCCAATAGTCTATATTTAACTGTTGCAAATTAGGCTACAGACTGAATTCTTCATGGCTGAAAACACTATTAGAAGTTTAGAGTGTTGTTTTTCTTCCCCTGTCAGCTAATTAGTGGTAATATAAATTTCAATCGTCGGCCGTGGTTGATTGCAACAGACCATCACATGCGTTACAATAAAGGCAATTTCCTCTGCTCCCCAACTACTAATAGTGGGTCTTAATTATCCAAGGTTAACAAAGCATTGCATTGTGCTTTATCACTGTACATCAAATGATGGAGGCACTATTATTTCCAGAGCATCAGGATCCAGGGTAGCTGTTATAGTACTGTAAGTCTGCTCCACAGTAATATTAAACACAACTTGCACAACTGTACTATACTATCTGTGCTATTAAAAATTATGTATTTGGAAAATGCTTGTTTTCATTTCCAAAGTCGATTAAAAAGTTTGCATACTTTAACATCTGTTTATGATTTCAAACACAGCTTTCATAAATATAAAGCTAATGTGGTCTGGCTCCCCAGCAAAAATAAATCCCATTAAAAAATAAGATAAACCTCTCATTACAGAAGGTTTCTTTTTACATGCGTCCAGTGTGTAAAGTGTATGTTTATTGTCAGCAAAATTTAAAAAAAGCCCTCAGTTGAGCTGTGGTGAGCCCAGGCTTACCTCATTGGAATGTGTCCTGTTCTGGTGCTTGGCTCTGTCCGAGGCATTGGAAAAGGCTTTATTGCAGCCTTCGTGTTCACAGACATAAGGTTTTTCTCCAGTGTGGGACCTCAGGTGTGTCTTTAAGTTCTCCAGGCGGGAATAGGCTTTGGAACAACCCTCAAACTAAAATAAAAAAACCACATGAGGAGTGATTAATTAACCAGAAAAATTTGATTTTCCCCCTGCCTAAACCTTTCCAATCTGTTTCTCATTCTTTCTTTTTTTCCTTCTTTTTAAAGGGCTTGTGTTTTAGGGAACAACATCCACTTTGTTAGGAGAATTTGCTTCCCTAGGCAGGCTGAGAGTTTCAGCAGTGAGTCATATTTGAGGTGCTACTCCTTATTGGGTACCCACCTGACATTTCAACAAGTGACTCTTTTTTTCCAGCAGCGCTAAACACCCCTCCACTCCTCCCAGAGCTCTCTTAGCCCCTCGTGCTACTCCTCTGCATCTAAAACACTCAGAAACAGGGGCCCCCTCCTTCCCACCTAGGGAACTGACAGCTTCTCCACGGTCTGACCAGCATTGCAACTTCACTAGCACCAACACTGGAAAGAGCAGACATTTCCCTAAAACACAAACAGAAATCCAGCAAGCTTTAAAGTTTCCCAAATTACAGCTTGGGTTTACTCTTGGAGGATGCTGTGGTCAGGCTGTCTGACATTACCAGTTTAAAAAACAAGACTCTAAATCTTGAAGACAGATGGATTTTTGGATGACAAAACAGGCCAGGAACCTTCCTCCTGGAAGAAAACCAGCTGCCCACACAATGAGAAGGAGCAGCTTGTGAGACGTGGTGAGGCTTCGGGTGATTAAAGTCCTGCCACCCTCCATTCTGGCTGGGCTGGAGGTTCTCCCTGCACCTGCCCTGTCTCAGCATGGGAGGATTTTACCTCCAACCAACGAGTCTCTAAAGTGCTTTGACAAAACAAGTGGCAGGTTTTAAGAAATGCAAGGCTCCCTTACAAATTCTAGCTCAATGTTGCACTGCCTGTTCAGCTGGGAGCATTGAAAAGCCCAGACTGTACTTCCTATACAAAAAACACCCTTTAAATTTCAACAAGCAGCATCCTGTAGGATGCAGTAGGAGCATCCTGCAAGAGCTGATTCCTTCCACAGCTTTTTCAGGGCAGGATGGATCCAGTTTCTCTTCCTCAGACAACTTTCATTAGCCCATTTGTCCCACAGAACATGCCACAGCTCTGAGGTAGCACAGTATATCTCTTTCTTCTCTTGCCCTGTACAAACAATCCTTTACAACTCAAGTCACTTACAGTTACTGAAATACATCATTCCTCTTGCTGGAAAACAAAGGGAACTCAGCATGAGACAACTCATGCGTCCATTCTAGTTTTGCTGGATACTGACACAAAAATGCAGTTATTAAGAGCAAAAGTTCTAAGGCCATATTTTCAAATAAAAGCTTCACAGCAAAGCAGCCTGTGCATGTTCAAAGCAGTTGTTCCCACCCTTACGTGTGGATTTGATTATGCCAGTGGGAGTTCTAGCTGTCATCTGTTGAATAATCCTTAACTAAATCCCAGGCTGCAACTGGGCTCATCTGTAGCTTTATGTACACCACAAACTTCTTGTCTGAAACCAATGTTGCTTTGAAAAATCACTGCCAGACTTGGACAAGGAATGCTCTGCCACAGAAGGGCACCGTCTGCAGAACTGCCATTATCCCAGACATCTGGAACTGGTGGTTCTCCAGTTTGGGGACAGTTGCTGCAACATACTGCACATGGAGGGCCTGCAGTTCTCCAGGAGGCAGAGGATGACTTGAGACTCAAACACAGCCTTGCCATTGCGCCAGGGTGACTAAACTGAGGCAGGATTGTGCAGCAGTGTTTTTCCCTGCTTGACCACAGCACTAAAGAGGATTCAGCCAATGCTGCTTTTGTCTCCTGAGTCCCTCTGCCTACAAGGGCAGGCTAGACTTGCCCTCAGTGCTCACTTTGTATGCACCAACAATCAATATTTCTTGATACTTTTAAGGAAGATTGGTAAAGCACTAGACTGGGCAAAGTGCTTTAGAAGATTAAAACAAAGGACATGGCCCTGTGCCCTGGGGGAGCTTATGCTCTAAATTAAATGAACACAAGGCTGGAAGATTGATAAAGGAGTCATGCAGCAAGCAAATCATACATATCCTAATATTTGTAAGCAGGAGCTGGGGCAGAGCCAGGGAGCAAGCAGGGCTGGAATTGGCTAATAGAGCAGAAGAGGAGGCAGATATGAGAGGAGGGCTCAGATATTTGCTGAAGAGGGAGAGACTCATCCCCAAGACTCTGGGGAGAGAAACAGTGCAATGCTGACCACAGAGGAGGTACAAAATGCCATCAGGAGGAGAAGGCAGAGAGCAGAGGATAACAAAAGACAGGGAGGAAAAGACCTTTGGGAGGAATAAAGGCTGGAGGAGATGAGGAAGGAGACTGTGAACACCTCTCCCAACAGCGGACTACAGTCACTGAATTCCATAACCTTGCCTCCCTCTTGTGCCTTGCATCAGGCATCCTTGGCTGCCCCACATCCGCAAGCAGTGTGGTGAGAGGCTCCAACTGTGAAGGCACATATGGGATTTCATATCTTGAGGCAAAGGAGGAGGAGAGCCCAGCTCTCCCATGTGGTCAGTGAGCCTGCACCCACAGGGCTGAGATACAAAACAGTACCCCATACTCTTCCTCAGGCAGCTGAACCCTAGACACAGTGCTGCTGGTATGCAGAAGGTCAGGGGACTGAGCCCTTCTTGGGGTTTAAGCACCTATGGCTTAACCTCATCTCTGCATTAGGAGAGCAGAGGCAGGAGGTGTTGGCCTAGATTCCCAGGCTAGAAAGAGGCATGTGGGCATGCTTGGGTCTGTGGATGAGGGAATCTTGCATTCCCAGCAGCTGTAGTGGATGATGCCAGGTTAGACACAACCAGGGGTAGGCAGCTCCCCATAGTGTGGCATTACTGGATTTCTTTCTTGGACGTAGGCAACTAAATTGGCTGGATTTTCACCTTAAGTGACTTGTCCTGAGTTGCTTTGGATCTCTGTGATAGTTCTGAGATAGCTCTTCCCAAGGAAAAGCAGTTTTGCCCACTAAAACCTCAACCACACTCCTCAACCTCTTGTCCTCTTGCCCCCAGGGTCTAACCTGCAAGTAGCTGTAACCCAGACACAGAGGGCTGGACTGGCTCTGAGCCACTGCCAGTGGCTGGCCTGGCAGAGCCCTACCTGAAGCCATGCACACGTCTGCAACCACATTTTTGTGACCACCCCAGCCTGGTGTCCCACTTGCCAAGTGAGACGTGCCCTGCCAGCTCACCGTGCACTTATGTGGCTTCTCTCCCGTGTGCCTTCGCATGTGCACCACCAACATGTACTGAGCCTTGAAGGGCTTCTGCTCCCGTGTGCAGTCCTGCCAGCGGCAGACAAACTCCTTCTTCTCCCCGTGGATGTGATCGTTGTTGATGTGCTGGTAGGAGAGAAAAGAAAACCAGGTCACTCCTGGAAGAGCTGATGCCAGTGAATCATGCACAGTGCTCCAAGAGGCAGATGTTCCCTCCCCAGTGCTTGTCAGGCACTGCAGCACCTGGGTGCCAGGTGCACAGGTGACACCAGGGACATGGACCCAGCACTGTGATCTGGTGTGTCCTGCACACAAAGGTGTGCAGCACCCAGCACACTCGGTACAAAGCAGGCTAAAAATGGGAGGTTTGCAAAAGCAATGGAGCTTTTGGGAGAAGGCAGCCCTCTCAGTGTGCCCCCAGCTGCTTGATGCCACTCTTGACAGGGATGACAGAGTAATTTTTGTTTCTGCTGAACCCTCCTGTGCTGCATTTACACACCTGAGACCCCTTCCTGGGATGCTGCTGGAGGATGACGGACAGGAGAGAAGCCTTGGTTGGATTCAATAATCTTAAAGGTTGTTTCCAACCTAAATGATCCTATGCATCTAAGTCCATATGCTGGCCCCATGACATCCACCTGCCTTCCAGAGCTGGTGGCTGGCAGGAAATGACAGCATCTAAGAGCTATGCAGCAGGGAGAGCTCCATTACTGCTAATTACTCAGGCCCATGAAATTCTGTGCTGGAGTGTTGAAAAGCCAGATCCAGAATGGTGCCTTCATCCACCCTGGTATGGATAAGTGGGCTGTTTTTTCCCAGTGCAGGGCAGATGAAGCCCTGCCAAAAATAAACAGAGCCAGGGGCCAGCCCGTCGGCAGCGCCATTCCCGCGGCTGTCTTGTCTCTCTGAATGGGGTCTCATTGCCAAAAATAATGCCTGTCCTCGCTCCTGTGTTTTCAGAAGACATTCACTGACAGGAAATCCTAAAATAAACCACTTTGGTTTTGGGTTTTGACTTTTTTTGTGCTGAGATCTTTTCCAGCCCCCGCCTTCGTCCCCTGGCTAAGGCCAGGCACACATGTTGCAGCTAGGGATGAGACTCTCCTGGGGCAGTGAGGCAGCACGAGGACACAAAAGTACATTAAAACAGATTCATCAGCCTTCACAGTTCCAGCTGAATCCAGTCTCAGTGTTCTGTGTGCTGCAGTCCAATCCTGGGGTCAGGGTGCTGTTGCCTGGGGTCCCAGTACTACCCAGAGACAAGAGAAGGTGTGTGGGGAGAGCTGGGGGAGCCTGGGTTTGGGAGCAGTTTTGTATGGGTTTAGAGTCCTGCTGCCTACAGTTCTGGTTTTACAACAACAGATTTTAGCCTCAGATGGTGGAAATCTGATGAACCTTCCCAGACACCCATGGACATGATAAACCATGTCCAGACCAGACTGGGGAGATACATCTCCAGGCTCTGCTCGTGTGGGAGTCTAACTTGCAACCAAGACTATGCACAGCAAAGCTGGGAGTGTGGGAGAGCACAGGCTTACCCTTTTTGTCTTGTTTGAGCCAGAGGAAGAACATTTACAGAAAGGGAACTGTAGCCCCCATTCAGCACTATTCACCCCCTGTCTAGGCAACGTCTGCTTCCCATCACATGGTGTAGGAGGAGTTGCACAGCTCACCCCACTTCAGCTACAGCTCCTTAGCCCCTACCTGGCTGAATGCTTTGCTTGGGCTTCTCTCAAATTGAGTGTGACCTTTGAGGTTGGGAACAGCAGCAATGTTTGCAAAAATATGTCATGACTGCTGCTGCTCCCGGTTGACATGCACTTCTGCCACAAGCATACTGTGTATGAAGAACAGACCCTGCTCACTCAGGTACTTTGCTCTGCACACAGACTAGAGTTTTTCCACGCATAGTGAGATTGCACCTTCTCAGAAGCTGGCCCATGACATCTGTATTTCATTTGCGTGTGTATTTTGGGCATCCCAAATCCACAACCCCATGTTGCTAGTAATCACAGTACAGAAGACTTCAATTTTTGTAACCTTCCAAATTTAGGAAAATCTTGGGATATTTCATCAAGTGTTTTTCTTTGTTTATTTTTGTTTTTTTTTTTTTTTTTCTGGAATTGTGCTGAGCTGCCTGGTGCTCTGCACTTTACTCTGGGCAGAGTTAGTTTTTTGTACATCTGAGAGGGAAACACACAAAAACTGCTGGACATGTGTGAGCCCAGCCCATCTGACAGGCATGCTGTGGTTGAACCCCAAAAAAGCAATGCCCCATGGCATGCAATGTGCAACCCATTAAGCACCTTATCACTCAACTGGCCTTGAAAACCATTTCCAAATCTGTCTGTACTCAAGGACTTGACGCACTGAACCAGTGGCTTCTGGCAGAGATGGGCAGGCACTAGCCTTAGATGGAAGAAGAACATGTGCCCAAAATTATAATTTAGAGTGTAGTCCCTCTGCACAATGTTTGTGTGCAGAACACGGACAAATGGTGACTGATGCCAATTTGGGGGCATCTAAATGTATCCAAAATGAAGGTATATAAAAAATGGTGAAAGCTGGCACAAGCCCTCAGGAAGGGGGCTACATGTGAGCTGCACGTGTGGCCCCTGGCAAGCTGGGAGCCTGTCTGAGACAAGCATCTAAAAGCTGAAGGAAAAGGAAAAAGTAGCAGCTCCTGTTGCAAAATGTGTTTAATCCAAAACTCTGCTGCAAGCATAAGGGTTGCTGGGCTGGTGAATTCCCAGCAGATATGGGCTGGCTTCAAAGAAATACAATTCGCACCACAGACCCAAAATAAGGACTGGGAGGGTGTTGGGCTGGGAGCAAAATGGGACTTGGACACAGATCATGTTTGATTTCACAGGCACTTCCCTGAGGATGAGGAATTTGTTGACCCCAGAAGCCAAAGGAAACCAAGTGGTGGATACCCAGATGAAGCAAAGCATACAAAAGGTTCTTGGAATTAATTAGAACTGAAAATCTGATTAATGACTTGGTTTGGGGATCCTTCAGAGAGCACTTCTGACACTGGTTTGGGAACATCACTGTGATTATGGAAGCCCTGTTGCCCAAGTTTTAGAAAATCAACCCACTTTCTGTACTTCAGACACTGGAGCATATCTCCAAAGTCTGAAAGTGCTCTGTTTCTGTGGGAGGGATGAGCTGAGCAGGTCAACAGCCTCTAAGTGATATGGCTCCACAGCTCATTAACAGCAGCATTAGAGAAGCTTTCCCAGGCTGGACTAGGACTGAGGACAGCATAGATGATCCCTGATGCATAGCTGGTGTGCCTCGGTGGGAAGGGCTCAGCCCCTTTCCCCATTTTCTGATCCAGTCTTCTGCACTGAGCCTTCTGTCATTGGGCCATGCACAAGGGAGACTGAAAGTGCAGCCTCAGCAGCTGAGAAGGGAGCAATATCACATAATCTATGAGAGGCTTCTTTCAGCTGAACTCCTCGGGGAGCAGCGACCTGCTTTGGCAGTGTTTACACACCGTATCTCTGATTTGCACCTTTAGTAGCTCCCAGGGTGAGCTCTGGCTGTACAGCAGCTAGTGATAAAAAATGAGGACAAGTGAACAGAAACCCAAATTTATCGCTGGGGTTTCCTCCCAACCATTACTCACATGGACGAGCTGCTCCTGAGTGTCATATTCCTTTGTGCACCCTTCCCAGTGGCAGTTAGTCTCATAAATAACCTCAGGCTCCTGTTTACATTCATCCTTATCAAGATCTTCTTTCAGGTCTGTCAGATGCTCCTGCAACACATAACGGTGCATTGTATAAGGTGAACTTCTTTCATCTGAATTCCTCCATCACTCATAGATTACAGGGCAAGTATCAACTGATCACAAAACCATGCTTGCTGTGGCTACATAACATCCACAATTACTGTGAAATAAGGAGCTACAGGATTTTGGCAGAAGTGGATCAGAGCTGACAACAAAATATGAAACACCCCGAAGTCACTGTTGAAGCAGTGCCTGGATTCAGCTGGATCATGGGCAGTCCCAGGAAAAACTGAAAAAAGGAAAAAGCTGGCTTCTGACCTTTGGTTGTACTCTATGCTTGAGCAAAACAACTGGTCTGGGCAGTGGAGAAACATGAGTATAAAGAAATCACAGGGCAGTCAGAGACCAGAGCCCACGCTCACCTGACACGGGCTGGGCAGGGGGTTCCTGTTTTCTGCATCTCTCAGTAGATGAGAAAATGATACCTAACCCAAAGATTTATGCCTGCAGGATGCTCCATAGGGACAAAGTGTCGAGCTCTCAAAGCACTTCTCTGAGAAGGGAATTTGGAAAGCTTGAGCAAGACCCAGTGAAGAGTAGGTTGCAGAACAGAGCTTCTGGGACTTTGGACTCATAAATGAGTTACTTTTATGCTGGCTACACTGTGAGCTCTCTCCTTAACTTCTCTGTCTAGTCAGCTCCTCAGTGCTAAATGAAGCGCAGAAGATTTTTGTTCTGGCTGCTAGGATTAAAGCGTGGGCAACTACACAACAGTGCAACATACAACATAGTTAGTACAAATGTGAGTAAGGACAACTGTCAACTCTGCATGCATCAATACCTGCACTACAGACAAGGCCACCAGCACCCAGTACTGGCTTGGGAATCTAGCAAGACAAAACCCTGTAGGTTTTGACCCCCTTCATTCCCTTTCCTCCCAGATACTACTGTTGCCTAGCACAAAGCATCCTGCCTCCAGGACACCTTCAGACAGAAGAGATTTGTTTTAATTAACTCTTATTAAAAAAAAAAAATATTGCAAGGTGGCTGTTGGGACAGGAAACTGTAGTAATTTACAGAAAGACTTCTGGAGATTCAAACTATACCAGAGCCCAGAGCAATAGTCTGAGAAAGTTCAAACAGCAGCTTTTTTTTCCCTGCCACTCCTACTTGTTTGAGCTTTAAACACTGATTTTTTTTAATGTTTGTCTCTGTGCAAAGTGCAGTTCCCGGACAACTGTAATTTTCTACTAAAAATCTTACTTTGCCAAAATTTTTATACTTACTATTGGAAAAACAGAACTGTAACAATTCAATTTGTTGAAAATTATTGACTTCTTTCATTTCTAGCTAGTCCAATGCTAGTCTGAATCTGTACTGGAGCTCTCTTGTGGCACTGCAGAAGTTCAGTAACACAGGTCCCTCATGCCTGGTACCTCGCTGTGTCCCACAAATCTTGTCTGATTGTATTTTTTACAGCACAAGCCTCATGGGAGATACTGTCTTGCCAAGGATTGCAAACACCCAAACCACAACTCACATGAGGTGTTTCAAATGCAGCATTTCCAAAACAAAACATGCACATTTTTGGGGATAGATAACTTCATAGTCAGCAAAAAGTAGATCAGTCAATTACTAACTGACTGTAACACAACTTTTCAGCACAGTCTCCTGCAGAAAAGGAATTTCTAAATTTAATTAATTCTTCTTGCTTAGACCAGAGTAGACACCCACTATATTCAGTTTTTTAATCTGTTCTCCTCGCCAAGAATGGGCTTTTATATGGTGCCTTCTAGTAATTTCCCAGTCAATACTGAAATACTGCAAGATGTGGAACCTACACGTCTCTTGGGGAATTACTTCACATACCGCCTCATTAGGAACTATTAGATGATCAGCGTGCATTTTCCTACCCCTAATTTCACCTTGCTATTCTAATAAAATCTCATTGCATTACTTTAAACTGCTCCATTCAGTGCCAATTTCAGTGTTTTTAAGGCCCAGTGGATAAAACCCCTGGAGCAGGGCTGCAGGGGTGAGCCAAGCTGGCGCTATCCAAGCACTCCCAAGCTGGGAGCACACGGCTTTGCATGGAGCAGTGCACAGAGGATGGCAGCCATTGAGCAAGCAGCTGTCTGTCCCACAGCTCCTCCACTAACACATGCTTTGAGAAAGCAAATGATGGCTTTCAAATATTTTTTCATTTGCTGGAAGAAATAAACACATTGCCCTGTTAGGCCAGGAGGTGGCCAGATTGGTTTTTCAGGGCATGTGATTTTGCAGCAGTGTGTAGATGTACTCCTAAACTCAAAGCTCCAGAGAGGTGCCTCTTTGCCCTAATTGTGCTGACTACAGCATGTTTATCTTTCCCTGATATGCTATCTTCATCAATTTTACCAGCCCCCTGATGACTGCACACGTTGCTGTCCCCATGCATCATGCTGAGACCTGCTCCTGAACCAGGGCAGAAGGAGAAATTTGTCATCAACTCTTCCATTCGCTTGACAATAACATGGCTTAATATTTCATGAAAATGAAGTGCCCAGAGCACTCCTGATAGTTTACAGTTGTGATAAAGGACGGTCAGATGGATACTGTCAGCCATTAAGCAGTTTGCAATCACAGGGCTCCAGAAAGAAAGCAAAGGCCTCTGGGCCCTTCTTGGTGTCAAATGTTGTGTCACCAGTGTAAAGGATGTTTCTAGGAGCAATTCCTTGTTGAATCAAGAAGTCATCCTTTTTTTGCAAGCTTTCTACCTACATGCAAGTTTCCCTCATAATCTATGTTTGCTCTGAGACACTAATACTGCTTGCTTTGCAGCACAGAAAACTCAGACATCATTTTTACATTATTGCACTTGATATATTTGCTCTCTCCTTTTTTTTCCTATCCAAGCACAGCAACAGCAAGCTGAGTCTCAAGTACCCATGGAATGCTTCACTCAAGTCACTGCAGCTCTGCCCTGTCCCTTCCTGGGCTTTGTGCTCCAAGAGACACTTGCCTGCCTGGCAGATTTTGCTGGAGTAATCCAGCTACAACAAAAGATGCCAAGAGGATCATTCCCAAAGATGAGACCCAGCAGCTCACCACCTCAACCCCACAACATGGCTCACAGCAGGGAGGTTACCTGTGTGTTTGGGGACACTGGGGGCAAGCCCTCAACTTCAGTCTTGACTTTGCTGCGTTTGTTAATTACTGGATTGACGGTGCTGCTCACGGCCGATTCACTGCTCTGCTTGCTCTAGGAAAGAAAACCAGGCAAGAAATGGCACGGGGGTTTGGGATGACACACAGACAGTGGGCCACTTCCTCATTGAAAACTAACTTTAAAATCAGTCAAGATTGAGCATTAGGAGGGGCAGGGGAAAGCAGGGTTGGTCTGGGGCTCATATGAAAACCAGCTCATGTGGGTTTGTGTAAGGCAGAGGGATGGGAGAGAGGTAAGAAGAATCAAGGGCAGCCCCAGCTTCTGCAGGCTCACTGGCGAGCGTGGCCTCACCACTGCTGCTCTGTTTCAGAGCAATCCAGTCCATGGCATAGCCATCAAAGCCTTATACAACCCCCACCCAAGCCAGTTTTATTTCTCAATGTGACAAAATGATTTGTTGAGAAAATTAATTCCTGGGGGAAGCAGGGGGCTCTGGTTATAAGTGAGGGCTCTGGCATCCTGTGTCCATGAAAGACTATGTGTCTAATTTGCTAAGCTCTTAAAAAATAAGAACAATTTCAGGAGAAAAAACATCCCATTGTATGTGCATGAAATTGGAATATTAACATTTTAAATACTCTTGCTAATTGCTCAAGATTGGTCCTGCAAATTTTTAGACAGAGGCAGAACTCCTTCCAGCCACATTATTTTGTTAGCCAGTTTGTAAGGAGAAGACAAAACCAATCAATCAAATAACCTGCAATAACAGAGTTTGCAGTGCAGCAGCCATGAGAAACCCTAAAACAATAAACCAGTCTTAAAACGTCAGTATGATACTACTAAAACAACAAATTGAAATGGGAGTTACATACATTGAAGTAAGTCTTCGGGGAGAAAAGCAACTGCAATTCAGACTTGGAAAGAAAGTATGTGGAAAAGAAAAATTATTAAGAATGTGCTAGGCATATTCACTAACTCAGTGCATATGCAGGGCTTGTGCACACATATATGTGCTTGTGTGCTCACAGGTATTAGTAAGGATGCATTTAAGGTGTGGGATCTCATTCCTAGTTTTCAAAATCTGGCCCCTGGTTTTGCAAAATTTAGCAGTAAAAATCAACAGCAGGGACACACTGAGAAAAAAACTACTGAAAAAGAAGATTTCCCTCAATTTCATAGGATATAGCATGTTCAAGGAGATTTCCTGCCTAGGATGACCTTGCATATTGTGTTCAATACTTTGATAGACCAAAGCCTTTGGTTTCTGCAAGGGTAGATGCAAGGAAGGGAGATGAATGCAAAATTTGTCTGTGACTAATTCAGAAACACTTGCCAGGAAAAGGAAAAAGCAACAAAAAAGGACAGAGTGAGTACAAAAGAGAATTGTTAAACTCCCACAATCACCATGAGGGGAAGCCCATGTCCCATGGAGAAGGTGCCTCCATTTCCACACGTGCCATGCAGGATGGCTGTTCCTACCTGGCTGGAGTCGGAGATGCAGTTGCTGTTGCTGCTGCTCTGTGCTGGTGATGGGTTCACGGAGATGACTGCCATGTGCTGCCGTGTGGGGAAGGTTGGGGATGGCTGGATCAGGGGAGGAGTGTGTCCAAAGGCTGAGCTCAGGCCTCTTTGCTGGGTCAGGATCTGCTGGTATGTCACGGGGTTAAGCGGGTGGGGGAAGCTGAATGCAGGACTGCAGCAACAGGAGAAAGAGAAATGATGAGGAGTTATTTTAAACAATATTTACCATATTAGGCAGTCACTGATTCAAATTTGGCTTCTTGGAGGCTCCAGGAACCAGGCTGTAATGCCCAGATAGATGCCTCCAATGCCAGGATAAGCCTGACTGCCTGCTTTACTGCAAAGTCACTATTTGACTTGCACCTGCCTCAGCAAACTTGTGAATCATTTTGACACAAGCATTACACTGATTGTGATTTCTTTGCTTACTCTGTAAAAAAGCCCAACAAAAGCCCTTGGGAGTTCATAAGAGGATGGGACTTGGGCAAATCTGGCTTTGCAGCCCCAAGGCTCCTGGGTTTTCCCAGGCAGACCTCTTTTGCAAACTTGCAGCTTTGGGGTTATGTTAACCTGGATATGAAAAACAAGCATCACCTGGCTCACCTGGCCCAGATTACAGCAGGGATGAATAAGTATCCACACTTAACACAGTCCAAAACCATGCAATTTACTCTGCATTCAGGTGAGGGGAGTGCTGGCTCAGGGGACTGCTAAGCATGTCACCCTTCCTAAGTAGGTCACTAGTTCATCTCCAATCTAGGTCAGCAGTGACCAGGAACACCACTCGCTCCTGGCTGCTTGGGCAGTAAGTGGGGCAACAGGTCTGAGACAGGATGCAGCAGTGGGGAGCAGTAAAAGCAAAGCTCTCCTTTTGGAAAAAAGGGATTCACTCCCAGGGGCAAGTCCACTGGGCAGAGAGAGAGAAGCACAGAGGATGCTCTGTGGTAACTCTAGATGTGTGATTCACGAACCATAGACTGCCCAAAAATTCATTATTTGCCACCTTCAAGAAGTGGCTGCCCTGAACCTTTACCCTCATGGTATTTTCACCACAAAAACTGCCCAAGGTGTGTGTGATCAGAAAATAGGGCCATAATTAGAAACACGCCTAATAACCAATTTTGCTTTTGGAGAGACTATTGCATTCCTGCCTCCAAGATGCTGTTAAAATAATAACAAAAAAGTCTTTTCATACCAAATTTCTGGCAGTTAGGCTGCTATATATGTTACCCATTTTACAAATCCTGACATTTAGGATATATTTTTAGAACACTGACAAGGGGTTCAAATTCTTTATTATTAGTTGATTATTCCCTTGGAGGCTGAAAGTTGACCATTAGGTCAGTCCCTGGACTCTACTGATTGGTTAAAAATACAAGGTATTACTCTTAACATCTGAGTATAAGTTGAGATGCTACAGGTATGTGCAGCTAATGACAACAGGTAAAAAAACTAGAAAAAATATGATTACCAGATAAGAACTTGCAATTTGTTTATGTCAGCCTTATGTTTGATTTTACAGTCAATTTCTAAATTATGCTGCTGGATAAAGTAGCTTACATAATTAATGCTACACTTATTAATAAGAACATCTCTGTTTTCCCCCACAAGTTTTAAGCATGCATAATCTTTGTAACCCTCTGCTTTGCAACATCAGTGTTAATTAGATCTAACATTTTTAACAGTTAAGTAACAAAAAGAATAATAACATTGTGAAACTTGGGTGAAGCAATCGCAGTAGGGATTGACAACAGTCAGCCGCCTAATGTAAGTACTTTTTAATTAAGATTTGAACAAAACTTTACTCAAGGGTTTAGATTTGGTTTAAATATGCTTTTAGAATTAGGCTCTTCTGTGCACCCAGGCAACATTTTTTCTAAGAATGTGGGCCAGTAATTTGGAGAGTACTTTGGGGCAATCTCTTAAATCAGAGTGTTTCTTAACCAGTCAAACTGCTCACAATGAGCATTTTTTATGATAAATTTATTATCTGTTTCTGCTTGCAGGGAGGCATGATCACACTGTAATTACTGGAAACGTGGTAGCCAATAACCCCAATCCAGCCAAAGAAACCCCACCCCAAATGCCACAAAATACCCTTCCACATGCAATACCAGATGGGGGCTTTGATTTACTATGCTACACAGCCCTGATGCACAAAAGCAGAGGCGGCAAGGAAGGGAAGCTCTCCCTTGCTGAAGGATCATCCCTTCTTTCGTGCAGATGGTTCCTCAGCTGAATGGAGCCGATCCCAGAGCTTTACCTGATTGTCCCGGCAGATAAATGGCCGTAGGAGCCACTCGCTGCTGAACTGCTCCTGGAGTTGTTGATATATGCCACAAGAGAGTTTGGGGAGGTCCTGATCATTGTCTGGAGATCAATGCTGGCATCAGAGAGTGGGGAGATAGACAGGGCTCGTTTCCGGCTTAATCTTGGAGTCACCCGCGGGCTCGAAAACCGGGACACTGCAGGAAAGAGAAGCTTTGTCAGACAAGACCAAAGGGCTGCTCCCTTCCTGCAGGCGGGCTGGAAGTGCTGAGAACTGCTGCACTCATGATTGCTGTGGGATGTTCAGGACCCAGGAGCAGCTCAGAGACCAAGTGCCCTTTGATGGGAGGTCTCCTCTCTTCTGGGCGCTGAATCACAGGGGTCGGGCAGCGCCATGAACGCCCGCTTGCTTTGCTGTCCTCAGGGGACACAGAATCTTGTCCATCACCCCCTTTCATGGGCACTAAATTAACTTAAAAGGGAGAAGGCCTGCAAGGTTTCCATGAGCGCAGCCATGCCTGTTGACGCGGTGTCAGGAGCAGCAGGCCAGGGGAGCTGCACATCCAAGCCGGGCGACCATTGCAAATGGTGAGTGTGTGCCTGTGCGGGGGAACGGAAACCAAACGAGCATGAGCACAGTGCTGACCATCCAATTAATGAAGGAGGCGAGGCTCCAGAAACCCTGAAAGTAAATTAAGAGTTTTAAGAAAACCAATTTGGCAGCTCAGGCACAAAGTTCAAGCTCTCCCCCTCTGAGGGGACCTGCCAGTGCCTGGACCCTATTAGCAATTGTCAATCATTCAGGCATGAAGTAATTTCCAACCCTGCCAGGCCCATTTATGGATCTGCAACACATGATGGGTTACTACTGTAAAAGTTTGGCATCCCTCAGTGTTTCAGCACCGCTAACTGGAACGACTTACTTCACCCAAAGGAAACTCTGCCCAGGCCTGACCCACCTGCACATCTCTAAGGTGGCGTGGAAGGGAGTTGCAGATGGGCCATATCACAATCTTCCTCTGTACCAGGGTACCAGATCCAAACCCTGCCTGGAATGACTCATCCCTCCAAAGCAAGCAGTGTTTGGATTGTGTATTTAAAAAAAATTAAAACCTGAGGGTAAAATATAGCACTTGGCAATGGGTCCTGGCTGGCAATCCCTACCATCCACCCAGGGGCGCAGGAGGGCTCAGCTGTTCCAGCTCCTTCAATTGATGAGCACAGCAATGTATCACCACTTGACTTTTCCAGTGGTGGTCTCCCCAGAAAGCATGCTATGAGTTTATCCTATTAAATGCTGTGAATAAAACACTGAACTGCCCAGACAGGCAGTATGAGCCATTTTCCTCTAGCTGGTTGAAGGCACTGATTTTGGCTGCATATCACCAAATACAAGCTAGGCACTTTGTAAGAGCACGAACTTTCCATCCTGATGACAGCGCTGGTATGTGAGAGAGTGACTGGGATGTAGAAGGAGGTAAGATGTGTCCTGCTGGTGTGATCAAACAATTCCTTGATTTGTGTTGGCTCACAGGAGTCTGTGTCAGCATTTCATTGAGACCAGTGGCTGGGTCGCAGTGTCCCAGCTTGCACGTGACCCACCCGTGTACCAAAGTGGCTCTGCCATTACCATGCCTGGGTGCTGTGTAATCAATGGGGTTTAGTATCAGCATCCTCTTAGTCCCCATCATGACCCTCACAAGATAAATGACTTGCCCAACATCTCACTGGAAATCCAAGGCTAAGATGGTACTTGAACCAAGCACTCTTGTGACTTTTGTTCTACACTTAAGCAGCTTCAAGAGTTGTTAGATGCAATGCATTTACTTGGAATTTCTCTTAAAAATCAGATTGTTGCATATATATTCAACACATTGTTACAGTATTTTGTACAACTACATTGTGCAGCCTCACGGGGCAGAGAGGTGCTAGAAAACACGACTCAAAGATCAGGCAGCAAACAGAAAGGGCAGCAGTCTATAAAAAACACCCTGTGAGTGTTAAAGCTGTTCCATGATTTGGAGGGACTAGGCTCAAACTTCCCAAATGCTTGCAGCTGGAAGACTCTAGCTCTATGTGACACTTCCCTTGAAGCTAGAAAAGATGCAGCCACTTTGTAGAGCCACTGTGGACAAAACCAAATTGTGAAAATGAACTTGCTTCAGCAAAGGCTGGCCCAAAAGGCTGAAATGGAGACTTCCCAAACTTCATATCTGGTTCCTGAAATCTGAGCCCTGCCAGAGCCCTGGAACAAACAACATGAAGGCTGCTTGGGCCTGGATCATAATGGTCCTCTGGCCATAAGGAATCTTGATTCAATACATGCACCACAACCTGGAAAGACCTGGGTGCTCCTCCCAGTCCTCTTCAGCCACACTTCCTTGAGCAAGTTGCTGCCTCTTTCTGTGTCCCTATTTCCCAGTGTCATCCATTTAGATGAGCTCCTTTAGACAGGGCTTGTATTTTATTCTGTACATACTGCACCAAGTGTGATGGGGCCCCATCTCAGATGAGTTGTCAGGATTTCTGTCCTACAAATAATATGCGTATTTCCAGATACAGATATTGCTTCCTGCATTTGCATTCCCACAGTCTCCTCCTTCTCTAACAGAAGGAAGCAGGCCAGATTTGACAGTCATATTTATCTCTGTTACTCCCACATCTCAAGGGAGATCTGTTTATTAATGTGCCACTTCCCTTGATAAATTACTAAATAGAAAGAAAAGCCTTGTACTCATTTCTCGCTCCTCCTTCACATGATTTATGCTCACAGTGCTGGATCAGCCATTGGTCCCCATTAATTTGCAGAGGGAAGAAGACCTGATGTCCAACAGAAATCTGGGTTTTAGCAGTGCAGACAATGTGGGCACTCCTCCCTGCTGCACACAGGTTTGTCATTTTTTGCCCATGTAAAACTCTGTGGAAAGATGTCAGATTATCAAGCTCTCCTGGGAATTCTCCAGCCCGAAACCATTAATATGCATTGTGTTAGTGCCCACTCTAATTTAGATCCTGCAAGTACTGTGGGCTGTCTGAAATGTTTGATAGCAGATCCAACAGGTTGGGCTCATGCTTTACACAAAAGCCTCTTAGGTCTTGCAGGCTTCCACAGAAAGCTGTGACCTAAAATCGTGCTATGGATGAACAATTCCTCTCTTCTTAATGACAGCCTGCCCAAGGGCCTGGGAAGAGAATCACCTGGGAAATGAAAAAGGAGTTTAGGCACATGAAGAAATGCTCACTAGTGCATTTAGGAAGAGAGAATATTTTCAAAATTATTATTTCAAAGCAGATTAACAACACTGGGATTGTTCTAAATAATAAAAGTTTGCCTGATCTGAATCTTCTGATCTGAGGACATGGAGCATGAATGTTAAATGGTACCAGGCAGCAGCAGTGGTCAGCATTTGTGTGGCTGTACATAGCAAGGTGTCCAACACAGGCTGACTGACAGCCACTGGGGCACATAAATGAAGTCCTCTGCTGCCTGAGGTCCAGTGTTGCTCCAAAAGAAAAATCACACACAACTGTTCAGCAGGGACTGTGCCCAGAGAAGTAACTAAAGGCGGGATCCATTTTTCGGACACACAGATGGAAAACTTTGGGAACATTTATCACTAACACTCCTCTCTCCTCTCCCCTTTAAAAATGCTGACTTCTCCAAATGAACAGGATTAGTTTAAAGAATTTTTGATGTTTGGAAAATATGTCGGGGGAAGTTCCCAGGCAGCTCAGAGCTGGGAGGAAAGTCTAGATTTCTTTGCTAGAAGAAAGAGTATCCTTGGCACTTTCCTGTGGTGCCTATGAATTATCACATCCACAAGTTGCTCAGAAACTGGGATACTCCTCCCAAATTTAGATTAATCCACAACAGGCCAGTGATGACCAAATGGTCAGCTCTTACATGTGGCAGCTTGTGGACCAACTCTGGTGCCTGATGCCAGTGCCCAAGGCCAGGATCAGATCCCGACTTGTTTGGGAGGTGGGAGCAGAGGTTCCTGCTCTGACCACTTCTGTGGCTGTGGGCTATCAGAGGGATTCTACAAGAGATGTTTTCTTCTGGAGTGAGAATTCAGACCTTATGTCACACTAGGAATAGTGGCAGCAAAGCTCTCCTGAAAGGAAATGCCAGGCACTCAGTGGGAGCTCCCTGGAGGCTCCTTCAGGGTAAGGAAATTTCAGGCAACCCTTTACAGACAAACATGTTGCTGTGATCACGACAGCACAGGATCAACAGGGGCATGTGCTCCCTAACATGCGAGCCTGTAAGGCACATGGGCTGCAGATGGCTCACACCCTTCCTGCCCCCCCTCCCGCCTCACTGAAACCTGGCCAGAGCCACTGCTTCCCCTCCATCCCCTGGCCAAGCCCCAGGATAAATACTGTGTTATCAAAATGGTCCCTCTCCCTCACCATTCACCAAGAAAACTCCATCCAAAGTGTACACAAATATCCCCCCCACTCCCATCATCAAATTAAAACCAAGGGCCCCATAAAAACACAGGATGATCCCATAACTGATAAGCGGCAATAAACTACAAACACTCTTTGTGTAACCAGTTCCTTATTCCCCTCTCTCCTTCTGCAGAGGCAACACACCTCTTTTTTAGACTGCAGCAGATGCTGGACATTTGTTCTGGCACCAGACACTGCCCTGGGACCCTTCTTTCTTCTCTCCATAGGCTGATCAACTTTGCAGTTCAAGGAATACTAATGCTTCCCTCAAATCCTAGCTGAAAGACAAGGCTGCATTCTTCTACTCCCAACCCACAAGGTAACTGTTTAGTCGACCCAACTTGCATATGTAAATTGAATTCTTTAGAAACCAGAGTGCAGCAGGATTCCAGACACAGCACTTATGGGGTGCTCTGGGACTTCTGCTCTCTTCTGCACATATTTTTCTGGGGAGGAAAACAGCACTGCTGGCTAGAAATGGGTGGGAAATTGTTTCCCATTCTCTGAACCTTTTCTGTGATTTCAGCAAGTTTCCATTCTATGCTGGGACAAAGAAAACAGCAAAAAAAAAAAAAAAAAAAAAAAAAAGAAGCCTTGTCGAATTTTTAAGGAAGCGACTACAGGGCGCGCCGTCTACCCAGTGTAGCCAACAGCTGGCTTGGTTGGGAAGTCATCTGTGATCCAGCACATCCAGCCTACAAACCCAGGGCTGCTGTCCCTCCAGCCCCAGGGGAAGCACTTCCTTCCTAGGTCCCCATGAGGCTCGGCTCTCTGCTTTTGTCCTGATGGAGCAGTTGCTCCTCAGTTGCTCTCTCCTGCTGGACAGAGTCCCGAGCTCACCTCTCCCGGCCACGTGCCTGCGGACTGCAGTCACCACCCAGCTGCACTGCCAGCCCTGCTCCTTACCCTGCCGGCTATTAAATCATTTCCTTCAAGGAGAAAGGCTCCAGCAACACTGGCTGAAAGAGGCTGGTGAAGCTGAATCACTGTTTGATTTGGGGAAATAAAGTCCTGCTTTGTGATTTGCCCACATCCCAGGCAACTGTGCCAGCTGCTGGCCATGCTGCACTGAACAAAGCCTTTTCCCTGTTAAACTGCTGATTGTGAATCAAGACATTTGTGACACCATTTGTGGCACCAGGCAGCAAAAAACAGGGTAGAGATCACCCCACTAGCTCCAGAACTGGGCAAAATGCAATGACAGCACTGCAGGGTCATCCCTGCTATTGGTGACTGTTGCACAAACACATCTATACAGCCTTCCTGACATGAGGGACTACCTTGGACCTAACTTGTGCTCAAGATGTTTTTTTCCCATTCCCTTATTCAGCCTGAACAACCCAATCAGTCTCTCAAAGCTGTGCAAAGTGGTGGACTTAAAGATGATCTCTAATTTCCACCCTGGCCTTATTCCAAAGATCTGGATCTTGCTCCTAAAGCTGCCACTACTCAGCTCACCGGTCTCCTTTTGCAGCAGCATCAAGTCAGTGTGGGTGGACTCCTCTTGAGAGAAAATGGCTCCTCCTGAAGGGCTGAGGGTAATCACAGAAAGCCCTGTGCCTACGGGAAAAAGCAGCTGGAAGTACTAAACATGAAAGTGGTAGCCATGTCCAGGGTCGTTGTGTTCCCCACCAGTCTTTCCTGCCTCAGGGATGCTCTTACACAATCACTTCATCACCTGGAATAATCTACCATGTAGCACTACTTCTAAAAAAAGAAATGCAAAAGATTGTTTTGGTCTGGTGAATAGAACCTGTAGATAGTCCCAAACGTACCCCATCAGCAATGTTGTGATATTGGAAAGTGATTAACTTTTGATTTGAAAGTATAGGCTTTCCAGAAAATAGGATTAAGCCTAGACTCAAACTCCACTCTTGGATTTTGAGTCCCTGTTTGGATGAGGAAATAGAACAGGCGAACCAACTGAATGGTTGTTTAGTCTCCACTGGGACTGGCCTGAACACCATCGCAATCTGGTACATAAAACTTAAATCTGGTCTTTAACTTCTTTAGCTTTAACTTCTTCTAGCTGTACACTGAAAACCCAGCAGAGATGCAGCTCTGGGCAGCCCAGCTCAGTCACCATGTGAACACTCAGCAGACCTGGCACAGGGTTGGCACCAATGAGCTCCAGGTGACATTCACACCCTATTACCTTTCCTGACCTCAGACACGTGATGGCGTGAAAAACACTGACAAAAACCATGAAGGCGCTGAGAAATTCTCTGAGAAAGGCAATTACAGGAACCAGAAAGGCACAGGTATGTGTCTGTGGAGGAACCGCCATAGCCAGTGTCCACAGCTCCCATGGACCAACCTGCAGATGTTTGGAAGTGATGTGACACTGAAAAGGCCAGATTTAATATATGCTTATCTCCTGCTTTTCCTTTTGCAGGTGCCAGTGTTATCACAGATGAATGATGGTGCTGCATGTGGTTTAACAAGAGCTACCTGCATTTTCAGCAAACTAATTCTTGTAAAGTTTCTATGTTCCCAGACTGGGAAGAAAAGGGCTCTCTGAATGACAGATGCAGCGAGGTCGTGACTCACTGGGGGTTTATGCATGCTACTGATATTCTTGTCTCAGAAAAACACCATAAGAGGATGCTTTATTAAATTATCTGTTCAACTATTTACTTTTAGGCCCAGCTGATTCAAATTTTTGCAATAACTTTCTAAAAAGAGAAGGAGACACTGTCTCCTTGTCGAGCATTGCAGAGCCATCCATTTTACTCTCTGCTTTAATAATGTACAATTTTCTCTTTTCTCTGGATGAGGGATAAACCCAGGCACATGGACTGGTACTGGACTGGTGCTCTTTTACACATTCTTAAAAAGTAGTGTCTCGTGCCACATTCTCATAGTGTTTGTTAAAGTTTCCATCTCACGCAGAACACGTGAAGGCCCAGAAAAGGTTTTCCAGTTAATCACCAACAAAGCTTTTTCGAAAGATCGTAATAAATTCTTGGTGAGCCCTGGCTCCGCAGTGAATCATGGTTATGAGCTTGGCTGCAGGAAACTGAGACCTTTGATACATGATTCACTCTAGAGCTGCTTTCAGGAGAAGGCAAACAATATGAGAGTCTTCTGCCAAGGGGAGTATCTCAGTACCTCAGATAAAGATTGATCTTCAGCAAACCAGAGGATGAGCATCTTGGTGTGCTGGGAGCCAGACTATACCACCATGAAAACAGTTGTGTTTGCTTCCCTCACTGGTTGTTTATCTGGCACTTCAGTGAGGCACTGCTGGTCAGAGATGGACTAATAAGGAGGCAAGGAGGAAGGAGTCTTGTTCATGAGCCCGAGGAGAACTTGGCAGGGCTCGTTTGCACCCATCTGCTATAACCACAGTCATTAACCCTTGGGAGAGAATACAGACCAGTCTTACTGACCAGATGCTGTGCAGCAGAGAAGCCTGAGATATATTGATATATTTCGGGTGTTAGAGGGCAGGATGGTACCAAGCAGCTTGTGCTCTCTCTGACTGGGATCCAGCTTCCAAATTAATCTAGGAACTGGCAGCACAAAATGACTGTTCAGGTAAAACTTCCACAGCAGCCACAGATGAGAAACTGTTTTTTCCATTAGAAGTATCTGTAAACTCCCATCACTGAACAGCCCGAACAGCTTTTATCATTCTAAACCAGTCACTTTATGAAGCAGCAAGACCACAAAGTCTTTCATCTTAAAAGCTCAACAACAGAAACTTTGAAGCAGTAATGAAATGGTGCAGATCTCCCCTCCAAAAATTGTAATGGTCCACAGGCAAATCCAAAGAATCCCAGGAAACAGATGCCGAATCTGAAAGTTGAGCTGAGATTTCTCCTTCTTGCAGCAGAAGTAATCCTCAAACTGCCCTCTGTAATACCTGTACAACCCCAGTTCTTGCAAGATGTGGTATGAAGTGAAAGGAAAGGCATTTCTAACAGCTCTAAAAACCATTTGGACCTCATATATGCTTCCAGACAGACTCTTCCCAGAACAGCAGTCAGGCCACAGGGGTGACTCAGCACTGCAGTGCCTAACATGACTCTATTTCTTCTTCATGTAGCCAGGAGAGAGAGTTTTCTGAGTTTATAACACACAATGCTATCACAAATACCACATTCCTGCTTTTTTACATTTCCTTGCTCAAAGCACTATTATATTCTTTCCACTCTATCTCCCCATTCAGGTATTTTCTCTCCTTGTGGACCTGAGAGGTCCTAACCAAGATGAGATGTCCACTGTGCCCAGCACAGCTTTGCATGCACGTGGCCCAACTTCACCCCAGACACCAAGCAGGCAAAACACAGGGTGGCATGGGGAACTAGAGATGTAGTTTGTCCCCAGGCACGCTCTGGTCACCCATGGTCAATGCAGCAGGACAGCAGCAATGGCCAGCTTGCTGGACCAGCCCATCTCCTACCCATGCTGCAGCCATGCCACCCTCCCTAAGAGACCAGAATGTACCTATTTTAGGTTATGTATATTTTATATATACTTATGGAAGGAGGTGACCTTTTGAGCCAAAAATTATAGTGCAGTGCCCAAAGGTTCCAGCAGGGCACAGTGACCATATTCAACAGCCTCCACCTGGAGGGCAGTCCCATCCCATCCCAAAATTTCAGCCATGCCAGGAAGAACCCAAGCTGCTACTCACCATCAACAGGGCTGAGGTAATCGTGGAGATGGGCTGTGCTGGCTGCTCCCCCGCCCTGCATGAGGAGGTCCCCATAGGGGTTTGGGTGGCCGGCCATCAACGTCATTTGGTGGTAGTAGTCAGCAGGGTTGGCTCCCGGTGGTGGCGGGGGCAGCCCGAAGAGGCCTCGTTCCTTCAGGTGCTCATGAGCCACTGTTGGAGCCACAGGCGAGGAGAGAAACATGGGGAGAAGGTTCCCACTGCAGTGTTAGACCTTGGAGCTGATGCTGGCGGCCCCGGCTCCCCCCGCGCCCCCCGCCAGCCCCAGCCGCACGGCTC
The DNA here is from genome assembly GCF_017590135.1 of Pyrgilauda ruficollis. Taxonomy (NCBI): domain Eukaryota; kingdom Metazoa; phylum Chordata; class Aves; order Passeriformes; family Passeridae; genus Pyrgilauda; species Pyrgilauda ruficollis. Next base: position 9,699,239 of record NW_024524377.1, read on the forward strand.
CGCGTAGGGCGCGCGTGACGTGCGCCTGGGCGTGCTTCTGTGGACAAAGGAGACCAGGCTGGGGCCTCTGCATTCCTCCATTTCCGCAAATTTATAAACAATCTCTCGTTCCCCCTTCTAATAATCCTCCCGTTCGGACGCAGCCAGCACCCCTGGGAGGGGGGGAGAGGGCCCAGGCTGCCGACAGCAGTAACCCTGTCAGCATTAACATCCCTGCCTATTAGGAAGGAAAGACAAATGCAGCCCAGTTCCCGATAGCAGCGTGAGGAAATTAAAGCCAAGGTCTAATGCATAGAACTAGGTTTAGTGTCTGGCAGCATAAAACCATTTTGGCTGCCAAAGCCAATTACACTCACTTTCTCCCAGCTGTAATTTTTCAAACCTGCCTCCCCACCCGCTTGCCCCATTAACTTATTTACCACCACCTTAAACAAGGAGGAAAAAAAAAGGAGGAAAAGAAAAGCAACCCAAAATGCAATGCCTTTCTTCCACAGCAAACAATGAAACTTGTTTTGGAAGGAGAGGACAGGGCAGAACACACACACACAACCCATCAGACTCTCTCTGGCGGGTGCCTGAGAGTTCAAATGACGTTTTAAGGGGAGGGAAGAAGAAGACATATGCATGTCCCGATCACTATAGTGATGTTGTTTTAGCCATACAAGATAGTTATATGCTGCCAGATACTAATCCAGGGGCCTTGTTACTCTCTGGTGCACTTTGCTTTGCAGTGTTGAAGGGCCGCTGGCCCCTGCAGCAGCTTGGGAGCCGAGGGATGTTGGGATTTGCTGGGCATGCAGAGACCAGGTCCCCAGCTATTCCCTGGGCACTGAGCCAGCCACCTGCAATGGTGTAATGAAGCTCTTCTGACAAAGTAAGGCATGACTTACACCTAGCCAAGTGAAAGCAATGATGTGCATTTTCCCCTTTCCCTGTTGGATGTCTTTGTCCCCAGCTCTCCAACATGGGGTCTGATAGGGCTCAGAGAGCATGATCACTGCTGCCTGCGCCCAGCACCAACTCCCCACACATCCTTGCCTTCCCTGAAGGTTGCTGCAGAGCAGCTCAGGAGTGAGGAGGAAGAAAGTATGGCCCCTCGCCTTCACTCAGCAGCCACGCTGACCCCAGACACAAAGCCAACAGGGGATAACCCAGCTGGCGTTTTCTCCTCTGTAACATCAGTCTCAGCCAGGCCAGGCAGCCAGAACAACTGTGACCCTCTCTGGGGAAAGCTAGGTCTCAGTAGAGGCATAAGAACAGGGAAGCTCCTAAGAGAGAAAGAGAGCGCTGCAGAAAGGAACGTACTTTAAGCAAAATATTTATAATATGATCCAGCAGTAATAGCTATTCTCACGCTCTGCTTTCTCAGTGCGATGATGCAAAACAAATGTGTAGTTAAAGGGGAAAAAAAAAAACCAACAAAAAGAAAAAGAGACAGCTCTCCCACTTCAGAGAGCAGCTGCCGAGCCTTTGCAGCTGTAAATCCCCGGGTTTTAGGGAATTTCAGTCCTGGTGAGCTACAAAATCGCTGCAGTACCAGTAGCACGGTGTCTTACCGTCAGCAGGACTGAGGCCCCTGGCAGCAGAGATGACGGAGAGCGTGGGGCTGCTGTGCACAGAGCGGAGGTAGTGCTCCATGTGGGGTGCCACGTAGGGGTGAGGGGGGCTGAAGGGCGACTCGCCAGGCCCGGCAGGGTGCGGAGACAGGCGGATGAGGGAGATGTCGGAGATGACAGGGCTGCCGCTCAGAGGAGGAGGCCTGGGAAGGAAAACAGAGACATGCTGTCACTCACAGCCACCCAGAACAGGCACAACTGCTTGCCACCCCTCTCTGTCCTGCCCCACTGCTTTTGCCCACAAGAGAGGAGCTCAAGCACATAGCGGGACAATCCTCTCTTCCTAGCATATGCAGAGTCTGAAGTTCCCAAGTTTCCTGTGGACATGCACCAATATTGCATTAAACACGTATTTGTGCAAAGTGGCTCACCCCAACTGGGCTGCTGTGGAAAGGGGCATGAGCTGCTTTAGGCAGTGTCTGCACATAGAGGAGGCATGGAACACGCGCTGTGCTAGAGATCCCACCCCATCTCCTCGCACAGGGAGGCTGGCCACACAACGATATTTGAGGAAAACCTGGGGTTTGCAAGCTCCTCGCTGCCCCTGGATATCCAGATGTTTAGTGCTGCCATGTGCAGAAAGCCCTAGACAGGGCAGTCTGTGCAAAGATGGAAATGTTGCAAGGATAATTTCTGTGATGTTGAGCTGTGCTTTGCCCAGCCCAGCATGCGTGGCTTGGCCCGTGCTGGCGCAGCAGCCCCACCTCCTGCGTCCATCATGGCCAGCACAAACCTCCTTGACAGGTTGGTGGTACGGTTCAGAGGGCAAAAGTTCATGAGAGGTTTTACTGCATGCTTTCTGGGGGCCAACCTCTCTTAAATCCCTCAGATCTTCCCCAGGCCAAGTGCTACCTGAGAATAAAGTCAGTAAATACTGAGGGACTCAGCAGGTAACAAAAAAATGTCACATGCACGTTTTAGTGCTTAAGCAGTTTTTTGAAGGGTGAACAAGGATGGAAGAGAAAGTCTGCAGACTTCTCCCAGACATGTGCTCTACGGTACCCTCCAGCCTCTTAGACAAACCACAGAGGGTGCAAAGGAGAAAAAGTTACTCACCCTGACCTGAGAAGCAGAAAATCTGAGCTAGACACCAAAGGAGGCAGAGCTGTCATTAGGCAAAATAGAAGAGAAAAATCTGCTTTGCATTAGCTCTCTCTGTACTCACAGACTGCTGGAAGCAGAGCTGGTGTTGACACACAGGTCACAGCAGGGACAGCATTTGTCCCTGACTGGGTGCTCTGGCAAAGCTGAGGGAGATGGATGTGCACCCCATGGGGCTGCACCCTGAGCACAGAAGACAACAGGGATTTGGAGGTCAGGATCTGGGACGTGGGCTGATCTAAGGGAAGGAATTACAAAGGCCCAACACTAAGACTATCCAAATATGCCATTAGTGAGTGCATGTAAGATCTGTCTCTCCATGCACAGACAACCACAAACATGATGGTCTGAGCAGTTTCAACATGCCACCAGCAACTCAGGATCTCAGTCCCACCCTGCCTTATCAACAGTTCAGGTGCATTTTAATTTATTTGTAATACTTGCATATCAACAAAACCACACAGAAATGTAATATAAGTCTGCAGACTTATTCAGCAATTTAACAAGCATGTTTGTCTTTGTTTGATCTTCTGTGTGTTTCTCTGTCTTTCTGATAAATTAGTAAACCTTGTGGCTTTTTGAACACTTTCTGCTGATGGGTAGTAAATTAAATGCCTTCTGAAATATTTATAGTTCAAAGTACTTTCCTGTAGCAATGCACTCTGTGGCTCGGTGGTGTGAAATACCAGGCAGTGAAAACCTGTCACACATAAAGGCTTTGTGGAGATGCACAGCCACCAAAACAGGTGGCTCATCAGACCCAGGCCAGGGTTTTGCCAGAGAAACACCCACCAGCATCGACCCTGTTTTCTTTCATGACACTGAAAGACAAACTGATGATGGCATGGCTATTTCAGACCTCATAACCTCCCCACCTGTGTTGCCATGGCCTTCCACTACCAAAATTATGGGGTGACCAAAGTCACTCCCTGGTGCCTCTCGCCATGACGTCAGCCGTGGCGGCGGCGAGCTCAGGAAGCTGCAGCCGAGGCCGCTGGGGCTGGTTTCTGTCGAGGCTGCTAATAAAGGCATCCGAGCACGGAGCCGACCAATTTATTTCTACCGGGGAGGAGGGAGAAGTGAATCAAAGTCTCTGTTCCAGATTTAGTTTCAATTCATTTCTAATAATCTCCACCGCCTCATCTGGAAAAAATGAAACAGGATTAAAAAAAATGATGTCATTAAGAAAACATCTGACTAATTTTTCTTCTGACGAAGACTTAATATAAGTGAGGGGCGATGTAAATTAAAAGCAGCCCCAATCTTCCCTGGGCCACAGAGCCAGCCTTAATACATAAGCCATGAAAGAGGTTTTCTTACATATACAATAAGTTCCCTCTTTCATCAGTACTCACAGCTTCTCCCAAAAGGGTTGTGAACTTCTTTGATGCAGTCCTGGAACTATGTATTACCAGGTTTACGAGCCTTTGGAGCCTCTGCTGATCAAACTGTGAGGCCGACATCTAAAATGCGTATAACAATATGAAGGGTTTGCTGTTCATTTTCTCTGTGCTAAATTAGGCAGAAATGCTGGAGTCTCTCAGAATAGGAAAACTCCACCCTGAACAAAGAGGTAACACTGGGAAAAAGATCAAGAATTTCCCCCCAAATGCATGCAGCTGGAAACGCAGCTGGTGTTTGAACATGAGGTTGGCCCTGTGCACAAAGACTGGGCTACAGAGTAGGCAGCTCCTTATGGCTTTGCTTAAAGCCTGTCCTTGCTCACTGGTCCATCTGTGGACTAGGAGAGCCATACCGCTATCAAGGTCTGGCTCCTGTGAGCCCTCCCAGGCAGAGACCATCACATCCTGCTCTTTAGAGGCAGTGGATGAGAGATGAAGCAGTGAAGCAAGGCAGCTGTGTCCCCATGTCCAGCTCACATCCAGGGCATGCAGTGCTCTCCATGCCCATGCCCCAGACCCTGCAGTGGGACAGCCTTCAGCTTGGTGTGGTGCAATGCAGTGAAACCATGGTGCCAGAGCTGCGTTCTTCAGCCCGTCCATAGAGCTCTCTGTCCAGACCTGTGCTAGCCATGTCACTCCCCACTTCTTTCCTGGATCCCATAGATAGCATGAGGAAAACACCCCACCACCTGAGGGAGAGCTCCTGGCTTTGCTGAACACAATGCTGTAAAAATGTTGCTGTCTGTAGTGGGATGAGGGATTTCACCTGTCCACATATATATCTGGAGAAAGTGGGATTCTGGTTTTCAAATAGGCTAAGGGAATTGGGTGTCCAAACACCATTAAATTTAATGTGAGCCAGGGGCCTGTTTTCCCTGTGGCTCCAGCAAGAAGCCCAGGCTCTATAATTAATGCTCAGAATTTGTAGAGCAATTTGCATCTCTGACGAAGCACGTGAGCCTGGATTCATTTCCTCCCCCACCCAGGAGAGGCTTTTCCTTTGCTGCTCTTTAACAGAGGGATGCCACCTAAGAGCTGCAGGGCCTCATGGTGGTGCTGGGGGCATACAAGCTACTAAAGGCTTTACAGAGCAGGTCTTTACCAGTGCAGTGGATGACCCCTCTGGGAGAGCTGAAATCCTGGCGCAATTTACCTGGTTTCAGCCGCCTGTAGAGCAGAACCATGGGGCAGTGGTTAACACTTGACAGCAAAGGAACACAATCAGCAAAATGAGAGAAACCAGCATCTGAGACATGACACACACTGCCTGTGGGACACTGGGAGACTTCTGGTGGTTTCCCAGGAGCTGGTCACTCTGGAACAGTCCTTCACTGGGGAAAAGAGATCTGCTTAATTTTCTCGCCTCTTGGGTTTTGCTGAAAGGAGTGACAGCTCATCTGGAGCTCTGCAGTCTCATCCCAAAGTCTGGGGGAAGGAGCTGGCAGTTTCCTTTGAAAACCGAGGGGAAAAAACCTCAGCCCATGGTTTTTAGCGAGGCAGAGCACCATTCTCCTGTGTGTGCCTTGGAGCCTGGCAGGTGCTTGTCTTCAATGCCACTGCTGGATGCAGTGCTGAGAAAGAAGCCTTGTGGTCCCATGGCAGAGGAGCAGCATCCTCTCTGAGGAATTGGGCTGGGCTCCTGGGAAGGGAAAACCTCAGGAACTGGCAAAACCAGTGTTGGCTGCTATGAAAAGGGCCTTGGGGTGATTTTTTTCCCGCTCTCCCTCAGTGGATATGCATCAGCAATCCCCAAATCTTGCGTGACGAAGATGAGGCAACATCTTGCCACTGCTGTGAGCCTGCAGCCTCTGCAAGGGGCACTCAGCAATGAATGTAACAGTTACAGAAGTTGCAAATTTCTGAAATAATCTCCATCGGTTAAATAAACCCCAGAAAAATGTGGACAATTACCAAGCACTAATGTTCCATGACTACTCTAAATTAATACTTATGTGACAAATAAATTCATTCTGCAGAAAACAAAGGGCTGAATACTTTTCCATATGCTTAATGGAATATGGACACTTGAAGGCAATTGTTTTGCTCTACAATAAAGAAACACATAGCTGCTAAACAGACATAGAAGCAAGGAACAGAACTGCTTATGGGGATCATGGGGAGGGGTATCATACTCTGGTAAAGTTTTGCTATTTAAAAATAAACTTGTAAAGCAAACAATCATTTTTAAACCCCACTCTTAAACCCCAAAACTTCCTTTTGTTTTGTTGTACAGAAAACTTCCTAGCTGTTTTTCCAAGTCCTGTGTACCCAGAACACCACCTTTGTCTGAAGGAGATGGAGTAAAGCCATACAGATGACTGAAAAATGGACTACTGTCATGGCAGACACTGTATGGATGGGATGCCAAAGCTGTATTCAACAGGAAACCTAAAATGCCCCAGGATTCATGCTAAATGATTCAGTCTAAACAGCTCTCACCAGCCCCTCAGCTTCACCTCTGTTTATTTCTGATTTAAAGTCCCTTACAACAGGAAGGGCGAGAGGTCGCAACAGTTGTGCGGTACCCTGAGGATCAAACCCCGCGAGGTCCCTCAGAACAAGGTAACTTCCAGGGGTCAAACCTGGGCCACGACTATCAAATTCACATGGCATTTGATCATTCACAAAGATTTCCCTCCCTGCTGCTGTTTCAGCTCGGAGAGCAGAGGATGTGCTGCAGGAGCGGCACAGAGCTGCCTCGCAGCCGCCTCTCCCCACAGCCGCTCCTGGGAGCGCTGGTAATGAGGCGATGGGGAATCACTCGCTCTTCCCAGCTCTCCCGGCACTGCAACAAGTTGGTAATTACCCAGTAAAGTGACCTGATGATCGAATATAAGACTATCAACTTGGAGAGCCAGCCTCTGTGTCCCTCTACAAAGACATCGAGACAGGGACTCCAGAGACATCACTGCTGTCTTCCAGCCCCCACTCCATCGGGACAGCACAAGTAATATTTTTTTTCCCCTGAATCTTCTCAGCTCTAAAATAAGGTTAATAATTTTTTTTCATACTAACAAAGAGGAATATATAGAAAATCAGAGCTACCATGACTAATTCAGCAGTTAATGCTCTCACTTATAAGATGTTATAGAGATTGTGAATCTGAACAAAAATTGTTACACCTTTTCTGCAGAAATTTAATGGGCGTGTTTCATGCAGTTTGTATTTTCTCTTTTCCCCTCAAACATGTCTTTGAGCAAAAAAAGGAAGCATAAAAGTAATAATAATAAAGGGTTTATAACAATAAAATATCGATTTTAAAAGATATTTTTATCAACATGGGTAAGTTCCCCATTAGATGGGTTTTTGCATAGAATTGGTAAATTCAGCATTGCAACAAGATTGTACAGCAAAACCAGATGCTTTTATAAAAGATGGGCTTAAAGTGCACAGCAAGGTTTGGAGTTCTAATAGCAGGAAACAGTAATTTCTCTCACAGTAAAAATTAAAGAGGGGAATCCTATGGCCAGTGCTGCAGATGTCAGATCAGATAACTGTGGTAATTCCATTGGGCCTTAACAGATAAAAAACTCTGAATATGAAATCCCTTATTTGTGAATTTGTGGTTTGGGCAGTGCTATGGGAAGGATTTAGGTAGACACCATGAAAATCCCACTCCACATCCACTGGCAATGGTAGTTCTCATGCCTTAAGTCTGATCTTGTACTACTGAAATCAAAGAAATCCAATAGGAGGAATAACAAGAACAGGTCTCCAACACAACTCCTATGTTTTTCATCTACACAGCGTCACAATCTAAGGCAGGTAAAATTTCTTTGCATGATTTTTTCCCCCGCCCCTTAGAGTTAATGCTACTTCTAGCATGTGAGTAATTTAAAATACTTGCTCCAGATAAGAAAAATAATTTTTTGTTACAAAAGTAGAAAAAAACAGTGGTAAACATCTTTCATTTTTCCTTTTGAAAGATGATTCCATATTCAAACATACCTGACTCCAATCCTATATCTAAAATATCTAAATCCAAGAACAAATCAAACAACCTATTTGATTTCACCTGATATATATTATTTTTTAATAATGAAATCAAAAGTGTTTTGGCTTAGAGCTTGAAATCTTTCTTCATCTAAGGTCCAAGATAAGTTAACAATGATTTTAAGCTCACAGGTTGTTGGCAGCCTCAGTGGGGAGAGGGGCAACTTTTGAAGAGAGCAAAGCTGGAAGCCTGAGCACAGGGATTGGTTCTCAGATTAAAAACTCTCCTGACCACATATGGTTTCTCATTGTATTTGTGCTGCATTTACCACAACAAGGGTTGAGTATTGGCTGACATTTGTAGTCAAAACAGCAACACAACAACAATAACAGTATTTGCTTTTAAAATGGAAGAAAACCACAAATTTTTATAAATAAGGTTGCCCTCCATTATACAACACACAAAGAAGTAAGACATCAAAGGTAGAAATTAGGGTTGATACGGGACCTTCAAACCCATATCAAATTAGTGTCTTATGGAGAGATCTTTGATTTAAGCTTAATAGTGGTGATTTTTTGTCGGATTGTTTTATACTTAATCAGCCACACAACCCACTGTGCAGACATATGTTCCAAAAGCACATCAAAGCAAGTAAACATTCTGTTTCAGATCCTAATATCCTTTTTTTAATCTAATTATCTTACTTACATGATCTTTTAATTTAAGTTCTGAAAGCCCACCTTTTCACACAAGCTTTCCTTTAGGAATGGAGGTAGAAGGATGACCAGCTCAGTTCTTGTGAGATACTTACCAAAAAAACTGCACAAGGTATAAATCAAAGCACAGCAGATGAGGCTCTAAGATAGTTTCTTGAGAGATTAATGATGAAAGCCTTCAGAGAAGAAGCGTATTTTAAGAAGGGAAACTTCAAGGAAGGTAGCTGAGGGGGAGAGAAGGAAGAAAGTGAGAGAAAAGGCATGAAGGAAAGCATGGATAGAAGTGTAGGAGCCAGTGAAAAGGAGCAGTGCAAACCTGGAGGCATGTGAGCTTCAGGCTGAAACCACCATGCATGAGAACTTGATTCCAGTAGCCACAAATTTTGGCAGTTGTGCTGTCAAAACCCTGCAGGGTCAGGGTGGGGAGGGGATGAAGCCAGGGCAGTGGCATGGCTGATTGAAGGAGCAAGCCAGGTGGGAATCACTGGGGAGAAAGATGGAGAGAGGTGTAGATGCAGACCAGATCCTGATGGCAGAGCTGAGGGAGATCTGAGAGGAGTCAACACTGGTGGGATGTGGGAAATGGGTGCTAGAGAGATGTGTCAGATGTGACACAGCCATTTCTCTGCATCTCATTGTTTTCCCTTGGGACACATGTTGAGGACATTAGCACTTTCAAGTGAATACTTTGCTTGTAGCTGTGAAGAAATTGGGCTTGGGAAAACAAATGGAAGTGCATGTTTGTGGGGAAGAAACCGGAGTTTTTGAATCCCTGCCCAGTGTCTTCTTCCTATGCTACTTTTGGGTGGAGGCTCCTCTCCCTTAAAAGGTTATAACATTCAAGTGCTATGGAAGGGTTTAGCATTTAAAAGACAATTCCCATACTACTTTGGAAAAGTCTGTTTCCATGTTATGCCAGCACTAACCCATTGAGGAGAGAGAAAGACAGTGGCAGCAACACCACAGCAACAGGGCTCATGGAAGAGTCAGGCAAACCACAAAAAATGCTTATTCATTCATTACACTTTAAATCTGCCTTGGCTCCATACCTGTCATATCCCAGAAAAGCAAAAAAAGACCATTCCTCTTCATCATGACTGTAATACAATCAACTGGCTGCAGCATTACTCTAACCAACGTTAACTAACAGAGTCTGTGTCTGACATCTATAATTTCATGTTAACAAATTAGGTAAGACTCCTGCATTTCCTGGTACCTTGAATGCCCAAGAAGCTCATAACTTTTCTTTATATGCAAAATGTCAGGGAAAGGGCAAACAATGTTATGCCAGAAGACCATAGCCAAATCACTTGGTTGGAATGTGCTGTAAATCACGGGGTGAATGGAAAATGAATCTGTGTTCCAGGACAACGACTTCCAGCATTAATGTTTCTGCTAATATGCTCCTTTTCTGTTGGGAATGTCCTCTTCCCATAATCCAAGGTCCTATAACTTAAAACCTATAGCTAAACAAGACACCAAGGAAGGAAAACCTGCATCCAATTAATCACAAAACTCTGAAATGTCCTGCTTCTCTTTTCTAAAGTACAGGGGAAAATCACTGGTGTTCAAACCTTAGAAAAATGACACACTTGCCCTAAGCAGCAGTAAGCTGCTGTAACTAACTGGAAGTAACCAAACCCCATAGTTTACAAAGGGGAATATAACAAAATGGGAACAGGTACAGCACAGATCTCTAAAGAGCCTTTCTAGACACAGCAGACAGAGGAGCTCCGTCAGTACATAAAGGTGATTGTGATAGCTGTGCAGAAATACATCTCAAACACACACAGACACATGGAAGGCATTCTGCTGGTGTGCTGTGTGTCTACCTGCCTCTGGTGCACCACAGCACAAAGGAGTAAGGGACATGTCTTCCCATAATAACAAAGCTTTAGGCTGGGGCTCCCTGGGTTTTCTGCAGGAATTAATTTTACTGGCATTTGACACATTTTAAACAGCAACAGTACTCACAGTAACCTCCAAAGGGAAATATTCCTGAACAATATATAATAAATACATTGATTTCTAATAATAACCATCTGCCCTAAATCTTTTTGCTGACAGGTTTAGTTGGACCAAAGGCCCTTTTCACATCTACTTCATGACAGTTCCCATCACTACATAAAGACTTTGAAGTGCCCTAACGTGCAGTAAAATGCGAGATAACCTACCAAACTGTCAATATTTCTTCACTTCTAAAAGGAAATGCTAATGACACTCAAAGAGCTCAAGATGTAATGTAAGATCTGATCCAGCAGACTGGCTGATCTAACCAGCCTTTGCTTTGTAACGAGGATGCTGAAAAGCAAGCAATTATATGGTGAAGAGCAGAACTAGGTAAAAGTTTTTCACTGATATGACTGTAGGGAATAAACCCTTTTTATTCCAAATAAGCTTTTCTCTTGAAGTATCTGGAGTTTTCTGTACAAAATAAGAAAATTAACAATAAATCAGCACTTCAACACTATTTTCTTCTTTTTAACCTATCACTTTTTCTCTATTTGCTTTTTTAACATTAGAGAGAAAATGAACATGAATGAGAAATAAATGGTTGTTTAAAATCTGGACAGCATTCCACTAGGGTTTAATTTTTCATAGGGAAAAGCTGAGCACAAAAAATTCAGAGAAAGCAGAGTCTCTCTCCAATTGCCTGCAACGAACAACTGGCATTTCTCTACCAGCACTAGCCTGCAATGTAAGACTGAGAAAGGCTCTATGGCAGGAGAAAGTAGAAGCAATAAACAGAAACCCAGTCCTATGGTAAAACCCCAGCCCTGCTCACTGCACTGTACAACTTGAACATACTTCAAAGGAGCCAGGATGCTTCCCCTGCCCCCCAAATCACCATCTGATGGTAAGAAAAGATGAGGTGTTTCATATCTCCTCTGCCACGTAACCACCCAAAAAACCACCTTTGCAAAACTCCTTTGCTCCCAGATCCACTGGTGTCATTGACTACAGCTGCTCTCCTATTCTTTCAGTTTTTCAACAGTGTAGGAAAATATAACACATTTATCAGGGAAGGAATAGGGATCTGATGTTCCCCAGCTGTTTACTGCTGAAAGTTTACACTAGTGCTTTTCAACCTGTGGTTTGCAAAACCCTTGGGAAACACTAAAAACTCCTTTAGGGGCTGTGAAAGACAGTGAAAAACCTCTGCAAATCTCTTGTTATTCAGGCCAGATTCATGATACTATGTTTAACAACTCTGCTAGAAATTTTTTAGGGAGGCCACAGACTGTAATAGCTTGAAAACCCCTCACTGACCATATGCTTCCCAAAATCAGTAAAAATTACACACAAAACATTCTTAGAGTAATCCCTGATGACCGCCCCAATCCATCCTACACCCACCCACCAACATCAGCTGGTGCAGGAGCAGGCACATGTGATTTAGGGAACGTTGCTATGCTGGCACAGAGAACCCCATCTCCTGTGTACCTACAGCAATACCTCCTTCCCAACACCATGCAAAGGGAGACCTGTGGGCCTCATCTTTCATTCTCTTATCTCATGCAGCTATTCCTTATGCAGACACATTTCTGTATACAAATCCCATTATACTTGACCCTCAGTTCACCCTGTTTCCATTACAACGCTGTAGACTCAACCAGACTTGCTCCAGTGCCAACTCTGTGCTGTCATTCCTTGCGCAGAGTGGTAATAAAGAAATCACTGTTTTAAGCTGACAAAGAACAGATTTCTTACTAAGTAAACACTGATGTTTTGGTAGGGAAATTAAGTTATAAAATTGTGTCTACAAAGGGAGACCATACAGATGGAGTTTGTTAAGAGACAGCAATACAGTCAACAGTGGTTAATTCAATTGCCTGCTACTTATCAGATTTTTTTTAAAAAAAGGCTTATCCAGCTTTTGTAAATGCAAATGCAGAAGACCATTTCAAAGAGCCGTTGTCATTGTAGCTGGAGAGTGATGTACACACGCACATGGTCCTTCCAGGCCAAAGAACCCAGCCCTGCATATCTGCCGTGGCTGTGTTGGTGCCCAGCGGGTCTGGCGCTCACCAGCCTGGCAGGAGAGGAGGCCTGGGCACAGACAGCTCATCACCATGCCACCACCCACCAGTGGCTTCTGTCCTTAGGGCTAGGCCATGGCCTCACTTCTCCTGGCCACTGCTCTCACCTGCCTCTCACATCAATATCAGACACCCCAGACCTTCCTTCAACTCAGGTTAAAACTGGGTGCTAAGCTCAGCTGGGTAAAAGCATCAAGTTCAGTACCTCCAGTCCTCAGCTGACCCTTAAGTTATGCCAGGCTGACCTCAAATGTCACATCTAATTTCCAAAAGCACCAGGCTGACGCCAAGTTGCTGAAACTGTTTCTCTCCTAAATGCTCCAATGGCAGAGGCACAGCCACTCTTTATGCTCCCCCTTCCAGGGAACTGCAGCTGGGTTTGGGGTGCTGCCTGAAAAACATGGGGTTTTTTGCAGCATCAGTGCTGGCAAAGGCCCCCAGACATCCTCCTCACACTAACAGTTCTGACCTCCTGTACTGCTGATCCAGGAGCAGAAGCAGGACGATCTTCATCACCCCACAACCTCAAAACCCACCCCTCCTGCATCTCACCACAAACCAGTGTATGTGGCATTAAAGTGGTGAGAGGGACGAGACGCCCAGCCCAGTTTGTGCACACTCAAACTACGCAGAGCTGGGAAGAGATGGCTGCACGGGCAACTGCAGGTGCTCAACTCACAGCTTACAGCCACTGCTTTCCACAACAGCAGCCCAACTCTGTCTGAGATGGTCATCTAGGTAGTTTGAACACAACCTCAATGCAATGGGAACAATTTACAATGACCAGAGAGTTGTGGAGGGGTTCTCTGGAAAATTTTATCAAGGAAGATAGAGAACATGATTTATTTTTTGCATAGGATAAAGTTCACTATGGGATGCAGCGTGTAGCATGACGTAAAGTCTCAGGCAAGCCAAAAGGTGTTAACATTGTGTGCCCTTTAAATGAGGCAATTAGTCAGTAAAACAAGATGTGCTTAGGTTGGAACTATGTAAATAGCCTCATTTTATTAATATAAGGCAAAATCTAAAAAATATATATTGCTGGGCAATTAAGTCACCAAGTATTGGTTCTATTTAAAATTCAAGAGGAGGGATATTAAACATACTCAAATTTTAATGAAAACATTTGCATCAGCTTTAATAATTCAGCACAAAATGTTATTTAAACATTTCTCTCTGGTTTTGGAAAAGGCAAACACAAGGCCATTGTATACTGTGGTCTGGAAATGAGAAATCAGAACTGCTCAGGTGCAGTGGATTTCTTTACTCACTTTAGACAACTCAGTGGCAAACAAACCAAGCCTGGCAATCAAAGCTATGCTGTAATCCCAGTTGTGAGGTTTTCCATATAGTAGAAGCTTTTGGAAGTCACATCAGTCATCTTTTTGCACCATCAAGTATCACTTCCAGCCCAAGTTGATTTCAGTGGGGTATAAGCTCTTACATACCTTCATTGTAGGAAAATGCTGTAGACAGGATTTTGATAAAAAATTCTCCTATATTGCAGTTTAGTTTTAAAATAGAACTTAAGATCCTGCACTTTGCATGTTTTGGGTTTTTTTTTATTTAGTTGTATCAGCTGCTTGATTTGTTTAAATAAGCAAAGGATGTAACAGGTGAACATAATGTTGATTTAAAAAATATTTTATGGTTTAAATAATCTAAAGTATTAGTAGTAACCAAAGAAATTCAACTATCTGGATCTGAACTGCCAATACTCACAATTCTATTTGTGCATGTCACATTACAGTCCAGGAAAGCTGCTCACAATCTAATGGCAATGTAACTGCTCTTACCCAGCATGCAGCACATGTTTGGTACCCATGAAAACTGTAAGGATTAATACAACCATTCATGCCTACTATAAAAGACTTTCTAGCCAATGAAAAAAAAGGTACAAGAATGCACAGGCCATGTTCTAAGGTCAGTCATAGAATATCTGAGGTACAGAGCAAGTGCAGGAAGTTATACGGACCTATTGGTAGGAGATAAACTTTTAATTACAAAAATCCCACATGAAAGTTTTCATTCTCCTGTTCATGAAGGAGGACAAAAGTTTGACAAGTCAAAAATTATTAACAAATGCAGCTTGTGGTATTGTACACTTGGATTTTTACAGGCATATTTGTCAAGCTCTTGTAACACCTCCCAAGATGCCAGATTGCTGAGCTGCATGTCCACCTTCTAATTTCAGCCTTCAAGGAAAGCTTCTGAAAGTCTGCAATTTCATTTTAATTAAAGATTACCTCCTGGACACCACTGGCTCTTTCAACTGAATCTCAAATGCGACTGGGGAGTGCAGACCATGGTGCACTGTAGGCCAGGAGATTACTTTCAGCCCAGCTTTCAGCCAGTGACGATGGTAACAGGAGGAGGAGACTAGACTGAGACCTTACACTGCTAAGTAAGGAAGACTCCACACACACACCCTATGTGCACAAATCCTTACTGCACTGGAAGTTCATAGATCACAGCAATTTTGCTGGTGAATGTGTGAACCACAAAATTGCCCTGCCTGGGAGAAAAGCATCAATGAACACAGAGCTGGAAGAGTTGGGTTTATGAAACACAAAGTAATTAAGTCAATCACAGAAACCAGATCCTGGAAAATGTCCAGTTTGGCAACACAGTCAAAAACCAAATGAAGGGATAGGAAACCACTGCATCCACTGCAAGACTTTGGCAGGGAGCACAATCTGCTGCTTTTCAGTGCAAGATTATTATGGAATCTTCTGTCCCTCAATTTGTGCCATTTACTCACTGAGTCACCCTGGGAAAGGTCACTCACCCAATATGCTGTACCAGAGGGACATACCTGAAGCAATGGGACATCTGCACAGAAATCAAACCCAAGTCTCTGCTCACCATCCATCCTTATCAGAAACTGTCACATAATTCACCAGAAATGCAAACCCTGCTCTGCAGGCATCAAGCAAGGAAGAAACCGGGTTGACAGAATCCTAAGCTCCAGCAGTACATCAGGACTTGAAGGGAAAGAAGTTACAGCTCACAGAGCTCCTACCTTCTTCACATTTGGCAGAAGTCGTCTCTTAAACAAACAAACAAACAACTCTTTGAAGAGATTCTTATTCTTGTGGTAACACTCATCCAGGCACTGACAGGATTCAAACCAGACGTGGTTGAGGGAAGTCTGAAGTCATACCAGGTTTAGATCTCGCATGCCAAGAGAGGTCAAGACCTAGCCAAGCCTTGAGCAGACAATCCCAGGACATGGAGGAAGTGGTGTTGGTGGGAGAATGCCTTTCCCTCCAAGTCACTAGGCAAAGCCACGTGATGATGCTCTGGCGAGGAATATGAAGTGGTTTTCGCTGCTATCCACTAAAGCCCTCAAGTCCAGTGTATTTGTCCTCTGGAACCCTTAGAAGACATGACTTCTAAAATACCTAAGCTGGCTCAATTCCATTTGAGTGTCTTGCATTCTGGTCATCTCATATCCTGCATAAGGGTTTGAATTTCTCTGACCTAGCCTGAAAAGTGGTTGGATTACGTGTTTGTGTGCAATTTCTTTTCCAAAGATGGCTAGAAATCTATTTGACTTTGGAAGGCTACTATTTTGTCAAGTGAATAAAGTGGTTTGGGGTCTGCTGACACTGGTTTTATATGACTATTTCTCTGTTTAGAGACTTCTATTGAAAACAATATACAAACAGGTTGCAACTATTGAAGCTTCAAAATGTACTGGATAAAACTTTGCAGATACTTCACTGTCCATCAGTTCCTAGCAATACTTCTTACAGAGAATCAGCTGGGCTGGAGGACTAGGAAAAAAGAGAAAAATAGAAATCAGTTCTATATGATTTATCTCCTGGGAACCAACTGCAAAATCCTTCCACCTGGTCTATAGAAAATAGAGTTATTCACCCTGACTTGATCCCTGTAATGTACCAACTCTCATGTTGTACCTTGATCCCAAAAGATGTCATCACAAAATGCGTGCCTTGTAATCAGGGTAAAATAGCAGCAAAGGCCTCATTTTAGAGGTCAGCGAACTGAAAATGTCATTTGCTCCTTGAGAGTCTTTTCAAACCAACAGCACCAACACAGTCTGACCTGAGTGGTCAACAGTTACTCAAAGCAGCACCTCAAACACTGGTAATTCCTTGAAAATTTGGTCATCGTAGGAAGCAGACACTGGAATATTTTGTCTGCACAGTAACATGGCTAGACTCCTCAAAACTGGCCTGTTTGACACCACTTCTAGGACCTCTGTGATAATGCTGGAATCACAGCAATGCTGTGTGGAAGTAACCACCACAGCTCCAGAGTCCCTCTTCATTAAACCTGGACTTAAACTTTGCAAAAATCATCTAAAGAATCATAACTGAAGTCTTTCATGAGAATACCAGCAGATAATCCACTGCTGTAAGAGGTCTGAAGTTAACAGCCAAGTCCATATCGACACAAGAAAAATTACTAATATGAACTAATTTTGTGAACAGCACAAATACACCAGCAGGATTTAGTAAGCATTTCTATTCTGTGGTATCTTCAGAAGAGCACTCTCCTCAGGACAGCATGCGAACATTCAATAAAGTTTCTCTGAAGTCAACAGACCTAAACAGGCATTTCTAATTAATACACTCACACATTTTCCTGAATAGGAAGAGGCTTGAAAACAGTTCTTTAGCCCAGAGCACTTTCTATGTGACCCTCTGCATTATCAACTCATCTTTTAGATGACACTTTTCAAGAAGATACTTTTCAAGTATCTTCTACAAATCTTCTCCTTCTTGCTAGTCCTCATTAGATTGATCTTCCTTTAATTTACTGATATGATGACTGAATACATTAATTCCTTCACCTCCCTATCATTCTACACTCTGCTTTCTGTCATCTACAATGCAGTTTTCTCTTATAAAATATCATACTTCACTTGAGGGAGAATGAAAGACAGCCTATGAAATCAAGTGTTTTATCTCAGAGTGAAGACAAACAGTCTTCAAGTATGTGCATGTAAGAACATCACCCTAATGCAGCTGTAAGCTTGAAACTTTTCTATTTTTAATGTACTAACCACACTTGGGTAGACTTCCTCTACCAGTGGTACTTTGGGATGTGTGGTTACTCTGTGGGATCTTAAGAGGCTTTCAGTCGAAGCATTCAATCAGTAGGTACCATGTCCAGCAGCTGGTTTGCAAATCAAAAGCCATGTAAGTAGCTCCACAACCAACCTAGGAAAGTCTCTTTTGAAGGGGCAAGAGAAGGAATAAGACAAATTCTTCTCCAGGATGCTTTCACAGGATCAAAAGGAAAATATCTTAAAGGCCCTTACTGGATTTAAGAACGCACATTTACTTCCCTGAGAGACTTAAACTCAAAAAGCTGAATGTGACTGCATTTTACACAGCCCCAACATATTTTTTCAGTCTTGCCTGACTGTACCCAGGTGCTGTTATAAGTGACTTTGGCTCACGTGCGCAGAGTAGGGAGAGGTGTAAGAGAGAGACAGAATGAGTTGTGTGGAAGAAATAGCCCTGCTGCGAGGAGGCTCCACCTGTGCAAAAGAAACACTGGCACACCACTGCAGCCAGAGAAAGGGCAGCAGGCAGGGGTGGAGCCTAATTCTCACATTTAATCTAACAGCATGAGCTCAGCAGCAGGGAAACCACGATACAGGTCCTTCTACTGCCCAGGGGGTGAAAAAGGACAGCTCCTACCATGCTCCAAGGCACTCCCCCCTCCGACCAGTATCTGCTTAAAAAAATCATCAAAAGGCTCACATTCTCCTGGTTCACTATCAGCTACCACAATCAATTATATCAAAACCCAACCCCACATACGTCAATGAAGTTGAGAGCAGGGAATGCAGTAAACTTGCTGTTGAAGTGGAGCCTGGCCAACTGATATCATCTTAAGCTTGAATGTGTTTTTTCCATAGCACATCCTCCCATGAGATTTGCCATGTGCATGCGTCTACAACAGAGAGGAGACGGGGCAGGAAACATCCCCATTGATCCTGCGGGAGCTGCATGGCCTGGGCATGCACACTGGGCTCCAAGCATGCACAAGCCACCTCATTAACATGTCTGTGTTTCTTAACTCCACTCCAGCCACTTTATGAATTTTTAGGTACTTAACTCCTTTACTAGAGATGGCTTTATCCTGATTTTCAACAGAGGTTGGAGTAGTTTGACCTTAAATAGGATCCAGCTTGTTTGAAAAACCCATTGAGCCTTTGCATTACTAGCACTTGACAAGCCAGCCCTAAGAGTCAACACTATTTTGAAACCCACAACACCCACTTTCAAATGCTATTAGCCAGACCCAGTACACTGGGATTTATGATCTGAAATAACACAGGCACTTTTAAAAGTTTGACCCTTGAGAAATGCTCTAAATTTTAGCTGTCTATTTAATATCAATGGTGAAACATAAAAGAACAGGAATCAAGAGTCTCCAAGGCAGAAAATTGTGTAAAATCACAAATTCTCAAAATGGTCTGGCACACCGAAGAAAAACATACTTATGTGGTTTAGTGTCAGAGCCAGGGTTCTAGAAAGCCCGCTAAAACACACGCACTCCCATGGGAGTGATGTGCAGATCTGAGATTTGCCAGGGTAACAGCACCCAGTTCTGCAGTCTCTTTGGTTTGTGCAGATGTGTCTGCAGGGTGTCAGCTGCACGCAGGGTATCAAGATCCACAGCTCTGCCAAATAGGGTCCTTTCACATTGGTATTTGTCTTTTAACTTTTTCCCCAGCCATCTGGGTGGTCCAAGAATCAGACCCAAAATACCTAGGATCCCTCGAACCACATGTTCTAATCCCAGCAGAATTGACTCAGACCTTCATCCATCCAGGGTAAATTGACTTCCCTGCTCTTTGCTGCGTGGGGGGAACTTTGGATGAGATTTGAAAATTTCCGCTCTGTATGGACATTAAAAACCCTACATTTTTCTTCCAGCCAACATCACAAGCCAGCATTGCTGCCATTAGTTTTTATCTCTCAGCACCCTGTGTAATTTGCTCCCCATGGCCACTGGTAGCTGGGAATCCAGATTAACCAGCACCTGAAAAGTGATGTGCCGCAGGCTTCATTCCGCAAGCCAATGGGATGGATGCGTTTTGTCCATTTATCTTCACACACACTGGAAGGATTTCAGAGAAACACAGTGAAAATGAGGAGGCTGAGTGGATTGATATTTGACTATATGCTGCAGGCTGCAGCCTGGCCAGTTCATTAGAGCAGGGAGGAGGATATGACAACATGCAGCAAATATCTGGAGGGACGTGTTACACAAGGAGGTGTGCTAGCAGCAGGAGGGTGAAATTCAAGGAGAGAAAAAAAGGACAGTGGACCAGAAAGGTGAAATGCATGGAAAGCTTTACATACTGAGAAAGGATTTGCTACAGGATAGAGTAAAAGTTCAACCAATATATACAAGATACAAGACCAGGAGATACAAGGTGGAACCCAAAGACCCCTGTGCAGTACAAGAGAAAGTGGTACAGAGGAGCAGAATACTGCAACAAGTCTCAGCATCTCTTGTCTTTATACCGCAAGAAGCTGGTGAGAGGGGAAATACCATCTAGAGAGGTGATTTATTTAGGATTAAGAAAAAGAAGAGGCCAGGAAAGGCAGTGCTCCCCATTTAGCTGAGAGAAAACTTGAGAAACAAATTCAGAACAGTGGAGTTTAAAAGGGCAGGAAGTTGGCACCGAACATTTATCCATTTTCACAGATGCTGAAAGCAGTGGAGAATGGGCAATCCTATTGAGATAGCTTCTGAAAGACACGCACCCTCTGTTTAGAAACTCTTTAGAAAGCAGCAGGAAAAGAAAGTTCAAATAAATTTTTTTCCTAAAGCACAAGCTTAACAGCGGATAAGGTGGAAGCATGAAGTCACTTTTAATCTACTATAAAGTGAGGTAAGCAAAGGGATTATCACTTAAGACTCGCTGACATGAAGCTCTGGGAATGACATTTAAAAGCAATGGTGGATTACAGAGTGACATCATATTAAATGAACACATGCCAGAGGTTTACATAAAAGACCTCAAAGATCATGCTTTTGTTCTCAATACTAAAACCTCTTAGCCATTTTTAAACTTCTGGCAGTGATTAGGCTAAATTAGAGGTGCAGTTTTTCACAGCACCAGCAACTCGGTGGCCCAGATCTTCACTAGGTGTGAAGGGGCACGGCTCCATCTGAGCTCACCCAGGCCCCTCGCTCCAGCCCGATGTCCCAGCATTCAGCAACTGGAGAGCCAGCCCACACGTTTCCAAGCCCAATCTACATTTCATTGCATAGTTTAGTGAGTCTGGAACCACTCCCCTTCAGGTCCCCCTGGACTTCAGGTTTCAGTTATTCAAAGTACTCTGAAGGCTATTTAACTAAATGCACATGACAAAACTATCCCGAATTTAAAGAACAGCACAGATGTGTAAATCTCTCTCATAATAGAATATGCTTGAACATCTTTAAAAAGAGTCAAAAGAGAAAGCTGTGTGGGTTTGTATTTCATTGGTTTGGTTTTGGTTTTGTTTGTTTGCATTTTGGTTTGTTTTTTTGCGGAATAGTTTATGAGACAGGAAAAGCCTCAGGAAAAGCCTCCAGAAACATACTAGCCCTGATCAGTGTTCTGGATTATGCCTTCCCCGTTCTCCGAAGACCTGATCAGCCTGTCCTCCCACTGAGGCCAGATGTTAGGCATGTAGCTTCTCAGTTTCTGCACAGGCAGGTAGCGCTGTGTACCTCTTCCCTGGTGCCTGAAAATGGCTACAAGACCAATCTTGGAAACCAAAGAAATCTTTTCCTTAGCTCTCAGGCTATCAAAAGGGTGAATATTACTCTGACAACATTTTAGAGATGAGGAAAATAAAGCACAGATAGAATTCAAGTAATTTTTCCAGCTCCCAAAACATGACAGCCAAAGCCTAGTATTTCATCTGTGGTCTCTTGGAGATGGAGATCAAGTGACCATCAAGTATTAATCTTGGAACTGACAGTCCTCCAAATCACCTCTTGTAGGTTACCAAAGAGCCACCTCAAAGCAACAGACTCCTGCTAATTACAGATCAGGGAGAGGTTTGAACCAGCCTTCTGGTGGCAACCAGCCCCTGCAAACGACTGAAAACTTACACATTCTGATTTTCTTAAATAAATAAAAGAAGCATGTGGGAAAGAAGGGGACAGAATAAATTGGATGTGGGAGCCCCCAAACCTGTTTCCCAGATGAGCAATGTATCTATTTGGTGAAAGTCGTAAAACTTTGCAAAACACATAAGAAGGCCTCTCTGAGCAGCGCTTGCTTTGACTCCGGAGGGAGCTCGCTCTGTCTCCTAAGCAGCACAGCACCATCCATCATGACCTGCCAAAGATTTTCTACTCCAGTAGCAAAGTAAATATGAAAACACACAGGTTTTATTGGTATGTACGTTCTGTGGCTCAGCCGAGAGGCATCCTTGCTGCAGGAATGAGCATCACCAGGGGTCCCATCCCCATCCCGTGACGGGATCCCAGCTGCGGCCCCGGGACAGCGGTGCCCCACGGAAGGCAGCCAAAGGCACTCTGTGCACGCCTCGTAGTGCACAAAGGCAGCTCCCAGAGCACGCTCTGCAAACAGCTCCTCTCCTCCATGGAGTCAGGAATTCCCCTGGATGGAAGGGATGGCAGAGAGGCCTCAGCAGGGAATGGGGAGCACCATCAGGTGAGCCCTGGCAAGGTTCAGCTGAAGCGTGGTCAGGGCCACAGGGCAGCCAGAAAATTTCACCGCAAAACTCTGACACCCCTTCAATGCACGTATTGGAAGCGAGACCTTTCAAAGGATTCCTATCTGCAAAATTGATGGGACTTTGTGTGTGTTTTTGTAGAATGGGAACAGCAAAAGGCACATCTGTGACAATAACAAATTCCAGCTCTAAAGCAAGAGACAGTGGTGTTTCTAAAAGCAGTTATAAGATGATGATGATTATTTTTTGTATGGCTAAACAACATATTTTCCCTTAACCCCACTTGGCCTCCCTTGGCTGAATCTCACAAAAAACAACAAAGGAAAGAGAGAACCAGACTGGAACAGATATTAAACATGGAAAATCTTGGGTTTGACATTAAATTTGGCATATTTGTAAACACTTGAGACATAGTCTTTTTATGATGAAAAGTTTAACAGTCAACTCCTCTGCCTGTGAATCACCCTGCGTAAACAGCTCAGGAATATTTTAACTGGTCCTGAAAAAGTATTCTGTAATTTCTAACACAGTAAAAAGGAAACAAACTTCAACAGGGAGGGGTAATACAATCAGATAAAGAAAAATGGTGTAGGCTGGATATCAGGAATAATCTGTAATAATATATTAAGATTTCAGGGAAATGGAGGAATATCCTTGATTAAGTGAGATAAAATCCCTACCAGAGGGAAAATAAGGGCAACTCCACATTATTATGGAGATGGAGTCATCTCTATGTTTAGGTCTTTGGGACAATTCAGTCCTAATGAAAGCCATGGAATTTGTGATTATCAGCTCAGGGTTTGGGGTTTTTTCTACTATTTTTTGTCTGGACAGAAGAGCAACAACAATTATTTTGTTAATAAATAATGTCAGAACTGCATCCTAAAACACCACCAGGATGTTGGTAGAAAAACAAGGCTGCTTTTGTTTTTTACAGTGCATAATGCCTGATGGGTTTTAACCACAGTTTAGCAGCTACTGTTAAAAAGCTTCTTGCTGAGTCAAGCCTAGGCATGCTGTTTACTAGGGTTAGCCCCGAAGGCTCTTGCATTGGCAGGGACTTTTAAGCTGAGCTAAGGAGTTTTCAGTTATTTTTGTTGTGATTTAAAAAATAATAATAATAAAAAACAGGTAAAAAGCATGTAATCACCTCCCATATCTGCCAGCAACTTTCCTCTGGAGTTGAGGGCTTGGTCTTGCAAAGCTGATGCTGTCCCTTAGCTTAAAGCAGAGACCAGGCCCCACTGGATTAGGTTTTTGTGAAGAAGTTCACTAAAATACAAAATACCCCTTTTGTTAGAAAAGGACCTGTACTAACGTAGGAAGTGAATTTCTCTGGTTCAGCTTTGAGCCTGCACACACCTGGCTGACTTTTGCTCAAATAGTGCTGACCTACAACCAACAGCGAAGAGTGAAATTCTGACAAATCAATAAAAGCTGCATTGCAGAAAATACATGTAAGACCCACCACTGCTCTTCCACGAGCCTGGGCCATCCTGTGCTCTGGAAGAGAGTATCACAGGAAAAAAGATATGTGGCTCTGTAATTTGATCCTGTATCTCCAGAATAATGCAGAACCTCCAAATTTGTCTTCTGTCTTTTCTTAGCCTTTGAGTATTGTAGTATTACTGTTAAAGGAATGTTATGTTGTGCACCAATACAATTTCTTCATTCTGCTCTAGTTCTACATTCCTGAAATAGACTTCATCCCATATTCAGTTTCACTCCATTCTGCACTTCATCATTTACAGTGTCCACTGGACTCCAATCCTGCCTCTCCCTCTTATCCTCCATATTACCACAGGCACACTATTATTGCAATCCAGGACAATCATCTGAATAAAATAATTTGTTTTTCTAGACAAGCCAAGTGAACACCACAATTCTGCTGAATTGTTGTTAACGCCAAGAAAAAAAGTCCAAATATTAAAGATGTCCAAAAAATTCACGACCGAACAAGTAAAACTAACAGTAGTTGTACAGAAAGTGGGCTGTCCTAATGACTGGAGAAACACCAAAACAATCTCTAAAAGTAGAATTCAAGGAAGTCCCAACATAATCTGCTTCTGGAGATATATAATAAATCCTTAGTGGTTTAGAAGAAGACTCAAGTCCTGAAAATTATTTGTCATGCTGCTTAACAAGAAAATCACTGAGACACCAGGAATGACAACACTGAGGAGAAACGCAGGAAGTCTTTCAGGCCCGTCTTGGCACAGGGGTCCTATTAAACTCAAGTTTTTCAAATTCCCATCTGTGTTACCAAGCAAAGGGTCCCACAGGTGGCTCTGCTCAAGAGAGCCTTGCAGATTGAGCTCTCTCCAGTTGAGATAAAATAACGTATGTTCTCATTAGGCCAAATGCAAACAGTGATGAAGGGGAATGCACTGCCAGGTCACATCGAGCAATCAGGAAACAAACCTTTGACATAATGCAGCAGGCAGATAATAAGACCCCATAGTTAGCAACAAATGAGACTGCACTTAATTTGCCGTGCAACGTTCACATAATTAGATAAATTTGGTACCGTCAAGACAGCAGACAGGTAGAATATAGACTTGATGAATTGGGGGCTCTCTGTCAGGCACCCATCACATTAATCATAAAGCCAAAACTCAGTGACGCAATTTTTCTTCCAAACATTTGCCATAATTTTCTAGAGTGAGAATATGCATATGCCCTTGGGGTTTTCTTATGCGTTTTGTTTACTTTTGAAACAAGAAGGATTGATTTCTGCCCCACCAGGACAGAGTACAAACTTCTAGAAGCTCATCTGTGCCCAGAGAGTATTGAACAAGGCTGCCGGGAATGCCGTAATTCAGTTTGATTTCACTGGACAACAGCCCGAATGGGCTGGTGGCATAAATTGTCCAGCGTGTTGGACAAGAGCCATGCAATCACTGAGTGTGTTCTAGCCCAGGTCTACCACCATGTCTGGATGATTTCACACTGGACATCCTCCAGCGAGGAGGGTGAGCACTACGTTGTAACCTCCAGAGAAGAGACCGGAGGAGAGAGAAGAAAGACAAAAGAGACATAGAATAAAAAATGAGAGGAGTAAAGGGGAAGACATGATTTTAGGATGTTGGCAGATAAAATTTGAAGAGCAAAAAGGATTGAGACCACAGCTGCAGAGAATTTTCCCAATATGGTTGTGCCATAGTGCAGGGTACTTCTTGACAAACAGCCAAATGGAAGTGGCATTCCCTCAACCCTAAAAAATTGTCACAGCCAAGAAGCACTTGGCTGCTGAGCTTTGGAGGTTCTCCAGCCACAAAGGCACCTTTCAGTGCAGTGCCCAGGCAGCTTCAAAGAGGAGTATGTTTTCTCTTTAAGACCCGCAACCAAGTTTTCTCTCCCGTAGCTCGCAAGTTAGTTTTGTGAGAGGAGCTGCTGGGAAGGAGAGGAATCCCAAAGAAGAAATGCAACAGGTATTTGCCAACAACTCTACCAAAATAATAAGCAGGACATGCTTGGTCCACTGATAGACAAATATGGTAACTGCTAACACAGCAGACTATTAATGGTGCAGATGAATTGAAACCTGATCTGCCAGGGCCGTACACTTGGCCAGGGTCGATCAGCTGGACAAAGCCAATATGAAAAAATACTGGGGTTACTGGGGATATGATTCACAGGCATCTAGCATCAGTGGCAAGCTCTCAGTTGCGTTTTGTAGAAGACCTTGCCTCATGACCCCACCAACGAAACCGCTGTGGACCCCCAGTGTATATGCAGTGCCCCCAAACCTCCTTGTGAGGACTGAAGGGGAGCACGGAGTGGGGCACACAAATAACCTGTGACAAACATCAGAACATCTGCCAGCCTCTCTTCTAACCACTGTTTTGAATATCTCCCTCTTCCGTACATGCTTTATTAGCCAGAGCTCTGGCTTATTAACTATCTCCGAGCAAGTTATTATTCTGTCATTTTTTTCTACAACTTTTGCATGAAAGACCAGAACTATTTTATGCAGCCTCCCGAATCCCCCCCATTTCCTATATTAGCAACTTGCTTTGTCATTTCCCTTTGCACACAGCATGGAAGAAGTTGCTCTGCCCCTTTAAACATCCAGTCAAATTGACTTTCAGCCTAAAAGATGATGACTTGTCTTTTGGTAGGATCTGGGGGAATGCCCTATCATTCATTTCTTGCAGTATTTTGGAAGCAGAATAAAGCTGTAGTAGCTGTGGGGCTCCACAGATCTGGCTGCTGCTGTCTGCATTACTTGCTTCTCAGGGTCTGTTCCCTGCTCACACCTACCCAGAAGCAGCACAGCTCCACAAACAGCCCCTGCAAAGCTGGGTTAGCACAGCCCCTGGCCACACAGCAAGGATGCAAGAGGACTCCAGGGGATCAAATGAGAATTAAGTCATGAGCCCTACTTGTTCTTTCCTTGTTCTTGCAAAATGATTCTGGCCCCCAGTGGTTCCCCTACACAGAGTGCTCTGGCACCTGTCCCTCAGCCTATGTCTGAGCCCTGTGTTACAGTTGTGGGTTGAAGGATTTTGGGATGGCCACGGGACTGCCAACCCCATCACACTGCTCCTCACCTCTCATGGGAAAGGTGCATGTCAGGGACTAGAAGAAACACTTCCAGCCTCACCATCACTAGAACCTCTGCTCACATCCCTGCGGGTTCCATTTTCCTTGCCCTGATCAAAGCTTACAGGAGGTGAAACAGATCTCTCTGTAAACATCTCCTTCAAGACATCAAGAACTATTGAGCTGTCACATCCCTGGATGAGGAGATTAACCACAAACCCCTCTCTCAGGGTGTAGCCCCTGACCAGTCTCTGTGCTCACTGCTCATCAGCTGCCTCAGGGAGAGGAGGCTTTCATGAGAAGGTCACCACCAAAACCCAGAGTCCTACCCCTCCAGGGCGGACATGGACACCCCCATGAGTACCTGACTTATTAGTGCTTTTAGAAAATGCTACCAGCCCATTCAGGCTGTTGTCCAGCGAAATCAAACTGGATTACGGCATTCCCGGCAGCATTTTGCCACCATCCCCACAACTGGCAGGCAGGGAGGAATGGTATGTAAGGTCTCCAAAGAGAGGGAGCAGTGCTGGGTCTTTGCCAAGATGGTGACAGAAATGACCCAGGCAAGGAATGATGTGAGAAACACAGCGGGTGCAAAAACACAAGTCAAGCCTGTTCCCGGGACCTGAGCTGGATAATGACAAAGAAGCCCTATACTCCCATCCTGTTGCTATAGGGCATTTCTACCAGCTTAACAGAGCTGTAAAGCCCTCCTGCCAGGCAGGCCAGTATTGTCACTGGATGGGGACAATGAGGTGGAGGGTGGCCAGTAGGGCCAGCTTGCCAGAAGGGCAGTGAGTCCCAGGGACTTTAGCAGTGGGGTTCGGAATACTGCAGGTGGCTGACATTTTAGCGAGGCACGGGAGTGGAGGTGTAAGACTTACCCGTGGATAGCGTGGATAGAGTGAGGTTCGTAATGGTATCGTCCTTCCTGGTGGCGCATGTCAATTGGCAAAGGAGCGTGGAAGGCCGGAAAAATGTGCTGCGGCACTGTTATGGGGAATAGAAGAAAAAAAAAGGGACTTCAAAAACTTTTCCTTCCCTTTTAAAACAATTTCAAAGGCACTAAATCTCCATGAATTTCAGAGCAAGAGCAGTGCAAGACAAGGGGTCTTCATGATATCAGCGCTATCATACACCAGAGAAGTGGAATGAATAAATAATCAAAGTCATGCGGAAAAATCCTACATCTTCGACATAAAAGATCTCCAACAGGGTTTTTGACAAAGACAAGCAGCTAAGCGCTCTTTGAACTTGAGGAGATTATAGCAAGCACCAAGGAAAACTAGACTTGCAACGCAAATCAGACTCAACAGAGCCTGGTGGGATCCAGACCTGCATCGTCCCTCAAGCCTGGAGTGGCAGCAAACACTGTTCCTGAAGGTCTGTACACACAACTTGGAAATATTTACCTAAAAATATAACAGCAAGAGCAGCGCTGAAGCAGAATGTCTAGGCAGTCAGAAGAGGCTCAGAAGTGCCTACTGCCAGGTTCTGAGAGAGGAGCTCAAATTGCTCTCACTTGTAATCACTTGAGGCCCTATTTTTTATTCATTTGAGAAGCTTGTTTCATCTTTGATGGAAAGATAAAGTGGTCTCAAAAGGCAGCGAACACCTACATTGACTTATTAAATCTACAGGTTTTAATATTTATTATTGACCCCAAAAGTTAACGGCGAGAATATTTGAGTGAGTTGAGCTGATGGAAAATTCATCAGGTTATTTCTCCTCACCACCCCCAACAATACTGCCTGGCCGCCTGGGCCTTTCCTGCTAAAATTACAGAAGCTAAAGAAATAGAATTAGCAGAGCCTCCTCGATAGCGATACCGCACAACCGCAATAGCGATCCCGTACAACAAAATAGCGATCCCGTACAACCACCCTCTGACAGGGCTCCGCGCGTCTCTAAAGATGCCCCTTTCTACATTTGTGGCAGCAACCAGCTTCAAGATAAAAAGCTGGTCTTGCTCTGCCTTTACAAACAGTCAGAAGTTCTTCATTAAAGATTACTTAATATTGTTGCAGGTTTTACCATTCTTTCACTGGCTTCTTGGCCTTTCTGTCTAGCCGGAGACCAAAAATAAAACAAACCCATGCTCCTAAGTGAGCAATTCAAAACCCAGCTTGTGCTCGGTATTTCACTGTAACTTGCCTCCGCGACAGGTACCATCTCTCTGGAGACTGGGGAAGCACCATCCAAAACCAAAGTGTCAAGGCTTGGGCCAAGTCTCTCGCTGTCGCTCAGCAAACTTCAGAAATGCCAAACTCTTTTTCTACGAAAGACTTAAAATTCAGCCTTTTGCATCTGTGACTCCAGCTGCACCAGAGCTACGCCGACTCTGTGTGGTGGGGCTGCGCTCCGCTCGGGTCCGTCGCGCAAAGCCTGCGTGTAATCCTCATATACGTCTTTCCCGGCATATCAGCAAGAGGATCTGCAGCTCCTACTCCCATTGCAGCGCTCAATCCCTGAGCACAGCACGGCACAGGCGCGTCAGCCAGGCTGCTGGGAGAGGTGAGAGACTACACAAAAACAACCCTCCTGCCAACTCTGCTGAAAGGCGTTAAGCTAAGGTAGTCGGGGTGGAAAGTATTTAAGGCTCTGCAGCAGACTTGCTCTCCGTGCTCCAGCAAAGGGCTGGCACCTCACACTACCTGATACACTGGGAGCTTTTTTGCAGCTCGCATAATGTCAGGACACAGTAGAGTAACTGTTAACCACCTCCCCCGCTTCTGCCCCCCTCCCCTCCTCTCCCAAAAGCAGCTCAGGGAGAGACTGAACTTGGATCCTTCAGGATTCACTTTTGCAGGAGGAAGATTCACCCTTTAACTGTCCTGAGGAGGGACCATCTGTTACATAAGGACACTTGTAGGGAGTCTTCATTTTAAGAGGCAAAGCGTGTTTTTCCAGATCAAAAATACACCAGAGTTTAGCTGTCGCACCCTATCCCCTGCTCACAGAGCACAGTAAAGCCTCTGGTCTCCCCAAACCATGCTCAGCTCAAACTCCAACCTATGCTGGAAGACACCTACAGCTGCTGTCCTCCTCCCTGGGGACACTGCTGTTCCCTGGCCACAGCTGCTGCCACAACCTACGGCTGCTGTGGGGACCAGAGGGAGTCGAGCTTTTACATCATCGCATACAAAGCATGGTCACAAAGTCAACTGTCCCTTCACAGACATCCAGTGGCAAACAACACAAACACCTTCTCCAGCCTGAGCTCCTAGACTGGGCTTCCTGCAGTGTTCACCCCATATTTACGCTGCACAAATAAACCAAAAGGAGTAAGAGAACTTCTGTGGTCCTAGGATCAACCTAAAGTGCTGCTGGTGGCATCCCTATAGCTGAGGATTAGCAACCTCCCAAAGTAAGTTGGTCACTCTGCCTCTAATGGACAGGTCTGGGGCTGAGTTAATTCCCAGAGTGCAGGAAAGTGAGAGCTGACCTGGGCTGAAACTGTATGGGCCATCACAGCTGAGTTTTAATGATGTGGAGAGTCACCCTAATCCTTTGGCTGGTCCCCTAGGGCAATTTAATTTATTAATCATGATAAAACTACTAAAAACAGGTCAAACTGAATATCTTAAAAGCCAGGCCAGCTATGTTTTATTTTGTACCTATGCATTTCTACATGATTGATTGCTGAGATAATACTAGAAATTTTTGTGCTAAAAGAGTCTCTCCTTGTCACTCAGGAGAGCTGGGAAATAGAAAACACAGGCTGTTTGCTGCCTGGCCTCCTTTCCGAGCTATCTGTTGGTATAAAATTGACATCTGAAGAGAATTTCTCCCTCCTCACACCTCTGATTATTAATGGGAGAAAAATGTCCATGAACTTCCTCCTTCTCACTGCACTCTTAGCTTGTTTTTAGCATTTCAACCTATTTTGCCCATGGGAAGCTCAGCAATGCCTCTGCCTTGGGTATCTGTTTCACACTCCCAATTGTAACCCCACCATGCACCCTGTGCTTTGCTGCCACTAATGGCAAGGGAAAGGGTTGGTTTTTTTGACATCCCTTCGCAACATTCCCCTTCATGACCTCCCCTCTGTTTCCCTGCCTGGGAGCACCAGCCAAGCCTACGGGCCCCAGTGGCTGGTGCTGTTCATTTTTATTCTCTTCCAGGTGCTTGGTCAGAAATAATGAATGGTTTTATAGGCAATCAACTACCAATTCATAAACGTCAGCCTGGCTCTGCTTCTTGTTCCCACCCCTCCAGAGGAGGACTGTGAGCTGGCAGCAGGACAGCAACACACGCTGTTAACAAAGATGGATGTTTTACACATACGAGTTAAAAAGACAATTATATTCAATTACTTCAAGTAAGTTACGGTGATGTATTCCTGAATAGCCACGGGAAGGGCAATATGATGATTAGGGCAATGAATTTGCCAACTTTAATCTAATCAAGGCAATCTTTTGTTTAGCATTATCTGCTTTGCAGTGGCAGAGGATTTACCAAACCCAAGCAATCTTTGTAGATTTAACCCCAAAGCTGCCCAATTAGAGCTAATGATGATTGCTTTACACAAGAGGGAGGGAGATTTTAGTAGGAGGCCCGGGGAAAGCTTTTCCCCTGGAAAAGGTTGGGCTGTACCAAGGATGCAATACAATACTCTGAGGTGCAAAGGCATGACACGGCACCTCCAAAAGTCCCTAAGCACTCCAACCACAGATAAACTGGTTTATTTTCTCTGGTTCCTGCTGAAGGAAGAGAAAGCCGAAGAACACATCAAAAGCAGCACGCAAGGGGCAGGGACAATGAGAGAACAGCGTGTTTTGCACAGAAACAACCCAGTTCTACACCAAGTTGGTGAAGCAGGGCGGCAGAGCACAAGGCACACTCAGGAGGCCCCACCTTCCACCCCACCGGGCTCCTGCAGGAATGTCTGCTCCGCAGGGCCATTTGATAAGGGGGAAGACGCTGCTACCTGTCCCCACTTGTCGGAGCCGATTTTCTGGCCAAGGTTTATGAGCAAGACGCGGACCTCCCACTGCTGTGTTCTCATCCCTGTCTATTCAAAGGCCAGCCAACCCTCTGGCTTCAAAGAGAAAAGATAGGAGGCAGAAATGCAAGTTTAAAGGGGATGTCCGTTTACTGAAAATCCCAGGAAAGGGAGGGAGGCATCAGAAACAGCCCTTATTTGAGCATGATGCAGGCTTTTGATTATCTCTACAGATAAGTCTGTGCTTCAAGAGAAACAAGACTGCCTGTATGGGTTTGAATAGTGAGCAAAGGAGCTGTTTTGACATCACTCATAGCAGAACCTTTTTTGAGCTCAAAAGTGAGAATTAGGAAGGGTCTAGCAAGCTTTTTTTATTCCAAATACTTCAGCTTACACACGTTTGCTGAAAAGAAAAAAAAAAAAAAAAAGAAGAAAATAAATCAGACCCCATGGCACTGAAATGGGTTTCGTTTGCAGTTTGCTTTGACAAAAACAATTCAGAAAGCCCTTGGGAAAGAACTTAAGTTGCCACTTGCAACTGTGGTGCTGCAGCAAGACTGGCTGGGAAGAGGCCCTGAGAAGCCCCCCGCACACCCTTGGTACCACACAGAATGTACTGGGCTCCCCCTGCTTTATCTGATGCACATGTGAGTTGTGGAGGCCACCATATGGGCTAAAAAATATACAGCTTTCCTATGGGTGTCCAACAGTCTCCTGGGGGAACAAGCAGTCCAGCCTGTAAGCAGGCTTCTCTGCCATCAGAAATAGTGCACAAATATTTTGCAATCAACAGTGAAAGTCATTCATTGAGGAAAATGTAAAATATCATTGGATAATTCAGTACCTGTCATGCTTTTCTCAACAAATTTGCAAAAAAAAGGATTCCATAGAAATTGATATATTATAAAAGAGGAAACACAAATTCTGATTTCTTGAGATGCTTTTTGGTTTGATTTCCTATGGAGCCAATGATGCATGGGACACAACTTTCATAAAGGGATCACAAGATCCCTTGCAAACAGTAACAAAGCTTCACTTCTCTTTAGGAAGGGAAGAAAACATGCATTTGAAAAACAGTCCTGTTTTTTAACTCAAGAGGGGCTGAAGCAGGCTAATGTAAAATAACTTGCACAAGTCTACACAGTCAAAGAAGAGCAGGATACCAATGAACCTCAATCACAGCAGGCAGAAACTTTATCAGCTTTATCTCTAAAAAGCTTCAGAGCCCTGGGGTACTGGATTGATTTGTGTTAGTGGGCAAAAAACTTTTCCAGACACCAGCTCACACTCTCCTATCACTGCAGTGTCATTAGAAGCTGTGCACAAGCAACTGACAGAAAAAATGGGAAAGGGATATCCCAGAGGATGCTTGTGAGATTTCACCAGTACTTCCACAGGTGAACTGAGCTGTGCTGTCAGAGGCCAAAACCCTCTTACTGGGGAAGGTGGGATGGCACCTGATCTGACAAAGCAGCTTACAACAACTTTTGTTTTTTTTTTCTCCCAGGTCCAGCTTCTTTGAAAAAGATAATAGTAAAACAATGGATATCTGCAAAGGCCCTTCTTGCTGCCCACATTTGCTCCCAGATGTCCAAATCTCACTCTTTCTCAAGAACAAGGTTAAGGTACAACAAACATGAAGTGTTCTTCACTCAGTAATCTCCCAGGGAAGCCCAAAGCACCATGTCAGAAAGAAATCTTAGGCAGCATTAGTTTTTCATGTTCTACGTTTAAGTGTCCCAATTTTACTCATCCACAGCATATATTTAAAAAGATGTATCTTGGCATCCAACAAGCACAGTGGCTGTGAAACAGCAAAGACAGGCCCATGCTTTGTTCCCCAGCTTTCCTGTGGTGATTTTCCTCACATCAGAGCTCTCCTAGAGTTGGTGAGTTCTGAGCATCCCTGGACAGTCTCAGTGTGTGAGCAGGGGAGGCAAACGTGGCCTCGAGCGACTGAGTCTGTGTGTGGCTACTTGACTCCCTTTGATAGTCCCTCCTGGGCGTTTCACTGTTGTATTTGGATGGCCGCCCCTCTGGCAAAGCGCTGCAGGACTGTAGGTGTCGGCAAGGGAGATGTTTTTGTGTTTGTGTGACGTCCCCAGAATAATGATCTAGCTGTTTAAGTGAGCTGAGCGAATGAATGAGCACAAGAAAAACATCTTCACTGAAAGCGCAGCCAAAGTTAATGCACCATTAATAATGGTCTGGGTGAATGATTGGAAGGGATAATAGGCCTGGGGTCAGGGAAGGTCTGAGACAAAGAACAGGGAAAATTGGGTCACAGAAACATGACAGAGCAGATCACACTGATGCGTCCGTGGGATTCTCCTCGGATGAAGTCATATACCACCATGCAGAATATTAAGGGCTTTGCAGGGACAGCCATTCCCAGAACCACCACTCAGATCAATATGGGAAGGAGCAGGAACAGACACACAAGGCTACAGTAGCTGCCTCTTAGTCCCCCTTTGAGAGATTGACTTTAATGTTGTTTAGCTGCTTTGTGAAATACACCATATGCCTCCTTCAAAAAGGGATACTTATGCAATGGCTAATTACACCAATCTGAGAATTTTCTAAGCATAGAGAGGTGTCTGGGCAAGTGTGTCTCTTCCCTGAATGGCAGCACTATTCATTTCACAAAAAACAGGTGCTTCAGCATCTCTGTTTTTCTGTCTCCAAAACTGTGGAAGGAGCTGCAACCCCTACTCCTGCCCTATCAGCTGCCTGTCTTCACAACACTAAATTACTGACTAACCTCGCTTTGTCAGAATTTCTCTTCTTTAAAATGGAGATAATAATACCTCCCTACCTCAGAGGTTTGGTTAATGTTTATACAGCTCTTTAAAAATGATGTGGTAATTAAGTGCTCAGTATTATTATATCAACTTCTATAATGATTCCAGCAGACAGCCCTATAAACAGGGCTGCACCATGCCTACTTTCCTTTTGTTTGGCTTGTTAGCATTTAGTTTGGTTTTCATACAGCATACTTCAATTATTACTGGTTAATTATTCTGTTGTTTTATTACCTGCTCAATGGCTTTGACAAAAAAGAAAAGAGGAACTACACAAGAAGAATAATAGGAAATATTCATTTTGGCCCACTGGGAACATTATAGCAAGGAGAAGCAGGAGGCAGGCCCCCCCACCAGCTCACCTGGGGAGACCTTTCCTGCCCCAGGCACTGCAGACCATTTGAAATACATCCAGCCAGCTGTTGCCACCCAAAGGGATGCAGAACAAGCTTTTTCTTCTTATAACAAAACTAATGGAGAAAGATGGTGGTAGCCTGATTTACAAAACTATGTTTTTCAGACAATGTATGTGAGGATGTTGGAGAAGACAACATGCTTAGTTTAACGGCAGGCTGGGTACAGCATCCCATCCAGATAAGAAATAAAGTTCACACAACTAACTTCTGTTGGGCAAACAGCTCAAGTAATGGTAAATGCCCTGTAGGAGAGTTGGAAGGAGAAGGGGCCTTGCTGGGATGCAAATATGTGAAAAGTAAACAAGAAATACTAAAAACCACATTGCCCCTTTAGCTATAAAATCACAAAAAATAATGCCTTGAAAAGCATTATTGTACCGACACCTCAAAGCACCTGCAGGACAGAGTCAGTGTGACCTCACACTCGGAGAAGTTGGGGTGCAGTGAGAAGCATAGAGAGGATAAGGCTTGTCTCTCCACTGCAGTACTGCTGGAGCCCCTGCATGCACCTCAGTACCACAGACAGACCCAGGAGCCACTGGGTTACACAGACTTCGCATGCACATGTAGGCACTTGACGCAGAATAAAGCCCATTCCTGGGTTACCTGCACCAAAAATGCCATTGTTAAATCCATGAAAGATGGCAAACATCTCCCTCAGACACAGCAAATGGCAGGATGTCTCCCTCCACCATCCCAGAGGGAACTGGCTCTGATGCAATCACAAAAACCATCCGTCCTCTTGGGGATGGCCCAGAGGAGCTTATCCTCCTACAAAGTTTATTCTACTGATTCAGCTCAGGTGGAAGAACAAAAAAAAAAATTCATTTGAAGCTGCTGAAGGATGCCCTTACCCATCCCCTGCCTAGGACCCAGGCACTGCTGGCACAAGGCAAGCACAATCACGGCTCTGGTGGCCGTGCAGGCGGGAACACATCTCATCCCGGCCGGGCTCCGGAGCCGGGCAGCGCTGTGAGCCGCGGGCTGTGTCCGACAGCCGGGTGGGCAGGCAGGGAGAAGGCTGCCGAGCGAGCTGGCTCTTGCAGCTGGGATGGGGCGAGATTAGATCAGCGAGCTCCCCCCGCAGCCCCGTGGCCGACTCGAGGCAACACCGAAGGAATTTGCCCATAAATTTCCTCCCCACCCCAAGAAGGAGACAGCGCACTTAAATGAACTCAGGCCCTAATGGAAGTAGGATATTCTCATTCGGCTCAATGTCTAACCCATCCTGAAGTTCCTGGCAGCTCCACTCAGCTCTCTCCCATGCAGTGCCTGACCTTTGGTAAGGGCATTAAAAATGTCCATCTTTTCCTGGGCAAAAGAGACGGAACAATTACAGTGAGGCTAAAAATGGCCTTTCCCTCTACATGGAAAATTTATATTAAAAATTGAAGAGTTCATTGACATTTTCCATAAGAACACAGAATTGTCATTAAAAAAAATCAAACTCTAAAATTCCTTCGGTGCTATCTACATCTCTGAAACCCATCATGAGGGGCTTTCCTGCCTCATCCACCAAAGGAGCAGGGACAGCTGCTGCTGGAAGGACAGGAGGAGACCCCAGGAACCTCTTCATCATGCTGCCATGCAGCACCCAGCTTTGCAGCACCCTTCTTGTGTGACCAAAAATGGGGCATTTCACTTCTTGGTGAGAAAACAAGTTTTCTGAAGCCTGCTGCAGTGGGAAGTCCTGAATTTGGTTGTGCAAAACAGGCTGTACCCAAAACTTTTGAAAATCTTAAAATGGTGTGGGGGGATGAATACATTAATATATTCAGGTCTACAGAAGTATTTTCAAACATTCAGATTAGCATTTGTTCATGAAGGCAATGCATTAACTATTATTCTACAAGAATTCCTGGGGTCTTCAGGTTACTGATAAGTGGCAGCCTTAGGGGGACAAACCATTATTATTATTATACCTCTGGGAAGAGTAAATAAGATGAAAGCAGAGCTCTCCTGCGGCCAGGAGGAATCCCACAAGCACAAGGAAGTCCCGCAGTGGGGTGCCCAAACACCAAATCTCTGATGGCTTTTTGAGGAGCAGTAATTAGAAAAGTCCCTTGATCAGCCTTGCCTCCACCAGCCACCTTCTTCAATCCCAAATAGCTGGAGCTGGGAGAAGCTTTAAGGCAGAACACTTTTTCATCAGTTAATGTTTTACAGGTAGCTGCACCTTCTGTAAGAAGCAGCACAGAAAAGATTAAGATGGTTTAAGATCTATTATATTTTAGACTACAAGAACATGGAAGTGATGAAGCTGAAATGCCCTGACTTTATTTCAACAGTATCTGCTGAAATAGATTTGAAAGGGACTGCTGAGCATTTGTGCTTCCTGGAAAATTAAAAAGAAATCAAAATTGCCTTTCTCTGCTAAATAAGCACTGAATTCTTTGTGACACAATGAAATCTGAAACAGCAGCACTGCACATTTCCATTGCAAAGGAAACCCGCACCACTCACACACTGCTGCTGGAGAAGCTGCAGGATGCCAATCCCACCTGGGACGTACCAGTCTACCCACCATACCTGATCAGGAGTTTCTACATCCATGCTGAGCATTTCCAGAGTGAAACTTTCCCACTAGCGCTAGCTTTGTATTAGCTGGGTAAGGTGATATGACCACTGAAAGGCAGAAAAGAAACCCAGAAGGAAAGGCCTAATGCAGCTTATTAATTCCACAGGTGAGCTGCAAATGCTGAGAGTCTTGAAAATCACTTAATTGCCAGGCTGTCAGGCCAAGATGTGTTTTGAGGACGTTGCCAATCTGACAGTTATTAACAAACAAAGAGGCCACAAGCCCTGACTGCACCGAGATCCTTGTTATTTCTACTCATGTGCCACCTCCCAACAGGAAGTACTTAATAAGAATAATAATATCCCGAAAGGCCAACCTACGGCAGTGCAATTAAAAAGCTTTTCTGTCTCGCTTTGAGGAGAGGAAAAAAAAAAAAGAGGGGGAAATTAAAATCAGACAGGAAATTCCACTAGAACAAGCTAGCTTATGTCCTAATAACACAGGATTGTGCCAACTCTTCCAGAAAGTAGAGGAGGGAAAGAAAATAAAAGGGGGAAAAAAGGAAGAACAGAAACAGAGAAAGAGAAAAGCAGCCCTCTAGACTGACTCAGATCTGAGGCTACATTGTGGTTCGGCTGTGGCTGCAATTCTAAAGGGAGAAAGGCAGCACAAGCAAATAAAAGGCAGTTTGCTTTTCAGAGAAGTTGCTGTTATATGATGTAACTCTTGTATGAAAGCACGGCCACTGCTGCTTTGTTGAGAAAAGACACAGCCTGATAAGCTCGAAGGACCAGATGGATCTTGGGGCTTGTTCTCTCCACAGCTGCTGCCGGAGAATGGAAAGAAGAAAAAAAAAAAAGAAGAAGAAAAATCCCAACCAGGAAGGAAGAAATCCCAGCACGCGAGGGGCGGGCAGGGAGGTGGGGCAGACCAGATGGTGGTTCAGCTTGTGCCTGCCTGGACGGGCAGTAAGAGAAAAATCAGTTTGTAAAAACTTCTATGAAAACTTACAAGGAGAAATATTTTCCACAAGTTGTTATCATCCTGCTCCCTGGAAGCCAGTAGGATTCAGCAACCGCCAGCACCTCCAGCTGATCTACCAACTTCCAAAAGAAGTGGGCAAAGAGGATTTGCCCCTGACTTCTCTGGGACCAGGCCAACAGTTGACAAACCGTGCCTGTTTCACAGTAAAGCTCATTTCATAGTGGAACACACCTTACTTCAAACCAGCTGGTGAAACTGGAATATGTGAACCTCAGCTGACTGCCCAGAGTATACCCCACTACCCCCTGCCTTTCTCCCACTGTCCCCAACACCTGGCTGTGAGTCCCCAAAGTCCTCAGCAGGACTTTTTTTTTTTTTTTTTTCTGGGTATCCAGGAGAGACAAATGCATGTGATGCCTGTGCAAACATGGCCCTGACAGCAGTCCTGCCTCCTGCTGTAGTGACTCTGGGGAGCAGAGAACCAGAGCCTGAGTCCATAGTTACCTCAGCATGTAGTTCAATATGGCTCAGGTGTTCCTGGAGCTTGATTTTACATCTGAGCTGTTTTCCTTCCAAACTTCCAAAGGAGTTTTCCTTGGTTCCCTGAAGTGCAAATGCTTCAGGTCACCTATAATACAAGGCTAAATTGTGTACTGTCATTAGATTGAGGCATTACGGGAGAAAGCACTAACTGGCATTTACGACCAGGAGGCAGCAGGAGCACCAAATGACACTGCTGCCCTCAGCTGCTTCTGACCTGACCAAGCCCAGGATCTCTGTTGGTGAGATGTGGAGGGACAGGGAAGTTGAGCAACTTCAGACTGGAAACCACAAGACTGGTGGAGTACCAAAGGGCAAGGCAGTAAATGAAGATGGAGGGAGAGCACATCAGCTATCACACAGCACCTTCTGGACAACACTCATGTGAGCAGAGCCCTGACCATGCACCTTCCACTCATGCAAACAAAACCTTATTGAGGAGTTTCATCCCAAGCCACATTTCTAGGAGCAGATCTACAGATGGAGATGTCTTTTAGCTTTCACGCCCCCTTTCATGCATTCACACCCCTCCCCTGAGGTGCCACTGGCACTCACTCAATTGCACACTGAGCCAGCTCAGGGAGTTCATCCAGTTGAAAACTAATCACCTAAAATTTTATTGCAGAGGGTTTGGCTGGATCAGCTCCCTGAACCAGTTTTCCATGAGATCGATGGTGAAGAAAAAGCAAAAGCCCTCAGGCTGCTGTTCAGCAGCCACTTCCAGCCCAGGCTGCCATTGAAAGCATTACCCCTGACCTCCCTTGGCCACTTGTCCCCACAACACAGCACACCCTATTACGGTGGCCGGGATTATTTCTGTGACTGAAGGGCTGACTGGACTAAGGAACACATCTCAATGAAAGATAACATACCCCTCTTCAGCAGCTGATGCTCACAGCCCAGCTTGCAGGTCCTGCTAGGCACAGCTGCTTCAACATGGGCTGACTAGCCATTGCTAACTAAATACACTTCCCCAAATCCATCAGGTAGCACGCTACGAGCTGTCTGCTCAACCAGCCAACACAGCCTGCAGGAGCTGGAAAGCTGTCTTGCAGAAGGAAAACTCCCAAGCAGATGCCTAAATCCTGTGAAAACTCAGGTGCCAATGCCAACAAGAAAGGGCATGCCAGCCCGCCCTGAGCACAGACCTACCTGAATGGTCTCTGCCACTGCAGGGCTGCCTGCTGCTGTGGTGGGGACACCTGTACTACCTCATGCCACAAAGACTTGCTCAATCTTTCAGGACAAGGCTGTGCTTCAAATTCAGCGCTGGCATTTCGAGCCTCTCTAATCCAAACCACAGGAGTCAGTTTGCTTTCTTTATGCATATGCTCCTCCAGGCATTAAAACAAACTGAAATCAAACTGTTCCTATAGGCAATGGCTTGAAAAATTTCCCCTTCGTATGAAAGGTCTGTTTATATAATTTGTAAAATTGAACAGATCGAGCCTGGAAAAAATCCTTGCAGTGTCTGCTGTGCATTTTGACCAAACTTTTTGCTGGAAATAGAAGAAAAGATGTCCGCTCTCCACTAGTTGTGATAAAATTTCAGGGCTGGGTATTTTTTTTCCTTGCACTTATACCCAGGTGATAAGCATCTAGGCAGCCTTCAAAGAAGAGTTTTGGGAGCTTTCATGCTCCAGGACACCAGTCCCCAAAGCAGTCCTAGCTGATAAAGACTGAGAGGATACTGCACGAGCTGGCTTTTAACCAGGCATAAGGCAGCCTGCTGCTCTTAACTAAGCACAAGGTCTGATGAGGAGAGGGGTGAGGAAGTTATCTGTTTTACCCAGCTGTGGTTTTGGTGCAGGCTAATAACTCCCATGTATCATCCTGCCTTCGTATGAAAATTTTCCGACTGGTATTAAAAATGGTCCCAGTGCAGTTTGCAGCAGATTCTCTGGGCAGCTCATGCAAAGTGCTGGTTGTTAGCATGCTGCTTGTGTAATGAGGGTGCTTAAGACTGTAAGGGGTCTCTGGAAGGTCCTTAAGAGTGATTGCAGTTCAGGAGACTCACCCACCTGGCAACACGCTGATTTATAGCCTGCTCAGTTAATAGCCCTGCTTAACACAGGAGTTTGTCGAGATTAAGTAATTGCCTGAAACAAAAAGTTTATTATCTTTAAGTCTCTGCTGATGAATGACTGGGTGTTGGAAGAATCATGTGAAAGATCATCTGTGATTCCCTCCCACTTTAGGGGAGAGGGAAAAAAAAAGGAAAATATAGTAAGGTTTTAAAAGACAAGCTCTTCCAAAAGCAGTTTGAAAGCTCACAATGTACACTCAAACCTGGTCGTGGTTACAAGGAGGGGATTTCACACCTAGGGTGCCATCTAATAAATGTCTCAAGTAAAAACAGTTCTGTGATGCATTTTTCCCCAAGTACTGCAAGTGTTTTGTAAACATTAATTAATACCACCCCTTGAGAGATAACTGATCCTGTCACACAATAATAAGATTGGGAATAAATCAAGATGCAAAGCCTGTTTAGTTTCCATACATAGTGGCCTTTCGCATCCTACAAAAATCTGGAAATTTTCCCATCTAGGAAAGACTGCAGATAACTGCAAAGTTAAAAGATGCTGCATGCTAAATTCTGCCACAATTATTTCTCATCTCCATTTCCAGATGCTTCAGCAAGGTTAATCAGCTTGATTAAGGTCACACACACTTACACTGCCTCATGAAACTGAGATCCAAAGTGCACCAGAGCACAGGACTTTGGGACTTGCTCTGTTCCACCCCCACCCCGAGATGAGCT
Source organism: Pyrgilauda ruficollis (assembly GCF_017590135.1). Taxonomy (NCBI): domain Eukaryota; kingdom Metazoa; phylum Chordata; class Aves; order Passeriformes; family Passeridae; genus Pyrgilauda; species Pyrgilauda ruficollis. The sequence goes on from NW_024524377.1 coordinate 9,741,251, forward strand.
GCCTGCCTGCAGTGGGACTCATGCTAGGAGATCACACGATCCAAACCTCTCCTCCTTCATCCCTCGTTTTCTTTCCACCCACGAATTTTCTCAGGTGGCACATGAGCACGGGAGTTTGGACAAGGGAAAGAGGACTGACAAGAAACCCCATGTCCACTGCAGCCACTAAGAAACATTCCCACAGCCCCAGATGTCAGACACACTGCCCCTCCTCACATCATTTCGAGGCCTTCCTGCAATAAAATGGGAATTGGCTCCAGCTTTTCTTAGCACTTCTCACATTACCTTTTAATCCAAATACATATGGTTCAGGGAACACTGAGAGACTTGCATGAAAGGATGTACACCAAGAGAATGCAAACCCTGGAAAAAAAGGGATTAGATCTGCAAGACTCCCTTGGCCCCAAACATGTGCCCCCCAATTCCCCAGTATATTAATCAAGAGTCTGATGAGATTCCTTTTGAAATCCCCCAAAAGATTTCTGTAGACTTCAGTGGCTTTTGGATCAGGCTACAAACTCAGAATAAATCATAAACTGGCTACATCTGCCAAGTTTATTTCTTTCTTTTCCAGGTTTCAGAACAAATCCATTTTACTGCTGGGAAAAAGCAGAATGAAATAACTGACAAGAGTTCAAATATCCTGTATCGCTCCTCATATTAATTCAGTCAGTCAATCTATCCCATAACTTTGGGAAGTGAAGCAGATTACTTTGGCCAGATCAAACCACAAAACTGTGCTGCTTCGTTTATGTGCAGTTTATTATTTAAGGCAACCTGTGCAAACCCCTTTCTCTTGGGTTAGAAGTGACAATGTGGGGGACTAAAAGAGAGCCTTAAGCTAAGCTACAGTTAACCAAAATACATTTGCACTGAAAAAACCTAATGATCACCACAACCACCTCAGCCCACAATCAATTTTGGTGAGTCTCTCTTATTAAAAAATATCTGACCTTAAAGGGTACTACACAAAAAGCAAACACTTAAAAATGTGACCCAGATCTCTGGAGCTTAATGTTTTGCATAAATTTGGATGGGTTTATTAATCTGTGGTTAACGTATTGCCCTTTTCTTCTTTTTTGTTTTTTTTTTACTCTATTTATCACTGATAGCAAATTCCCCATGCATAAAAGACCTCATTACACTTCTAAGCTGGGTGATTCTGTAGCATGTCTCTCTCTCACCGAGCAGACAGAGCTGTTTCCCCATTTTCAATTCAGAGCCCGGCTGATGTGTGCTGATAACTTCAAGATACCTGGAGAGATCTGCAAGATGGGGAACTTCCTATGGCAAACAGCTTCAGATATAATTTAGGGTTTAATTTATTCATTCATCACCTGCTGAAAGCAGCACTAGCACTGGCTTTGAGTTGAAAAGCCACTGCACAATGGATACATCATCATACTGAACTTTTCTCTCATTTTCAGTGCCTTCAGGAAAAACAGCCAGACATCCTGACAAGAGAAGACTCTCAGATTTGCTTGACCCAACGCCTGGAGCCCCTTGTGCCATTTCAGGATGGGATCTACACAAACACTTGTGAACTGGGCCCACAGACTAGGGTAACAGCAGAAATGGGCGTATTAAGTTCTTCAGAAATGCAGTAGTGGCAGATCAAAACATCTGTGAACACTGTGTTTTACTGACAACACTCTTCTAACTTTGAAACAGGTTCTGCTATCAGGCTTTTAGTACAAGCACTTTACTTTGAAGTATGTACTGTAATTCTTGCAATTTTACTCCCAGCTCTGGTATTCATTTGGCTCAGGTTACTTCTATAATTTATCTTCCCACTGGAAAAATTCAGCTTGTAATACACCCATCCAGAGTGGTACAGGTATATGCACCCTCTTTCTGTGCCCCTCTTTTATCCTGCATGATATTTTCAATGAGAAACTTTAAAGGGAAAAAATTAAAAAAAAAAAAAAAAAGGAAGACGTTTTCAATCCTAGTGATGCTAGCTCTCAGTTTTTCCCATGAGAAAATCACTTAGCACTTCTCTGGCTTGAGGTGACTCATTGCTGCTCGCCTGCTGAGGCTCCGTGCTCCCCTCGCGGTGTTTAACCCAGGCACGTAACTCGCCCCGTGTGGTGGGTGTGTTGGCATTTGCTAATAGGCTTCCTGGGCTGTCACCTGCATGTGATGGCTGAGACAAAAGCTTACGTGATGATTTCTGTTTACAGAGCAGTTATGATAAGCTGACATTTGCCTCTAGCTGTTGGGTTTGATAACTCAAACATGGCCTACATGAGCGCTCCTGTGAGCTGGTGACACTCTTGTTGAGAGTGGTTTTAGAGGAACTTTTCCACTTATGCTCTTGAAAATTATAAGTGAATTTCTAATGCATGTGTATGAGGCTGCACTGACAGCTGAGGAAGCTGTAGGGCCTTAATCTCTGCACTCATGTCTTCACATGTCGTGTCACCCGTGCCACCTTGCTGGCAGCGGTCAGCGCTCTCACGGATGCTCAGTTTCCCAGCTCCCAATCTGAGGAATATTTCCTTCACCCAGCCCCACAAATATTAGTATAAATACGTCCCTCAGATGGGGCACCGGCTGCCTGGGAGCATCCTGAGCAGCAAAGCTGCAGCAGCAGATGCCTTTGAACACCTAAATGAGCATTTTCCCAGCACCAACCCTGATTTCACAACTCTTCACTTGCAAACAAACAGCCTGTGTGTGCTCAAAAGGAGAAGGGATCTGGGTCAGGGACTGAGGAGCCAAAGAAACCACACTGAAAGAAGACTGCTTTTGTTCCTCAGGGAACAACAGTGCCAGGTAGGCACCAGCACGCTGAAACATTGCTGGGGCTGCTGAGGAAGAAGAAGGAAAGAAAGCACCAAGATAAACTCGTGTTGGCATCACTTGGGTTGTCAAAGCCACAACTGGTGGAGGTCATGGCAGACCTAACCACACTGGTGAGTTCACAGTGCCCTATTCCATTTCTCCAGGAATCAGGTGGTACTTATCCTGACACATTTGCTTAGTAAAGAAAAAGAAGAGGTGTAAGAAACAGAGCAAGGGAAGCTGTGATGTGAAGGAAAGGGATGACAGGCTATTGCAGCCACCTTTCTAAACTGCTAATTGAACACCAATGGCCACAAATCACTATGGCTATGTTTAATTATTCACACTCATCCCTATGAGATTTTCAGTTACTTGGCTGGCCAGCAAGTGTGTTTGCAATTTTCCAGATTGCTGGGTTCTCTCCATTTCTCAGAATGCATTCTTCTCTCATCTTCTCTTGACTTTATCTCATCTAGTATCAGGGCAAGCCACATCCATAGCCCAAAAGAGTTGCCAAACACAGCTTTGATAGTACATACATGTGCTAATTAATATTATTAAACTGTTGCAACCACAGCTCCCAGCCAAGAAGAGACTTCTAGAGTATAATCCAAATCACAGGTACTCCTAAATCACCTCCCCTGGCAAATGCCATGTGGTTGACATACAGCTGGGAAATGGAGGCAAACTGGTTAATACATTTTCCTCTGATTCAAATGACTGTGTGATCACATGAAAGAAATCTGTTAGCAGCTGGGCAAATAAGGGAAATTAACTGTTGTTCACTTTCAGCTACGATATGTTTCTTTTTTATCAGAATCTGGTCCTAAGAAACCATTAATTTGTTATTTGTAAGTCAAGTGTTGCTACATTTGCTTATGTCCTGTAATACCGTAGTTTGCAAACAGTTTCACTGATTTAAGGGAGCTGCAGCTGTGACTGGATGGCACATTCAGGCTTTGGAAAACAGCTCTCAATTCAGGAAAGTGATGGTGCATATCCTTATCTCCAACACAGCATAGCTATCCCTCTTTTCACAGCCTGAACTTTCAAGTTACACAACACACCCCAGTCATGCAGAGGTGGTGAGAGAGGCATGGCCAGGTCTCCATCCACCCTTGTCAGGCACTCTCCTGTGCTCCAGCCTTCCACCCTGAGTCAAGAGGAAAAGACAATTCTGCTGCCCAAACTGGGACACTCTACATTAAACCATCATAACTGGAAGCATATCTGAGCTGTCAAGGAGGCAGAAGAGCAGAGAGATGATGTGCCTTGAGAAAAATCAGGACTGATCCCTCTCCATACTAAGTAAACTTCTGAGACTCTGGCTCCCAGTGGAAACAAAATGACCATTTTTATCACCTCATCTCATCCCGGGTCTGTAGAGAAATGAAAGGCGAATGCAGTGACTGCTAATATCTTTAGCCACATTTACTGAAACCTTTTGACACCAAGGCTATTTTTATTACCTAAGTGCACTATGCCTGTATCAGGATGCAAGTTTTATTGCTTACAGTTGAGCCTTGCAAAAAGCCTTTTCCAATAACTGTCTGTGGCAAAGATATGCCTTAATGACATAGGGAGAGGCTACAGTACCTCCTAGCACAGCCTGGCACTAAGAGCAGCGTTAGACATCCCACACACCTCTTCCCTCCCACAGCCTTCACTCCCCTGCAGAGCTCTCTGTGCACCAGGGCTGCGCCCAAAATCACCTGCCTTGGCCAAGCAGCTGGACATGTCAGAAGTGTATGCACAAAACTGGAATGAAACACAGCTCTCTACAAGTTTTGCTTGGCTTTTCAAAACAGCACAATAAGCAGATTTTACTACTTAGAAGTGGATGGTACATTCAGCCTCCTCCTCCTCCCGACCTCCTGACCAGAAGCTGCAATACCCTGCGGTGCCCAAGGACCTCTAAGCAGCTCCACCAGGTCAGACAAAGCTCAGGGTGTCCCATCTCCAGCAGTAAGATGGGAGAGGGCCAGAAGATGCCTACCATCATACTCTAGAGTCTTCCCCCCAGGCAATTTCCCACCTTGGGTCCTGAGCCAGAGATGTGCCTTCGTATTTAATGGCCTTTCAGAGGTTTCCCTTCTGAGCGCTGCCCAGCAGCAGAACAGGAGAAAAAAGGCTGCCTTAGTTTTATAAGAATCTCTTAACAACAATACCACTGCCTGCAAATGGCTTTAAAAAAGACTGGACAGAAATCTGTGCATATGTATGTACACCCCTTAATTTTTAAATTTTCTTTCAATTACATGGCATTCACTTGTCTGTTCTTTTTTCCTGGAACTGCTGACTCTTTCAAATAGTAAAATGTATCCCAAGCAAACAAAAGTAGTTCAGAGTGATACAATCTTGGTGTCTTACACCCTCAGAGCATAGCATGCAACACCTATATTGAGAAACCAGGAACTCGAACAGATGCAGTCAGACTGCCCGCGGTGGGAGACAAATAATTCAACCTTTCATCACTCTCTAATCCCAGGAAAGATATCAAGGTTAAACTACTGAGAAAAATATAGCGAGTGTTAAGCAACATGGATCTCTCCCTCAAAAGGCATAATTAGTCAGGTAGCCATGGTCACCCAGCTCAGGAATTTGAACCTACAGTAATTTCTCTCTTCCCAAGATGCACAACCCAAGTAGGTGCATTCAATGTCTGCAGCCACGGCGTGGGTTTGGTGTCAGCTGCTCGCTCTATAATTGGCCCTTTATTGTGAGTTATCACGAAAGGCTCCAGGCAGTCCCCACAGACCTTGCCCTTGATCTGGGTTAAGATACTTTGACCCATGATCCTTTATAATAAATGATATCCCCCTGCTGAAGAATGCTGCCTTCAACAATATAGGCCTGCCCTCAGGAAATGGGAAAGGAATTTTCCTATAAAGGCAGATTAACGAAATTCCACGCAAATTTCATGCACTTTGAATAATCATCTGAACCGTGACGAACCAGCTTCCCCTTACACAGATCCTGCTCCAAATCTTTGTAGTTTGAAGACAAATTTAGCTGTCTCTTTCTTGGCTGCAAAGTGTGTTGTTTTTCTTGGACTTGGCATGTCAGGCTGAGAGTGGTGCTCAGGGCAGCTCGTACCCCAGGCTTGGCTGCTCAGCAGACAGAAAACACCACCCAGGCACCTGTGTACTCATGTGCAAGAATGGCTGTAATTTGAAGTTTATACACAACCCAATATTCCCTGTTGAGCTGGGAAAAACTCCAGTGCAGGGATCAAAGAGGATTTCTTCTTGTGCTGATACCCCCTCCTCCTTGGCCCAGCTGGTAACAGAAGCAGTGAAACCTTCCCTCCTGGTACTTTCTTCCTCTGTTTTTGACAGCTCATGAAATTCTGGGTTTGGGACAGGGCTGTGCTCAGCAGCTGCACCACCTGCAATGATGGCATCTGACTGAGGTAAAGTCACCCACCAGTCGTTCTTCCCCAGGCATCTTCCTGTGGGGCAGCTCTGAATGTCCTTCTCTCAATATTTTCCTTTTGCTTAATTTCTGGCCTCTCTAAACAGTCTCCCTAAACATGATGACAATAGGTGCCTCACTTTTCCATCCCTGGGCACCTCTCCAGTTCCTTCCCCAGGGGTCTTCCCAGCTCTGAGGGTACCAGCATCCATCAGGTTCCCCATCAAACCCCTTTTCCTAGGGACATCGTCCAAGGCACATCTCCACTACCCTCAGGTACCCCAAAGCATTCCCCCTACCAGATATGCACCATTCCTCCCCATACCTTCTCCCTGATGGTCAAGGTTGTTTCTGCCTCAGCACTTTTGAGGCTCACCTCCTGCATTTTGATCCTTGAGCCAAAGTCCTCAGTAAGGCATGGTATTCTCACATCCTTCTGCTCACCAGAGTCAAACCAAGAAGCAGCAAAGGATCATCTACTTTTAAATTTTAGTTTCCTAAAGAAAATTGTTTATTTTAAGGGATATGGTTGTGTTAGACACAAGCATTTTTTCCTAGAGTGGTGTGTAGTGATGGAATCCCACGGGACAATAAGAATTTTAAAGCATTAAATTTTTTAAAAGATACAATACAAACTATAACAACTTTCACTGTTCCTCCACCAGTTTATATAGAAATATTTTCCTGGTACTCATGAAAATATCAGATGAGAAAACCTTCAGTTTACAAAAAGAGTCTTAGGAGTCTTTCACACGCAGCAATGTTAATGAGACTACAGCCACAAGGAGTGAAAGCACAGGAGAACAGTGTTTGTAGTGTATATACCAGCCCTCATGTGTGCTTTCAGAGCAGGAAGCAAACAAAATGTTTTGCCAAGCTCCTGAAATGGTATGATGTTAGGATAAACTCCTGCACACCTTTACTTACTGGAACATAAAAAAATGCAAGTAACTATCAGTTGTCATTAGTACAGCTAAACTAGGTGATATTCAAAAACAATGCAATCTTCCTGGCAATTACCACCACAATAAAAGACAGAGGGACAGTTGCTCTGAAAAGGATGGCACTTCCTTGATTCAAGTAAATAATTTAGAAAATTGATATCTTTTAAATGAAAAAGTTTAGGAAAATTGTATTGCAGTTAACAGCAAAGCAGACAACAGCACACTAACAGCCTGACATAAAGTCTATTGAAATCAATGGGAGTCTTTCCACCAACTTCATTGAGGTTTGGATCAAATCCTCCAGGAGAATGAGCTATTCTGCAATATCTATTATTACGCACTGTTTTGTCCTGGTAATTAGATGCCGGGAGAGCGCAGTGCGATTGTTTAAGGCACTGATCACTCACCCATGGAGACCCGTGTTCAGAGCCTGGGTGGGTTGAACTCAGAGGGGCTGCAGATTCCCACTGGCGCCTGTCTGCATTCCCAGCCCCACTGCTGCTCCCAGGTAGACAAGACAGGAAAAGGCAAGAGAAAGCAAAGGTCAGGGCTGAGCTGGCAGAAATGTGGTGAGCCCCTGCCCAAAAATACCTGGTTCCTGCCCTTCCTCCAACTCCTCAACTTTCCCCATGCACCATCACGCACGCATAATATTTTCAAAGAAGTGGACAGCCAGCAGGTCTCAGGTCTGCACAAAGCAGCTCTGTACAGCCCCAGGCATTTCTCACAGTGCACTGAGCGTCACCAGCATTACTGACTACGCAGGGAACACGACTCTGTGTTTGCATCTTGTTTCTAAGGTAAAACATACTGCTCCTTGGAGGATGGGTTTGAGGGAAGGACTTCAAGTCCCCTGCAACCAAAATACAAACAGAAGGGGTAAACCACGCAGAGAGGACTCCCACCATGAAGCTATACATTTGGATCACTATGAATACAGAACTCCATGCCATTAACAGCCAACAGAGAAGACAGTACATCCTGAATTCTCAGAGACCAGTATCACAAAGCTCTGCCTCTGCAATGAGGCTCAATGCAGAGAGTGAGCAAAACTGTGCTCATCAGTTAAAAAAAAGAAACCAGGCAACTAAGGAAGTTCAGCAGGTTGTGCTGGGATGAAGACAGCACTACAGGTTGCTAGTTCACAGTCTCTTCCCATGGAACACCTGCAAGCCACCAGGTAACACAGAGAGGATGCAGGCAACAATGATCAAACACGTTCCCTTGCACAGTTCAAAGCCTATCTGTGTGATAGGCACTGTAGGATGGTGCTCACACTAAAAGGATGTATCATTTCAGAAAATGACTACAAATTAATGGAAGAAAAATCCCGTGATGCCACCTGGAAATCAGCTGGTCCTTGAACTGCAACATTTGCAAGGCTGTGAGAACACCACCGGGAAGCTGCTTCCGCACCTGCACTGCAACTGAGCGCTCCTGCTTCTCTGAAGCTGGAGTCAGAGGTAGACAGACCTTGACCTCGACCTAAGCTGCTGCTGCTCCTGAGCTAAGTTTCATGGATACCCTTCCCTGACACAGCCTGGCAGCATGTGGAAGCAGTGGGGAGGCTGGGAAGTGACCAGCCTGGCATTAATGACAATGCCTGCTTGTGTCACGTCTCCCTTACCCCCAATGTCTTTTGTGCAGCTAAACATCCGAACTAATCTACAGCTGCCAGTATTTCCAACAGTGGGGAAAAAAAATCAGGTGAGGAATATTTCCAAATGCCTGCAGCAACTGGGGATCCTTCCCTTTTGCTATTTTCTGTGTTAAGCGTGGCCTCTTGCAATCCCCAGCTCCCAACCCCAAACTATCTTTTGGTCTGGGAGCTGGCTCTTCTGCATCAGCAAGAGGTTACACTTCAATCCCTGATATTCTGGCAGAGCTGATGGCCTCAGATGTGCCACTAGCTCAGATGCAGAGCAGTTATCATGCACCACGCTCCACCTAGAACGCCTGGCTATCTCTCTGCCACTGCTGGGCCTCAAAAGGCCAGGACACCAACTCTTGCCTTCGCCACTCCCCATCTCAGATGTCACAGGTTATTACGAAGACATGGTAGAAACAGTCTACAAGAACAATTAAAGCAACTGAATTAACTGAAGGTGTTTGGATGAACTTTGGTCACGTCAGCGTGGAAATGCCCCCACGGGCAGCGGACTAGGATGGATCCAACAGGGGAACACAGGGCCTGGTGTGGAGCAGTGCTGCAGAAGTGAGCCCCGTGCAGCTGAAAGTGAGGCCTCCCTCCCTGCGCCGCTCCGACATCTTAGAGATCTGCAAAAGCTATTTGCAGTGAGAGGCTCACTTGTAAAACATAAATGAATACCAGCTGTCCGGGCAGGCTCAGAGGGCAGCCTCCCTCCTTGGATGGGCTGTGGTCCCAGGGGAAGCCGGCCGGGCTGGCAGGACGTGCCTTGTCTCTCCATCCCAGGGAGACGCACAGGCAGTGGTGTGGTGAAAGGACAGCAGTGTTTTCCTCCTGAGGTGTCGCTTGGTAAGCAAACTAACTGCTTTTTCCCCTCAGAGGGGAAAACATAGTTTTTTTATCATCCCTGATTTTTTTTTTAAATACATTTCTTTTTAACCTTGAAAACAAATCCCATTTTATGTTACACATGAAGAAAGTCTGAATCTTCCTCACTGCCCCAGAGACCCGCTTTGCATGCACTCATCCACTGCTCTCCTTCAAGCACTAGCACATTCCTGCCCTGATGCTGGGTTCCAGCAGGGTCTGCCTCTGCATATCCCAGGACTCCAGCTGGGTTCCTCTGCCCGTTTCTTTTTTTTAAATTTACCTTGGAAATAATATTTCCTGGCAACTTATTAATGCCCTTTTCAAGGCTCAAAAGAAAATCCAAACAGCAGCACAGACCAGAAGCCAAGCGTCTGAGCAGGGAGAATGGTACCTGCTTTATACCTAAATATTTATAATTTGCTAATGCTGCCATTAATACTTAGTTTTATTTTACTTATGTGTTTTATCTGTTTAAATAGTTACTTGGCCTTCCCCATGTTAAAACATCAGTGACTTTGGCCACTGTTTCACTCTTCTCACACTGACCCAACAGACCTGACTTTGATTTGTAGGTTTTTTTCCCTGCTTATGAGCAAATGCAAACATGCAAAAGACAGCACTCTTTGCTCTTGCTGCACCTCAAGACTTTCACAATGACAGTATGGTGGGACACCAGGCTTTCCCAGCTTCCCAAAGGGGCAGAGCAAGGCCCATCCATGTCAGGGACAGCATCCCAGACTCCAGCTGCTCTGGGCACTGGGGTGACACAGCCACAGAAATACACTGCAGTGAGTGTGCAGGGCAGTGTTCAAGTGCTGGCTTTAAGCATTTGCCTGCTGGGAGTTTTAACCTTCAAAATTATTTGCAGGTGTAAATGGCAGCTTGCAACCCTCAAAGCCCCATGTTGAGTGACAGCTGAATCCTGATGCACCTGAAGGTTTTTGCACTGGAAGGAATCAGAATAGCACTGAGGCAGGTCTGAATGGTTGGCTGGAATCAGCAGCCACAAGCCAACCTGAGCGAGTGTTGCTCTGGGGCAGAGCAGGGCCGTGTGTAGTTTGGAGCTGGTGTGATTGGTTTGGTGCAGCTGCTGGCCGAGCCAGTGGCCCTGGGGGAAGCAGGAGGCCAGCAGCGAGTGCCCAGCCAAGGCAGCAGCCTGCCAGCCCCAGAGGAGCTGCAGGGCTCACTGCCACTTCCATCCCCTCGCAGCAGAGACCTCAACAACTTGTCTCACTTGTGTCCTCAAACCACGGTGAACCTGAGGTATCAGGAATGCTAATCGCTGCTCAGCTGAACATTTCCCTGTAATAACCTTTAATGACTCTGTAATTACTCTTTAAACCATTGACTTTGCAATCATTTTTTAATTCCCCTTTGCCACATCTCTCCCTGTGCTACCAAGCTGGAAGGCTGAACTGTAAGTGAATATTAGCCCGCTAAGGCGAGGGCTGTACCACTGCAGCTGTGCTTAATGCGAGGGCTTTGAAAGAGTTTGGAGGGCAGGGGGAGGGGAGGGAGGAAACAAAAAGCACAGCAAGATTTTCCCCAAATTGGTTTCCCTCAAAACAAAGCCCTACCACTTTGCTAAGCTGCTTTGGGGAACGTTTGGAAAAAGCAGGGATTCCTTAGCAACTTGCTCCGCTAACTCTGCAAACAGACTCCTGTGCTGCAAGCACTGATTTTCAGCTGAAACAAATACTAGAAACTACATAGTGATAATACAGGGGGAAGGCAAGTCCCTCGCTGAATGAACTCAACTGGATCTGCCCCACTGGAAACCAGTATTTTGGCGGAGGGGGGATACAGAAGCAGTAAAAGAAACTTGAGTGTCCAAGACTCAGCGTGAAGCCAGCACAAAGCAGGCAGGAACGGGCAATTTCTTTTCAAGCCTTCGCCTCCAGGAACAATGGCCCTATTGCAACCACCCTTTGCTTTTCTTCCCGTGATTAACATGCAGCCCATGTGGGAAGAATGGGAATTTATTCTGCAGTTGAGATTCCAGAGGTGCTATCGGGTCAGGTGGCTAATCGTTAAATCAAACTGCTGTCATCTTCATTCAGGTCCTGTCACCCGGGGCCACATTATTACTTGGGTTTATGCAAAATAAACAGCTTTGCTAAACATTCCTCTAAAAGAGGGTCAAATAAAGAAGGGAAGGAGGAGATACACTACCGACATCCAGTAAATCCCGCATTCCCTCCCACCCCTGCTCCAGCTCTGTCCTGGACTGATTAGAAGGGGATGGGGGAAGGAAGGTTTTCAAGTTTTTAAGCTTTTGTTTTTATCAGCATGCCATTTTTCTCTTTTCTAATTCCACTCAAGGCTCCTTAGTGAGTACTGTTAACTTATTCTTGTCTGGGTCTGGCTAATTCAGTTTCTTTCTTGAACTACATAGACTTACAATTCTGTATTTTCTATAGGTGAACTCAGCCATAAGAAATCTCTTATAACTCCTCCATAAAAGACAATCTCTCAGAGGTTTCCTTCAAGACACATACAGAGATGCTTAATGCAAGGCACTCAGAAGGAATGTTAATTGCAGTACTGCACACACACATTTTTGGATCAGTGGATTATTTGGAAATCTTGGGCTTGCTGCTGTAACAGGTAGCTGAGAAGAGAAGGTCTGCTGAAGTGTTTCCCGTTACTAATGGGCCAAGGCCTTGTGAGGGAGCAAATGTACTGACTAGCATGGTGTGGTAGAGGGAAAACAGCATGGGATTTTGCAGCAAGAAGAGAAACAGCATCTCCAGCCTCTCTTGCATCACTCTTCTCACAGCTTGGCTTCAGAACCCATTTTCAAGGACAACAAATGCATGGATCCAAATACTGCCTCATCTCAGTTCCTCCCACCACAGAGCACCACAGTCAAGGACAATTCACAGACTGGCCCAGCTTCATGCTCATGAGATACGAAGTCCTGGCCAATCTGCACAGCAGCCTGATGTCCCAAAAATAGCCAGACAGAATGTATGACTGTCAATGCCAAAGAGCAGAAGTATTGTCCTAGATAAAGGAGCAAAATGATACCCATTTTAAGTGAGGCACTCTCCTGTTCCAGTTCCTTCAGACCAACAGCAGTCAAAAAAACTCAAAATAAACAAATAAAAACCCCCAAAACCAAAGCAAACAAAAAAACCCCAACAAAACAAAAAACTACAAAAACAAAAAAAATTACACACCAAGAAAAAAAAAGAAAAAAAACCCAAAACAGACAAAAAACCCTAATCAAAAATCCCCAAATCCCACCCTCATGATTAACATTCGTCTGCCTTGAACTTTTAAAATATGTTTTTGTTCTCTGTGGCTTGTTGATCCCCGGCAAAAAGTCAAAACTGGGATTAAAACTGGAGGGCTGTAGCCAGGAGACTGTCACTTCTAGTTTCTCTTCCCTCAAGGATTAAAAAGTTACTTTTAATTAATGTTGTTTCAAGATGTCAGGCCTGGCGTGGCTGCCCCCAGCGCTGTTTCCAAAGGCTGCGTGAGCGAGGAGAGCGTGCTGCAGGCTCTTCCCACACTTCCCACAATCTGCCTTTTGTGGCACGCGCTCCCCCAGGCTGGCACACATCAGCTGTCCTGGGGTGTGATGTGCCTGTGAAGCCGGGGCAGGGTGCCCCCGTGGTGGGCTTGGGTGGGCAAGGGCAGGTAAACTTCAGCTTTGAAATACGCTCACACAGCACGGCTGTGTGCAGGATGAGCTCCGGCGTCTTTTACAAAAATATTTTCATTGCCTGGGCTCCCCGGGGGAGATATTGATCTTGCCCGAGCACCGAAAGCCTGTTTCATGTATGAAGAAATCCCCTCCTAGCCCAAACATCAAAACATCTAAGCATGAGTCCAGCTTTACAGAATTATGCCTGGTTATTCCTGGACTGTACACAAATTGGATGCTAAACACACACCAGGGCGTATGACTAACACATGTCGCTTCCTTCCTGCATGCTCTGGCAGCAAGTTCAATTGAAACAGGACTGTCTGAAAAATCCTGCCCCAAAAGGTCAGACACAGAGTGTCTCGGTTCTTCTGGTGTTTCACAGAGAATCTGGTATGAGGGAAAATTACGGCAAGCAAAAACTGGAGCACAAATGTGACCACAGCCCTGACCTCTGATTGAAAATGCCTCATTGCTAGTTCAACCACAGGCAGACAGACATGATTTAATCCAACTTTTTCACTCCCTTTGCTGCATGGAGCTCACTCGCACTTTTGCTGCTCCTCGGGGGTATAAAACTTTTTTTTATCCCCTCACGGTAGCCAAGGTACATACGCCACAACCACCAACTATGAATTTATTCAAGGTGCGCTTAGAAATTGGCAGGGCTAACCAAATGTGGAACAGTTTAAGATGCCCTGGAACATTTTTACATCACATGTCCAAGGAATCATGTATCTGTTGAGGCATTTGGGGAAGGAGGTAGTGCCAAAAGTGCTGGGGAGCTCTCTAAACAAATACTCGTGTCAAGTGGAAAGATCCCACTCCCCAGAAGGATAGGCAGACCCAAATCTTGAACTGCACTTCCCACCACCAACTGAAAACTCAGTGTGTGGTGAATGGAGAGGTTCCACTGCTCACAGCCAGGGCAGCTGCCAGGAATTCTGCCCTGTCATGGCTGGGCCAGCATCTCCCTGGCATGTGGGGCCACAAGGCTTTGAGGGCAAGGTGAACACCTGGTGCATATTGGCCCAGACTGCCTCCATTGCTCCTGTACATGACACAAGGAGCACCACTAGTGCTTCACAGACAAAAACATGAATAATCTGGTCACCTTTCACCTTTGCATCATCTCGCTGGCAGAGGAATCAACAGTGAGAGCTATTGGAGCAACCCATTTCCCATCCTTCACCAGTGGGAAGCAAAAGAGCCAAATCTCACCAAGTGCTCAGGAGAGGCAGGAATCAAAACCAGACAATGAATGGAAAGACTGAAAAGCACCAGCATGAGATTCTGGTGGCCCAAGAACAAGATATTTGAGTGCTCTGTGAATAAAGACCAGTACAAAGTGTTTGCCATTAAAAATTTCCACAAAATTACATTTTTGCTCTATTTTGCAGGGATTGTACATAACAGGAAATAAGCCATATAACTTGTCACCCATATAAGCCCATCCATTCGCAAGCAACTGCCAGTAAGCAGTCAGAAAGCAAATTATTACAATTAAAGCAAGTAAGCAAACCCTTCATTGCTCTGAGATAGGCAGCACAAGAAAACTTACCTCTGTGCATAGTATGGAAAGAAATGTTCATCAGCTTTGGATCACCTCCAGTGAACAGGAGGATTGGAACCATGTGACCACTGTTTTAAGAAAGGGAAAAGGCAAGAGGGGGAGGGAAACCAGAGAGAGGAAGAGTGCAATAGTGATCCCATTAATCTATAGATTGTTGAGGGTCGACATAATGAGTCTTGCAAACTGGACCAAGCAGCTCTGCAAGGCATTATTGCTAGTAAATAAATCACTTAGCAGGAGAAGAAAATGCATGTATAAATCTTCTGTGCTGGTAGCAGACATGTTTCACTAGCAACTACCTTCTGAATAACATGCCGAGAAAGCCAATAGAGAGAGTTTGTGAATGCATGTCCAAAGCTTCTTAGCAAACTGTCATATTGATCTAGCACAGCCTAAGGAAGCCTAAGAAGACTCAAGGAGTTTGGGCAAATGCTTGTATTAGTGTTCCTTTCCTCTTAAGAGTTTGCTGAGACGGCACTTCAGTGTTTCCCAAGTAGTGCACCTCCGACCCTGGCAATCCATCAAGTGAATGCAAATTGCGGACCAGACAAAACCAGGCAAACAGCAATGCTGCTTAATAATAATGTACTCCCAAAGAGAAGGACTTCCTCTACAATGATTGCTGTGTACACATTTAAACTAAACACCCAAACTTCTTATTAGCTTCATCATGATTTGTGTTTTTGTTCCCTTTGAAATGCTCCAAAGTAAATGGTACAAGTTTACTCAAGGCTAACCTCAAACAGTAGGCTTTCTGAACTGTGCAAACGAACAAAAGTTGGGCTATATATAGATGGCCCACATTTATTATAAGGCCCTTTTGAAAACCAACACCCAGCAAAGTAGAGCTAAGGAGCATGTTTGAAAAGAAAATAATCTCAGTAATCACCACTCTCTTTGCATTTGGTCTGACCAGCCCTAATTTGGTGGGAATTGTCCAGGACAATGCCCAGGGGCAGCTTCCCTAAAGTTCATCTCCAGCCATATAATTAGCAGGAGTCAGCTCAAGTTAGAAGAGCAGCAGCAGTTTTCCTTCTGATCTGCACAAGGTGTTCCTGCTGCCAATACCATTTTTCAGAGCCTTTCACATTCAGGGGAAGAAAAAAACAAAGGAAAAAAAAAAAAAGAGTGATCCAGAGTGCTTATTTATTCACTGCATGTTAAACACTGAAAGTGGTCCCATGAGCACGGGGTAGCCCAAAATATCACAGATCCAGGGCTGACCTTCTGCCAAAGCATTTTTGATGCAGCTCTTAAGAAATGTGGTTATCACAGTGTTTGTTTTAAACTCCTGTTTATCTGGCAGATCTACTCTGAGTAACTCATTAAATTATATTTAACCTTGTTAATTTAACTCAAGAATTAATGAGTATATTCTAATGAACTTTCTATTTGTCGTTTTTCACTTGTATTTGCAAAATCCCTTCTATGCAATGGAAGCTTTCCTATCTGTTATAATGGGAACATTCCCAAAGTATCTAAGTGCTTAGGTTTGGCTTGACTTGGACCATTGCTACTACATTTTTTAGCTTAGAAAAGAAAAACACTGCCACACACATGCTCAGATTTGTCATGGGTTCACAGGATGTATGAACACACAGAAGGAGAAAAGAGCGTGTGCTGGCTGACACAGACTGGCTGTGGTGCCCCTTGTTGGAAGGGATCAAAATCACTTTTCCATGGAGTCCGGCCAAACCCACTTATGAGTCACTGCCTTCAAAGACCCATTGTAAAATGTGTGCAGAAGTCCTCTAAGGCCACTGAGACTGGAGCTGCAATAGCAAGTTGCCTCTTGTAAAAAAAACCACACATACCCTCAAAATGCACTAAAAATCAATCAGCAGATCAACTAATAATCACACAGAGTCAGGTTTCACTGACCATATTCTCAGCCATTTGGAGCTTATTCTGGAGCACTCCAGAAACCTTCAGTGGTGAGCACTGACACTACAGGAAAGTGCCTGTAAAGTGCTGCCTGCTGGCAACTTAAACACATGAAGGTACAAAAATACTGACTCCAATATGAAGCAAGACTGCCATGCAGCAGACACAGAACTGTCACTCTGTGGTGTCAGCCAAAGGCATGGTGATGTACTCCACTGAAGCCTCTGTTTAAGCACAGTCTGGGTATGATTGCTCCATCCTGAGCAGTCGGCAATACAAATTCACTGTCAGCGTCACTGGAGCCATCATAACAGTACTGCAGGAGCAATGCCAGAAAGAAGAAAAAACCAGAAATTTGGCTTCTTAAGATGATGAGAACTGATTCCCATACAGCTGGGCCAAAAGCATCAGAGCTGATTATGAAATAACAGGGCTTTGCCCAAGCAGATCCTGATGGTGGGTTTCACGTAATTTCTGCTTGTCTTTCCATTATGAAATGGAATTGGCGACCCAATGGTTACTTTGGGAAATAAACACTATGCTGGAATAAGCTATGGCAAAAAGGCCCTCATCCCTCAAGCACAAGACAGAGCAGAGGAAAGAAGAGAACAGCAATGGCTTTGCAACTGGCCATTACTTCAGTCAACTCCAGCGTCAGGGAGCTTCCTTGGGACGCGGCCACCAGTCTGGGCTACTCCAGAAAACTCCTCAGTGCATGAGCTGGGCCTGTGCTAGTGAGCAAGTTATTATGTTGTTAGTTGGGATGGGCCAACATTCTTCTGGCCTTGACTTAAAGGGGGGAAATGTGTTTACATATCTTTGCTGCTGCTGAAGTGTCTGAATACCACAGTTCCCAAGCAGGAAGCCATTGATGACGGGTGTGTGAAAAATAGAAAATAGCCTGTTTATGGTGCACCATTCAGTATTACCAGGAGCACAGTATCCAAATTGTCTGGGTGAGAGCCTTTAGGGCAAGCCACACTCCAAATCTCTACCCTCTTAAGAGCAGGTTGAAGAGGGTGTAATGAGCCTCAACACACTCAGAGAATTATTTCAAGAGCATTCTAAGAGATTTTGAAAGTCCCATTTGAGACTCTGTGCTGCTTTCAGACAGCTTGTGTCTCATGCTGGTGAAACATTCAGCATTCATGCTTCAAGCCTGAAAACCTATAATCACAGATCTATAGACTGTTTTCTGCTGGAAGAAACCTTCAAAGATCAACTAATCCAAAACCTCTCCCATCTTTACTAGATCAGGTTGCACAAAGCCCCATCCAATGTGGCCTTGGACATTTTCAGTGATTGGGCATCCACAGCTCCAGGCAACTTGCTCCAGTGCCTTACCACCTCACAGTACAGTATTTTCTCGTAATGCTCATTCTAAACATACTCTCTTTCAGTTTAAAACGACTACACCCTGTCCTTGGCAGAAAGTCTTTCTCCATCTTTTTTGTAAGCCCCCTTTAAGTATTTAATGGCTGTGAATGAGGTCTTCTCTGAGCCTTCTCTTCTGTAGGCTGAACAACCCAAACTCTCTCAGCCTGTCTTCATAGGAGAGGTGCTCCAGCCCTCTGGTCACTTTTGTGGCCTCCTCTATGCTCTCTTGTGCTGGGGGGCCCCAGAGCTGGATGCAGCACTCCAGGTGGGGTCTTACAAGGGCAGAGCAGAGGGACAGAATCATCCCTCTAAACCTGCCAGCCAAACTTCTTGTTGTGCAGGTTTGGTCCAAAAGGGGGCTAAGGATGTGATTTTCACTTGTGAGTTTGTCCCTGCTTGCCTTGGGCCTATTGCAAAAGCTCTGTCTGAACAATTAAACATTCTGGGCTTGAAAAGAATTCGCGAATCTTCTGTGAGAGGGAGATTAAAATGTTTGCACAAATTAGAAACTAAATTCTATCTCTTCCCACATCTCTAAGTTTTAATTTTTGCAAACACACTAATGCATGGCTGCACTTAAGGCTCACACAAATTAGATCTACAATACAAATTACAGTGCATTCTTTAAGAGTTAGTCTCTTTCTCAATACGAACTAGCTGTTCTGTAACTAAGAGACAATCTCCTCCTTTTTCTCTCTCCCTCTTGTTTTGTTTTAGGTCACTGACTAGAAGTAATGTCTGTGCAGAGCTACCATAACAATTTCCTATACATCTGAGAAACCAAAGTCATAAACTGAATCCAAAACAAGGAAGTAAACAAACAAAAAAGAACCAAAGGAAATGAAACAACATTAATGTTACTGGTTTTCATCTGTGTTTGAGAAGAGGTGCTGAGTTGGGAAGGACAGTATCTTAGCGTGGCTTACTGAGCTTAGTAAGAGAAGTGAGGGAATAAGAACTGAGACACTGCAACAAGGCCATAAAACCCAGGGAAGACCAAGAATTCCTTCTGCTGAGTGGTTCAGCTTTTCACATGGGCACTTGCACACCAGCAGCAACCTCCAGCACCTTTCAGGTCTGAGACACCAATCCACCTCACTTGGGTGTACACAGACATAAGCAAAGTCACAGGCAAATCACCATCCTCTCTGCTGCTGTGTATGTTCATATCTACTAAGCTGCTCCTTCAGCTCACTCCAAGGGAACCACCACTGCACTCAATGCTTTCCCATTTTTACAGTAATTGTAAAAATTCCCACTGAGCAGAGAGTGGACTGGCAGATCCCTTTCCAGGCGCTTTCAGGGCTGCAGGTACCCAGCCACTGATGGGGTACCTTGGCTATGATCAGCAGAAGCAATCTGCATTCCCAGACTTCCCAGAGAATTGCCCAGGAGTGTAAGCAATGGTGTGGGTGACTTAACCAGCAAAGAAACTGAGTAGCTGCTCCAAGGGACACCTCCCCATCCCTGAAATTCAGCATCCTGATTCTGTAGCAAGAGGTGACAAGTAAAACTGCAGAGGTGAGCACTGGAGATTTGCCTGAAAGACAACTGAAACCCACAGCAATGCAGGAAATGGGATGGTCTCTGGAAAATCAGCTAATGCAAAAGTTCATTTATACCACGAGTATATGAACAATGACTGAGCATCAGGAGTTACAGCTGAGTAAGGATTTCTGGGCTTGGCTCAGAAGAGCTAATCACTATAGAAGAAAAATCCACTTCACTTCATATATGCAAATTGAAGCTTACAAGAGCACATAACTCTCATTAAACCTTTCAACACACATGCTGTGTATTTCTGCCAGCACCTGATTGTATGTTAAAGTGCATTCAGTTTCAAACTATCAGTCTCTGGACCCCTACTACATGGCATGAATAGACAAAGCATGTAATTAGGGTCAAATTTCTATCTGATGGCCACTGAAGATATTTTGTTTGTTTTGGAAGGGGGGGTAGAGGGGGGTAGGAGGGAAGAGTTTGGTTCAAAAACAATGTTTATTTTGAGCAGCCTGAGCAGAACTGCGAAGCATTTCAAGAGTAAAGAATATTTTCTTTGTTAAAATCTTCAAGCAAGCCTCATAGCAGCAAACTGATGAGAGGGTAACATTCCTCACTGCTAATTATAAGCAATGTATTAAATTTCATTCAACAGTAAAGTAGCGTAGAAACACAATGAAAAAGCTACAGCACAGCTAAAATACCCCAAGTTGTTAATGAAAAGTAGCTGAAATAACATACTGGTTTGGTCAAATCTGTGAACATAAAAGATGCATTTATATTAGAGTGGCACATGGAAAAAAAAAAAGATGACGACAATACTATTTCTGTGGAATACTAAATGATTAAAGGCAATAAAGATTTCTGTACAGCTGGGAGAAACTCCTTATGGTCTCAGCTCCTACAAAGTGTGCTGCATGAGCTCTGATAAGAGTCTCTGTACAAAGAAAAAAAGGTCCCTGACAGCAAAGATTCTCCTAAGAATGTATACACACAAACTCCTATGAATCAGAAAGCCCCTAAATATATACCCCTAGTTCAGTTAAACCAAACAACTGGCTCAGTCTCTGGGCTAGAAGTTACCTTTATTGTCATTTAAAAAGCACAGCAATTTGTAATGAGAAAATACTGATCTTCGAGAGGTGAATGCAAACAAAGATTAAGAGGCAGCCCTGGCCTCTGGAAGCCCAGGAGCTCAGAGGGATGTTAGGAGGATAAGTATTTCAGAGCAAAGTACAAAGGCAGCGCCGCTCATCTCGCCCACAATTCAGTCTCTGAATAAATGCTGCTGTGCTGTCTCAGAGACATGCTGATTTCTAGCTCCTGCTTAATGGGACGACTTGTTACTACTCAACAGGAATACTTATAACAGAGTTTAGCCTCTTGAGATTTGAACTATTCAAGTTTAGATAGATTTCAAGATGTAGTTTGTCATGTTCTTTGCCCTTAGGATGCCACTCCAGACTGGCACCCATAATCTATTACTACACAAGGCACCGGCACGCAAATAAAATAATTTCTGCCAAACTGAGGGAGCTTTCAGGATGATTGTATATTGATAAGAAAAAGCTGCATTCATCTGCAGTCATAGGACTTTACTCCACAACTGCTTAAACCTCACAAATGCTTAGTAAGGAAATTCTTTTTCTTCTTTTTGTCTGACAGAGAAATAGCAATAATGTTTTTCCCGTCCCAAATTTGTCTGAAAGGTCTTTCCAGCTTGCCTTGGTAACTGGGAACACAATCCAAATTGTTCCCAATGCTCTTGTAGATCTAATATCACGTTGCAAATAGGTCCTAGTCCAGTGCTTACTGAAGTCAACAGCTATAAACTGGTACACTAACAGCTTTCCAAGGCACTGCTAAAGCATGTACTCACAGAGTAATAACCTGGGGCCAAATAAAGAGCTAAATTTAGGAGTCCCAACACTTCCCAGTAACTCTGCTCTCACCACCAAACAACTCCAGATCTTATATAGGAAAACAGTAAAAGGTGACCCCTTTTTGGAATAAGGAAGAGCAAAGATGCCACTGCAGCCATTGCAAGTACCAGGAACAGCGAGCAGCTGGCGAGCAGGGAGCCGCTGCTGGGCACTGCCAGGAACCGGCTGCTCGTGCTCAGCGGGACAGCACAGGACAAATGGGGGCCCCACAGAGCAAGAGGAACAGGCTGCTTGCATGGGCCACCCCACACAGACCAAAAGCTAGTGTGACTCTCCTATACTGGAGGTCACAAGCTGCTGCAGGCACCAGTTCCCCAGGCTTCCCACCATGCTGCCAGCATCCTTGGTTTCTCTCACCAAACATGCTCATCCTTGATTCCTTGACATGAACCACTGTGAGCAACCCTGTGCTACTTTCCAGTGCTGCTGGACCTTTTCAGGCTGTTGGCTACCTTAGCTGCAATCCACACACAACACAGGGGGAACAGAAGTACCAATACAAACCCATCAGAAATGGATGTGCATTTAACTGTAAAATGACAGCTGCTTCACTGGAGCTTGGATTAGGGAGGTTACAATGTGACTAATTACAAAGTTAGCTTCAGCATGTGAAAACATGGCTCACGAAAGTTTAATGTCAGATTTTCTTCGTCTCTTGTATGAATTTTGGATGCTTTTTTTCTCTGCAGCTGCCAAAATGCTAGCTGTTGACAAACTAGTCTAAGTGCTACCAAAGCATCTTTCATGAGCTGACTGTGTACATCTGAACAGATACATTCCTCATTAATGTGCTATATTTCAAGCTAGAGAAAACAATGCATGTCGAGAGACTATAAACCACAAGTACAAATGATCCAGGTCACCTATGATGAATATAACCAGCATTACACCAAACATGACACATTGGGCTCTCTTCTTGGGGAGAAGAAAAAAAAAAAGTAGAAAAGATGCAGAAGGGTTCTAAATTCTTATCAATTCCGCTCTTTTGAAATCCGTTGGAGCCAGGGAGATTTTCAGAATTTTTTCCTTACTGTTTTGTACACAGGGTGCTTTCCCCTCCCACCAGACACCACCCGTCCTGCAGGAACATCAAAAGAAACCGAGTTTGAATCCAGATTAGTTTCTAAATCCAGGATTAAGCTGATGGCTAAACTAGAAAAAAGGGCTCAATTTGGGAAGCAGAAGATCTGAACATTAGGCTCTTGCCTGGTTGCCCATTTCTGCATCCTTGTGAGATGAAATTACACAAAAAGGAATTTTTGTGGTGAGAGTCTGTTTTTCCCCACACCAGAAAAGTTAGAAGATTGACCTGGGGCAGAACTCCCTTCAGTCCCTCCTCAAAACAGATACCCCAGCTTTGCTGAGCTGCTGAAACCAAAACATTTGACTAATTCTACTGATTTAAAGTTCAATTAAATTATGTTCCTTGTTGAAACAGATGTCAGATAGGATTTGATTCTGTGTGCTTTGCTTGAATCTGCACACTTTTCTGAATAGATGAGCAATTTATAATTTTGATAAGCTTACAAGTACCTCCAGAAAGGCACAATTAAAAAAAAAAAAAAAAAAAAAAAAAACCAAAAACCCAACCAGTTAATAAATTACTATTATAGAAGAAATATATGACAAACAATGCTCTCTATGTATTCATTAGCCCATACCTACTTTAGAAACTAAATCTTGAGAGATTTTATAATTCATGCCTTCATGCTCATCAAAACATTTTTTATAGCAATCACTTTTGTGACACATTCCCCCTCCCTTCATTTGAAGTAAGCAGAGTTATGGAACAGTCACACTACAAAAATACCTGCAAAGTAGCAGCTGCCCAGGAAAAGGCCTAGATATAATATGACTGCTGATTTTTGAACTGCTATGCATGCTGTGTATGCCTGGAAACATAACAAATGTGCATGGCTTGGCTTGTAGCACCTAATTTGCAATAATATTGAAGTCCCCCACAATAACTCATTTACTCTTATAATAAATATATAAAAAAAGACAAATTGCTACATCGAACATGCATTTTCTTCACTGCAAGTAGCTGCTACCCCAGGGAGAAAGCCCTGTGCTGCTAACTAATAGTAAATCCTTTGGAAAATCATGTGTCATAATGATGGACAACCAGGGAAAGGGTATTAAATAGATTTAGAGGTTAGATACTCTAACAAGAACAAAAGAGGCCTTTTGCAAGCTAGTACCAATCAGAGCTGGCTCATTGGTATGATTAGCACCAAATCCAAAGAAAGTTTCCATTACGAGACAAGACAAGAGGGAGAATATAACCCAAAATCTTTCTAGGAAGATCTGTTTGGGATAGATCAAGTCCCCAAAAGATTGGGTAACTTTCTGGTTCTCAGGAGATACCATGGTATCTTCAAACTACATTTAGGCAGGGGTGATTTTGCTCCATCTGTTATTTTATCTATTGGCACATCATTAGACAAAGCATATCTGAGTCAGAATGTATTACAATTATATGATGCCAACAAAAAAATACAGACTGTCTGAAAACACACCTGATGGACAAAAAAAGGGGCATTATCTAGAAGCTGAGGCAAGACAAGATAAAAACATTTCTTTGCTTTGTCTTTAGAAAACTATTAAATGCATAAATTTATCTAGAAGGGTCATTTTTTTTTTTGGCAGGAGCGAGTTCAAAATACCAGTGTTCTTCAGAATTGTACAAACCAGAATGATCACGTCCAGATCGCGACTTCAGATCCAGACAGGATTTTGGCCTAAACTGATTTCCACCAGCACTTTCTAATTAGATTTGATACACTGGGGGTGTGGGAACCTTAATTCATCATAAATGTCTTGAGTTTATTTCACGCAGAAGCAAGGAACAGCCCAGTCTTGACAGAAACAAAGGGAGAGAGTCTTTTAATTTGTATTTTTGAGGACTCCCTGGTATCTTTCATATCTGCAGAACACCCAGCTGTTCCCCTCACGGCTCCAAGTTTCTTCCTCCAAGAACATTTTCTATTGTTTGATACATCATCCCATAGTGATTTATCGCTATTTTGTGATCATTATCAGTTTACTATTTTGACCAATACACCATAAATCAAGAAGAAGAATGTTAGGTGGGACTTCATAGTGTAGCTTTCATTCATTACCTGCAATGATTATAGCCATTTCATAAAAACCAATATGAGAGAAAGAAGCTTATTGGCAAGGACCAGTGAAATTCATTTCATGCTTCAAAAGTTTGTGATTGGTCTGCTAAGAAAAAGACTCCTCAATTGTTGGAAATTGTTTTTTCTTTCAAACCAGCAAATGCCTGAAGACTGAGCTATATCAATTGTTTGCTGTATTTCTTACTCAAATGCCATGGAGGCCATTCCATATCTGTCCTTGTAAAACCCACTGTGCTTACTATTCATGAACTGCAGGAGAGAGAGATACATAAAACACAGGTCCCCAGTACATTACGCTGCTCTGGAGAGTGTGGCACTCTGAAACGTGGCTCTGGGAAAGTCAGCTGCACACTTGGCACCGCGTGTCCTGCTCATGCAGGGGACAGCCAGAAGGGAATGACATACCGCCTACCCCTCTGGAAGTCGACTCAAGATCAAAACCAAAAACCTCTCCCACATCTTTATGCAGAGAAAACTAAATGAACTGGGACAAACTCCTTTCATTAGTATTTGTCATTCCTGAATGTCTGCTGTCCTTATTAATTCTAGGCTCTTCTCTGAACTGCTAAAAAAATTCTCAGGCTAGTCCAACACTGCTTTTTGATACCTCCTTCTTCTACTCACTTCTCACTGGATCTCAGAACACAAATGAGTGTTCTAAATCATCCTCCACTGTCCTGACATGGTTTGTTAGCAATATCCACTTTCTAATAGGGTCAACCTTGTGCTTACTTATTTTCTCCCTATAGCAAGACTCTCTGCAATTTTTTAAAATCTTGCACAAGTCCACCTGCTTGGACAAATCTATTTTTACTAATCACAGGGTGATTATTAGCATCTAGTGGTTATCTTCTCAGCCGGAGCAGGATCAGTGAAGCTGAAGTCCCACCAGGGAACTACTGGGTCCTCTGTGTGACTGAGGGCAGCTATCCTGCTATCCTGCCAGGAGGCAGTGGGCACATCTCACAGGAGAGCACTGGCCTGGGACTGTTTCCAGGATGTGGTGCAGACAAGCCCCCTCTGCTCTGGGGACTGATACTCTGCAGTACAGCTGTGTGGACTCGGGTGGTTAAACTGGACCGCAGGACCAGAGATGATGCTGTGCCCTGATCCCTTCAACTGTGTAAGTGCAACCAGGAAGAGGAAAGATAGGGTCCATCTCTTGTACGTGCAACTTTTTGTTAGTTCCCTTTCATCAGTGGATGGAGTCTTCCAAAAGCAAATTTCCCAACCATTTTAGAAATCCATCCTCCAGATCAGATGAAGAACTCCCTAGATGTGCATCTATAACTGTGCCAGTGGTTTAACTGATTCATCATAAACTGTGTGCTTTTGAGTCAGGTTACGTTAACACATCTGACATGTTCTATCAAGAGACACAACTAATTATCAAATTACTAACCCAGCAGGACAAACCACAGAGATTGCAGGGACTGAGCTTTGGCTTTCAAAACCCAGAGCTGAGATTCCATCTGGGTAAGCCACTTTCTCCTAGGAGAAGGAACCTGGCTCCACCACTCCTTACGGGCACAAATGGTCTGAGCTCAGACACTTGGACATTTAACAGCATCAGCAGAAGGTCAGGGAATGGGAAACCTGCTCTCCAGCCCACCTCTGAATGACATCTGACTTGGAGCTCCTCTGCAAGGGGGTCTTGCAGCACCAATGCACTGGGAGGTCTCATTAGTTGCATGTTGGGCATGTGCTTGGAGAACTGACACACAGAACTTTTCAAGTTCCCTTCCTATTTTCCTTTTTTCCGAAGAGAATAGACTCAGCCGCCTCCTCTCCACATCCTGACTCTCAGGAACGTGCATCAAACTTAGGTTGCACAGAAAGCACAAGCAAACACTGCTAATTTACACTTTAAGAGGCAGAAGAGAAACCTTTCCCTTCGAGTTACCATTTGTTACTCAAATGCTTTTCTCCCTGTCACAGTTACTGGGAGAAAGCTGCTGAACTGGAGCTGTGGAGCCCCTGCACAAGGCTTCTTGAAGTCGCGTATGGACTGAACATCAAGTGGACGGCTGTGCACAAAGGTGTGGTTACCATGAATCATTTATTACCTCAGCTAAAGCTTTAGGAACAACATTCACTAATGTAAAAGATAACTTGACTCTGGGAATACTGCTGTCACTACGGCTGCATATTTTACAAGGGGAAAAGATTCCTTTAGGTCTGTTTGTTGCATTAACCCTTTCAAGCCTGCACCTCTACTGCGGGGACAGTTTGATCTTTTTCTTTTTCTTGCAAACAGAGAATAACAAACAGCACCCTGAGTTTTTATTTAAGTTTCTATATAGTACACCCAACCATTTCAAAATACTTGTGGGTCCTGAAAAAATGTTGGAAAAGAAAGCTCTCACCAAAGACAGGAACAGCATATCTTTATTTCCCTGTGTACCCAGTTGTACAGCTACCTCTAAAATATTTGAACCACACTGCATGATTATAAATAACAAGAATGGAAAAACAGCACATTCTGTCCTCTGCACATCACCAGAACGTAACCTCAGCCAGAATTTATCTGAGGGCAAGTGTAAATGCAAAGTAGGAAAAATTTCCCTTATTCAACATGAGCTATTAAATTAACGATCCTCCAAGATGCTCAAGAATATTTCCTAATTTGCTCTCGGCATTTTGATACAGAGAAGAAACCTGTATGCCAGTGGGTGTATCAGTATGACACAGGGGACACACCACACCTTCCCAGTGGGAGACCACTGCCAAACATGCAGAATTTACACTTTTCTGTGTACAAAGAGAGCCAGGTAACTTCCACTTGCATGACCTCACTGCAGATTAAGAAGAGACAACTGCAACTTCATGACTCTGACAACCTCCACTGAGATTAATGCTGAATTGTCACCTATCTCTGAAAAGAGCACAGAGCTTAAAAATTTAAACACATAATAAACAAAATGCAACAGGCAAGCTAAATGATGCCTACTCTGCCTCTAGCTACAACTTGATGACTCTCCAAAAGGCCAGATTATTGTCAGACACTTCCAAATGCTGGGATATTTACTTGCACTTCTTTGATCCATAAAAATAGCACAAGAAGTGAGAGAGAAAAGCCCCTGTTGCAGATTTTCAGGGCTTCTAGCAATAGGCAGAAAACACAGAAGCAACAAAAATGGAATTAACTACGTTTGTGCAAAGAGAAGAGCCTATACTGGGCTTTTAAAGCTGGCTTAAACACTCTTTAAACTGGTCTTAAATACTCCTTAAGTATTTAATCCTGTTTTCCAACATTCAACAGCTCTTGCTATCCAAATTCCTCACCCCCAAGGAAGCATCTCACAGAGGCATGTGTGGTCAGTGAGGCAGAGGCACACTATGGGCATAGCCTGCCCACGTGGCCGGAGCAGCCAGCAAAAGGCAGCAGCACCAGAGCACAACCCAACCTCTGCCTGTGCCCACCAAGAGTGGTTTTCTCTGGTGGTGTGGCTAGGGGGTCCTCAGAGTGCCCTCAGAGTGTCAGTGACCACTTCTACTCAAAGGAATTTAGATTTGCCCACAGCAAGAGGTCACCTGCTCTCAACCTCCCCAGCATCTGGCATACCATACCTCCTTTTGAATACAAATGGTTTCTTCTGACCACATGGCTTTTGAAAAAAAAATAAATTAAATCTTCTCTTTTTTTTGCATATACACATGTGTATATGTATGTATTTATATGCACACACATCACACATACATGTGACTCATGCCAGCAGCATGCAAGGAAGGACGAAAGGACACAGAGCTATTTGCTTCCATTGATCCACCACGCCAATCTACCATTGAAACAGAAACTCTGGAAGGCTTTCTCAGCCACCAGCCTGACAGAGGGACAGACCCTGAGGGACAGTGCCTTCTTAGCAACACCTAATTGCTGAGCACCACTGAATACTCCTCCGGGGCCACCTGCCACACGCTGGGACCCGTGGGTTTGGGCGGTGGGCGAGCGGAGCCGCGCTCACCCAGCACCGCGCGGCACAACGGCACCGATCGACCTCTCTGCTCAGGGCTGGGCAGGAGAAGACCCACACTGGGGGTACCTCTTCATTGGCAGAGCCCCTCCCCTCCCCTGCAGCCACACCGAGCTCATTCCACACATCTATAATGAATCAGGCTCCAACTCATTAATAAAAAATGACAAGCCATCATCTCATTGAATCTTCTACGCTGGTACGGCATGCAGATAAAACCCCCAACTCTCTCTCCTCAATTCCTCTGTGGCCCAGCAGCTAATGAGACTACAAGATGGACAGGACAAAGTGAGCTGCAATTGCACAGAACTTAACTTGAGAGAGAAGGGGAAATAACCTTTTCATTACAGTCATGAGACTTTAATTTTAATGCCCTTTCTTCTTCCTTTTTTTCTTTTTCTCCCTATACTAACAAAAAGGTAGGATCAGAGGCCTTGCTAGGGCCACCAACCAGGTCACTGAGCTGCAGAAGTGTCACGAGACACAAAGGAGTAGAGCTTTGCTGTAGTAATGAGCTGTTCAGTACTTAGGTCCCAAGTCAACATGATTCCTAAGTGCAGGATTTCTAAGTGTTAGCAATAATCAAATACTAGGAAGGTAAAATAAAATAAACAGGCTGATGAGATTCACAGACACTGAACTCTTCCCAGGGGGTTTTCTAGTCACTTTGAGTCACAGACACTCAAGTCACTCCTGCTGACCTCCTCTCCATCTCCTGCATCTCTGACCCACTGTTATGATGCTGAAAAGCCACAATCCAAATGTTCTGTTCTTCTAAGTGAGATGAAAAGTAATAAAGAGGGATCAACAAAAGGAAATGGTAAAACCAAATTGCATTGTCTACTTGATATTAAGAACTACATCCAGCCACATCCTTATTTAATAAACTTGACTTATACAGAGAAGAAAATACAAATTACAGATCACTATTTCATATATACAGCACCAACTTCAGTCTGCATAGCATCCTTTATGGAAACTACAGCCCAAAACGTTTTACACAATGAGAAGGATGAGTAACAGCAGAGACAGGGGTGGGGGGGAGAAAGGTAGTCCCATAGCACTGGGAAGGGAAAGTTTCCAAACAAGACTTGGAAAGGGACAGGCAACAGAAGGGGAGGGTCAGCAGCAGTATGATCAGCTGGGAATTGCCATAGAGGGGATGCAATGTGCCCTAAAATCAAACCCCCTTTTTAACACCTGGCCCAAGCTTCTGCTTTCCCCCCCTGTCTCACTTTGGTTTGAATCCCTTTAATTAGCACTTTATAGAGACCTCTGTTACAGTGCTGTAGGTCTGTGGTTCAAACCCCACAGGTGGCTGGAAAGGAAACAGAAATATCATTTTTGGGCACAGTGGAACTGCCATTTTCTATGAAGAAAACAAAGAAATTTCACTTTGGAAAGATGAAAAATGTAAGTCTTTCCTACTAGACAAATAGGAGGATTGATACATGAACTTGAAAGGAAATGCAGAAGTTTGGGCTGCTCAGACTACCTTGCATAAATTAATACTGGCTTTAATTACATAATCACACATAATTTTTGTCCCCAATGTCTTTGTCTTAACCTTAAGGGAATCACTTCAGACTAGGGCAGACATCTGAGAAGGTAAATAAGGGAAGACAGTCATTAGAGTGATACAAGCAGGAAGTACAGCACTGCACAAGCCATCAGGAGTAAAATATAGCTAAGTACTGGTGGGCGGCTGGGATTTTTAGCTCTATGGTGATATACAACATTAGATCATAGTTATTTGTAACGTGATAGTGCTATGTAAAGCTGCAGTAAAAACCACCTCTGCTCTACTCTTTGCATGTGATGTGAGAAGATGACCCTGGTCCAAAAAGTCTGTAGTCTCAGCAGTTGTCAAAACAAACCCGAGGGACAGGGTGGAGTAAAACCACGATAACGCTGAGATAATGTGAACCAGGGCTAAAAAGCTATGGTTAAAACATGCTGGCTGCTCCCTGATTCCCAAGACACTGGATCTGAGCTTAGCGATGCTACTGCTCCTTCAGTTCAGGCCAAATATTCCGATGATTCAACAGGAAGGCCAGAAACTGTCAGCATCCCAAACGTCTTCAGCCAGCCCACCCCTAAAGCAGGAATAATGAAGTCAGTTTTACAAACAAAAGTTGCGCATCTGCCAGTTCTGATTGCAGATTGCACATTCCAGCACCACAACCAGACAACAGAGAAAAAAAGAGCATCGTGTTGTCCTGGGGTCAAGTAATCATTTATTTCTTTCCCCTGTGTGCCGTAGACAGAGTGAAATTATGTTTCCTTTCTGGAAAATATTTATTTGTTTGAATAAAAAAAAAATCCCGACCCTTCACATTTAAATAAAAAAAAAAAAATTGCTTAGAATTAAGATAATATCTTCAGGGGCTCTTCTTTTTTTTTTTCTTTTTCTTTGACTGTGAAGACTTATGTTTTTCTAGTGTGCAGAAATGCTGAGTTGACAGTGTGAACTGTCCATGAAACTCTCTGTGGACTTCTTCCCCCCACCCCCAATAAAAAAATACAATTTAAAGAGTATGAGCTTTCCCACAAAGCAGAAGGATGTCTTCAGAATGGAGAGGTTAGGCACTTAAAACGCAGGCTGAATAACAATCCTATTTTAATTTCACACACACATACACACAACAGGGTGTCCTTGCACAGACATTTAAAAACCAGAGGCTATAAGCCAGTAAAGTACCTCACACCACACAAGGGCCAGTCTGGCTTCTACCTACCTTTACTAGTTTTGTTGGGTTTTTTTTTCATCTGTAATTACTATTTGCAGCCAAAAGGAGTATCAATAGTATCAATCAATAAATGTCCCCTGAACTGTGCCTTAAGGAGCTACTGACTACCTGTGGGTGAGCAGCTGCAGATGAATTTCTAACCTCAGAGACCAGGACCAGCACCTTCCTCCCCAAATGCAGGGGACAAACCAAGGTGTAACGACAAAAGCAGGGGCATAGGGAAGTTGGTGTCCAGGACTCAAAACACAAGGGCAGTTTATGTAACTGGCAACTCATACTAAAATGAAATTACATGCATTCTTATGTATATAAAAATATACCAAATTTTTTTCTGAAATAAGTTATTTGTGTCCACAGTGCTGCAAAGTCACTGCAGCTAAGGATGGCTTATGTGTTTCGGGCTCTCTGCGCTGTAAGGAAATGTCACACAGGGATGAAAATAGGAACATGAAGGGTGGGGGGTTCTGAAGTACTCAGTGCTAATTTAACTTGCTCTTCGCTTCTTTCCTCCCCACCCCTTGATGTTCTTCAAGACTTGCTGTCATTCTTTTCAAACAGCAGAGAAGTTGAACTGCTGCCACCTGCTTTAAGGAAATCCCAGCCCTAATGACACGTTCAAAACAACTGGAGTAGTTTGTGACAGAATGTAACTCTTCAGGCCTAGTCCAGTGTTCTAATAAATAATAGATAAATAAATACATAAATCACTGTTCTCTAAGCCTGAGCAGTCTGCAGCGTTCCTGCAGCTGACTGGGGCAGTGAGGGAAGCCCAGGCTGCTGTGAGCACAGGGATGCAGGCAGGGCTGCCCCACCACCATGCAGCATGATGGCCATTCCTGGGAGCTGCACTGCACCCTGCACATACTTACTGGAATAGTTCATTACTTTTGTCTTGACAATTGCAAATGATGGTACGTATCAAAGAAGTGCCAAAATTTACATGAGGGTTTTGAAGGCACAGGAACAAGCTTTCAGCATACACAGCAGCAGTCCTGCAGGGTGGGAGAAATGTGCAGCGGAGAAAGGAGAAGCATGTCCATGGCCAGCTAATATTTTTCAGGCAATTTACACCCCACATCAAATCCTACACTAGAAGCGGGGGAAAGAAAGCAAAGAAGAAAACTAGGTGCATTTTGTACACAGCATTCCTGTGTTTCAGCCTCTTGGACTCACTTATTTTACGAAATCAAGTTATCTGAATCTTAATGTGTAGTACGGCAGGAATTCAAAGCCTCTTCTTTACCCACTAAACTTGATCTGAGGCTCAACTTGACAATGTCGATAAATATGTTGCGCTGCATTATTCATGCCCCTTCCTTTGCCTTCCCCTGCCTCTGCCTGGCAAGCGGCAGCCGCCACTGGTGCAAAGTTGTGAGCTGGGAGCAGAGAGACCTGCCCTGTATAAATACCTGCAATAAATAAAAGATAAACAAGGTATGTTGCTTGGCGACATCTGCCTCTTTGCCTCTCTGTGCTGGGCTCCCGGCACAGCAGCCGCTCAGGGGGGCCTGGGAAGGGGGTTCACGGGCTCTGCAGCTGGAAGTCACCATGCTGGAGGTTTGGCTGCAGCTGTATTAAATAAACCACTTGGATAAGGATAGAAAACACCCCAGCACTAAAATATCTGAGAACTGAAATTCTGCTGATGAGCGTCAGGAGATCAGTGGTTTACAATGAGAGCAACATTCCTTCAGCTACTCATCATCATCGTAATCATCATTATAAATCTTGGCAACCAGCAAAAAACAGCCATTGTTTCTATCCCTCACTTCTTTCCCCTCCAGATCTGCAGACTTAGTGACGAGGATATTTTGTTGTGGTTTAACCCTCAGTGGTTTACCCAGGCAATGCAGGGGGCTGTCTCAGATGAAAACACTGCTGCAGCTTTGAGCAGCTGTAGGTAGTGGCCAAATCGAGAGAAACAGGAACTTTGGTTTCCTCTCTTAATTGCTGTCAAATGGGCTGAAACTTCTAGTTTTCATGTTCTTCCTCTGATGCCATGATCTTAACCTTTCCAGCCTTAAGTGCTCATTTGTACACCACCACCATTATGTCCTAAATAGATTTTATGTGGTTTCAGGAAAGCTTCTCTGTTCAGCTTCACAGAAATAGTATCTTATCCAAAGCCTTTCTTCTACAACATACATTTTGCTCCAACAAGGAAAATCATTAAGTCCCAAAGAAAATTAGAACTGAGTCACATTTGCATTTTCACTGCATCTAGTCTGGAATCCACAAAGATTTCAGGGCTGCTTAAAGAAGAATAAACCATGAAAATATATGTATAGACACACACACACTCAGAGTTTCTGCAGGAACAAACTTCCATGATGGTGAACATAAGTCTCTGTCCTAGCAGAAACTGAGTCATCACAACATCTGACCCTTGAAGCTGCAAAACTGAGATGATGGCACATGACTGTGAAATGAGGCAGCATCACAAGAGTCACACAAAAACCACACTGTGCAGAAAGGAACATCTAGAATATATTCAAACATGGAAAAGGTCAACAAAGCAGAGATATGTCTAAAGGCTGCAGCAAAGCACAGCTCTTAATGCAATCTAGGAAGAGGTGAAAGCCTCAAGAGCAGCACTGTCCCACTGACAAGGTATTCACATGTTCACCTCCTTGAAATTGCACACTTCTGCTGCATGACTGGAAGAAGCCAAAGGAAAATGACTCCAGAAGTGACAGGATATTCCCTGTAGTCACTTTTAGTGGCTTAAAGATTCCCTCTACTGCATCTATTATGTTCTTGTAACTAATACTCCATGCAGCTGCCAATTCAATCCTTATTAAAATGAACTCTGTGTGTTCATTTCTTGTAGGAACACTGGTGTCTGAATTCTGGGAACCAACTGAGATTTGGGAGGCACTGTGGCTTGGGGCAAAGAGCTCTTTTTTAAAGAGCTTTGCCAAGTCAGGACTGAATGGTTTTCCCCACTTATAGCCTCCAGACCTTTATTATGCTTGAGCTGCAACATATACCCAGCTCCACCTCTGCCAGACCCAAGCTGTTACTTTGCTTCTGAGTCATAGCAGGCTGAAATACTCATCCTTCAGTACGTACCTAGTCTGGGATACAATCTCCTTCAGCTGAGACTGGCTATAGGAAAAGAATGGGGTACAAGTCACGTAGAAGAGCTGGTCTTGCTCTGTACACTCTCTGGTCTGCGCTGTGACCTGGAGCACTGCCAGCCATGAAAGTGGGGATGTTCAGGGCTAACAGC
The DNA here is from genome assembly GCF_017590135.1 of Pyrgilauda ruficollis. Taxonomy (NCBI): domain Eukaryota; kingdom Metazoa; phylum Chordata; class Aves; order Passeriformes; family Passeridae; genus Pyrgilauda; species Pyrgilauda ruficollis. The sequence goes on from NW_024524377.1 coordinate 9,775,942, forward strand.
TCTTTACACCACTGACTGCTGTTTGCTGTCCAGCCCCTCGGTACAAATCCATGGCTTTCATCCTTTATTAGGGGAAGCTGCTCATCTGTACCAAGCTGAAGTGTGGGAGTTTGGCCTCAGGACAGGATATTTCTGCACAGGGCTGGTGTGGATTTTGCAGTCTGGGCTACTAGGTACAGCTGTTGCTGCTATCTGAACAACAGGTTTACCTGCTAAACTCAGGGATCCACTGAACCTGGTGGCTCTTTAGTCATCAGATTTTTCCATTCAGCTCATGCTCTTCAGGCCTAGTTTTGGCCTGAAGCCCTGGTTTCTCTGGTGAGAAAATGTAGCTGGAGTGGTCATACCTGTCACCCACAGTGGGTGCCAGAGCCCTTGCCAGGATGGACTACAGGGAAAGGATGTATCTGCACCAGAGAGCTTTGATCAAGACCTGCTTCATTCCCAAACCCAGCAGTACTGGGATCTCTGGGTGCTTGTCTCTAGGCCATTTCCTTATTAAATACAATTACAAAGTGGTGCTCTTACCACCAGTTGAAGTTTGTACTTGTTAGATCAGGAAGAAAAAAATACATATTGAAATAAGTTTCTCCTGATCTGACATGCACAAACATTATCTATGCACCCAAACACATGCACTCATAAATACACGGGCCTACAATAGATACATACAATATATTGATATATACAATAGATGCTGCCTCCCTCAATGGTCAGACCCTGAAACCTGAGGACTTCCCCCTCAAGTCATGTTTTATGTAATCTAACAAACTATGGGAGATAATAGTTGCAATAAATGCATCCTGCAGATCAATAAATGCATCCTGCAGGAGAAGGTAAGGTGGCATATATAAGAATCAGATATTTGTCAATATCATCCTCAGAGCTGGCTGGGTAACCAGGAGCATAAGTCAACCCAGGGCACTTCTAGCCAGATACTGATGCTCTTCTCCCTGCAAAACATTATCCCATTCTGGAGATACTCCTGTGTCAACCCAGGGCACTTCAGGGCACAGATACTGATGCTCTTCTCCCTGCAAAACATTATCCCATTCTGGAGATACTCCTCCTATAAATCAATACAGGTATTCAGAGAGTAATTAGTCAGAGTAACAGAATCTGAGTGTCCTCCTTTATAAACACTAGCTAATTAATTTTCACAGTGTCTCTAAGGAGTCAAGAAAATACGATGACCATTATCTAAAATATATGACAAGAACATTACTATTATTAAAGCCAGACCTTGAAAAAGAATGGGAAGAGCCCCACCAAGGAGATATACATTAACAGCTGACTGCCTCTACACTTTAAGTATTTTTTAACAAAACTCAGAGATGAACATTTATTTTACCAGTGCAAAAACCAACCTTAACCTCTGTAAAAAAATCTTACACTCTGTTAAAATACACGCATTTCCTTTGCAGTCCTGAGCAACCTCCTGTTTTCACCATTCTGCCTGAGTACTTCCTCTGGAAGGGGACTATAGGATGCTGGAACAGCCCTTGGAAGATTTCAGAAGCCTGTTGTGGTGTTCATGAGGCTTCCTCTATACTGTGTACAAGCCACATAAAACAGAGCATCAGTACCTCTGCGGCAAGGCTTGGCATATCTCTGTATACTGAATCAACATAATTATTTAGAATCCATCTCTCTGCATGTAATTTCTTTATCCTGCTATTGTGTTGCAAAGAATGAAAACCATGAAGAGCTGATCATCCAGGCACCCTCCCTCCTGGGTTTGTTTTTTTTTTTTAAGTTAAAAATTCCTGGTTGTGACAGAGGTAGTCTCAAAACTGGAAGCTGTCAGCCTCAAAAAAAACAGTCAGAAGCAAAGGTGGCTGCTCAAATGCAACTCTGAAGTCTCCACTCGAGACAGTCAGCTGTAACACACCACTCATCACTTCCTGCAAATGTAAGATTTTGGCATGTGGCTTCCCAAGGGAACCTTTTGCCATCAGAAATTAGCGTGGAAAAAACTTCAGGAAAAGTCTTAAAATACCTGAGCACATCTGTAAGGATAACAGCACTGACTGTAAATAATCAAGTTAAAGGATGGACTTGGGAAAGGAAGAAGTTTAAATGCTCCACTGCTCCTGAGGCAAGGTCTCGTGCATCTGGTTTTTTAAGGAGGTAGCTCAATACAGAAGGCTGAACTACTGAACCATACTTTCCTAAGCCTTAGAAGAACCAGGAAAAGGAGGAAATTACATCCTGTGAAAAGTGAGTTTTATCATGGGGAAAAGTGTAAGAGGAAATGACTGTTCAAAACATAAATAAATAAAATTTTAAAATAAATAAATAAATAGATAGAAACAGTGATCTCAAACAGGCAACTGCAAAAGCTCCTTCACAGCAAATCTTCTCCAACCATTCTCTCATAATTATTGACCACAGGACTAACTTTTTATCAAAACAAATTTGTTCTTCATTAAGAAACGTACCTGGATAGAATGACTGGCAAGATGTATGGGATTACAATGAAAATCTCACAAGGCAACCCCTCTGGGTCAAACAAACTGGATTTTTCATTATAAAAAATACTAACTGTAAGTGTGTAAATGTCAACCATCTCAGTAGATTCTGCCTTATCAAAGAGCCACGTTCATAAACAGCAGACTCTTTGCAAGACGAGTTTCTGTGCAGCCATGAAACACAAACGGTTACTATGCAATCTCCCAGGGAAATCAAATTAATATAATAAAAATAGTTTCACATGTGCATGATACAGCATACAGATGCTGCTTATACAACACTAAGAGCCGTTACAGTATAACTCATCCATGATCATAATCGCTTCTTTCTTAAGTCCTGGAATCCCAAACAGAAGTGCACATGTAACTGCACGCCTGCTTTTGCATATACAACTGCTGTCGCTGCGAGCATAAATTAAGTATGTATATTGCTACATAAAAACCTACTCAGTTACAGATGTGAATTTTTCTCAAACTCCTTCCAGCTTCTCCTGGGCTGGACTTCTGGCTTGGTGCTAACAGAGGTCCCTTTTACGCTCTCTAGTTTTTTTACTGCATTCCCAGCATGTAAGAAGGAAACACCTATTCTTAACTGGGAGCAACTGCACAGAATTGCAAAGGTGAAGGGCAAAACCAGGCAGAACCTTATAGTGTTTTTTACACTGACATCCCCATTCAGTCCAACTTTTGTGCTCAAAACTTCAACTTAGGTATTTCTAAACTCAGCAGGGACCACAGCAAAGTGCTCTGGAAGCAGAGCACTGACACTCATGGGGTAGGGATTGCTATTTGGTGAAGAAGGGGCTTGGAACTCTGCAAGGAGAATCAGGAGCGCCTGCAGGGAGCAGAGCCCAGCCTGGTCTCCACCCTCAAACAGATTAGTGAGAGGCTTTACCCTGCTCATTCCTGCTGGACACTGAGAGTGGGGCTGTGGATGAGACTTCAAGCTACCATGCAAACCCAGAAAGCTCCAGTTTCAGCTCAAGTGTGTGGTGTCTGGGCAGCCTCCAAGGGGCAAAATGGGGCAATCTTCAGAGAAAAAGGGGCTGGTAAAGAGGAAAACAAACCTGACCTTCAGAACCCCACTAATGGGCGAAACATTCCCCCACGATAAAATTACTTTCTGTCCCAATTTTAAAGCTGAAAGGGACTTGCAGAGAAGTGGCGCCTACCCCATCTCTTCAAGAGTTCAAGGTCAGGCTGGATGGGGCATTGAGCAACCTGGTCTAGTGGATGGAAATTATGTCTGTTCATGGCAGGGGTTTTGAAAAAAATTATTGTAAGGTCCCTTCAAAACCAAACCATTATATGAATCTTCTAGTTTCATGGCTCCTCCTGGTCCTAGGAAGAGATAAGAACTATGCTTACAGCACGGAGCTGGACTGGTGGCCAGCACATGCACATACACACACACACACAGGGCTTTAGCAAAACACCTTCAGTATAAAAAGAAAAAGAAGAGCAGAATCAGTCCCTTTATCCTTGACAGGGTGTAAAAGAGGTGCATAATACTGCACATTCGATTGCACTTTTAAAAATCACCTACTGCACGGGTTGTCTGGAAAGGGAGAACAAAGCAATGCATGCCTTTTAAGTAATGGAATGCCGAGGAATGGTGTTAAACAAAATTTGCTGATACATTCTTGCCAAAACTGCAATAATGATAAATCCACTATAAAGAACAAAATGTCTATTCGCAGGGGAGAAATGGAGGGATCTGTGCTCCAAATTCCATTGGAAGCTATTGAAATCCCACCCTTAAATAGCACAGTCTGGTGCCAAACTTCACAAATCTGCTAGTAACTACTTGCAAAATTACTCGAGAATCAAACCAGCAACAAGTTTTGCTACCCATGGGTGTTGATTGTAACCACATCCAATAAATATAGGAAAAAAAATAAGAATAACATAGAGTATATAAATGTTTGGTTACTATTTTCTTAACACACTCCCTTAATCAGTGTTGCAGGAACACAAAGACCTCCAAACTTTCTCAGATTCATTTTCAGGAGACGTGAGTCCTTGATTTTCTTCATGGATTTACCCAAATAAGCTTTAACAAAGAGCAGCTTTTCTGTTTCCTACTTCTATTTGCGTGCAGAACATGAATACTTTTCTACCTCAAAGGACTTGATTTTCTAAATCACTTTGAAATCCTCAAAAGCTGCTATAAAACCAGTTATCTTGACTGAGATCGGGACAGGAAAAAGGGCACAGAAGGATCCCCACTGGGTGAGTTTGATAGGACCATGTGTGGGACCTCCACAACGCTGCACAGGATTTAGTGTATCAGGACATCACTCTCACAGAAATCGGAGTGGCTGCCTGTCAGTAGCATTAAATTGTTTGCATTTGATTTTGTTAAAGTAAGAACAGAAAGTGGAAAATAATTAATTGCAGCAAATCAATCAGATTAAAAATAATTGTCAACAACAAAAGTAATATTTGAACAACTGGGGAATAATGGAAACCCACTTTGTAGCTTAACCATATCAGTTCCATCTGTTATTATAAGGGGCGAAGGTTGAACTGAGAAATCTGTGTCACACAGAGGCCGGCAGGTTTGTGAACTCTATCGGGAGCTGCTTAACAGTCGGTCTTAATCGTTTTCCAAGGCACAAAGCCGAGATCAAGATGAATCTGTTTCCCACATTGTTTCCTCCCAACAGGGTTGGATTTCAGATTTGCCGGGATTAGAGTAAAGCCACCGGAATTCCCCACCTGGACATTAAGGTTGGAGGCCTTGATTTCAAAGACAAGTGGTATGCAGTAATTCCAACCTGGCCCCACGGGACTACAACTTTTCATTTCTAATCAGTGAACTGTCTTTGTGCAAAACATTTCTTTAAGAGGAGAAGTGGGGGGGGGGGAGATTTTATTACATCTTCCCCTTTACTTTATAATTTTCTTTCAGAGCCACAATATTTTTAGCCTAAATACTAATGAATTAAAAGCAGTATCATTAGTTCACCTTTTCCAGAGAAATTAATAACAGGGCTGAGATTTTTAAATCCCATACTGTTCTTCTGCCTCACCCTGAATTTGCTCATGTGTTACTTTTTCACATAATCAGCTTGGGCTCAGTGGCTGTGCCAAGCTGTGCTTTAGTCTCACAGCATGTTGTAACAGCAGTGACCAGGACTTGAACCATCTGCACCTTTATCCTACAAGTGCATTTACCCAAAGGAACAGTCCTACTTCAGCTCAAGAGCTGGAGAGGAAGAAGGTCGAAGCTTCTCAAAAGCCTTCTAGGCTAATGGGAAGAATGGCACCCCTTCTCTTGCAAAGCCAAAAATATTGTGGCATGGTTAAATCTCTGCAGAATGCCTCTTTGTGCTCTTCCCCTTGATAAAATGGGTCCAGGCTGAACCCAGCCACCCCACATCCAATCTGCAAAGCACTGTGGATGTCTTCAGCTCCCCTGCAGTGGGATGGGTCTTGGTACCTTTCCTGTATACCCTGCTCCACCCTCCTCAAGTCCAGACAGATGCTTTGGCAAAAAACAAAAACAAAAACAAAACAAAAAACAAACAAAAAAAAAAAAAAAAAAAAACCCACCTCAAAAGCTGTACCACCAAAAGGCTGCTTCTGCCACCACCCACACAGACACCCATCAGGACACCCTGATATGAGTATGCCCCACTGGTCTGCAAAAGTCCAAGTGTTTGTCTTGGCAAACTCCAGCTCATCTCAATGTTTTATCCATTGAGCTTCCATTAGCTCCCCAAGGTTTACCCTGACAAATATTTCCCTGTTCCAGGCAATGAGTAAAACTTAATTTAATAGACTTTAGAGGAAGAGCTTTGGTTTTTACCCCTACAAAGACCTACTTCTGCAAGAGAACCAGAAACAAAGGAAACAACAGCATTTGCATCACCCATGTGGATGGGTGGAGTTTTCAAACATTACTGACTTGAATCTGGAGGATGGAGATGGTTAGACCAATCATCTCAGATGAGCCAGGATAAAATCTTTTCATTTTCTTCTGCTGAAGGCCAGGTGTCTCTGGCTCTCTGACAGGCAGAGGTGGCAGGGCGTGGGATGGCTGATGGAGTTACCACTTCCACAGTTATCCGTTATCAATCCACTCCTGGGACTTGACAATTTACAACAGGCATTTAAGCCATCACCCAGTTCCATTTGCCTTAAACATCACTCAAGTGCAGCACTTGAGAATGCTGATGACAGACAAGCCATGGTCCACTCATCAGCTGCCCCAAGCCACCCTAACCACAGCTTTCATTTTTCCTTAGCCATTGTGAAGTACAGAGAGAGCAAAAGTGTAAAAATTTGGACAATTCCCCCACATCTTCTCTCTATTTGTGATATTCCAATGCAAAGCTGTGCTTTTGCAGGTCAAGAAGAAATTCCTAAAGTCATCATGAGAAAGCATCCATTTCCCTCCTCTGGCTATAATACAGCAATCCTGTTTCATTTCCATGGAGGCAACGAGACTTTAAACAACATGCAGGACTGGATAATGTTACATACCAGAGGAATACTGAAATTTGGACAAAATCTCACATTCACATGGAAAAGAAGAACCACATCTCTAGACTCAGAACAATAACCGGAAACGAAAGCTACCGACCAGTCGTTCAAACACGTCTGGTGTTTGCCTCATTAGACTCAATCCTCTGTGCCACACAACAAAACAGCAAACCAAAGTGCTAAATATATGATCAAAAAATTTTTTAAAATCTTTACAGCCGCCGCATCATGATGTCGGTCGGTTTTGTCGGAACACATTTTCATCTGATAGCATGTGTTTTCAATACAGACATATTTGGGCCTTCATGTCGCTATTTTAGTGCTAACATTTACAAGCTTATTTGCTGAAGGCAATTTTTGAAGACATTTTGTCAGTGGCCAAGTCCAACTTCCATTGAAGTTTAGTGGAAGACTCCCATTGACCTCAATAGGAAACAGCTCAGACAGACAGGGCAGGATTCAGAGCTGCTGTAACTCACTGAAATGCCACAAGTTGAGAACAGATCTCTGAGAGCAAAATGGGTAAGCCCAGGAAGAAAACACCACCAAGAGAAGTAACAGGAGAATATCCATCAATAAGTACATTAAAACATGGTACCATGGAATTTCTTCCCTGGCTGTGCCAGTGTAACAGGTTTGCAGTCCATGTCACAGCTCACCACCAGCTGCTGCCAACGGGAACCCTTGTGGGGCTGTGCACTACTGCTTGTGCTCACTGAACCTCATTGGGGGAGGGCAACTAAACCAAAAAACTGCACAAGCTAGGACGTTTTCAGCAGTTCAGAGTGATCTTGCTGAAATAACAAGATCAATTCAGACTGCTGAAGTCAGGCATAGACAAAAGCACTGAAAGAATCCCACATTTACTGTCTTATTTCAGATAATTATTTTCCTCTAGTTCATCACAACTAGGAAAACTTTGTTTAATAGCTTGTAATATTGCTATCATGACTGTAACTGTACTTCCTTCATTTGAGTGGAGAAAGAGCTTGAAAAAATTCCTTGCAGACAGCGGTTTTTTTCCCCTCTTTTTCTTGTTATAAAGTCTACACTTGCTGCAAGGGCACAAGGGATGGAAAAAGTATTTAATTAGTATTTCCAGAAATATCCTCGCCTAACCCATAATGAGGTCATGCCAGATCATAATCCTCCTCAAATACAAGAGACAAAGTGATTTCCTTTTCATACAACGTCCTTTTTTGGGTGCAGCATCGACAGCTTTTCTGTGGTTTCAAAGGAAAAATAAAATTGAGACAGTCTGAGTGGGGGAAGTCCAGAAACATCTAATACATCTTCCTGTGAGATAAATTCAGCAGTGAAGACATGGGTGGGATCTAATACAACCAGGATACTTTCTTTTAAAGAAAATAGAAGGAAAAAAACCCAGACCAAAACCACAGCTCCAATCACCAGGTGCCCAACTGAACTCCTTTGAACTGTCTGCTCAAATAATATTTCTCTGAAATCAGGGAGGGGTGTGTTTGGGCTACCTGTGTCTATTTGCTGTTCCTCTCACTTGCCAGAACCAAACCTAAGTCTTGGGTGGACCCCTGAAAACATGGAGCCCTGTGGACACCACAGGGCCGGTGGCCCAGGGAGGGGTGACATTGGCACTGCTGCTGCCAGGGCTTGGCTTGCACCAAAGAGGTGCTGGCAGCAGGTGCCAGGACCAGCTGAGACCAACCTTCTCATAGCAAGTCATCCCTCCTCCCTCAGTGTTTCCAGGGACCAGAGCACTACTGTGTTTTCAAGACGCCAAAAGAAAAACTCATCCCTCAAGTGGCCCTTCCCGGACAGGAAAGCTCAGGATACTCTGATGTTAGCTTGTACATGGCAAAAATACTAACTAGGAGGAAAGTCAGTTCCAATCTCATCTTGATGAAGACATCAAGAGTTTGAAACCCCACTAGCTCCCGTAGTGGCTCATCCCAATAATTATTCAACTCCACTGTCACGTTCAGGCAGGGAGCAGAGCTCAGGTAGATGCCCAGGTTTAGCTTGCAGCTGGTGATGGCTCATCAGCTTTTCCCCACTGGAATAAGGGGCCAGAGAGCACAAAGAATTTTCTCTCCTTTAATATTCCATAATTAAATAAATCAGAAAAAGGACATTACCTGCTGTAGTTGCCCTCTTCTGCAAACACACCATGTGTTATTTCACTACAGAAATCACTGGACAAAGCTGATTTACTGGTCAGCCTCAGGAAAGCAGTGATTCTCCAGCTCTCTCTCCCATCCCCCAAAGTTTATTATTGAGTTCTTGGAACATCAAGTACAGAGTGTAAAATAATTTAATGGTGGGGGGGATTTTCATCCTCCTTCTCTATCCCAATATGACTAAATTTATTGATTTTGGATTGCTGTAAATTATAATGTAATTATCCTGCTGCACAAGCAGCTTCCCATTCCAGAAATTAAAAAGCAATTCAGGTAAATGATCTTTAGTTATCATGGTGCATCCCTGCAGAACTCATTAGGCTGGGGGATTAGATGGTACACCAAAACTCTTACAGGGCGGGTGACATTGAAAACTATCATGCCTGACAATACAGAACTTCCTTGGGAAGATAATGGGCAAAACTGCTGGTGTGGCACCTTTTTTTTCCCTTTCCTGACAAATTGGAGATGCTATCAACTTGTACTTCTCCCAGGATCTCTAACACTCACTTACTGACCCTTCTAAAAAATAAACACCCTTCCTTTGAGATGAGAATGCCATTAAGTGGAATTTAAGAAATGGACAACATCACAAGGCCATCTGTAGAACATTGTCATCTGATCCCACTGGATCTCAGGTGGAAAAGCAGCTCACGTGAGTCGGAGTCAGCAACTATACTTTTTGAGGTGGGAGACTGCCAACTGGCAAAAGAGAGCTCACACCAGATTTCCAGACAGCTAAGGTGAATTTTCCAGCTTTCCTGAAAGAAAGCTCTATCTGATGGGATTGCTAAAAGATCTGATTGACTGTAGTCACATAAGATCTGTGCACTTTGCCAGCACAAGTGTTCTCAATCCCTTTGTCTTGCCCAAAGGTTATGTTTTGCCTCCCTAAATCTGCCTGCACTTCAGGTATTTTCCACTTGCTGTTCTACACTGTTGTGATGGCTAAGCAGCCATCATCAGGCTTCACACTGAAGGTGGCTGCAGTCCTTGGCAGATGAAAGGATACGTGTGCACATAGTTTGCACATCATTAAGTTCGCAAAACGCTTTGAGGATGAAATGTGCTACATAAATATAACAGGTTATTAAATTTCTTGGTGCCTGCAGTGGTCTTCGATGGATTGTGCCTAAACCTGCTGTTTTTTTTTTTTTTGGTTTTTTTTTTTTTTTTTTTTTTTTTTTTTTACCCCCATGCCCCAGAAAATTTTAAGTTTCTCCCTGGAGCCAAGGAGTCTTTCACACCTTCTGGTGGCCCCATGGAGCTGCTGTGCAGACATGGGGAGTCATGCTGGCTTTCAGCTGCATGTGTGCAGTCTCTGCTCATTTCCTCTGAAAGTGGTGGCTGCCAGACTTGAAAGACCCCTCTTGCTCCCCCTGCTCTTCCCTAATACAGCCCTTAATTAATATTGACAGCTGCTACAACTTTTGAGTAGGACAGTGCAGATCCTTGGTATATTAGTCAAACACCACAGAGATTTATGAACTCATCAGCGTGATCAGGATACTCAGAAAAGAAGAAAAACCCTTCAATTTAAAATTCTCCTACACCATCAGAAATTTCAACTTCATCTACAAGTTCTTTGTACTGTGAAAGTTCACTAGTTCTGTTATTTCACTTCTAGTAAGGAACACATCCTAATATGGACATTTTTGCAGCATTCAGCTAAATTATGAAGATATATGAGGTACCCTGGTAGCCCTTTCTCCCATTAAAAACAACCTATTAACTCAGTCTCATGAAAGCCCAAGTCATATCTGGTCTCTGTTTCTAGCAGAGATGGCTCAGGAACCTCTTTCTCCCCATCTCAACAACACACAGTGCCACAGTTACACAAGGCATTGCGGCTCAAGCATGGGACATCAGTGAAAATCTCTGTTCTTTTTTGGGATGCATGCATACTTTTCAAATTTCCTAAAAGGAGAGGTTACTTGGTTTTGGCCAGGCATCTGAAACCACTCACAGGCCACACACAAGTTACCGAGTAAGCAGACGACATCCTTTTCTTAAACCCTTATGGACACAAACCCATTTTGAAAACATGTAGTTCAACCACCTCAGCAAATTGTTTCCCCAGTGTGTTGGTGTTGGGAGTCCAGTGCCTGCCCTTCCTCCCTCTCCTCACCCCCCATTCACTGTTTACAGCAAGAAGGACATTAGTGCTGCACTGAGCCTGCTCCAGTTCTTTTATATAGATTTAGACCACATAATTTGATCACGACCACCGGCAGTTTTATTGCCCTGATTTATATGTAGTCTTGCAGGGGTTTGGGGTTTTTTTTCCCTTTATTTGGTAAAAAAGTGAAACTCATACCAGTTCCTTCTCTGCTGGAGCCTGAGGACAAGCTGCGGGAGCTCCACAGAGCTGCCACTCCCCCTCTGCCCTTGCTGTGGTCTCAGAGGGGAATACACACACTGCAGGAGCTGGCTGAAGCTTCTCCAGCAGAAATTCTCCCTGTGGCCCTCACTGCCTCACAGCACTTGGCTTGTCCTGCCCAACAGAACGGTCCAAGTGACATCCAGGGGAATCGATGTTGCCACTCCCCCTGTCCATGTGTGTGACACCCCGACAGAAACTCCAGTGTCATTCCCTCTCTTGCCTGCTAACCCTCCTCCCAGGGAAGTCAGTAAAAGGCTTCTTTGGCCAAGTTATCACTTTTACAATCCAAATAGCAGGGGATAAAAATCCAGGCAGCTCTGCCATGGAGCTAAGGGAGATGTGGCTGTTGGGCCAGGCACGTTGCTACCAACCATATGCATTCCCAGGGCATACTAAATCTGGGATCTCTATTAGTATTCTCCAGCAGGCATCTGGCAGATATTAAATACCAGCCTCCCTGGAGAACTTGTTACCTCCTCATGCTTGACTGGGTGAATATAACTGAGCACCGTGCTTGTATCTGCTACCTGAAGAGCCTAGATGAAGCCTATCTAAAACATACCAAGACTCCATATCTGTCATTACCATACCAATTTCCTGAATGAAATCCTGCCTGTCTTTCATTTAATCTGTCTTCTCTCTCATTATGTGACCAGAACACGCTGCACTAATTACAAAGACAGGTCAGTATGTGACTCAAAACCTGATTTCTGTTACTCACCTAAAATGATTACTGCCTGGACGAGCATGATGTTTTGGAATAAGAATAACAAAGCCCACCAATTGTTCTGCCCTGTCACTAGCATGTGAAGACCTAATTTTGCACTGGCCCATGGGCTTAGAGAAAAGGTTCATCAGACATCCAGTCATCTCGCCTTGGTAACTTCATCTTCACAACAATGTGTACTTTTTTCTAGCTTATCAACCTTTTGTCTTTTTCTGCACCCAGCCATTTTCCTCTTACACTTCTGTGTGTGTCATATTTACTAACTTTTCCCTTTGCTACCAATTTCTCCTCCTGAGGATCCCACAAAATGGTGTCTTGTGGCTCAAACCCTGCTGTTACATTCTTGTTTCTCACCTCACTGTATAGCAGCTGGTCAAAGGCCTTCAGATCCCTCTGCACAGCTTAGCCCTCCTCCCACACAACTTGTCCAGGCTACTTCTGCTGCTTTGTATATCATTTTATCTGAGTAAAGCCTTTTGACTTTAGTCCACCATGATTTCCATAAAGGACTCTCAGCTTCTCTCTACTACTCTGAGGTCACTGGCACCTTGTGTCCTACCCATCAAGCAATAATTTTGCAGAAGTTTGAAGCAGAAATCACATCTTCCCTAGTTATGGGGTTCACACTGATCAAATATTCCTGGCCTTTTCTTTTGCCTCACTCAACATAATAACTGCCCAGAAAAAGAATTTCAAAACTACCTGCAGAACTGTTACCAGAAAACTCCCAGGTGACATGAGCCACCATCCAGTTCATGTGCACCCAGAGGCAGACTGGGAATGCTGGGCACAGCTGCACCCTTTTTAAGCGTCTAGAGAGACATCAACCCTTATTTGTGCTATCCATAACCATGGCTTTCAAGAGCCAATTCCTTCTTCTCTTCTGGTGCCTTATTCAGCTGACATTGCCTTCAAATCCCCACTGGTTTGGCCCATCAGCCCTGTGTCATACAAACCACAAGGTTAAGTGAAGCAAATTCAGGCAGACAGTTCTATTCTGCCCTCAGGACTTAACTATGGGAAGGTTTTGAGGCTGGAAAAGAATAGTTTTTCATTATGGTCACAGAAAGGAAGAATAAACGAAAACCACTGCAGATACAGTCACTGAGGAAAGGCCCTTTGGGCTGATACTTAGAGAAGCTCATTTCTATCCGCACTCAAGTGCTACAGAGGTTAAGTACCTGCTACAACCTGCCATAAAAGGCAAACCCCACATTAATAGGAAATGTGTTCCCCTCCCCCATTCCAAATGTATTTTTTATGAGTAAACATTTCTGTATTAAGACTTACTGTCTTCAAAGATCCCTTTTATGTCCCAAAGGTAACCATTTAAGTGTTCTTATAACAGCCGTTACTTATCTTTACAATGGGCAATGCATGTGAACTCAGTGTCTGAAACTTTAATTTTGCTATATATTTTTTAGTAACTACATATAAATCCAGCCTGTTTCAGGTGTCAGTGACTCTATGTGACCAAAAGATAGCCTTGGATCTTATTTCACCTGCAAAGACATTGTTCTGAGTGGAATTAAAAGCAGCAAAAAATTTTGCAAAACTCTCAACCCTTTTAACTTGCTTGCATAAGTGATGCAGAATGCACACAGCTCAGAATATGAGATGCAAATGTTTTTCACACATTCAGTCATCTCATATCTATTTTAAGTCACTGCTCCAGCAGTTGAAACACAGGACCCTGCAGTAAAGATGTTTTAAGGATGTCTTTTTAACAGCACAGGAAAGTGCCTCTGGAGTTTTCAAGGGGGAAAAAAATTGCACCGAACAAGAATACTGCCAGCTCCTCTGCAGCCGATTACAGTATCAGAGTGTGCATGTGCACAGCAGACTAATGGGAAGGTAAGCTGAAACTAAGTTTCTCTCCAAAGCCATTATCCCATGACAATGATTTTATCCTTCCATCACCTAGCATCCGAGAGTCTAATTACAAAGGACTTTGCTAAGACCACCGTCTGTTGCTAGACGGGGTGAATATACATGTCTGTTGGGTGTCTGTTGCTTGGGTTAGGGTAAACCTTGAAGCTCTCCATGGTTTCTGTAAATACATCCAGGTGTATCCAAAACCCCACCCAGGCACTTGGAGCTTACCCACAGACTACATATGTAGGAAACTGTTTCGAACTAAAAAAAAAAAATTTCTCTTGTTTTGATACAGAGTATTTACATTTACAAGTTGTTATTAACAACTTGATGTTCTCCTGCTGAATTCCAGGTAAGATCACCTGAAAAACTTTCTCAATTCAGAGCAAGCACGGCCCTTTGGAATACACTCAATCTCTATACCCCCAAATGGTCTCTCCACTGCAGATATTAAAAACACCTTCACTGTAAGTACTTAAACTTATCTTCCCAAACTATGAAAAATTGTTTTATGGTCCCCTTTGGACAAGATACGTGACACCTAAGACATATGAACAAGGTCACCCTTGTAAGGCAGCACCCAGGGGCAGCAGCACCCTCTTGCAGGTGGTGGGGAGTGGGAAATGGCAACAACCCCACAGTCTGACCCACTAAGTGTTTCCTTGTGACTGATGCCATAAACATGCTAACCAGATGCTGATGGATGGGCCTGGAGGCCCAAAGAACAACTCAAGTTCATTATATAAATGAGGGAGCAAAGGGAAGTCAAGCAGCTTTCCCAAAATCATGGAGGAAGTTTGGGACTTCATCAGGAACTGAAACTAATTTTCTCCAGGCTCAGTTCTGTGCCCTCACTGTGGGGAGCCACCAAAAAATTGGGTATCTTCACACAAGCAGCCTCTGGGAGTCGGATCAGCTTCCCACAACACATAATAATTCCTCTCATTAAAACGGGACGTGCAAACCAATGCCTAAAGTCCTCACCTTTGTGTTTCTCTGGTTTTACTTTATAGTGTGGCTGTAAATGCCTCTGAAAGAACATCATCAGCTGTACCTGCAAACCGACACAAACAGATTGGGCTTAACCTCAAGCCTCACCTGCAAGAAGGCACTTGCACACATTAACACAGGACAGGGATATTCACTCCAGCCAGGATGGAGGAAATTCCCCCCCAGTCACTGCTGGTCCATCCCACAAAGAGTAGCCATAAACCAGGGTAAGTCTCAGGTAGAAAAACTGAGTGACAAAGGTAATTTCATCACCTCACAAACAGAAAAATTTCATTTCAGAAAAATCTAAATATTAACCAACATCCCAGCTCCAGGGTCAGCGGTGCTGACCTCCCATCACTCTCTCTCAGCTCAGAGCATCTTGACAGGGGCATAAAACCTCTGCTTTCTTTAAAAGATTAAACTGTTGGTGAAGCAGCACACACAGGGCCAGGAGCTTAGAAGAAGATACCTCCTCTACTGGATAGTTTTCAGGAATGTCAGACACTGATCTTTTATATCAATACAACTGAAGCCATCAAAACATCAACTTTAACTGTTTACTTAAGGATGTATCTGTTGCCAGCTGTGATTTTTTCTGAAAATCTGTCAGTCAGGAGCTGATCACTGTAAGAAAAGAGAACAGAATAGAACAGGTTTCTGGCTAAAATGGTACCATTCAATCCCTGCAAATGTCACTGTATTTTAAAAATCAGATACTGGTGGCAGTAAATATAAATATTTTGCTTAAAATCCTCCTGTTCTTACTTATGATTTACTTACAATTGGAAGCATTTTCAGTGGGATAATCTTAAAAAGATCTGGGATTCCAGGAGAAGGAAAGAGGTATAAAAAAAAAAAAAAAGAGGAGAGAAACCCCCACTGAGCTCTCTAACTAACAACAGAAAAGGCAGAATTTATTTCAGTCAAGTTTGTGATCATGTGGGATCACATTCAATTTTTTAAATTTTCTTTTTGGACTCAGCCTATGTGCCCAAAGTTTTGCTCAGTTCTTTCCAGCAAAGTTTGCCTTGATTTCAACCCAACACCACCATGGGAGTCACAGAACACCCAGCACAGGTCATTTTCAACACATATAAAGTCACGAGTTTAACATAATTCTGAAGAAGTTTGCATGAAAATACTATATCCCCTTCATTCCTTCATGAGCTAAATTTACAATCTTGGCTGAGGTTTTATTCTCTGTCATTACCACTAAGATCAGAGAACTCATCCTGTCAAGCATAGTCCCCACACAGAATTCATGGGATATCAATTTATTGCAGAATTTAAAGTTTCTGCAATTTTTGTCTCACCTGGTTCTGGAAAAAAACTGTACTGTCTAATTATGAGCCCACTGTGCTAGGTACTGAACAAAGGCACTGCTGGGTTAGTTTAAATTCAGTGATAACCTATTTGTGCTACTGAGCATTTTCATAGCCTTATGCAACCAAGAGGAATGAAGCTGACTGCTGCAGCGTGATGTTCTCAGAGGCTCTGGATGATGCATAGACAACTTGTGCTCATCTCTCCTGAAGGGAAAGAAACAACGCCTC
Source organism: Pyrgilauda ruficollis (assembly GCF_017590135.1). Taxonomy (NCBI): domain Eukaryota; kingdom Metazoa; phylum Chordata; class Aves; order Passeriformes; family Passeridae; genus Pyrgilauda; species Pyrgilauda ruficollis. The sequence goes on from NW_024524377.1 coordinate 9,792,591, forward strand.
CGTTTGGCAGATGGGCATGAGGATTTGAGTCATCTGACCATGATTACATGGCATATCATTGAGAGAGGAAGGGCTTGCTAGAGGATATGGCGAACGAAGGAACCTGGGCTAAGACCTCTGTACTATTATCCATGTCCCATGTATACCACATAACTTCTCAAGTCCCAGAGATAATCCCTTCTTGACATTCCCCTGAAACAGCTCAACCCATTTCAGCCACTTTAGCCCTGGAAAAAATCCCCTGTGCTCCCTGTCTGCAGAACAGGAGCAATGACATCTCCCTGTCTTGCCAGGATGTTCATATGCAGACAGATGCTGAAGTGTTGAGGCTGTGTGGGGGCTGCACAAAGCAAGAAATCCCCCCACAAGCCCTGGGCTCCCCAGAAGCCACCAGACAGCACAATTCATCTTCTCTAATTATAAAAAATAATACAAATAGCACAGTGGAACTGGCTGTGTCCTCTCAGGCCTCTGCACCTCACTCATCCTCATCACCACACGAAACCATGAAAACAGATAACCTGATTTCATGGGGGGCAGTTTAACAAGGTGAGGAACAATGCCAAGTCTCCTTTTCACTGCAAGGTCTATGGATGCCTTCTCAAGGCCACTTCTTCGGGGGTGCTGGGAATACAAGCCCTGTTTCTTGGTGCTGGTGTTCGAAGCACAGCATTTCTAGGAACATTTTTCTTTGCCACTTGTTTGACCTCAGGAGCAGTCCCACTGCTCTGTGCAGGCAGCCATGGAATGCTCTGCCAAACCCTATCAATTATTTAGCATCCAAAGGTAGACCTAATCTGTGTGATAAAAGGATGGATTTTATCTAAGATTTGTTCCCTTTAAAGTGATTTACACAACTGGCCTCTCTAGTTGCTTCCCTTAACATAATTATTTACTTTTGCATTAATAGCCTTCCTCCATTTAGGTTATTTTTAGGAGCTTTTTGTAGCCATGAGAATTTACTACGGGTTTTCCCCTTGTAGTTTTAGTGTGGATTTTAAATTTCCCATCTCTCTGAATGGGCTGTTAAAACACTAGTTTTGCCAACGCTGGTGTAAAGCAGGAGCAGCTCTGGGAAGCAGCCCCCTGGCCGTGTTGACATCTGGGTGCTGAGTTTGCCTCTAACTTGAGAAGCCACGGGTGAGATTTCAGCTCAGAGCTGGCAGTCAGGACTCCCAGACCACTCATCAGGCTATGGACTGATGAACATGAATGAAAGGCTTTAAAGTATTAATCCAGTCCCACCTTGGTTTCTCGCTTTAACCCCACTCCGCAATTTTGGCAAAGTTGGGAAGACTGGGATTTTTCCACCTAACATTAAATCAGGCACGAAGCCCTCAAGGGAATAAAGCAGGCACAACGTGTTTCACTCCACCCTAATGCAAAAGCATCCCAAACTAGATACCTAAGACTTGAGCAGCCAACTTTAGACAAAGTAACTCCCATCCTTTGTCCTCCCATGATTACGGCAGGCTCAAATGCCTTGGCTAATGGGTGGTGTTGGGAGAATTTATTTATAAAACCTGCACAAGTTCACAGATATTCAGGCAAAAAGCTGCCAGAGATAAAAATTCAAGCTATGGGGACATGCTGGCAGAAGAGACAATCCAGGAGATAATCCATTATCACCACTGGATTTTCTTACTTGACTGCAACTGACCAATCCACAATAGGTAAGTTTAGCATCAGTTAGAAAGGTTATATTTAGGTACCCTCTGAGGGCACTTAAATGAAGTCTAAACTGGGTGCCCAGAAAAGAAGACTTACCAGTATTTGCCAGAATAAACTTATGGAGCTTACAGAGGACTAACAGAAATGTGGAAGTTATTATTACTACAATTATTATTAATGATAATATAATACACTGACAAAATACAAAGGTCTTCCAAGTGGTGCTTAATGGTTGGGATCACCAATGCCAGAACCAGCCTGTGAAGAATAACTTTTTCTATTTTAAAGTCATAAAAGCTTTTCAACTTGGTGTGCAAAACTGCAGCGTGGTTAGGGATGAGATAAAATTATTCTGTCTTCAAAAGTACCTTTGCATGTGTAACGACCTGAAATTATAGGAAATTTTGCTATAACAGTGTGGAGGAGCTGTATACAATAAGGAATGCTAGCTGATGCTATGAATTATAGAATTGTTTAGGTTGGAAAAGGGCCTTAAGATCATCAAATCCAGCCATAAAGCTGTTGTATCATCTAAGGGCTACACATTTTGAATCAAAAAGTCTGTAAACATTAATGGTTATCCACTTTGAGTCACACCTTTGCCCACAGGGCTGGCTACCACACAAAGTCAGTAGAGAAGCCTGGGCAAGGAGTTTTCCCCACGAGGAAAAAAAGAAAACAAACTAAGAAGTCAGACTCCAATCACACATTTAAGCAAAGCAAAGGATTACCTGGGCTGACTCTTTTGAAAAATAAACTAGGGAGACAGCATTGCAAGCTGTGGATAGAAGAGAAAGGGCAGGCAGAAAACAAGATGTGCTTTTGTAGCACAGTTTGTGGAAATCTCAGTTATCAAAATTCTGCCACAGTAACTGAAGAACTAAACCTGCTGCTCCCAGAGTGCTCTCTGCCAGGCCCACACCCCAGATACTGCTCATGAAACACAAAAATGGTGGAGCATGGCTTTGACTTCATCTATCTCTACACAAATCCTTCTAAACTATCCCAAAGTGCAGGTGTCAGGTGACCGGCAGGAGACAAAGATGGCAAGCTTGTCACTGTCCTTGATATGCTGTGGTTGAGGAACAGTCTCAGCACTGCACAGCCTGAGCATCTGAGACATCCAGCTGCCCAAAGGGACATGAGTGGGTACACAAGAGACTGTAGGCAATCTGCCCACTCAGAGGGCTACAGTAGCAAAGAAATACACTTTAGGACCCAACAGAATCAGTTTCCTGAAAGGCTGACAGAAACAGTCAGAGAAGAAATACAGCTCTTGATTGCTGCTGCTCCTGTGGCAGCACTGCACTGAAGCCTTACCCAAGGTGGGGGCCACTGAAGTCTATGCAGTAGATGCACGGAAATAGACAGTGGCTGTCAGGAGAATTTCTCAGTGAATTACACGATTTTCCCATCATTCTGTTTTAACCACTTGCCCCCTTTCACCCTGAAGCCAATCCCAGCTTTTCTGTTGAATGCATCTCTCAGCATTTTAAACTGTACACAGCAAAGCAGTGCAGGGCAGGGAAACTAAGAATGTGCTTGTACTGGTTATGTTCCCTTTCCTGGAAAATGTGAACTGAATGAAAAACACTCTTCAAGAAGATCCCTGCCTCTCCAGGGTGGACATAGGAGATGACTTCATTGGGGCTGTTCTCATTCTAATTTGTCTGAGTCTTGGGCCACACAAACTATATATTTTTTCAGTTGCTGAGGTGTGCTGGGATGCTGGCATTTCCTCCTCCTCATTTACATGGTCTTCCCATAATCCAGCACTAAGACAAGCTGAACTGCATAAGGACTCCCTGCCAATGCCACTTGGGGCTTGCTTATGGAAGACCTCTGGAGAGCGATGGGAGGTGCTCCCTGCCCTTCTCCTCTGCCTGTGAAAGGGCTGAGTGTGCTACTTCTGCAGAACTAAGCATTCCTGCCAGCCCATAAATCAAGTGAGCAAACTCCATCCCAATCTCTGATCTGCTGCAGAAAAGCCCCATACTCTGCCTTTACAGCACACACAGGGCAAAGAGCTGTATTTCATCAACTGAAGCCTTAATATCAGAGGAGAGTCGTTACCTCCTGGGAAAAAAAAAAAAAGCACAGCCAGAGTCTTACTAGTCCTGCAGCTTGGCTTCCCCATGTTTACACCAAATGACTTGTTGAACTTCATTATATACAAAGTATTTCCATAGATCAGAGGCAGGGAGACCTGTGCAGCTAACATAAAATAAATTACCACCCTGTGATAAATGGTTCTATTAGCAATCCAGATTGTTAAACTCAGATACAACAGGATGAAGGGAGCACTGCCCCATTCATTCTCCCTGCGGCAGATACTGAGTTGTAAATAGGTTATTTTGTGTGTAAATAACACATTAAAACTCAGCATTAGCCGTGTCTTTTGATAGAGAGGAAATTGTTCCAAATAAATAATTTCGGACAGGAATGTAAAATAAGCCAGATTTAATAGTGCATGCCTGCTGTAGCTGTGTTAAACATGACTAAAATGATAAACCCCAGAATATACTAATAGTAAACTATGCTCTGACATCAAAGTAATGAGGCTGTATTTTTACCCAGCTTTAGAAATGCTAAAATTAGTCTTGACAGAGCCAGACATCAGAAAAATGTTTCAAACATAAACACCATCAATTTGGGAACTTGGAGTTTGTGTCATGCAGAGGGTGGGGAGGCGAGGGAAAGGTGCATTCTGGACCTTGTTAAAGTTGGGCAGTTAGCATTTAGGAGAATTTGTATTTAATTTTTATTACGAGATGAGCAACCTATCTTCCTAAATATCTCTGCCTTTGAGAGAGTGGCTCATTTAAATTTCCCCTACGGTCATGTGCCTGGGCTTCCTCATGCCTGTAGGTACAGAGGACGTGTCAGTGCCAGCCTGGAGGACACAACCCAGCCTCACTTGTGGTGCTCTGCACCACCCTCCTACCCTCCACAGCAATATGGAATTTGGCATTCAACAGAAGGGTTTTTTGAACTTTAATTGTTTTAAGTTGCCCTTCCAGAAGTAGGGACAATAAAACCAAGAGCCTCTTCTTTAGATCTAACTTGTCTACAGCTCCTACATACTGTCAATATAAACACTTTCCATCTCAGTCACACATACACATGTGCCCCTACTGCAAGTGAAAAGAAGAGCTTTGACTCCTTGGCGAATATGATTTATGGAAAACCAGAAAATTAGGATAGACTTTCCTGATGTCATATCTGTGAGGCCAATTTCTGAACATCTGATCAATGAGTTACTATAAAAAAACTGTCGCAGATGATGTTTAAAATGGCAACTTCAGAAGACTAAAAATATGGGATGCAAATTTTTAGTACAAAAGGACTCTTCTCTACTGCCAGCATCAACAATATTGATCTCTTTTCCTACAGCCATAACTGAATTTGTTAGAGGCTGGAAACATTTGGGACAAAGACCCCAAGCAAGGGAACTAGAAATGCAGACTGAACATATTATCTTATAAAAATACAGACTAAATAGTAATATAATCAAATAGTGATTCTTCAATTATTTAACTAATATTCAGTTTATTCCTTCAATTAATTAGAAATAAATCCTTATGAATCTATTAATTCCTACAAGTGAAAAAGAAAACCTTATGATCTGAGAAACATACAGAACATGCTATGATGGCACTCCTTCAATGTGACTCAGTAGAATAAAGAAACGTATTGCAAATTACATTTGCTTGGCTCTGGAGAGCAGCTTGGTGATTTGCAGCACTGGCTGAGCCTCACTGCCACTTTCTCATATGCTAGTACAAAGAGTAAAACCTCTGCAATAAATGAAACCAAGAGTTTGTCTTGGATGAGAATAAAGACTTGCTCATATGGCCCCAAAGCAGGGTGGGGAGCTGAGAGGGCCCCCCTTTAAAGCTGATGCCTTCCTCAAGCTGAACTTCCTTATTAATCTCCACGTCTCGTTTGCTTTCTTCTGTAAAAATATGAGCATAAATACTTGCAGTTCTGGTCTGTTGTGAGTAATTACTTCAATTTAGGGAATCAAACATGTTGCATTAGCATGAACACCATGTAAGTAGAATCTCATCTCTACCCAGCCTTTTTGCCATCACCTGCTACATCACACCTTGCAGTTAACTCATGTTAGAAGACAACTCTGTATCAATTTTTCTACTTTCAAGCACACGCACAAGCATGCTGCTGGCTTTCAGGAGCCTGTATTATGTCTAGCCAGAGTTCAAAGGAAAGCACTTGGAACCACAGGAGCACGTGCATCACCTGCAGCGTCCCGGGCCAGCGTCCGGCCACACGCTGCTCCGCTGCTGCCCATTTTGGGTCATTTATGAGCACTTTTCTTCACAGCATGACATAGATTTCACTCTTTACATCTCATTACACAACACTTTTATCACAATTCCCCTGACATCTTCAAACAATCCTCAACTTACTTCTCCACTTCCTCCTACTAAAAGGAGAAATATTGAGGCCATGAATCACTTTTTTCCAAAGGTGAGAGCACACTGCTAACAGAACGTATTAGACTGGACGCTTAAAAACCAATTAGGTCTCCAGGGACGCCAAACGGGCTGATGGACACTCCACCTCGGGGCATCCTCATTTGGATCTCTGGAAAGGTTGTGACTGCTTCCTCAGTGGAGGTACTCCCAAGGCAAGTGCCAAGTGGGGAGAAGGTGTTTATTCATAACAGCACATCTATGGGTTGTGAATTTTAGAATACGCTTGGACTATGTTGGGGCCAATCAACCCTTCAGTCTGCCATCACTGAGATGATATCTCAAGTGGGCTGCCTCAGAAGTTCCTATAGCCTTTGCTTCTTCAGGGATTTGCTGGGGGATGCCAAGCTTCTGCACGTTGCTGTCCCCCCTATTTCAGATTCCTGGCAAGCCTTCCTTTCTGCCACTTTGTGCAGTGCTCACAAGGAAAGTGGCTCAGACACATCCAGGACCACAAAACTGCATTTCCCTCCAAACAATTTTGTAGAAGACTTTCTGGTTGCTTGTTAAAAAAAAGTTTATCAAACACATGAACTAATCTGATAGATTATTAGCCACTCCTACTTTATTCTGTTCATCTGAATCTTCACAGGTAAATCGGAAAAAGAAACCTGAGTAGCAAAGTTTACAAAAAAGGAGGGATAAAGCAGATTTAAGCCTTTTTGGTTGGAAACTATCTTCAAAACTCAGGCAACCAAAAACTCAAACTCTCCAGCCAGTCTAGGTAAGAAAGAGAAGAGCTCACAGAAGAGTCGTTCTGTTCTCCTGGGGTGATGAAATACCACCCCACAGTGAAGGAAAGGGAGGGGACAGGTTCATTTTGAGGTAGACTCTGACTAGCAATAACGTGTATTTCAAATAAGAAAAAAAAGCTGTCTGCAAAGTTTACACAGCTGGGATGTCTCTTGTAACATCCAAACTGCTGCAGCCTCACCTAAATTTGTCTCTTATACCCTGCCCAGAGATGACAACCAGTCCCCAGCGAGGGCAGCTGTGGTGGCTCCCCAGTGGGCACAGCCTTGCCCACAGCTGTGCCACCATGATGGGCCCTGGCACTACTCTGGAGATCCACCAGCACACGTGTACCAGAGATTTTTGGGTTTTGCCTGCCACAGCAAGCAGGAAGAGGCAGGAGCAACATCCCTGCATGTTTACCTGCACACCACAGTTACATCCACCAGTAATGTGGCGTCCACAAGAGCTTCCCAGCTGACTTCAACAGCAGCAAGACCAAAATCTTGCTTAACACACTGACTTGAACAGGAACGGCACAAGTGGAGGGGTTTCTTTATGAACATTCTTGCAGTGGGTCTGGACATTCCCAAATTCCTCTCTAACCGTGAAATCCCAGCAGCAATGACTGAAGACTGTGCACTCTGTTTAGCTCATTAGCAGGATCACAGCTGGCACATGATACCCCTTTCTGACCAGGATAATGAGGTGCTCCCCATATCCAGTCAGCCCCACCAGGCACTCCTAACTCCACCATGAAAGAGTGGAGGGCACAGCGCTGCCAACACTATGCAGCACCAGTCAGCTTGTGGCAAGTATTGATGGGATGCCCCAACTCCCCCACAGCCACCTCTCACCACCCATCCCCTGTCTCATCCCAGCCCAGTTCTCCATCACACTACAGTGACGCTTAGATGCCACACAGTGACACAGCTTCCAGTTCCTCTGACAGTCAAGAACCCCAATAAACTCAGCATGTTCACAGGAAGACAGACACCACCATACTTATTAAATTCTTACAGTCTAATGAAAAACACCCCTGCTGCTTTCAAATTGTGGAAAACGAAGTACCTCCTTGTGCTACTGCTGCTCCTGCTGCTGCTAAAGGAGGGGGTTTCTTCCCCGTCTCTGTAAAGCCATTCCCCTCCAGAACAGCACCTTTCCCTTCTTTTTTCCCAGCAGCTGTTGAAGCAGAAGTTTCCATCTTAGACGGGCATCTTCCAGCTCAGGAACCCTACAGGATATAAAACAAAACCAGATTCTGGTCACCACTCACAAAACAGGCAAAATCAGCTCCATGAAGCAGAAGATGGTTGGCAGAGTTCAAAAGCAAACGGCAAGCAGCAAAGAATTCCTGGGTTCCTAACTCCAGCAGTCACAGGCACAAAGGCCACAACCATGTAAAGGACTGGGTGTTCCCAAAGGTCTACAAAGATCCGGACCAAAAAATAATCCCCAGCTAAACCTGGACTACACAGTAAAGTTTACAGGTCCATAGGGCTTTCCAGGATTACAGGATAGGTAGATACAAATATTTAGCACACATAAAACTGATTTACCCATTGTATGCATGACCTAGACCATCCTAAGAAAAAACTCAGCTAAAAATTTCCAATAAAACACAGATAAACATATATTTAAAGTGTCGGGTTTTTTTTTTTCTATCCCACAGTGGATGCTTATGCTGTGGGCTGGTTTGGAACCAGCGTCATGATCAGAACTTTTCAGCAATGCTTACAGATAAACCACAGCAGGTCTGCCACATCCCATCAAGTTCTCACTGGTGAAATCTAACAATGCTGATTGCTGTCTCTGCCAAAAAAAGTTATATCCTGAGCAACTGCATCTGAAAATCAGCCACAGCTTTAATCCATTACAAATGGTGAATTAAATGCCAGGAAATATCCACAAAACAAGAAGATACCGAAGTACAAATAACCTAGGTTTTTAAACTTAGGTTGATGAAACATAGCAGCTCCTGAACTTTTTGCCAGCTTGACCATTTTTTTCTGCATGACTCAGACTTAAATGGTCTCCCAAAAGCAAACATATTGGTATCCCAAATTTACTGTAAAAATGGAGTTTCTTTTAAATGAAGAGGCATACTTTGTTTCTGAATGCAAACACTTTGTTCCTCTCATTTTACCTTGTTTGATTTCACATGTCTCCACCTGACTCCTGCTTGCACGCAACCAGACAGTTACCTGGCACTACCAGCCCCAGGCTGGTCTTGGGAAAACCCACTGCTAATTCCGCTTTCCTTTCTAATTTTAATGCAGATCTGTGATTTTTCACATGCAAATTTTCAAATGCAAATTTTTCACCTCCTGAAATACTCTGGAGCACACTGGCTGTTTACCTTACTTACTGGAATTAATGGGATCAGGGGAATATCTGGGAAACCAGAACATTTTTTTGTGTGTGTGCGGGTAGTTTTATCACCATTGTGTCAATTCAAAACTTCCCTCCCTTTGCTCTGGAGGACTGACTGACTCCTGAACATACTGAACTAATAGGTAAACTCTCCTAAAAACTTTAAAGCACAAAGATTTCAGGAATCCCCACCCTGCGAGGGACCTGGTGCCCACCACACAGCCATGTGCTGCAGCCCGAGAGCTCAGCCCAGGAGCCTTCAGGCGTGGTTTGCATAAATGGGACAACGAAGTGATGGATCTGTGGTCACAGTCTGCAGCTGTAAACTGCAGAGCTCTCATTGGAAATGACAGGACCCACAATTACAGGCTTTACTGATGACACAAGACTCCACTGAATACCGAGGTGGCCCCTCAAGGTCCTGCCCCGGCATGTGCTGGGCTTGATGGCAAGCATGGGATGGGTTCCTGGGGGCCAGGACTTTACAGTGGTTTAATCCAGGAATCAGGTTGGGTTACAGGCCACGTATGAAATAAATACACCCAAACTGCAGGAGTATTTGACCTAGGTCTGACAGCCTGGGCTTCTGTTCGTTAAGCAAATAAACTTCAGAGGCTCTATTACTAACCCCCCACCTGTTTCTTCTTAGTCCCTCCTTTCAAGGCTTTGCACTTTTGTTTGAAACCAGACGCTGGCCCTCGCACCCCAACCCCCTTCTCTGGGTACCCTGACCCTGGGGGCAGCCCCGGGGCTAAGGGAGCATCCTCGGGCACTGCAAAGCTCAGCAGCCAGCGAGGGGAAGGAAGGAACTGGTAACAGGACTTGCTCTGTGAAACATGCAGATTAGAGCCATGGTTTTTTTCCAGAGATGCCTGAAGCAAAATCTCTACATCCCTGCCACAGACACCTCAGTAGGGACCCAGTTTTTCAGATGTGTCATTTATCCAACTGGAATGTGACAGGAGATCATGCCTGTATTTGAAAATCTGGTCTTTGCAGCTGTAATGCTCTCTTTTCAGATGAATTATGAATTTAAAACAATATTCAAGTGTTTGTAATAAGTGGTTGTATTAAACAGGTAAATCCTCAAATACCAGATTAGAAAAAAAAAATAAATAATGCAACTACTCTAATCTCACAGGATTTAGGGTAATAAGTCTATAATTATTTTTGCTTCGTAAAGGTGCCTGGAGCAGAGCAGGCTGGCTATGAGGTTCCGAGCTTTTCCCCAAGTCAGCAGCAACTAAAAGTCATTTTCCTTTCACAGCATCCCACAGCCAGAGCTGATCATCTCAGCCCAGGAAGACACAAGCATTCTTCCTCCAGATCCTGCTCTGCCCAGCACCTCTGCCCACAGACCAGGACAGAGACCAGTGAGCAAAGGAGCACCAGCACTGATTTCATATCCCACCTTCTGAGGTTTCACAGACACTGGCCAAGAGCTGGTGACCAGCAGTCATCCCAGTGGTGCAAGGTGTGACCAGGACACAGCACTGGAACTCTGGAGGTTTAGGTCCCCATCATGGACCTGTTACAGACGCCTCAGTGTCCCTGGGCAAAAAACTTAACTTCTCTCTTGCAACCAGTTTCCACAGCCATAAAATAGGAAATAGTACTTTGCCCTATTTGCAAAGTGCTTTGAGATCCTTTGAGGCACAAGGCTATGGAAGTGTTTTTATTACCAGTATAAGAAGATATATTGGTGGAGGCAGTCAATCCACACTATCCAGGAGCACAACATTCATTTTTTAAGCAATGCATACTTTGCTTTCTGTTCGATGCTAAACTTTTTCTGCTGCTCTGTGCCACACAGAATTTATAAATTCAATGACAGATTAATCTTAGCAGTGAGCCATTTGGCATGAAAAAGGGTTTCACAGGGAGCCTGCTTTTTCCTGTAAAGAGCATGCATTTAGGAGTGACTATACAGAGAAAGACCCTATGCACTTATTCAAGCACAACTCTCTGCCCTCCGTCATTACTCAGAATTAGAAAACCAGAATGGATTACTCAGATTTTTCCTAAGGTTTGTAGCTTTCTCTGCAGGAGGAGGGCTGGGTAATTGATTTTGACACTAATACCAGCACTATTCATATGCCCTGTAATGTAATTCTGCAGTGACACTAAAAAGGCAGCCATCTGAGATCTGAACAAGGAAAGTGCTATATGATTTGCCCTAGACAACCCTAGCTATTTTAACAGCTGTGTTGTATATTAAAAGGGAGAAATCCCAACAGAATTAAAAACAACAAAGTCACATTTGCCTTTGAGGGAAAACAAGAAGCCGTAAACTTTCCTAATAAAACAATCCCTCCTGCCAAGTGCTTGAGGAATGGTCTAAAGTGCTGTCCGAAAATGCCTGTCTCTATTGGAGGGCATCAGCCTGAGCAGGACTGCTGGCAAACTCAGGAATGAACAGATAGTCATCAGCCATACCCTCTGCACACCCTTTTTTTTTTTCAAAAAGGCAATTATTTCCTTCTTCAGGATTGTTCTTTCATCAGGAAACCCCCTTCTCCTCCCCTAGACAGGGCAGAAAACATATTTTTTTCCTTCTCTGTGAAAAATGAATGACCAATTTTGCCAACTTCTGCTCAAAGATTAAGTAGCATCATGGGAGTGATCCTCTCTGGCAGAGGGCAGGCACTGCCAGTGACACTGTGACTCAGATCCAATCCTGAGTGCCACCCTCAAGCCTGGTAGCCCCATGGAAGGGGCAGAAAGGGATTTCCAAAGCATGCTTCCAGAAGCCATCTCACTTTTTGGGAATATTTTGGGCTTTCTCAGACCAGTGTGTATTCTCTCTTCATTCTGAGTTCATCCCCACCTGACCTCCCCATGCACAGCCCTAGCAGTGCCAGTGAGGTGGCGTCACCTCCAGGGGACATGCTGGAGGTGTGCTGGCTGCTGACACCAGTGCAGCACCACAGCCACATCCATCACCACTGCTGCTGGCTCCAGGCAGGACTGATGGGAGCTGGGATAACCAAGGGCAGCCTTTGCACAGCTCTCACCCAGTTTGTGCTCAGGCACCCACAAGGAGACAGTCAATTCTGCCACATCAGCCCTATGCAGATACAATCCCAGGTCTAAGAGCTTTTCCTGGCATGCTGCTTTAGTTAAGATAAACAAGGACATACTCCTGCCATCTCTTCTTTTGCAGTGGACTGTGTCATACAGCTCAAGCCTTCTGAATACATGATCTACTCATGAAATTCAGTGTGAGCCAACTGCTCTGAACACTGGCTTAATACAGTGGCTGCTGTGATCCTTTTGAGTCTCCCAGGGTTTGAGCCAAATTATGTTCTCAATTACACGGAAGTAGCAGCAGTTAACCCGGTGAAGTCATAGGCTCTGTACCACAGCAAAACTTGACCCCTTTATTTTCTTTTATATCAGCAAATGCTTCAAATTACTAAAGAAAGTTTTTTCTGTCTAAATGCCACTAGTAAATCTTGGGACTATCCAAACAGTCTGTCTGCTGCTGAAGGACCTACAACTGTTTACAGAATATCAATCTCAGGTAAAAGCAGCATAAATGTTAATTCAGAACTAATCACTTGTGAGGTCCTCCTGACACAAGGTTTCCCATCTTGACACTTCTTGGGAACTGTTTGCTTGGGCCAATCCTACAGGGTTGATTACACATGAAAATTAGAGCTGTACACTGGGGCAGCAGCTCTCTGTCTGGGGGTCGCTCCTGCCCCTTCCCCTCAAAAAACCTTCTGTGGTGGGTCCCTACCAGCTTCTGGGATGAAAGGAAGCAGAGACAAACCCATGCTGGCAGAAGCAGGGCTAGAAGGGCACAGAGCTGCTCAGGGGTTGTTCTATTTTTCTACCCCCTACCCTGACTCCTGCTCAGAGAAGAGCAGTACCAGGCTGCCGAAGGGAGGGAGGAGGGAGCTGTGCTAGCAGCAAACAGGATAGGAAGACACACAAGTTCTGCCTCCCTAGTCCCAAAGGTAAGGCTAAAATTGCTGAGAAATCTGAGAAAGCTTCACCAAACAGTTCTGGCCCATGGCAAAAGTTGTATCACTCAAAAAAATGAAAAGAGTAAAAAAGAAAAGGGGGGGGGGGGGGGGCGAGAAAGCCTCACCAAACAGTTCCGGCCCATGGCAAAAGTTGTATCGCTCAAAAAAATGAAAAGAGTAAAAAAGAAAAGGAGTGGGGGAAAAAAAAGAGACAAAAAATACCCCCAGTAGAGTTGGCAAAACTGCAATAGTTATACAGGTTCTGGAATGTACAAAGGCTGAAATCAGAGACTTAGCATCTCTTTTGAACTTCAAAAACAACAAGTCTCTTCAAATCACTCAGTTAATTGGCTTTAAATTAGAGTTCTAAGTTTAATGAACAAATCCTTCGCGTACGGCATGAAACGGATACACTTCTAGATTAACTTCCTGATCAACACCATCTGCCATTTCCATATGGTAACAGCAAACCAAAAGCACGAGGAGAAGCAGCTCTGCAATACCGTGAGGGGTCAAAGTGCACCCAGAACTGACTGAGGCTTGCTAGTGTCTCTCTGTACTGTACTAGCATCACCTCCAGCCAGCTCCACAAGTCCTGGGATACTTCAGGCACAACTCTGTCCAGGAAGGTAAAGAAAGAAAAAATGCAGGGTAGGAAGGAGGCATGAGGGAAGGAGGGATGTTTGCAAGGATGACTGGATGGATGTGGAAAGAGCAGCAAGTTCCTGAAAATGGACAAGGGCCTGGAAAACAAGAAATAAGGGGAAGGGGGATAACCTTACTGAAGAGTATGAGTGAATGAAGCACAGACAATGGCAAGTCCTGTGGAAACAGAGAAGCATGGAAAAGAAGAAGCAAGACTGTAGGCAGACCTGACTCCCCAAGAGATGGAGATACATGCACTGCTGGGGCAGGGAAAAGCACAACATGACATCTCTCATGGCTGGGACAGGACAGGGAGGCAGGGGCACAGAGGTAAAAGAGACACAGGGAAGAAAAGTGACATGCAAGGGTCTCTGGTAGAAGAAATATGCCTTGCAAACAGCTTCAAAGAATGTGGCCTTCCAGCCTGCTCCATCACTCTTTGTACATGGAGTACCTAAGACTTTGTGTCTAGGCACAAAAAGAATTTACTGCTTCAGGTGGTCCCAGCCATGTGAAAGGAAACCATCTCCAAAAGAGTCACAAATGCTGTCCCCCCTGCTTACACTGACACTGACCACAGCAACTTTCCACTTACATCAAACAAGGACAGTGGAGTTAGTGGTGGCACTCAGAAATTATCACCATATGGACTGTCTGTAAATATTCAGCTACCTGCTGAAGAACCAGCCTTCAGCAGCCCCTGGGAGACCTTCCAGCAGGAGCCAGTCACTGATGGGTCCCTGGGCAGCAAGGCTGCAATGCCAGCATCCACAGAGGGGCAGCCAGCCCTTGGGCCCCCTGGTCCTGGGCAGGGTTGACAGAGGTGACATATAGCACTTGTGGGAGAGACATGTCCTTCAGGAATGTCAACCACAAGCCAGGCTATCCTAGGACACTCTGTGGCACCAAATGACAGTACTGAGGCTACTGTATTGCAACATATATTACTTTTCCCTTTCTAAAGCCATTTTACTTTCTGGGCTGCATTTATTGGAAAGGAGATGATATTAAATAGAGGAACTAACATTTCAGCCATTTTCAGGTTTAGTCTGGTGTTCCTATTTTTCACAAACACTAATGTCACTTAAACATCACTGCTTCATTACAAACAAGTCTGATTTATAAAATAGCAGAACATCTGAATTGTTTCCCCACTTCCAGTGTATTTTCAAGATGCCAACCTTACAGCCTTGAACAAAAATTATCTTTCAGATGCTGGGTTAAAAACAATCACAATACATCATCAAAACATACGAACAGACATAAAAGCTCAAAGCCAGACACAGAATCAGCACTGGTCCTTGCCGAGGCATGCAGGCTGGGGTACCTGACTTTCCCTCCTTTCCCTCAGAAGTTATCTTTGTTTCTTACTTTGGAAGAACTCAGAAGATGGAGGAGTGGGGGCTGGAGGGAAGAGTCTTTTGTGGTAGAACAGGAAAACAAAGTCATGCTTGTAATTTTACAAAACCAATCCTACATGTCTTATCATGAGAAAATTTCCACTAAGCAAATTCCAACATGCGAAAAAACCCTCAAAGAAGATAATCAAGACACTCCTGCAGTCAGACTCTGTATTAACATGCTGCAAAAAATATGGGAGGATGCCACCAGGTAAACAAAAATTGCTTAAAAGTGATGCGTCACCATTATAACTGGTCCATGAATCTTCACTTGGGTTTTGCTTATTTGTTTGCTTTTGTTTTAAGAGTGAGAGAATTGTGGCAAAGTGTCGTCTAAGTTTGTGTTTTTGATGTAAATCCAAAGAAGCTTTCAATTTCCTGTTACACAACTGTCTGTGTTTTTTCCAAAAACAGAACCAACAAGACAAATACTACCTATGTGTGCACACATGTATCTAATGAAGAAGTATTGTTTTCATTTTAGGAAACCTTTGCACACCAAAAGAGAAAACAAAAAAAAGGCAATACAGAACCCCCCAAAAACCCCCTTCATCAAGTCTTCATGCTCCAACAAGAGCAGAAATTGCTAATAACTGAGATGTCAAAGAAAACATCTGTGGTGCTTGGCAGCTACTCCAGGGTGGGTTACAGCCAAACAGGGTGGGTGACAGACTGCATGAGACCAGGGTGGAGGACCATTAAACAGTTTACCACAAAATTAGACTCTTAATTGCAAATCACTAATAACCTAATGACTTTTCATCAGGTTCATGAGTAAAAGATATTACAAAAGTAAATTTCACATACTACAAGAGGAGCAGAAACTGATTCTGAGCAGAGATGTTTATGCAGATTCCACAGAATGGAGAAGGGTCAGTGCAGGAGATTTGGCTAACAGGAAAAGAGCTGCCTTGATATTGGATTCAAGGGAGGTTTTGAGAAGTGAATGTTTTGTTGGCTTGGTGGTGACTGAAGAAGAATCCTCTCAGGGTTCCACTTCCGTGCTGCAGTAGTTTGGGCACTTTCAACTCTCATGAATGAAACCCCAAATACAAACCACATGCACTGAAGTTTAATGGGTTTGCTTTATGTAGGGATGGGATGAGTAATAATGTCTTGTAGTGGCTAGTCCATCCAGATGACATTGAACAGGCTCCAAAGCTTGGATAAGAAACCCCTCATTTGGCTCAAGAAATGAAAATCTTTATTTTGAGCAATGAAAGATGAAGGACTGCCTCCTTGCAAAAATCCCTACAGCAACCAGGTTCTTTCAGAACATGTTTCATTACAAAATTTTGGTTTATTTTTAAACATCACAGTTCTGTTCATCAGCCTATTGAATTCTCCCTCCAGAGGCACACATGTAAGCATGCAGAAGAGAGAAGCCTGGGAAGAAAACGAGAATGTAATTAAAAACAAAAAAGCAACACTTCAGTTGGCTCATTTTCCTCTGCTGAACACATACACCACACAAGCTGCTATTCCACACTTTATTCCACTCCACATATTGTCTTTATAAGACTCCAGTTGCCAGCTGAAGGCAGGATGGAGACCACATAAAATGGATGGCAGTTTATCAACAGGAGAATGGAGAAAAATTCATCCAGATGAGAACGGGAGAAGAGTTTCTCAGGGGAACACAGAGTATCTAGGATTGGAAAAGACTCGTGGAGGTCACCAAGGTCAGCCTCATGCTCATAACCAGCATTTGAAAACCCCAAAACTGCTGAAATATCTGACAGCGGCTTTAGTAGGAGAGGCTGGAGTTATATGGGATGTACCCATGAACCACAACAAAGACTAGTCTGCAAGAACACAAGCATGCTGGTGAAGAAAAAATTTAGGGAGAACCAAGAATCCTTGCAAAGAACGTTACAAAAGGAAGAATGAAATCAATACTTTGAAGAGCATTCTGTTTCTGTGAGCTGTGACTCAAATTACAAAGCTATATATTTTTCCAGAAATTAACAGTTAAGTAAGTGGTGACTGACAGAGCCCCTATGTTTTCAGCAGTGCAGGTCCATCTTCTACAGAGAAAAGAAACTGTACAATGTGGCTGGCTGTCATTACAGTGGATGGGAATAAGTCTTTCAGGAGACAGGCTAAAGTATTCAGGAGGGTATTAAGCTAATGACAAAAGACAAGGGTGAAAATGAGCACTCATTTAGCCAGAAATCAAGATGTCAAGATTAAAATTAATCAAGGTACCAAGGGACTCAAAGAGAAGAGATTCCTTAATTGTGTAGATTGTAACACTACGAACACGCGTAATAAACAAGAAGTGGAATAGCTCCTTTAATACACAAATTAGTCCTGACTGGTATTACTGAATCTGGTGGAAACATTCATATGAATGGGGAGTTAAAATCATTTTGTGTATCAGGGACTGGAAACAAATACAGAGTCATGAAGCCTGTCAGTGACAAATGGCTGTTGACATGGTAAATAAAGATGATTGCTTTATACCAGTGAGATGCTCTCCATGCCTAGATGGCCTAGATAAAGATTATAGGTTCTAAAGCAACCACATACAAGGCCACACATCTGGAAAATAATTGATTAAAATGAAAACTGTCTGAGAAACACTGACTGGAGATTACTTGAAGTTTATGGTGGGCAGACAGTGGCTGAGAAGCTCTATGGAGGGTACCAACATTAAAACGATTAAAGCAATATGTGTTTGTCTGCACAGAGTTTGGGAGGCTGTAATGCCTCTCTGCCTAACCCTGAACTGACAGTGTGTGCAGTTCTGGTGCCCACAGTCCAAGAAGAGAGATGAAAACTGCAGAGGCTCCTGTGCCACACATGAGAAAAATGAAAGAGAGGTCAACAGAGAGGCACTTGCAGAATGACCTGATCAGTAATATTAATACATACACAACTGCAAAGGATGAGACAGATATTAAACTAGAGAAATTCAGATTAGAAACAAGGCTCCCAGTTTCAACAGAAAAGAGCATTAGATTCAGGCTGGTGCCAGACTTTCTAGCATGGCAGAGCTGACATTTTGTTTAGGTGTTTTTTCCAGGAGGTCTTCTGTAGTCTAAGACTTATCACAGGACATGGGTTTTAAGTACAGCACGGGTTTAAGTACAGGAAAGTCCTCTGACGGTATGAAAGAGAAGGTTAGACTAGAACAGCACCTTGATCCTCTGTGCACCTATGTATCGGGGTATTATTCATAGTTGGTTTGCCATACCTTCACACATCAAAACATCTGCATTTATTATGATTAAATGTTAGCATGCCTGTCTCTGCTGACAACAAAACTAATGTCTACCTTCCAACTTCCCTATTTTTTTTCTTTTGTGATAAGGACTTAGGACATGTGTTTATGTCCTGCCAGTGGCAATGTTGCAGAATATACATTCTTTCACTATGCAGTTATGTCTACTGTGCTACAAGTATTTTGATGACTAAGACAAATTATAAAACCATTCACCAACAGAATATAATGCAATCTTCAGTTTGTAGTCTATACAGACTCACTTGGTTTCTTGATCTGGTAAGCAGCTGCCAGCATCAAAACAAGGAAAGGAACAACACTGTAATTTATTTCATTCTCTTGTTAAAAAAGCGAAGGGGAAAACCTCCCATCTCAACCCCAGCAGTGGTGTCTCCACAGCCCAGAAGAAGACTGGGAATACAAGGAGGTCTGGCCTGCCGCAGCCCTGCAGCGTCTGCTTCACATACGAAACAAGCTGGGCTGACAAGCCAGAACATCTCACGTCCCCAAAACTCACTGCAACAAAACACAGGCCAGAGTGAACTTGTAGCAAATGTGAGCAGGTTGCTATGGCTCAGGGGAAAGGTTTGGGGACCACATTGGTGTGTATGTGACAGTGCAGTTGAAGCAAGTGAAGCAGAAGAACCGCGAGTGGTGGCAGCCAGGCCAGGGCCCCAACACTGGGAACATTTGCACCTGTAGAGCCCCCACAGATTTTCACAGGCTGTACCAGAATTCAAGGCACAGTGACTGATGTGGCCACTAGACACAAGAAGATTCTTTCAACTATTTCATTACATAAGACTCAAGTCTAAGGCTAACCTGAGAAAATTCTGTAAATCCTGCCTCCTTATTTGCTTTCATTCCTTGATAGTTTCTAATTTAAGATAAAATGCAAAGGATTCATATCCATTCTTCAGGACAGAACTCTTGCACAGGAGCCTGTGTGTATACACACATACACTTGTATCTGGTTTTAGTTAGCTATTATTTAGTTATAACTAAACCAGTTATAACTAATATATAACTATTTACTAAAAAAGTTACAATATACCTTGCAGTTATTTTACATTATTTCTGCTGGATATTAATGCACATAACTATATTCTACATCCATATTTTTTCTGCATGCAAGCTTGTTAAGCTCTTTGAGAAAACAGTAAAAACAAGCTAATTATTTTACCTCCCATCTACACCCTCCTCCCTGCTCCTGAAGTTTCATCTACTCTTTCCTTTAATAACGTCACTCCTCCACAACCATCTTCTAAAACATGCCACAGCCACTTTTTTTGGCTCTGCTTGCTCTCTCTTTTTTTTCCTCTTTTTTCTTGTCTGCCTCCCTCTAAACCCAAAATCCCAGTTGTGTCTATAACTCTTTCCATCTTCCTTCTTGTTCACTACAGCTAAGCTGTATTCAAAGCCCAGTTGCCTCTGGGCTTTCTCTCCACTAAATCTTACCTACACTTTACTGTCAGATTGACCTAGTTTGGACCTAATTCCCTCCAACCACACAGAAACTTCAGTCTGTCTCTCAAATATCTCTCACAGAAGTCTGGCCATGGTTAGAAGCTAGCAAAGGATGCCAAATGCTGTAGAAGTGGATAGCATCTTGTTTGTTATCCAAGTTTGAAACCTGGGGTGGTCCTCAAGATTCCTCCAACCTCACTGTAAGATTTTGCCTCTAGGCCACCTCTGACTCCTGCTTCTTCCTTCTGCACAGTGTCTCAGAGTTTGGCATTTCCTTGAGCTTCCTGCCACTCACCTACACATCTGAACTCAAAACACCAGCCTCTCACCCATTCATTTTCATTTACAGCAAGTTCCTTTACATTGGCTCTAATGAGTACAAAGCTGATTTCACAGCCATTCAGAATGTGGGAACAAAGAACATTTTCCTAGCTTGTCACTTTTTTCCTGTCACTTCGCTTTACATCCTTTGATGGCATGCTCTTTTGTTTTGCCTCAGCCATTGTCTCCTCTTTCAAAGCCTATCAAAGCCTACCACACTATGCTTTCAATCTCACTGGCTTCAGGAAGACTTCAGCAAATGCATATGCACTTGCTTCCATCAGGGCCTAAATATGTGTTCTTTGAGTGGGTTTGGTCATACAGGTCAGAGATATCTGCCCGCTCCCAGTCTCATTCATAATTAGTTCACCACTGAAACTACTAACTTGAGCTGCCTTCTGTTTCATTACAGGCCTCCAAGATAAGAGAATCAGATCCCCTCAGAAAATCAGGAACCAGTTCTGATTTTCCTGTTCTGTTTTCAGAAGTACTAGGGTTCCACAGTAAACTCCATTTTTCCTCCTGTAAGGAAATAATAATCACTTGCATAACTCATTTACCATAACTCACTTATCCCTCACAAAAAAAAAAAAAAAAAAGATTATATTTCTTCTATCCCTTTGCTCTCTGCATAACACAGTGTCAGAGAATCTTGACATTCAAAATTATACACTACAAATACTGCAAAACCTCTTCAAGTATGCATTTTAATTGCTGTCATAACCTAGCACTTGACTGAAAACCCAGTTAGTTTTTTCTCTACTGAAGAAATTAAACATCTATTTTTCCCCATCTCTACATTCATCCTTTTGAGTCCAAACTTTCATAGAACTGAAGGCACAGGGATGGGGGACTTGTCACCAGCTATAGATGACCACACAATTTCTTGTTTTTAAACCATAGCTACCCAACATTTGGTCCCACCTTGTCCTCTTGGACACTTGCCAGCCTTTCATGTATTATAAGTGAGACAGCTCAACATACTTTCTGTCTTGGAGACAGCATCATCACTGCAAACGCAGCACTTCACAGGTTTATTGCTAATAAATGCTTATAAATGTTAATTAAAAAACAAAACAAAACAAAGAAAATGTATTTTTTGAAAACAAAAATTGATGGACATCCCCCAATCATTAGTGGCATATTGAGAAAACAGTGGATGTCTTCCCTTAGCACTCTTGCAACCAAAGATTGTTCTTTATTTAGAGAGCACATTCAGGCAGATGCCTTCAGAGAAAGACCTGAAGCATTTGCTGGATTGATTTCCATTGCTTCTCAGCTCGCTGAGATTTTTAGAACACAAGACTGCTGGCTGTGAACATTCCTTAATGTTCAGACCTTGCCTTGTGCTGATCAGTGCAAGACACAACACAGCCCCACGGCCACGTGGCTGCTGCCTGGCCCTTTGGCTGGGACCTGGACACTCACACCGAGCCACGCAGAAAACCTACAGTTTTTACCAAACCTGTGGCCTTTTGGGCTCCAGCCCCCACAGCCCCCAGGGCACTGGCAGCTGAAGGCCTTTTTCAGACCGTGAGAGTCGGCAATCAAAGAACGAACCATCCACAACTCCGGCACCACATCCAAATTACAGAGCATGCAAGACCTCAAAGCAAACAACTGCGTGTGTAAACAACTTCAGGGAAAACACACATAGGAAGAGATCTATTTGTTAGAGAAATAAATGATTTCTGTCTCCTCAGGTGCAATGGAGCAGACCTCAGCTGCCAGAACAGGCCCACTTGGAAGGAACACACTGCTGTCCCACCCCACTGCGTTACACAGACCTGTGTCCCTGCCAAGAATTGTGACTGTATTACCAATAAGCACAAAAATAATTAACTGAACTACCTTCTTAGGAAGAGTGTAGTAAACTACAGCCTACTGAGAAAAGCGATAAAATAAAGTTGCAAAAAGGTTCCATTGCTTCTAAAAAATCCTCCATACAGTTTCCTGGCTTACTTGCCCCTGCCACAGTAAACACTGCCCAAGAAACCAAACAGATATGAAAATAGCACTAAATATTGCCCATTCTGTTTTTCTATTGTCAAAGTTGAGGGGAAAATAAAGTGAAGCGACAATGAAAAGCTTTTGCAATGCAATTTTGCTGCTGTGACAGTACATGAGGACAGGGAGATGACCAGAGAGCTTTTCACTCAAATCCATCTTAATGCAGAGGCAAATGGTTTTGGATATATATATATATATATATATATATTCACTATAAAATGAATCAAAATAATTTCAAGAAACAGCTGAAATTTATGTAATTTGATAATAATTATGACAGCCCCAAATATCCAACAAAAGAGTTTTGTTATATACACATTTAACATATTTAAATTAGTATCCTTTGCCTGACTCATTACAAATGTCCAGTTGATCAGCCCTTAAGATCCACACCATCTTAACCTCCTCTAATCACAGCAGCACACAGTACAACTGCTTTTCATGCCATCCTTGGAAAACCTCTCTGTTGAGCCTTCCTGGAATGGGGTTGCGTCATCCAAGTCGTTTTGCTCTGCAACATCAGTACTAATCCCCAACATCCTTAATAAATGCAAACACACTTTCCCAGAGCTCTGTTCCCAGAGCAGCTTTACTTTGCTAGTGACCACAAAGGTGTGAAGATTTCTAGAGAGTCACTCGATGCTAGTAGAGAAAATATGCACACCCAGGTACTTGCAGTCACTTTTCACATCTAATTTTGACTTTTACTGGTCTTGGGTCCTCCGAGAGATCCCAGTCTTACCTGTCCTGCCCTCCCACATTTATTTCTCTGACCCAGAAAATCCCTCGGCTGCAGCTTCCAGCTTAAACTTTCACCCTAGACAGGACCCTCGCTGAGAAAAAAAAAAGGCTCTCCGACTCTTCAGACATTCCCAAAGTTTCCTGATCTGCCAGTAAAACCCCAGGGCTGATGCATCTCACCTTCAATATCCAGCTCCTTTGTTCTGCACAGGGAACATCACGGCCACACATCCCCACAGGAGAGGCTGGAAAAATTCTCCTCACAGCTGTCCCGAGAAATTTCTGCCTGTTTTGTGAACGTCTGAAGTTTGGAGGTTGATGATGATGCACCTCTCTGCAAACACCAAAGCATGCCACAATGCAGCAATGATGTATTCAAGCACAGACAGAACCCCCAAATTGTCACAGCACCGCCTAAGGACTGTCACACCGCAACAGACAAATGGTCCCACTCATCCAACACCCTGTCTGACAGCAACCAGTGATGGATTCCTCAGACTAAAATACAAAAAGGTCATTTGCTTTGCCCAGTATTACAGCAAGGTAGCAGAGGGCAAGGACTTTTGCAAGCTGGGGCAGCAGATGATCTCTTTGTGCTATATCAGATGAAGTCAGAAACTGGGGAAGCATCTCTGCAGAAGGTTGTTGTTGTTCATTCGCAGTCAGAAAGTGCTTAGAGATCATCAGATCAGAGATAATACAGAAGCACAAATTATTACCATTAGGGCTTCTCTAGATTTGAATACTGCAACCAGAAACACTATTACCTTATTGTAGAAATACCTCAATCTTTCCTTGCAGAGCTACATGCTATTTTAATAAATGCACCATAAACATACTTCCACTTCTGAAGTTAATCACAATTGCCTTACAGGAGATTAACACCATAAAGCACTTTCACAGCTGATGTGTCTTTAAAAAAATTCCCAGAGTTAAACTTGTATAAATAATGTAAGTGACAAGAAATATAATTATTAAATGTTGTCATTTTGGAAGAAAATTAATTAGCGATAGCTGTAGCTGTCTTGCGTCTATTTAAGCAGTGTGCATCTCAATTAAAATTTAATTGCAACAGATTCAGTCACAGCAGGGAAAAGTGATGGAAATGAAAAGCAGTCTGATCCTATATTGCTGTCTACAAGAGAAAGCATAGTAGAAACTGTGGGGGAAGGGGAGGAGAGAGGCATGAAGGTAAGAAAGCAAACCCACAGAGCTGTGCTGCTGCACAGCCAGGATGCCCAGCTCCAGTGGGTGCTGTTTATTTCCAAAGCTGCTGCTGGAAGGGCTGTTGCTTCCCATCACAGTACCTCACATACCCACTCACATACCCACTGTGGTATCAGAGATGGCATCCTTCTCCACACCACTATGCCCTTTGCTTTCACCACCTCCTCCAGATCATCCTGGAAAACCCCAAAAGCAGAACTGAGAGGGGTCTTCCTTAAGGAAGAACCAGAAAGATCTTGAAGACAAAGCCCACTCTAAGTCACTAGAGGTACAAAGATTTGGTTTGAGGAAGAACAGTCCCCTTCATGTGACTTGGAAGCAGCCAGCGTCCTGTATAGGTCTGCATTATCTTCTCTACCAGAGTGACCCAGGTTTCTCCTTTGTTCACTTCTGGAGGATTTTGGATGTCCATAAGATGCTTTAAAGAAATTATACAGCCAGAAGGAGTTAAGATACCTGGCCCATTGCTACAGATACAAGGTATTCCAGACTCCCTAAAATTCCAGCAGCCAAGTCTCTACACTGACTGGAAAATACTGTCCTGTATCTTAACTGAAGCACTGAAACAGCTCTTCCTTCACCATTCATTTCTCAAGATTCAAACTATCTACTACCCGCTTACTTAAATTAGTAATGTCCATCTCAGAGAAAAGTGAGTATTTCTGTAGGTGTGTAGGATGCAAATCATACCAAAGCAAAAAACAAAAGGTGCAGAGTCCTGAGTTCATTTATGACAAGTAAATGAAATGGGAACCAAAAATGAGATGCTCTGGTCTTAAAACTTCAGCTATTTATAAAATACGTGCTGAGTATAACATCACTGAACTACATAAATATTCTTGAAATACTTCTGTTCGGACTTATTCAGCTTCCAAATGAGAGAAATATATTTTTGCCAAATTCCCAGGGCACATTCTCAGTCAACCTGCAAACCAAGTTATATTGTTTCTGACATCATAATTATAATGTAAGTTTACAGTACTTGATCATTTTGTTGATGATACTGAAGTCATAAGAGAATCAAACTCATTCTCCTGCCATTATGCAACTCTGGTCATAAAAATCGTTGTTTTCTGCTATCAGAATTAGGGATAGCAACCTGAAACGGTATGCTGCTGTTGAGTACAGAGATAGATAGTTATGAAAACAATCATACTCCTAATAACAATACTGTCACAGTCTTCCAATGCTACTAAGGCATAGCTATGATACGGCCCTAGTGAAACTAAGATTTCATTAAAATTTGGTAATCCTAATCTGGTTTTATCTTAAATACAGTCTAACTGCAGTTTCCTTATCAAAGTCTTAGGATAAAACAGAAAATAAGTGTGTATACATGATCTAATGTAAAAGTCTGCAGTTATAACAGAGCCAGACCTTTTCTGGTGGCAAATGATGTGACACTTCCTAGAGAGTTCAGGACAGATGTTCAGGAAAGTTTTCTCCAGGAAGACCATGCAGTGTTGGACCAGGTCACCCTCAAGAGGCTGAGGCACCTCCTTCCAAAGAGGTTTGCAAGACTCCACTAAACAAGCCATGACCAATTTAACCCAGTGCTGGTGGCAGGCCCCACCGGGGCTGGAGGCTGGGGACAGAGCCTCGCCCTCAGCTTTCACCTGAAATTTCTGGGATTCTGTGATCCTGCAGAAGTGGAGGTGAGAAATCTCAATGCTTTGGAAGATCATCCAGTTAGCTGAGGATTCACTGCTGCTGCTTGAAATGCTCAGCATCAACCAGTCTGAGTGCCTACCCCACAGGTCAGAGGCAGCAAACTACAGGGAAGGTGGTGCCACGTTTACCATTGAGCCTTTTTGCTAAAACCAATCCCAGCTATGCATGAAGTAAAACCTGCATCAAAGGTGCAACTGATGATGAACAAGCTCAAACATGACTTTAAAATATTTCTTCCTTCTTTAAAAACAAACAAAAAGATAACAAACTTTTCAATGGAGAAATATTTAACTTTCAAACAAGATGATCAGCAACTTCTTTCCTTCTGTAAATCATTTCAAAATGGGGATTGCGGGGGGTGGAGGGGAGAGAAAAACAAACTCCTAAGCCTAATTTACAAAAGTCTGCAATATTTTTGTTAAGGTTATCACATGTCTTCTATCTCAGCATAACTAAAGCCCAAAGAAAAGCCAGCCTGTTCACTGGCACATATGCTGATCTCACAGATCTAATGCAGAAAGCACATGCCTTCCTGTGTACAGCACTCCATATAGTTTATGTGTAAGCTTTCCAAATGTTTTCAAACACACAGAATAACACATAATACAGTGTAATTTTTTTTAAATCTCTTCTCACTTTTTTCCATATTAATATATATAATTATATGCAGGTTTTCCTCTGCTCTTGACTGCTGCTAAGTGGGACTAGAGACAATTCTTTTTTCATACACTTTTCAGCTCACCATAAAGCTAAACTCATATAACTTCAGATCCTGAATCCAACTGCTGAACATACCTTTCATCACATCACATTATTTGGTCTTCATTTAGCTGTCACAAAACCATTTCCTTTCGTCTACAGATTAATTACAGCCTGGTGAGGTTTCAGAACAAATACCTTTGCCCATTGGAGCCTCTGCAAAGACAGTGATTCATGCAGTATCTATGCCTCTGGAAGGGAAAATAAAGCTGAGGCGGGACATGCAAGCTGTGAGTGGATCCGATATCAAAAGAGCTGGAGCCTCCAGTGAACACCCAGCCATACCAACGCAAATAAGTTTCTGCACGACTTGTGCAAGAGCCACAGCTGAACGTGAACCACCACTTTAGTTCGGCACTAAGCTGATTTAGCTACACCATTCATTCATCCAGGACTAAAGATGACAAGGCAGGAAGCGTCACTCAGTCATGAATTATATGTGACACAAAAAAGCCACAGGTGTGGTTTGAGAGACTATGCATGCAGCCACTGCAGCCCTGAATTCCAGTTAATTGCTGTAAGTAACTATGGAAAATGGACAGTGGGAAACTCCGTAGAAATGCGGAGAGCAAAGCAGTCCAAGAACACTTTCCCACTTGTTCAAAGCAGCGAGATACACCCTTTAAACATGTGTCAACTGTATCTGATGACGACCATGTCAGTGTATTAGGTCTGGGTGGTTAGATACAAAGGGCTGGATTCTCTGCGGTGCCAGAGCCGTGCTGGCAGCGAGCTGCCTGCTGCTGCTGCTGCCTCACAGCTGCCTGTGGGCCATGGGCAGGCTCTGCTCCTGCTGCTCAGCGCACACCCACGGGGTCTGGCAGCACACGGAGCACCCCGGCCATCACCCTGCTCCTGGGAGCCTCCTCTGCCAGCCTGGGATGGAGGGGTTTGCCCTCAACCACAGCCGGCCTTTTTGTCGCTTTCTTCTTTGGGGCACGCTGAAAAGTTCCCCTCCTTTTAAAGCGATGGGATTGGAGAAAGGGAAATAAATTCAAGGATTTTTACCCATTTAGAGCTCAGATACACATGCCACATAAAACAGAACTTCTAATACCTGAAATGAGACAGAGGATTCTGACTTCTGATCGGATCTGGACCAACTTTTGTGTGGTATTGACAAAGTCACCTCTCTGCCATGAAATCCTGGCAAAACCTTCCTGACAGTCCCCTCCTGCCAACTTCTTCCATTGCGCAAGTGGAGCTGTTTTGCCAGCTGCTATGGGTGTGCATGAGGCCACTTGTGTGGCCTGTTTGGGAAATAAGAGCTAAGCAAGGGATTATGGATCCAGTTGAACTCATCCTTGCAATCATTGAGAGCTAAATATATCAGCGAAGTTGATGTTTGCTCACCTTTTCTCTTCAAGAGCAAAATACACTTATTCTGGTGGCAAGTCAGCTCAGCCTCCATTCCCACCTCTCCCAGTGCTGATTTTGGGACAAAAATTTCTCTATAAGAACCTTCAAAATGAATGCATTTTTTGCATTTTGAATTGAATTTTCCCTTCACACTCTGACATACCCAGCTATTTTCTAAAAGCCAGTGTATTAGATCTCCTGAAAAATCTTGCATTCATCTGATCAGACATACAGAGCACAGAGATTTCAAGACCAATATTTGCTGCTTTCTCAGTGATATTGAGTATATTTTTTTTACTTTTTTGAGGAGAAGAGCTTTGTTCTTTGGGGTCAACTTCCTCCCTTCCTCCAAGAGAGGTCCATCTGCTGCATGTGGATGCTGTGGCTCTCAGGCAGGCACCCAGCGAGCTCCACCCAGCCACCAGGGACAGTCCCAGCAGTATTCTGGCCTCAAAACCACACAGAACAGCTAGTCCTTTCCAGTGTGATAACCCTGCCAACAATAATCAACTGGTGTTTTGGAGAAATCACCAAATGAGAGGTGTTTTTTTTTTTTTTTTGTCTGGCTTTAAATTGTACTAAATATCTGCGGTCCTCTTCAGTAACAAACGGCACAAAGAAAGGAGGGAAAAAAAAAAAAAGACCTGCTTCTTTAGATTTTTTTGCTGATTTTGGAAAAGTTCCTGGATCAAAGCTCAAAAAGCTGCAAGTTTGTGGAAGGCACATTAGCAGCAATGCTTAGTGAGGAAAAATTAGTGAACTGTGTAAGAAAGACAACCGACCCAAGGCAGAGGATGGAGTCAACGGGCAAACTTCAGAAGAACAATTCAGCAGGAGGAAGTAAGCTGAGAGCCTTCAGACAATTCAACAGGAGCCACCCTGCACTCAAACCCAAGGCAGGTCACAGCGTGAAAAAGCACCAAGAAGAGGAGATGTATTTTAATTCATTAGATTGTATTTTAATTCATTAGATTGTATTTTACAAGAAATGGAGTCTCTAGGGAAGCCATTATTCTCATATAGATGTACTCCGGTGAAACAGATGAAAAAATACCTAGACTCCCTGATGCGAGAGGTCAAACAATTACAATTTCCTTAATTTCATATCCAGTTGGGAAATTAAACAACAGAACTATGGAAGCTTTACACTTCATTTTGAGGAAAGTGGCAATTTAAATTAATTTTTTTAATGTTATAAGAATCGATGAGTGAGTAGAGGAGGGGGCTTTTCCCCAGTGACATTCCCCACCACCCTTTTTAAACAATCTTGCTCATTCAATGGAAAAATAAATAAATAAATCAGGGAACACAAAGTCTTTCATAAAAGACTGATTCCTTCACAGACAAAGCACTAGGCATTGCTTCTCATGAAGCTGTTTTATTTCATTAATAGTTTTCTCTGCACAACTCAACAAGCTTTGTCCATGAAATGGTTCCCAAAGTTGGGAATATTAGCCTCTGGAAAGAAGCACCATCCTTTCCTCATGCTATAATATATAGGAATAATTTACAGGACTGAAAAAGGAAACAGGAGACCTGTGGTCCATCTAGGCTTGGGCTATGTCTCTCCTCCACAACCCCATAAGCTAAGTCATGGTTATGCTTTTCTAGTTCCTACAAAACCGGAAAAAAATCAAGGGCTTTATCGGCAAAGAATTCACCTAAGGTCCTGCCCTTTGACACGGCTCCTTCGAAGCCCAGCGCAGGTAGGATCCCATAACACAGGATGGACATGGATGAGAGAGACTGGGAGGGCACACCAAGAAACCTACATGGCTTCTGCCCTGGCTCCAGTCACAGCATTCCCACAGAGTCTCTCATCAGAAGGAGGCTGCAGTCTGGAGTCACATACAACTCTCTCAGTGCTACCCAGCACACGATATGCACAAAACCTGGCAGCAGCAGCCAGACCACAAAGCTACAGCCAGGAAGAGCATGGCACTGATAGGAAACAAGCCAATGCTTGACACAGAGCAAACAGGCTCAGGATACCTAACTACAGGACAAAACCAGAAAAATACAACACAAAACAAAAAATGCATTAGCGCTTGTACAGAGACAGTGAAAATAAACAGTCTGCTGGCCATTGGGGATGAAGATGAGAAAATGAATCAAAGACCTTTTTTAGTGATTCACTGGGGGAAAAAATTTGAATTAGAGGGGGTGGTTTTTTGGCCACAATTAACTCATGAAAATCTGCAAGTAGGATTCAATGGACACTGCTATCCTCAGGCTCAAGAGATAATTTTTTAAAACTTTATGTCTAAAACCAGCAAGTCAACAGAACTTATATGACATAGCTGCAAACTCTGGCATCCACGTGTGACTCTGCAGACATTAAAGATTTTCTAATTAAAGACAAGGCTGTTTGCAAGACAGATGATTCCAGTTTACTGTCAAGCCCATTGGGGGACACGGCTGAAGCACAGCTAGAGGTGTGCAGAGAACAGCTCGTAGACAGGCTAGGCCAGGACAGTCACTCTGTGTCCCAGGATGTTCCTGCAAACAGTAGTAGGGAAAAAAGCAACCCAGCCAGAAGCACTGAAAGCCAAAGTAATTTTTGTCTTGATGCAGTAGGTGATTGAAAGAAAAGGCAGCTGTACCTACAGTTATGAGTACATAGCAATGTCCAGTGAGAAAAACCAAAGTAATTTTTGTCTTAACGCAGTAGGTGATTGAAGAAAAGGCAGCTGAACCTACAGTTATGAGTACATAGCAATGTCCAGTGAGAAAAGGAAAAAAAATCAGCCTGACATTTGCAGGCTGCAAAACCCTTGGTGTACATGTGCTCAGAGCAGCCTCTGGGGACCAGCCCTCCTCCTGGAGCTCAATGAGAGATTCAGCTCCAGCTACAGAATAATCCCAGTTACTGATATGCAGGATCACACTGCAGAAGCACAACCAAGCATGATGACATAGAGTGAAACCAACTGATTAAAAAAATAAATCAAAAAAACTAAAAGACAGAATTACTTAGGCTGTGTAGTAGCTGAGATACAGGATTACCTCCACTGGCTTGGGAGGTCAAAAAAGTCCATTGACTTTTTTGCTATTCTCCTGCACAAATCATCTTCAAATTTATGCCTCACCAGCCACCACAGATACAGCCTGTTCCAGCAGCCAAGGAGACAGCCTACACCAAACCAAGCCTGGATGCTGGGATCCCATTGTCCTGCCTGCCCCCATCTTCCCTCCCATTCTCCTGTGCTCATATTAATGCAATCACAGTGTCAATCAGTTCAGGGAACTGATCCAGCTAAAAAACAGGATTCTGGGAGGAATTTTTAAAAAGTCTGTTTTCAGCATGTGAATGTGTATCATGTATGACCACAAGAGTGCCAGATGGGTAGAGATGGAAACACGATTGTAACAGCTGGATCATTTTAAGTTGCATTTGACCAATACCTTGCAGAGAAAAAATTCTAAATACATTTTCTCTCAAGTAGCAGAGACTGGGGCGTCCTGGTGCAAGCGGAGGGGCCAGAAAGTCCATGAACGTGGCTCCACAAGGCACCGTGGACAATTTTTCAGCCTCTCAGAGGCAGGCAATTGCACTGGGGGGACTAGTGATGGCTTCCAGGCAAGGCACGTGGGCTCCAAGTCCCATCCTGACAGCATTCCTGTGAATCTGCCACTGACCAAGAGGAGTACAGTGAGTCTGAAAATCATCTGCCTCCCAAGTGAGGCCACCAGGCAGCAGCTGGAGAACAGCACAATCAGAAGGAGATGTGCAAAGCTCCAACGACTGTGCATTAACCTCTTCTCACAAGCTTTATTGTAACTATTTTTAAACCACTAATCACTGGTTTCAATAAAAAGTGCAAATGGATGGTGCCAGGGACAGTCAGGCATTCCCCCACAGCTGCTCCTCTGGGGACCTTCTCCCCCTTGGCACAACAGCTTGCTTGGCTCATTTCAGGCTGCAGAGCTGAAGGTCCCAAGGAAACTTCTGATCTTTGAGAACGACAAAATGTACTTTTTTAAAAATATAAAGTTCTCTAATACAAAATATTACAGCACCTGACAGGGGCAGTTGAGGTTCTGGGCTGTTTTTATACCCTAATGATAGAAATCCACATCACCTGAAAGCATCTCCAACATGTCATGTTACACAAGCAGCAAAGTCCAATGACTAAACTGCTAAACAGCCACCTCTTTCCTCAACCACTTTGAACTCCCATCTCACTGCAACTACCATGATATATGGACATGACGGCCCTGCAGGCTGAGCCTCACCCTTTTTAACCCTGACCAGGCCCTGTATCAACAAATAAGTTTTACAGAGCTTTGTTTCTTCACCTGTGAAACGAGGAAATCTGTGCTTACTCGTCTTTGTTAATATTCTTTTGTTCGTGTTTTGTAAATGATCTTAGAGAACATTTATCCCACTGAGGAGCACTGTGCAAATTATTTTTAAAAGTTCCTGCAAAGTACACTGCGTAGGATCCATAAAACAACACTGCTTTTATCTCTCTCTCTGCATGCCGCTCTATCTCCCGCCTTAGCATAACAAAGAAGACGATGTTTAGGGGCATCAAAACAGATTTTTCGAGGGTAAAAGAACAACAGCCGGTGGCTAAATAAATGTATGTGGAAAGGAAGTAATCAAAGCGGAGGAGATAGATTGGTGATGTCTCAAGTAAATCTCAAAGTTTTCCAAACTAAAC
Source organism: Pyrgilauda ruficollis (assembly GCF_017590135.1). Lineage (NCBI taxonomy): Eukaryota > Metazoa > Chordata > Aves > Passeriformes > Passeridae > Pyrgilauda > Pyrgilauda ruficollis. The sequence continues at coordinate 9,825,327 of NW_024524377.1, forward strand.
ATTCTTGGAAACTGATATTCTCACTCTCCTAAATCATTGCTCCATGGCTGGAAATCCTGCTTCCAGAAAAACATTTGGTGCTGCTTTTTGTGCAGTGAGGAATGTAAAGAATAAAAATCCTGCAGCCCCATGTTTTTATTGTGGTTTCTACAAAGCTGCACTGCTGGAAAAACTCAATGGAAAGTGCAGCTTTCTGTGGATGGTGAGGAATTATTTTTTCCAGGCGCACATGCAGAGGGTTTTGCTCGCAGGGCTGGGCTCCCCCGGAACACGGGCAGGGTGTGAATGCGGAGTCAGCCGCTCACCCACGCGCCGCTCCATTTCCTGGATTTAGTGAGTGGTCTTTGTTGGAGCTGAAAGGCTGCAGCTGGGGTGGAGGATACAAGTTCACCAGGGGTTATTTAGCTCCAGACAGTCTTCATAAAAGCACAACTAAGTCAGAGCAAACTTTCTTTTTTTTTTTTTCCCCCTCCTTTTTTTTTGCCTCCCCCAAGGTATGAACTTCTGAACTCTGCTATTGCGAGTCGAGATATGACAGGACAGTAGAGGACTGCTAATTTGCATTTCGCTGATCTGCACAGCCCATAACTCACAGAAACACATGCAGAGCAAACACGTTTCTCCATACTTCTCAGAAAAGATTTAATAGTGAAGCGTATGGCTGAGGTCTCCTATTACTTATGCCGTTAAGTTTTCCAAAACACACAATACTTTTACTATATCTGAAAACAAGTAATACTTTAAAGTGCTCCATATGCATCAAGCCTGGGAAAAAAATACATTAGGTGATGTATTATCCTTTCTTTTTTATTATGGACCTTTGCTTCATCACTAATGAGTGGAACTAAATTGCTCTTACAGCTGTGAGCGAATTCACACGGGGCGAGTTTCATAAAAGGGAAAGCTCTAAAATAGCGAGGTCACAAAGCAGAAAGGGAATAACTCACATGTTTCTGGTTTATTGATCTCCTGCTTACAACTGCTTGGATACCATCATTAAGCTCCTATCCAAACAGAGACCTGCAAAAGCAGATTCCCCAACTGAGTTCTGCTCCAGCAATACTCCAACTCTTAATGGCACTGTACAGCTTTATCAGCAGTGTGCTACATATTGCATATATACCAAAACCTGTGTACAAGAGGTCAGGAGCTCCTGTCACAAGAGATTTCCAGCAGAAATCATCAGGTTGTCCACACTGGAAATGTCTATGGCTGTTCATCAGTTAGAGGTAACTGCTGGTGGGCTGGGTCAGAATGCTGCTTATTCCTCAGCAGCTGTCCAGGAAGACACCCAAACTCCCCAGCTTCTGTTCCCAGGAAACCCCACCTCATGGACTGCCTTCTGCACCTGGAGCCGGGATGCCCATCCCAAGCTGCTGGCAGGAGCACAAAGCTTGTGAGAGCTCCATGAGTCCAAACTCTACATGAAGCTTAAGGGGGGCTTTAAGCCCTCTTTCCCTGGGAGTGGGGAGTTGGAGCAGACAGCTGCTCTCTTTCATTTCAGAGTAATCAACTAAAACCAGTTTTGGGGGTTTTTTTTCTTTTTTTTTTTTTGCTTCCAGAACAAAAAAATGTATGGAATTTCCTCTCTGTGAGACCCTCTTAAGAGGTCTGTTGGAAAACGGAGTGAATTTTCACAAAATATTTTTCCCAAAAGTAGAAATGTCAGCTAGCACCAGCTCCAATAATATGACAATTCATTTCTTGTCAGACAACCAAAATTGAGATCCATCTTATCCTTGGGCAAGTCCCTTTACAACCTTTTTTTGCACCCCTTAGTCAAACACACAAACTTCCAAAGACTGAAGAATCCTGTATGTGAACTGCCTGAAGAGAAGGCGGTGATTCATAACACAAGGGAAAATGTGTGATAAAGCAGAGGAGCTTATCCCAGCTGTTGAAAGGGATGTGTAGAAATCCATGCAAGATTAAAATGCCAGGTTTCCATTTTCTTTGGATATTCAAAGGGAGAGATGCAATCTTTGCATCCTGCCAAACTCTAGCCCAACAGGAATGTGTGCAGTTGTTTTGACAAACTGCAGCTTACTAGAGAAAACTTAATTTTCACATCATAAACTTTCCTTAAGCTGGCTTCAGGCTTCATTCTTGCAAAACCTCAGCTACAAAAATGTTATTCAAAACCAGGAAAGTTTAGGGACACCAGCACAATTCTGTGTCTGAACCACATCTCCAAAATCTAAAGCTTGGTTCTGCAGCTCTCAGGGATCTCAAGCAGCACTTAAGACATATGGTCTACCCAAGACCCATGTTGCTTTTCATTGCATGTTACATATATATAATTAAACCCTTTTGGCTCAACACAAACCAGAGTTTAAGATGCAGTTTGATCACTACCAGAAGCTCTCTCCTCCTCTCCCCGCTCCCATACACACATGGCCCTACAACAGCTATCAGAATTTATGGGTGTAAACCATAACAGAGGGAGACCAATTCAGGGCTCCAGCACTGGTTGGTTGCTAATTATTCCACCTCTATTTCTACATTCCTAAGGGAGTTTTAGTCTAGTGTGCCTGCTAGCTCTGGAAGTCATTTGCAGACATGGCTGTGCCGTCTGTGGAGCATGTTAAGGCACCTCTGGGCTGGGGCTGGCCAGTCGAAGGCAACCCAGTCCAAGGCAGCTCAACCTCACCAGTGAGCTGCCAGGACACTGCTAAACCTGCCTTACCACTTGCTCATCTGATGCCTGCTCAGAGGTGCTGGAGCTGCACCTCACCCCACAGCACACACCAAGGGAACCCAGTCCCAGCACTGCCCTTTCCTCCTGGCCCTCAGGAGAGACGTGGAGGACACAGCTCAAGAGTTATGGCCTCTCACTTTCCCATCTTGCCAGAGAAAAGTGACAAGAAATAATTCATCCAGAGTGGACATACTGCAAAGACAGCTGATTTTGTGGACATCACAATAAATCCTGGAAAATCTGTTTTGCATTAGAATATAGGATCCTGGAATTCTGGCAGACCTTAAGCCACTTCTGCAGTGGGACAGAGGTGGGGACCATGAAGCAGTGGTCTGATTCCCAGGACAGGGAGCAAAGGGCCCCCATTCTCTGACACTGTTATCAGGCGTTCTGATACCCCTGACTGTCCATTTGTGACTCAGCTTCTTAACGCAAACATCTGGTATATAATATTCAAGCATTTCTTTAAAGCGCTTTGAGACATATGGGAAGAAAATACTTGTATGGGTGTTTATGGAAAGAAACAACATCCTTTAGCTCTTCAGTCACTGCTGGATTTGTTGTGAAATGAGAATGCATCAGGGGAAAAACTTCCATCACCTATGGCTGGTACCATCTCCTCAGTTTTCTAAATTAATGTGCAAACTAAGTGAATAAAATATGTAGCTCTAAGCATAAGCTAGTTCATCTGTAACTTATGGCAGCTAACAATAAATAAAATACTAAGTTTTGCCAAGGAAAATAACTGAAACTGTGATATAAGGCTTTTCTTGGGAAAACAGAATACAAAAGTCACTGAGAACCATGTTAGAACCCAACACATCAGAAAGCAACAACAAACTAACAAGTCAGAGCACTTCCTACTCTAAGAGGTAAATAAAATAAACTTCTGTTGACACAATGCACCTTATGACAGAATTACTGTTCTGTTCCTTATTTATTCCATTTTTAAACCCCATACTTGGCTTCCAACAGATCTTGTGGAGAGACATCTTATTTATACATAAACAAAAATAAGTTACTGTTAGTATATGCTGCATGTATAGAAGGCCTAAATCCACTCTTATGGAATGCTTAAACTCAAAATCAGAGGTAACACATAGTTTTTACATGAAGTTACAAGGACACTCAACTATAGTTCACATCAGCAGCACTTGGCGTCCTGAAGCCATTAGCTGAACACAGGGAATTTCTCCTATTGAAAGTTTACATCTGTGCAGACCAAACTAAAGAGCTTTCTTTGAAAGCTGGAAGAGATTTCACTGAAAGCTAAATGAACATTATAAACATTTACTCTTGGAGGCCCGCAGTGCTGGGCTGAGGAGCAGGACTTGCAAGAGATAAAGGCAGGGCACTAGTATGGAGTAATGAAGGATAGATGCCCTGGAAAAGGACAAAAGGCAGTAAAGAAACTGTGCAACTGTCAGCAAAATTAGCTGAAAACTTTCCAACCTTTAAATGCATCTGAAGAAAACTAACACTGTATTTTAAATCAAAATAATCTGATTCCATATTCTGGCTTTCACACATGCTCGTTTATGTTTTCTCATATTGTGGAAGAAAAAGAAAGGCATGTTTCTTGCACTTGGGCTGACTCCCTCCCTCAGTTCTGGCTTCTCCTCATGCCCTGCCAGAAGGAGGGTCTGGGTGCTGATCTGTCCTTTTTGGGGGCAGTCAGTGAGACATCTGTTTCACAGCAGGGGGAGAGCGGCAAAGGCCACGCACAACTGAAACTCTTTTGCAGTAACTATGGGGAAATGTAATGAGATAGACTACTGCTTTATTAATCAAACATCCACAGCAAATTAATCCTTTCACTGCACAAGCTGGCTCAAGATTTTCCATTGCCCTTAACAGATAAGGAGGAAGGGCAGCCTTTTCCTTTCTTATACTGACAAAAAAAAAAAGTACGCTTACTGTGCCTTAGAGTCTGCCATGCTGCACAGGCTGGCTCTTGCAAGCCAGGACTTCTGGGAGCTGAATCTCTGCTGCTCCTGCTGGTACTTCACAGCTCCCACCCATCTCCCTGGCCTGTCAGCTGTAGGTTATCAACTCAGACCAACAAGGCTGGGAATACTCCAGTGCTCCAGATCATAATCCAGCCCTGCTGTGAAGTTAAAACTGGCCTGGACTGCTGTGGTGACCCCAAAATTTTCTGCAGTTTATTCCAAGGTACCCTTTCCCCCCAAACACTTCCCTCGGTTGCTTCAGGCTTGGTTGCTTCAGGCTTGGCTTTTGCAAAGATATCTTTCACTATCAAGATTCGGAGAAGTTTGCAGCAACAATTAAAAGAAGCCTGACCAGGTTTACACTGTCCTCTTGAGGAGTGCCTGCCTGGAAAGTCTGCCTTGTAAATGGGTTGGGTCTAAGTATACTAACAGAGGTGCAAAAGTATCATCAATCAACCTCCAGGGAAAAAAACTCCAGTGATGTCTCCTGCAAATGCTATTAGAGACCCCCAGCTGCATAATTAAAATTCCTATTTAAAGTGGCCTCAGAAATAAGGTAGGGAGGATAATTGATACTCCTGCACAGCAGTGAAACCAAACAATTTTTTAAAAATAATTCTGGAGTCACACTGACATAAATGATTTATTTTTGCTGAATGAAAACCACTTAGATTAAGGTGGCAAACTTGAGGTAGCTTAGTGGTTATGCTGCTCTCCTGAGACGATGGGGCCTGAGCACACATCCACTCTTGGTCTGGATGTGAAAAGTAGTTCAAAGCAAAGCTCTCCTCTCCAGGAGTGTACTCTCACCACAGCCCTCAGCAATGGGAATGCAATGAAGACACAATTGTTTTGACATTTCGCCACATACAAAATTCCCCATGAAAACCATCCACCAAATTAATCCAGTTCTGAGGAGACCAAAACTGCATTTTTCAGCAAGAAAAATATTCCTCCCCATGCAGAGGAGAATGAAACCCTTCAGCAGTTCTTTCTTCCCACAGACTGAGAGAGGATATAATTCAGAAATTTCCCTGAAGCGTATGGACACAGACCTCTTCAGGGACAGCACGAGCAATACAAAACACATTCAAGAACAATTATAAAAGACACTTTCGGCTCGTCTCATTTATGCTCCAAGAATGCCAGTGCTTTAAAGTTTTCTATCCTCCCTCTCTTCAACAAAATAGCCAAGTTTCCAGTGTGTGCTAAGTGCTACAGCTGCATTTGTTTCTCTATTTACATTAATCTGCCATCTTCCCTGTGCTACCATTTTAGTTGAGATAACTAACTTGTTTTACACAGCTAGTTAACCTAATTTTCTAATTTAGCCCATCTAGATTAGGAAAAGCAAAATGCATTCAAGAGTCACTCTTAAGCATAAAGAGTAGAGAAATGCACCTTTCCTCAGTTACTGTGGAGGACACTTTAAAATGACAGACAATGCAGTGTGTTCTGCCAGTGGGAAAGTGATCCTCTGACCTTAGTTTGCATTTCAAGTGAAGTGAAAAGCTGAAGAAGAAATGGGAGTTTCTAAAGAAAAAGTTAAGGTACAGTATTGTAGATTTATAAAAGATCATAGACCATGTGCATCAAGGGGAGCTTGTTTGTCCTGATTTCTTTGAAGCAAAGTGGGAGATTTCTTGGTGCAGAGCTGCAGCATAACTTTGATGTCTATTCCAGAGACCATAAGTGAACTAACCCCCAAAAGGTAACACTACAGCACCTGGATGGGAGAAGTGTGGAAGGTAAAAGAAGGTCCTGATCAAAGAGCAGATACTACTGACCTGGCCAAGCTTGCCAGGCCAGCAGGGCCATCTGGGCTGAGCTGTGGCTCAAGAGGTTGCTCACACCCCTGCCTTCATCACCACCACAACACCAGGAGCTGCTATGTCACACCCAGACTTGGTGCATGTGTGGAGAGGCACAGCAGCTTTGGTGTATGGTTTGCATGCCTCTGCATCAAATATATAAAACACAAAAGGCATGATTCAAAACTGTCCTTAATAAAGACTCTGGAAAACTCTGGCTTCTTCAGCAAACAGGGTTGTGCCCTAAACAGTGAGCAACAGGACTACTGCTGGAAAAGCAGCCCATGGCTTAATACATCACACTGTCAAAAAGCTTCTCCCATTATTCAACTGAAATTTGCCTTCTCTTAAATTTCATCCCATTACTTCTAGTTACACCCCATTGTGCCACTCTAAATAATTCTTCATAGCCTTGGTGTTTACACCCTTCAGATATTTGTAGATTTATATCTCAACCACCCCATTTGTCATCCTTTAGCCAAGTTATCTATATTCAGCTCTTTCGGTCTTCTCTTGTAAGTCAATCCTTCAAGCTCTCTTGTTACTTCTTTTTTTTCTCCTGAACTCCCTCCAATTTGTCAATCTCTATTGTAATGGAATGAAGCAGACCTGAATGCATTACACTTTCTGCAGTTACCAGTGCTGTGTCCTCAGTCCCATCTGCTGCCTCAGCACAGGACAAGCAACCAAACCTTTTTTTTTTTGGGGGGGGGGGGGGTCTTTTTAGGTTAAGAAAAGCAGCAAATTTGCAAGATCTTCATGCTCAGTTATTAATGCCCAAGGACCTAGGTATCCCAATAGATGCTGCATCCTGGATGTCCACTCCACTGGATTTTTTCCTCCAGATAATCCAGTTGTTTTTCCTACTTGAATCCCATTTTGAAGGGTTGTGCTGCTTCTTGCATGGTCTCCACAAGTCACCTTCCCCAGACACTGAGTCTGCCTGCCATGCTGCTTCCACACTCGAGGATTTATTTCTCCATCCAGGATGCCACAATGGAGAACTCCTTCACCATCATTTCCACTAGTTTACCAGGTGCCCTCACAGAGCATTCCTATGATTTTCTGATTCCACCAGACTTTCAGTTCAACAGGAAATGGGACACCAAACCTATGCAGGGCTGGTGTTACAAACCTCTGTGCTAAATCATGTGTTCTGCCTTCCACAACAGCCCAAATAATCACAGAACACAGTGCCCTGCGGGACTCCAGTGCAAAATGAAGCACAAACAGATGACATTCCTCCAACATGTGCATCTCCATAAAGCCAGCGTTGTTTCTCCCTGTCCTGTGAACATGTCTTGCTGCACTGCTCCTTCAACAAAACTGTCTGGACAAATCAGAGGAGGACTGCTGAAAACAGCTGACAGGGGTTAAAACCACAACTGAACAGGTTCTCATTTGTGCAAGCACAAACCTCACAGCAGGACAAAGGCCCTGGAGAATAACCCTGGGAAGCAGAACTTGTGGCTGGGGAGGCACTCAAATCCCCTCTGGTGACAAGGGCACCCTTTTGAAGGGTAAAGAGCAAAGGCACATATGACTTCTAACTGAAGAGCTGCCTTTCAGCTTTCCTGGCTACTGCTGGTCTACCTGGAAGGAAACTGAGTGCTTTTCTCGACTGTGCTCTGATCTGTGTGAACATCCCCAGTTTGAGAAGATATCCCATAAATCTACAGTTCAGGCGTACAGCAGATGGGCACTCACATCTCTTCAACACATTCACGCTGTCTAATATTAACACCACGTCTTCACCACATAACTTTTGAAGAGAAAAGCTATTTTGCATACCTATTAAAAATAGTAATTCTCCTCCCTAATTGTAACTTTCATGTAGCATCTAAAATCATCAGATCACAGTGCTGCAGAAAACCATCTAATAAGAACTCAGACGCACTCTATTACAGGCATGAATGATAAATTCTGCTTTTAAGATTACATATACCGTCAAGTTATTCTAAAGCTCAGCTTTGTACAAACAACAACAAAGCAAAAGTCTTCAAAAACTGTGAAAGACAGCGAGGTCCTGAAGCCATGTCAGAGATGCATTCAAAGCCAGGTGGGACCGATCAGCTCCAGTTCAAGGCCTCTCTCCCCACAGCAGAAAGCGTGGTGGGGAAGGACAAAAGCTGACCCCTCAGGGAACAGCTATAAAAAGCATCCAAAAAACACACAGCAAGCTCTGGCAAGAAGTTTGCATTTGCCATCACTTAAATTAACAGCAAAGGAATCCCCAGGAGGGAGGAAATTTGGACTCTGTCCAACATGCAAGTGTGCTGTGTGAGGAGCTGTGGGGGGAAGAAAGAGCCACAAACAAGCACTGTGGATTCAGAGGAAACCAACACAAACTGCCAGCAACTCTGAACCCTTATAAAAGGCAGAAGTTTGGCTTTACTACACTGACAGGCATCAGGAGAGAAGTTTATTGCAGGTGATCACAAACAGAATTGCCACTGTCAGTCATCAACTTTCCATAAGCTGTCTTTAGAAAACAAAGTCTTTTATATTTAAAAAAAAAAATTCAACAAGTTATCTTACAGTATCTCAAGAATTTATGAAAAATGAAACAATCAAAAATATCACAGTTGGCAACATAGCTAATGTAACACTGGGAACAGTTCCCTTGCTATCTTACACATTGAGTTGTTATCTATACCTACACCACATGCAGGTCATGCTGACTTCCAGAAGACTCAAATCCCAGTCAGCACTTACTTAGCTTATGACACAAAGGATAGCTGCTCCACTCTTCCATAACGGCCTAAAGAGTTATGATGTATTTTGGATTAAGTCCTTCTAAAACACCTAAACAGATGGGGGTTTTTACCCCACAAAAGTCATTATTAAGTTAAGAAGTAATTTGGTCATGTAAGTTTAACTTAAGCTAGTAAATCAAATAACATCTTTCTAAAAGCAGTAAAGTGTTCAGAACTTAATCCATTTAATTCCTGTTTATCCCCTTGGCACCTAGACTATTTTTATTCTAGACACTTTTGCCATAATAAAAAGTTAATAAAAAAGCACAAGTAGTCAGACAAGTTACAGAAATAATGAAGACTGGTTTCCTACAGGTTTGGTGTCTTACTTCCCTTCTTTCCCCCACAGTATTTTCCCAGCTGCCACCAGATTGTCTGTGCATCTGTCTCCTTGGGACTCCTTCATGTCCCTTAACTACTCATGAGCCAATTGCCTGCTTGGGAGCCTACTGTGGTTTTGTACCAGCCTGCAGGTCTAGCAGAGTAGAGAGCTGGTAACATCACGTTCCAGCCTCCTCTTCTGCTGGGGCACCGGCTCTTCTGCTAAAGAGAACCAATTTAAGTCAAAGATCTCCCTTGTAAGAATAGACAGTGAAAGTTTTATGAACTTCCTGCATAGTAATGCAATAGTTTTTCTAAGATAACCCACACAGGTATTGTTATCAACTAGAACTGTAATACACACATGTCCCACAAATGCCCTGAAAGTAAGGTGATCTTTGCAGGCCACAGGAAGGGCTCCCTCAGATAAGAAAAGGGCAGGGAACGCACTGCTTTCTGAGAAGCCCCATGGGAAATAATCAAACTTACAACCAGTTCTTTCATAAATCAAGGGGATCAGGTTCAAATAGCTTCTCATGTACCACCATGACAAGTGTCACAAAGGAAAGGTCTGTCCCAACCATGCAAATCCTTAGCACGGTGGACATTTCCAGTTTATAGGAATCATCTCGAAATGCCCCTGCCTACTTGTATGCAGACAAAGCACAGGGAAGCACAGTGTCTGTCACTGGTTGTGGAAGGCTGCAGGGTAAGCCACCATTCTGCTCCAGCACAAGCTCTGCATGGTTCCAAGGCACAGCTCCAGATCTAACACATCAGTACAAAAAGGTCACAGGGGTCCACGTGAGAGGCAACTGGTAACACACAAGGCAGGACGTGCCCTCCTGGTCACACGTGGCCTCACAAAGCAGTTATCACTCGCTAGCTCTTTGCTATGAACCTGGGACGTAAAGAGCAGCCCTGTGCCCTTGGTGAGGGGGCCAGAGCTGCAACATTTACTGGTATTTCTAAGGGACTAAGCTGTGGGTCCTGAGTGAGCTAGTGGGTGAAGTGGCTAAGCCACCATCCACCATATTTGAGAAGTTGTGGTACTCTGGTGAAGTTCCCACTGACTTCAAGAAGGGAAACACAGCACCTATTTTTCCTCCCCACAGATACAAGCAATACAGTCAACTCTGTACACAGGAGTCTCTCTGCCTTACGCTGGTGGTCCCAGCACAGCCACTTGCTGTGTCCCTGCAACACAGCTGGGTTGCTGAGTCCAGCTGAACACTGCAGCTCCCCAGGAAACACGAGGGACTGGTGAGGAAGGAGGTCCCAGGAAAGCAGGAGTTGTCAAATTGATCTGAGACACAGCCCAGTGGAAAACCCTGAACTTGTGTGGGATGGTACCAGGTTTCTTTCGGAACACAGTACATCTCATCATTCAAGCATCACACTCATAATTATACCTAAACATGAAACACAAACTTTCTATTATTGTTTTCATAGAAAACAAATAAATCTTTCATTTCTACTGAAAAGAGAATTACAAGCCAAACACGCTTAAGACACAGGCTGTGATCCAGCCTTCCAACATGGATTCAAATCTAAGCTTTTGTGTGCAATCAGTGAGCAGACTCATTCAGTCCCCAGTATGACCAGTCCACTTGCAAACTGGGATATCAGATGGCACACCCAGCACCTAAGCTCATAGGTGGAAATACCACCTACAATTACAAGGTACAGCTGGATGCAGGTACTTGCATAAATCCCATTCATGGCAGTGTTTAAAAAAAAAAACAACCAAAAAAAACCCCAAAAAACCCCAAACAAACAAACAAACAGGAAAAACGGAAGGAATACAAATTAAGTATGATGCATTTTCAGCAGTGGTCTAGCTAGCTACACATAGGTGTGATGCATGTACAATCCCTTGCACCATCTGCTCTGGTCTTCCCAGCCCTATCCTTTATCCTAACATTATTCCCCAGGAGTTTCTTGCTTATCAGAGATGTGATCTGCAGTTCTGCCACTGGACCAATTCAACACTCTTTTCTGCAGAAACTCAAGCAGTGGCTTTCCCGGGTAGCCCTTTTTTCCTTGGTACAGTGAACTTAATAGAGATGTCGAGCACAAGCGCTGGCTGCTTCCTACCCCTGCTGAAATTGGGAGCAGACCTCCTGCAAGGAGGCAGCCCCAGGGAGCAGCTCTAATGCAAAGCAGCCTTTACCATTCACGAGAGCCGCAGCGCCAGGCTGCTGCTGCCAACTTTTCTGCCACGTTCATCCTGGCACTGCAGATCAGGAGGAGGAGCGGCATCCCGTGGCCACACTGCCGGAGTGACACCCACGCACCCGAGGGGTGGCTGGACTCTGACTTCCCATTTGAGCACAAGTTGGTCGTAAGTCGGAAAGCTCCACTGCTGCAGGCTGGGAGGACGGGCAAAACAACATTTTAGAGGCAAATGCCCTAGGAGCCACGCTCGTCACTGACGGAACCCAAGAGATCTGGATTAATTTGCCTTTTTGCTTTCAGTTTACTTTTTGCGACCTCACAGTAAACCGCTTAACCTTGTAGGCAATAAAGTGAGATGCCAGCATGTTCAGCTCATACTACTCACACTATGCTCTAATCCAGTTTGCATGTCCAGTCCTGTCATGAGCTGGAGGAAACATTAATCCAAGACAGTAGAAAAGAAGGAGTAAAAAATTGTTTCTGGAAATGCAATTATTCTAATGGCAAACTGTGGAGGTTTGTTATCTAGACCCACAGCTGAGTTAAACTGAAACATATTATATTTCATGAAAAAAAAGTTTTAACCATATGTTTAGTCATTTGTGAGCTCTTGATCCTAATGCACAACATAAGCTGCAATATCAGTGTCAAAAGTGCCTGATTTAAAGCGTAAGAGGCAGAGTTACATGAAGTCAAGTTAAAATCATTTCTGCAAGTTTGCGGGCAGAGACCTTCACATGGAGTGACAGGTACAGGGGAACACATCCTGGGGTCTGCACCAGACAGGGGGAAAGGAAAGTTTTTTCATTAAAAGTTTTTCTGTGAGATTGGCTAGGGGGAAGATGATATAGCTGGGGGGGAAGACTGAGACAGCTAAAGAATAACACATGGTAGGCTTTCAAAACATACAGCAACATGTGACATTCGTCTGCAAGTCTGGCGCTGAGGAGCCTGTGGTCTGGCAGCAGAGAGAATTTCTGCTTTTTATTTCTTAAATCATTGCAGGCATTTGAACTAAACCCCCCACCTAATAGTCTGAGGGGTAGAACGTAAAATCAGATTTTACGTACCGTACTTTCAGTCAGCCATTTTCTCAGCGGATTTTTATCCTCCAACTCAATTCCCACATCATTAAAGAGATGCTGTCTCTTTAAAACACAATGTGGTGCCGTGCCAAAGCCTGCAATAAGAATCACTGGCACCAAAACAGTCAAAGCACACAGCTTAATTCTCTACTTAATAAGACAATTAAAGAAGAGTATTTGGATACAGCAGTCTGCAAGTACCAACACAGAGCACTGATGTCTCCAAAGGCATGTTGATCTGAAAGCTTTATCAGAAAGCATCTGTCACAACCAGATGCCATCAACACCTGAGAAAAGTGTGAAATTAAGTGGGTTAATGTGGCCGTGATACGCACAAAGGCTTGCACTGCCCAAGTCCCTATTTGTGAGCATTTAAGAGGGTGCAGGATAAAGTGCCCAGATGTAAAATTGCTCATAGATTAAAATAAATTGAAATATATGTATACAGCTACATCTGTTAAAATAGAGTCTTGTGCAAATTACTCAAATTACAATGGAATTAAGAGTGCTGCGTACTTTGAGTATTCATTGCCATAACCATAGAAAGGCTTAGAGCAAGGCTGTTTTTAAATACTGTGCCTGGACAGATGCATTAATACATGTAGATGAATTGGGGTACAGAGACTAACACAGGCACCAGTGATGGCTCATATGGACTCCCTTGACCATATCTGCCTCTGAGTTTCCAATCAGGTAATTCTCAGATGTCATCTCCTAGCAGGCTTCATCATGCAGAGCTGAACCAAAGCTAGAGAGAAAGATAACAGCAGTGACATATGAACTAATTAGTCATTTGATTAGTTGGCAAGAAGACAAGGTCCTGCAGTTCTGTGACCTAAAAATGCCACTGATGACCTTAAAACTCCATCTCAAGGGTGTCTGGAAATCTGTAACCTCCAGGGAGAGAGAGAGAGAAATGGGTGATGCCTAAACTGCATTAGCTCACATAAGATGTTGAAAGAGCACAGATGTTAAGCCAAGGATAGGTGTGACATTTGAAGCACTCAGCCAGCAAAAGAGCACCTGCAGCACTGCACTCTGTTTGAACTGCTGCACCAAGGACTCCCAGTCCAGCCTACATGGGAGGTTTGTGGGACGAGTGGTTTAGCACACCCAGAAAGCACACCAGGACCACAGACCTCATCCTAGCAACCCAGCAACACACAGCAAGAGAGGAAAAAAATAAACCAGATAAAAACCCCCAACTGCTCCCCATTCATTAGAGCAGGGCTAACAGCCTGCCAGTCCCAGGCAGCAGCCCCTGGGCTGCACCACCCAGGCCAGGAGAAGAGGAGAGGAAAGGAGGGAGAAGTCACTTTGAAGAATTCTGAGTGGTTGCCTTCTTCACTTCCACTGGAGGGTCCTACACTTCACTGGAGATCTGATTCTGGTAAACTCCATGAATGCACTAGCTATTCCACATGCAGTAGCAGGAGGAGGGAGTGGGGTGATGGCAGGAGGCTGCAAAGTTGCATCTTCAGCAGCAAAGGAGGAAGACACCAAAATGACCAGGGTTAGGGGTCCCAAGCTGTTCTGTGACCCCTTCCTCCAGCCTGACAGCTGCAGCATGTCATCACCTGACTGCACCCAATGCACTAAAAATTTCCAGCCTAAACTGAGGCAGTGCCTCCCTGGAAAGCCACCACCTGGTACAGAGGAACCCACAGCGACCAGAAATGGGCCAGCCCAAAGTGGGCAGCAGAAAAGCAACACAGACTCACAAGCAGTGAGTTCCTCTCTACCAAGAAAGCCCATCTCATCTCCCACCTTCAACAGCTGGGATGGAGTCTGATTCTTGGGTGTCTCTATACCCTGAGAAGAGATTAAAGGAAACAAATGCATTGGCAAAGATGCCCCTGCCATCTGCACCTTGGAAATGCCCTCTGCAATGGAGAAGAGGCAGACCCCTCACCCTGCACGCTCCTGGGAGAATGGCGCAACCTCCAGCAGCTGCCAGCACTGCCCCGTTTCATCCCCATCCTCTCCACACAAATCTAGACCTGCCTTTCACCACCCACTTCCCCCATGTGCTTTGACCCAGAGGGATGAAATCACCTCCAGCATCAGTGAATTTCTCAGAAGTCCAACACATAGTTTAAATTTTACCAACCCCTGCCAGAGGCCTTGGAGTAAAATGCAGAAGTAGGAACATTTTCTCAAATAGGAAATGGAGATTTAGAGTGCTGCAGCACGGTCTCTAAAGAAGTGCAAGCTTTGCTGGGATAATGCAACCTCAATATGCATAATGTTTACCCCTCATTCCCTTTTCTCTGAAGAAAATGGGAAAAATACCCCAACAGCACACACAATAAATCAAACATGAAAAAACTGGCCATGGACATGGTTCAGTAACACATGTGCTGTGCTCAGCCCTGTGTTCCCTTACAGCTCTCAGAAGCAGCGAGCAAAGTTAAGAATCCAGTTACTGCAGTTACAAAGAAATTTAAGGTTTCCAAATCTGACTTATTGTCAGTTGAAACAAAACCTCAAAATGCTGAAATTCTCCACAAAAGGAATTCTAAAACAATCACTTGGAGTCCACTGGAAAAGCAATTATATTGCTACTGTATTTCTTACAATGGAATTATACTTAAAAATTCTAAACAGAAACTTACTTCAACACAAAGCATGTAAAACAATGAATTGTTAACACTCTCAGAAAAATCCTCCATCTCTTTTTTCTGCAACTTTTTTTACAACATTGACCTGGTTTTGTAGAAGATTTTAGTGTTGAATGACGCCAGATATTGGAATATGATTCCATCAACGAATCCTAGCCAGGAAATACCAAAGCTGGGGTTGCCAAAGCAACATAATTAACTTGATCACGGTACATACACTGTGTGCCACTTCCCAAACGGCCCTTTAACACCCAGCTAAATCCTTGGCTTGAATGGCTCATCCGAATGAATTTCTCCTCCAAGTTCCTCAAGAACACAGAGCAAAAGGAGAAGTTGTCAAAATTACTAAAAGCCAAGTACCACTCTGCTCCCTGGCCAATAGTCCCCTGGACTTGAAGAGGTCAAGGAGCAATTCTTGAGCCTGCTGCCACAACTATGAACTGTAGCAATCATAGAAACACATGACTCTCTTGAATTTTATAAAAATTCACTTTTAATTCACTGTTACCAAATTTAAGAGGTTTGATTCTTTTATGTCATTAGCAGTAAAAATTACTACCGTTCGGGCAGGGAGGCCTGAATGCTGGTGCCAAACCTTGATCCTGGGGCCACAAACTTCAAAACCTGAATATGCTGTCACTAACTCAATGTGTACAATGTATCAAAAATAAGAATCTGCCTGTTCATTTGGAAAAAAAAATAAAGTAAGAAACAGAAAAAAAATTGAGTGATGGGCTTTCAGCCTGTCATCAGACCACTGTGACCTCAATTTTTGAGAAATAAAGTCAAAATCTATTCTTATCTTCAGAGATTCAAGATGTATTTATGTGTCAAACTTTCTCCCCCTTGTCCTTAGCCTTTGGGAAGCACACTAAAAATTATATCAAAGCCTGAAAACCCTGCGATCACATTCACATTCACCTCTGACCCAGGATGCCTGCAGCTCTCACCAGCTCCTCAGTGCATCCTCACCACGCGGCCAAGGCGGCAGGACTGGGAGCAAATGGCTCAGGATGAAATAAAGGCCACTTTGCATAGCAAAATTGTGCTGCCCTGCTCAAATTCTGAAGGCCAAAAAAGTTTTCTTTGGCAGTTTTCTGCTTCTTTGTATCTGTGAAGGATATTTCACCACCATCTTCCTCTCCTTACATACAAATATTTGATTATTCTCTTTGAAATGTCTCTGTAACATCTACAGGCATAGGATGCCGAATGCAAACACTGATTGATTCTTTCTTAGCCATCAAATGTGCTTACACAGCAACTACACACAGCAAATGCACACAAATCTCACATTTCACGTTTTAAAATATGAACATGCTGTGGTTTTTTTTTTTACTCAAACATAATGAATGAGCTTAAATATTAGAACTTGAAATTATTAAGTAAATCATGGCACCTGTAAAGCTTTTATTTGCATAACATTAATTCTTGATGGCATGTAAAACAAATTCATCACTCTCACTATATTGTAGTCTGATTTATGTTAGAATTGGAAAAAATAAAAATCTTGAGCACAAAATTATGTTGGCAGGATGTACGTGCTTTTCGAAGCACAAGATTTTTTTCTTTTCTGAAGCATCAAAACAACTAAATTATGGGAAAGAGGGCTGGGAGAAAGCATCTTTAAAAATGAATAACATACTAGCGTCACACATACACACTCTACAGTTATTAATGTCAAGCATGGTGAAGATACTCTAGAAAATCATTACCATTCATAGCTACTAACAGCCATTAAATTTCAATCAATTCAACTTAACACAAGTGTACTTCAGCAGCCCTTACAGTTCCTTACAGAGGTGGCTCAGAAAGTCCTGTCTGACTTATTGCATTGTCCCCCGCACAAAGGGGCATTGCTGAGCATCGCTGTGAAAAGGAGCGAGCTTGGTGTTGGCAACTGATGCTCTTTTAACACGGCTGCAATCAACAGACCTTGCTTTTAAAGACGGTGTGATAAAAGGGCTCTAATAGAGCTCCTCAGGTCAGCATGGAGGGGAGAAACACACTGATTCTAGCTAGGAATGCCACTTCCCAAGCTGAAAAAAAATAAGTGCTGAGATGTTTTCAAGGGGTTTTCAATGAATTTTAGTGACAGAATCAAACTGCTTAACACAGTGCTAAACAACTTCCAGGCGATCTGCTTGCTAGAACAGAATACAATCACTAAATATACATTTAAACAAAACAGGATTTAACTTCCAGAGCCTGGATATTTAAAGCTCCTAGTGATAAATATAAGCCACAGCACTGTAATATTACAGAATCTCCAGTCTTCTGAATTGCATTTTGTAACACGGGAAGTTTTTGCACTGCCACTGCAGGAATTAAGCTGTGCAGCTAACCATCCCTTGCAGATTCTGGGAAGAACCAGCTGGTCCCCTGCTGGGGGTATTTGCCACTCATGGCGGGGTGGGGGACTGTGACCACAGGATGCCCCTCTCTGAGGGGCTGGACCCACACCGCCTTCTGCCGTGCAGCACAGAGAAGGTGTCTTCCTCTGGAGAGATTGCATTAGTGTCAGGTGAGTGGGTTATCTACACTAAAATCCTACATTTCACAGGGGATAGGAGACGTTTTATTACTCTTTCCCTCCCACACCCCTTCCCCCCGGAAGCCCAGATTTTTCCAGCAGGGTTCATTCTGCTGGGCATTAAGTCCTTTCCCAAGATTTACAGGCAGCTGAAGCTTGCAAGTGTCTACTCCTACAGAACAGAGAGTCACTCCATGCACAGAAAAACAGATGTGCCACCACCGTAGCTGAAATTAGAAGCTCAAGTCCAGAGTCCCTTTTGTGGATTTTAGATCATCCCTTAGAAGTATCAGGATTGATGCTACTATTCATTGGGAGAGTACTTGGGACTGTTCTACAGAACTCTATGGTTTTGCTTCCCCTGGGATTTAGACTTAGCATTTAACATGGGTTAGCAGTAAAGTTCTTTAGAACCAAGAAACATCCAAGTAATCTCTCAGGCAGATATATGCTTAATTTTAACTCATTTGCCTACACTTACAAGCTGCACTAAATGAAATGAAATTAATGTTAAAAGGGACATTTATTGAAAAATCTTCCAGTGACAAGTTCAGAAAGTGCCAGAGTTCAAGTAAATCGTTCCATGGAAAATGTTAGCAAAGCTTAATCATACTGGAAGCCACATTTAATTACAGCTTTTTAAGTCCATCTGGGAAAAAAGAAGCGACTTAAATATGTCACCTGAGATGATCTAGATACTGAAACTATTTGTAAGTTAACAAAAGCATTTGCATCACAAAGCGCTCTGGGGCAGCACCACGGCAAAGCAGATGTGTAATGAGCAAGGATCACAGCACCAACACAATCAGGATTGTAAATAACTACTACTAATCTGCAATCATTTAAATTTGGATTTAATTGCTAGGCAGCAAATACATTTAATTCCTGAAGAGGTAAATGCTCTGCCGAATACACACTTAAAGGTATTTAGTGACAGAAGCACCACAATCAAGAATCCAAATGTCAGGAAGGCAGAGAAAAGCCAAGGAGCAGAGCTGGGGCTGCCATGAGTTCACAACTTTAAACAAACTTTTCCCTAGAAGAGAATTAATAATGTGGCCATCCCCACTGTACATACTGTAACTGCTGCAGGAGTGACACAATGAGGCACATGGGAGGCAAGAGGGTAGTGACTATAGAACAAAATTCAATCTAGTGACTAATGAATAAAAAGTTCCTTTTATTTCTCAGTTGTTTTTGGTTCATTAAATTTTCCACAGATTTGCAGAGAAGAAAACGTGATCAATAAACCTTGACAAAAGTGAACATGTGAAATAGGCGAGAGAAAGGCACAGGAAGATAAAAGTGATATCCCGATCACAGATTTCAGAGGCAGATGACCAGAGCTCTGGGCTGCTGAATAATCTGAATAGACCATCATTTCTTTACAGCCTTTTACTTTCTTTTCCCTGACTGTTGGAACTCTTCATTCAATACAATAGTAAATGCACTAAAACTTTTTTTCTTATGCTAATGGTCGAAATCGGGCGCTCAGAGTTAAAACACACTTCCCACCAACTTGTTTTCTTAAAAAAAAAAAAAAAAATTAACCTATTCAAGTTAAACTAAAATGTCAAAGACAGCTTAAGGCTTACTCTCACCATTCCTCAAAATTAATGGTTTTCTCCCCAGTAGATACAAAAAGAAAAGACTTGAATAAGGATAAAGCTGCAAGACTCTTTTCATATGAAAAAGAACACTTAGAAAGTAAAAAGAAATACATCCAGTACAAAGATCCTGGTACCTACAGTTCTAATTTGTATTGTTTCCTCTTAGAATATTTATAATTGCAGAAAGGTGACAGCCAATCACAAAAAATTGTGAAACTCTAAGAAAAGATTCACCAGTGACTAATGTATTTGGGCAGTCATGCCCATGACAGTATCAGAAATGCTTCCACTCATTACAATAGGAGCCCAAGGGAGCCTATTTTCAATTTTTTTCTAATTTGGGTGTCCACTTCCAGGCACTGAGGCCTCTTTTTGCTGTGGTACTGAATATTCACAAATCCCAAACAGTTTTTACAGCTCTGACCTTCTGAATTAAAGGACAATTTTCCTGTTCGCTTTGTGCAACACTTTTCATCTTTAGTGCATTTGGGTTCACTTTGTTTCTAAGAAGTTAAAGATTATGTGTTGTGGTTTTACAGTACCCAAGAGTGAACAAACAAAAGTTCTGTGGCCTCTCCTGGACTACACACATCGAACATGTATTCACTCCCAACTGGAACTGGTCTGTAGAAAATTTGACCTGATTACCCACTATTTCCATTCCAGTCACTTGTTCACAAGTGAAACATGCAATTTTGCCTCTTCAACTATCAAGATTGCCATGCAAGATGCAATTTTCATTCCTTTTACATCAAACACCAGTTAGTTTCTAGAAGATGCGTATATATGGGATCTGCTGTATACACAGGTCATGAACTGTGTATATTCCATGCATGCACACCAAAGTGTGTACATACATGCAGATATGCACAGGCACACATGTATTATCTGCCTAACACAATGGCTTCTTGCTGCCATTCATACGAGGATTCATTCTTTGCTGTTATTTTATTTAGTGTTGGATTAATTAATTCCCAAATACCTACAAGTTGTTTTGGTTTTCTTTAAAAAGGTCCTGGCAACAGAGCTGAAGCAAACCCTAAATACCACTTAATGCTTTGTGGCAAGTTGTCCAAATGTGCAACTGTTTAAAATATTTACCCAGGTACATAAGGGGGTTGTGCAGCTCTCGAACAATGCCCTGGAATCTTTCCCATCAGCAAGAAAGCGGACAAAAAGCAGAGACTGCTTAACCTCAATGCCTCAGCAGCAAGTGAGAAGTGCAAATATTGCATTTCTATAAAGCCCTAGAAGCTTCATAGAAATGGAGTGGCAACTAATTAGTTTGATGCTATAGTCACAACTAATGTTCCTAAGTAGCTTCTTTGAAAAAACTCACTGCCTTGAAATCCTCGGCCAGATTATTAAGTGGAGGCTTTGTGATGGGGCAATAGATAGGTGTTTGCTCCACAAATACATACAGATTTTGGTAACTGCTTACTGAATCCACTGCCTTCACTAATCTGCACTGGAAACTTCACTATGAACAGAGCACTTCTCAGAGTACAAAAGCATGAAGTATCTGTGTACCTTTCAGACTACAGGGCAAACAACTGGCTTACAGTAGGCCACCAAAAACAGGGGCAGGCAGTTAACCAAGTGTCTTCTGTACTTGCAGAGAGAATGAGAATATTGCAACTGCTGTTAGGTCATATGCTCTACCCTATCCTTTAATTTAAAAAAGATGGGTCCAGAGGACTGAAAAAATCAAACACTCTCAATAGAAATAAAGTATCAGGATCATGAAAAACGTATTTTCAAGTTAGACAAAGCTGTAGCGACCACATAACCCTTTCTGTATACAGCTAATCACACAGCCCCAGAGCCTGTGCAGCTTCTACACAACTGTGCCACTGAAAGGGAAGTTGTGGTATAAACTTGTAAGATCATTAGGATCACAGAAAACATAATCAAAAATGGTTCTTTGACATAGAAGTTCAAACTGGTTTTCAAAACAATGACAAAAATACTGCTCATTATATATATGCAGCCAGAAGGCTGTCTTTTCTAAATGTGACTTCAGTGTGACATTTGGGAATGCAAGCTGCTATGTATTGGATGTCTGAGGTCAAGTTCTATTCTCTTTTATCCAAGTATCACCTGGAGCAGCTTCAATGAAATTATGCTAGATTTATATTGACATATGCATCTAGTTCAAATTCTTCTATGGCTCTAATTTTTCTCTAATTGAATGACCTAACACAAATAGTATTTGTCCATCTGTATACATCCCCTTTGACACACTGAAGAAAAAAAAAAAAAAAAAGAAAGACATTGAAAGGAAGTTGGAAACAGTCCTCGAGATCTGTTTTCCTTTGAAGAACAGCAGTTGCATTTCTGGGCACTTCAAAGTCACATACTTTAAGCAATAACAACATTCAAGATGAAGTGAATCTTACCTAAACTTGCTTTAAAGATCAACTCTTTCACAAACACACACCAGAGGTTGGATATACACATACCTATAGATTAACAAGTTCATCTTCAGTCAATCAGGCACTTTGCAGTGCTACAGATAGGTCATGCTTTCAATCAAATGACAAATTTCCAGGAGTTGTTTACACTGGAAAAGCCATAATGAATTTCATTCGCTTCTTAAAAGTTGTCAGTTTTGCAATAACATTCAATACTACATTTTTATTGCAATTCAAAGTTTGACAGGTGTCACCATTTCCTGAAGTCACAGCCAAAATACAAATTACCATATCCACCCATCAGAAAAGCTGAACCAAACCAATTCACCAATTGTAGTTGCTGTATGCAGCAATTATCACGCAATTCAAACATCAGCAGCATAAACAATTAATTATTTAGCAATATCCTCTTTTCCAGGTGAATTTAGTTTCTTTTCTAATGAAGTTAATTTTATTAGGTTTAGTTTAGAACTTTGAAAAAACCAAAACAAAACCAACCCCAAAAAGACCTCCAAAGTTTTTCTTAAAACAAGGTAGCTAGAACAAGCAGATAAAATCAGCAAGTCTTATAACAAATCAGTCTATCCCACTTGTGTGTATTTTGAATTTCATGGCTTATTTACTTAACTTTTTTTGGCACCAACTTCACAGCACATGCCAATACAATATTTGTTTAAATGCTGTTTTACGCACATGCTAGTAACGCTTACTTTCAAATTCTTGTACATCCCAAAAGCCTCAGTTGAAAAAAAAAAAAAAAAAGAAGAAAGAAAAAGAAAAAAGAAGGGGATTGGTAGGGGGTAGACAAGGTTTTACAACTAGTGCTGTTTATCTGTGGCTGTAAAAATATAAACACCATACACCAATAAAATGCTAATTTCTGTAAGCACGAAGTTTTCCAGCACCTGGGGCAGTACGAAATGCGAAGGCAGCTATAGGAAGGCACAAGTTTCACTGGCCCGGCCGGCGGTGACCCCCTCGCCTGGACATTTGGCCACCCGGGCCACGTACCGGGGGCAGAGCCGGGTCCCGGCCCCGCGGAGCGGACACCGCACCGCAGCGCGCCCGCGGCCAAGCCGCAGCCCCGGCCCGGGAAGTTTTGAAGCCCTGGCTGCAGGTTAGCTAAATGAATAAATAAATAAATAAGCCCGTAAAGCTCGGAAAAGCCGGCAGCAGGACCACTGATAAATCACCCTAAGCCCCCGCGCTGGAAAAGTCAGGTTTCCCAGGAAATGATGGCAATCACTTGAGGCAGAAAAGGCATCTAGATGAGCCCATCTCCCTCCCCTCCTCCCTGATTGTTTTAAAGCCACCGAGTCCGGGGGAAAAACTCTCAACTCTCTAAGTCCTTAATAGGATTGGAGTCCGGGTCTCTCCAAGCCGCTCCTCATCACACAGGGATCAAGTTGCAGCAGGGAATTTTTTAAATTCCTCAGCAAATATACTTGTCGAAAGATTGCCCCTCCCGGATGGGGGGATGACAAGGAGGCGAGGGGGCAACTTCATTTTTCTTCTGAAAAAAAAAGACAAACTCAATTCTGGCTTTGGGGAGCTCTGCCGTCCTCCGGGAGCCAGGGCAAGGCGGTCCCGGCTGCAGCCCGGGGCTGGGACTGTCACCGCAGTCCCCGGGAAAAACAATGGCCGTGGAGGCACGGTCCCGGAGGGGTCTGGACGGGGAAAGGGGGGGACACACCGGACACACGCGCGGCCCCATCCTCCCCGCTCACCTGCGAGGTCGGGGGGACACACGGGACGGGTCCCCTCAGGCACCCGCTGCGAGGAGAGACCCTCACCAAACTGTACCCTCCCTCACACACACCCCCACCGGCGCAGGGCAGCTCCAACCAAAGCGGCAGAAGAGGAGGGGGGAAAAAAAAAGAATAAAAAGCACAATGAAAAGACACAATAAGCATCAACTTTACCCAAAAAGCGGAGCAGCAAGTTTTCAGCAGACGAGCGGTTGCCGCGGAGCAGCGCTGCTCCTCCGGACCCCCATCATAAACTTGGGGGAGGGGGGCGTGGGAGGGACTTTCCCTCCGTCCTTCCCTTTTGTGCCTCTCCCCCGCTCCGCTCCGCTCCTCGCCAAAAGCTGCCGCGGATCCCGGCGGCGGCGGCGCGGTGCTCTCCGGGCTGCAGCCGCGGAGCAGCTCCGCGGAGGCGGGCGGGGAGGGCCGGGGAGAGGGAGGGAGGGAGGGCTGGGGAGGGCCGGGGGCGGCGTGCAGAGGTGAGGGGCTCCTGCTGCCCATCCGCCCGGGCCGCCGGCGGGACACGGCGCGCACACGTACGCGTACTTTATGTATATAATAGATATACGCACACATGCACACACACGAGGGATGAAGTTGAGCAGCCTGCAGGAAGACGCTGGAGCGCTTTCAAGCCCTGACACAAGAGGAAAACTGGCTCTAGGGTCTGTTTTCTCTTCCACCCGCCCTTTAAGAAAAAAAAAAAAAAAAAAGGGAAATCTAAACCTTCCCACCCTTTTGGCGCGGGAGCAGCGCACCGCTCCGGATCTTCTCTCTCCTCCCCCAGCCCCTTTCATCCCAGATCGCCCCCTCCCTCTCCTCAGCGAACCGCACCATTTTGGGTGCGGGGCTTTCTGAGGGGCGCGGTGGGATCCGCTCCGCCAGCCCGGCCCCGCCGCGCCGCTCGGGAGCGCCGGGAGCCCCCGCACACCCCGCTCAGCTGGAGCACATCTGCAGCGAACCCACCACACAAATCCCCCTTCCTCGAGGAAAGCTGCCCCCTCCTCCCCAAACAGCACAAGTTTGGCTTGTGCAGATCCGCTCGCGCAGAGGCGGGGATGGAGCTGGGGGTGGTTTTCCTCAACTTTGGTGGTTGCTTTTTCCCCGAGAGTTTGCGCGACTTTTTCAAGCCCCCGCCACAGCAGGGCTGGAGGCAGCAGAGCTCCGCGGAACATCCTCGCACACGGGCGGCTTTACCCGCCCAGCAGCACGTAGGGGGAGAAACGCGTTCATTAAAGACTGTTCCCTAAACGCGATAAGCAAGCTCACCGGAGGTTGAATCTACTTCCATCCTCTTGTTTGGGGACTAAGGCTACGAGGAGGGGAGAAAGAATCTCCAGAAAGTGCCCCGCTCCCACCCCGAATATCTTCGCTTTTGCTCCGATCTACATTAAACAGCAGTACCAGTGAGAAACGCAGCAGCCTGAACTTGGACTTTGGCCAGGCTGGGCTTGTTATTTAAATTGTTTTGATTTCTTTGGCTATGGAATTTGTCAAAAGTTTAAAACACAACCAGATGCTGTTGGGAAGGGTCACTGCGCTGTACTCCAGAGCAAGCTCAAACTCGCCGTATCATCAGGGTATCTGACTCCGGCAGGATTATGGCCAGTACCATGGCAACCGCATGCCACATCAGCCCCCAGCTTCACTTTCAGTCCCTTGGGCAGTGTTAACATTTGCCAGCGGATTTGCCCGACACGCAGCCCAGGTCCGGGCAAGTGGAAAATGAGCACAAACCACTCAGAAACCTTCCTCTTCTAGCCTGTGCAAAGCAACCTGGCTGGACTGCTTCACACTACAATTTTAATCCTAAAAACCAGCTACCAATTTGGGTGCCTTCTATCTGAAATTTTGCACACATAGTTTTTTCTCATTTTTTTCTTTACTCTTCCCCCCCCCCCCCCTCTTATTTTCTGGATGTCATTAGAAGACTAGTATCAGAAGGTGACAACTGGCTCACCATGCACTCCCAAATACCATTAATTCCATTCAGATAGCCTGGGAAGGACTGTGAGACAGGTTATTTTGCCAACCAATACTGCAACTTGCAACTTTTTTTTTTTTTTGGTCAAAGTCTCACATTAATATGCACTCAGTTTTATCCAAAGAAATTCCCTCCTCTCTCCATGGTACACATGCAGTCGGTGCTGGCACAGCAGCACAACCTTACCCCATTCAAATGGACAATTTTGTGCTGAGAGGAGTTTCACTGCACCTACTACTGATGGGCACCATGCAAGGGAGAGGAGGCTTTGGTTACCAAAAGAAGG
Source organism: Pyrgilauda ruficollis (assembly GCF_017590135.1). Lineage (NCBI taxonomy): Eukaryota > Metazoa > Chordata > Aves > Passeriformes > Passeridae > Pyrgilauda > Pyrgilauda ruficollis. The sequence goes on from NW_024524377.1 coordinate 9,851,318, forward strand.
ATCAAAAAAAGTCTTTGATCTCCAAAAACAAAGCTCACTTTTATTCCCAGGTTACTTTACTTGGGAAAGATGACCCAGCAGCTTGGGAGATAGGTTAGAATAACGGGGTTTTGGATGGATCAAAACGACAAACTGGCAAAACATTAACACTAGATATGTTCTAAATTCTTTCTGCACAGTTATAAACATGTGTACATTTAGACTGCTGGCCAAGAACATATTTAAAATCAAAAGAAGGAAGAATTAAAGGATTAATTCAGAGTTACGTAAAGAAGGACAGTTTTCCCTTCTAGAATTCTCACATGCCAATCTTATAGAAGATGGAGATTTTTAAGCCTGAATGGAAACTCCTCCTTTTTGTCTGAAGGATGACGGCTGGCGATGGCTGGTGACGGCTGGAGTTTTTTGAGAACTTTGAGTTGGCTTTTACATTATCTGCCTGCTGTAGCTCATCTATCCTTCCCTCTCCTGCTCTGCTCATTGAACTGTCCTCTCTTAATCTTCCATAGGTGTCCGAGATTAAATAGACGACAGAATGACTGACATTTGGTACACATAAAAGAACCAAAATATGAACAACGGGTCAAAGTGCAAACCTTCCCTCTTGTCTTCCCTCCTGCTCTTGTACAACTTGATAGGGATGAAACCAAGAAGGGATGTAAAGATATATGACAACGTGCACTTACTATATCTTGCTGTAGCACGATCATGTGGATATAGAAGGTACATTCCAAAGTGTTCAGGACTAAGGAAAGAGAGTCTTTTAATCACAATTTTAAAAAAACCCTCTTGCAATGATAAAAGATTGACATACCACCAGGTCGAGGATTGCTAATCTGGGATCTGTCCCATTTCTATTAGGTCAATTGAAAGAATCTGGAAGTTAGACTAGCCTCAAAAGGCACAAATGTAGCTACTAAAATATTTGATATAGTTCTGAAAATGGACTGTAATTCTTTATTAAAGTACATCTTAAAAGAAAATTGTTGAAAAACCAATGGGGAATGCTCCATTCTGTTCTGTTCATGTCTATAGAATTTATTTCTATAAATCTTCATAAATCCTTATGATAAATTAAAAGGCCCATTTGAGTATTCCAAAGGATACTCACAGGTAGAAGCTACCAGGAAAAAAAAAATCACATTTAAATATGCTTCTCTTTTAGAATGTAGAAAATAATTACATGTGGGATGATCACTAGGAGATAGAAGCCTAAAACCATGTTTCATGCAACTCATATCTTTATGATGCCTGGTTTAAGTCCAAGTGGGAAGTAGTACATGACCACTTCTGCCCTGATTTAAACAGCTGTACCAGCTCTGGGGTCAATGAAGTTGCACTGAACCTGAATGCACCTCGTATCTATTGAATGTAATTAATCACAGTGATATTTAATGAATTAACAATGTCACGTGTAATGCTGGCTCAGAATTTTACTGAGAATGGGAAAGATTTTTTGGCACAGTAAATTCCTTTCTTTTTTTTAAAGTTGCCCTCTTACCTGGGGGAAATGTAACTGTGGGTAGACAATGAGCCAATACTCATGGGGATGATATGCAGCTCTGATTCCTATCTGCCTCCATGTATGTGTTGTCTCTTGTTTAAAGCTTTAGTGTTAAGTTTCTCAAGGGAGGTGCCATCTTCCTGCATTCTACATTTTGATTAAGCCTTATTTTATTTTTCCTCTCTCCAAAGTATATTCAAATTATAACTTCAATGCTAATTTCCTGATAGTTGCTGCTTTGGTTTTGTTTGTTTGTTTTCGTGTTTGATTTGTTTTTGGAGGTTTTTTTCTGCATTGGAAGGATCAGTTTTTGGCTGGTTTAATATATATTGGATCATGAATATTGAACTAATACCATAAACTCTTCTACGGGTTTTCTGTGATTACAAAATGATACTTCTATGCTATATCAGCAAAGAAGGTGGTACTTCTATTTACTGCTAACCTGGCCTGGAAGCCTGCCTGTCATCTCAGAGAGCATGCAAGATCTTATTCAACTTCAAATTGAAATGCCCTGCTAAAACAAGACCTTATTCACATGACTATATACACTGAAATTTCTGCTTGTAAAATGATAAATAAACCATTTGAATGGGCATTCACAATGGACCAGGGATACACACACCATCCTTACCTGTCTTAGCAGAAGGACAGAAGCTTCTTCAAAGTGCACAGAGCCCTTCATGTCTGCGTGGTTTTCAAGAAGTGCTGCACTTGTGGCTGCCCTTGCCAGACCCAGCCTGTTGTCACACTGTGAGAGAGCCCTTCTCACTCAGGTCTGAAAAAGGAAGCACAGTTTGCTCTAAGACTGGCAACTCCAAGCTCAAACTACAGAAAGTTTAATATGAAAAAGTCAGGGATAAGTTATGCCTCTCACAGTGTTTCCAGTTGCAGAAAAGCAGCAGTGCATTCTGCGTACGTGGGGGAGGGAAAACAAGCAACCCTGCAGAAGCACTGCTCTCTGGCACAGATGTGAAAGCAAAACGTGCAGCTTCTGAGGGATAGTCTTTTCTCATTATCCTTTGCAGTTTCTCATTCTTTATTCATCTTCTCCCTGTCCCTCTAACTGCAGCCCCCTCTGCCAGCCAGGAATGGGCTACAGTGCTCTGCCTGCCTGGGGGCTTGAGGAGGGAGCAGGGCAGCACAGCAGCCTTGCAGGGCTCCTCTGGGCTTCATCTGTCCCCAGCAAAATGCTTGATTTGATGAGAGCCCAGATCACAATTCTCTTCCTGGGGTTGATTGGGTTACTGGAAATCTGTTATAGGGAGGAGGGGAAGAGAGCAGGCACAGGAATGCACAGAATAGTAACTGGGATACCTGTAAGTGGCATTGTGTGAGGAACTGCAAACAGCTGGAATTGGCAACGAACAGAAAGCAAAACTCGGACATTGATATAAAGTCAATGAGATTTGTTGGAAGCTGTATTTATATTTCATGAGGGAAAACTAACAAGAAGACTTTTCATTCTACTCCAGGAAGAGAAAATTTGTTAGGCTTTGCAGAAGAAGAGAAATCCTTGTCAGTACAAAATGTATAACCTGGTGCTGTACACATTATGCCATATTGCATATACACAGTGTATATATACTGATAAATAATTTGCACTGATTTGCCTTGAGGTTGCAATGCTGAAACATTATCTACTGTGCCCAGTGCCTGTAATAAAAGTTTGTGCTTTCCTCCAGCCAAAAAACTTTATCCATTTAAACTTCATAGTTGTATAACCATTAATTAGGATCTCTAATGCTTATCTAATCCAAGGCCAGATAAAGAATCCCTGATACAGCTGGAAAGGAAATCCCAATTCATAGACCCAAATTCAGGCTACTAGATAATGCTGTCTCACAAAGAAATCCTTTGCCAGAGCTCAGTCTGCTTTATTCTGCCCTGACTTTAAGGGTATATAAAGCATTCAAACAGATCTCATCTTATTTACTTTTGTAAATCACTTTTTCTAAGTCTTTGGAGGAATTACAAATCCTCCATGCTGGATAGCATTTTAGCAAAAGCACGAACTCTTATGCTAGTCCTAGTTTTAGGAGGCTGTAAAGGAATAAAAGGATTAGAAATAAGAATATGATCACATCACTGACATCTCACAGTTCTTGTGTACTAAGGGCCCCTTAGTAACACATCCAGGGATTGCAGAACAACAGGTGAAGTTGTATAAATACTAAAAGTTCTGGAAAGGGCTCCAATATTTCAGTACTCAGATTTTCAGGGGTAGCCTGCCTTCTTCAGAAATGAGCTGTCTGTGAGTTATCTCAAGTCAAGCATCCAAAATACCCAACCTTTACCGTAAATCCTGACTAACATCTTATGGTGATGAGAAAAGAATGTGGCCACAGATATATGAAACTGCTGGCTGAACAGCAGGAGGTGTCTGAAAACTCTACCAAGCCAATGTGAATTTCCATTCCATTTGTTGAATAAATGAGTGGCACAAACATCTGGAACCAGAAGTACCCGAAATCCCTAAATGATAGCCCTCCTATGTACTGCCCACAGGGGTCCAGCCCACTTTTGCTGAAGAGACAAGGAACATTTGCAATCATACCTAATATATTTCAAATTGGTTATATTGTTTATAGATTGCTTATGTCAAAACTGGTGAATTCTCTGGTGTGATTTAGGATTTATGTATTCTAGTTCTTTGAAAGGTTTGTTCTTATTTGTTGCTACCTGCAAAAATATATATCTTGGCCCCAATTCACAGTGGAACAATGTTAGGTCATTATTCCTTGAATTGTTAGGCTGTAAAGAAGCAATTTCTCACTAACCTGTGACACAGGAAATTGTGATTCTGATGTCAGGTCATTGCTGGAGTTCCTTTTACAACAATCTGTTTTTCTTGTCAGCAAATGACATTTATGTATTATTTCTAGAAAGTGTAGGCTTCAGTATTTTTGTATGTATTCATTCAATATTTCTCTTCTGCCTCTTATTCTGCATAGCCGGGAGTTTTAATATATGATTCAACTGATAAATAAATATATTTTGATTGATAGTGCAAATACCTGGCAGCTGAAACTAGTGCTATCTGAAAGTGCTTCTCAGAATAGTTGTTTCCTGCTTTTGTGATTTCTTTCATGAAGCATTGCAATGAATGATTAATGCTTGGATGCCCCTTTTCTCTGGATTCGCTGCTGAACTTAATGTGTTACTTTGTGCTCTGCATGGAGGGAACACAACCCAAACTGCCACCGTGGCAAGATTCTATACCCTATTTAATTGGGCTTGGTGTTAGGAACCACAGTCACTCATGAGCTTCAGTGCTCCCTGTGATGAGAATAAATATTTTTTACCAATGTACTGCAGCATAATGCAGTTGTTTTATTCTATTCATTTGAAATTGGGTGACACGTAAAACATTGGACAGATGACAGTATGCATATGTTTTACCAATAAATATGCATATTGACTACACAAGAAGTGGTTTACCTGCAGAATACGTTTTACATATACTTAGGGGACTGATGCTATAAAGCTACACATCCACAGAGACAAAAGTTATTTCCATTGAAACGCACACAGCATCAAACCTTTCCACAGAATTAAAGCACCTCTCTCTCTGTTAGTGGTTTTTAGGATAATATGCACAGAAAGGGAGCTCTATAATACTAATATGATTACTTTCTTCTGGAAAATCCCAAACATTTCCAAAACAGCCTAGATCCCACTGGCTCTACGCACAGGAGGTGATCTGTGCATGTCTCATGGGGTAAGCAGATGGGATAAACTCCTCAGGGGAAGATAATATATACACTAGGTCACATAAGCATAGGCAGGATAAACATTGGAACCACACTATAAAATTAACATCTTTCTATTAAATGCAGAAGCTTTTTAATTATCCAAGACAACTAAGATCTGTTAGTATATTTACAGAACAATGGCATCAGCAGAAGGTGACTAGCAAGGACCACAAAACTTTCACCAAAAGTCCAAAATGAATTTCTACCACCTCCTAACCATCCATTCATTTTAATCCGTTGTTTCTGATGCATGGATTCAAATAAAGTTTTTCAAAACAGAATGAAAATTACAATATTTATACTAGTAAAAAAACCAAGGTGAAGTAAATTCCATCCCCAAAGACTTCCAAAATCTGGAGTGAACAAATCCTAGAAAATATACTAGTAGCAATTTTACACACAAGAAGAGAGGTTATGCTACTAATATGTAGTTTGTTAATCTCTGATTTCCTCAGGATCAACAATCAAATAATTAGTTAGCATAAAACATGGAGGAAAAAAACCCCATTGTATTATTTTGTTACTAAAATGTGGGGTAAATCTGTTTCTTTGATAATATGACCTCTTAATAGGACAATTATTCTTCTAGTATCACTGCAAATTTCTCAATTCCAACTGGCAGAGCTGATATGACATAACCCAAATGCTAAATGTAACATGGTGAGAATGACCGCCCCCCCAGGCAGCCCCAAGGAGAGTGGAGCTTCCCCCAGCATAAGCTTATGGCATGCACATCCCTACTCACCATGCAGATTCTAATCAGTGCAAAGAACAACTGCCCTCTCTTCAAAGATCATCTAAAGAAGTTGACAAACACTGAATACATCCCAGGAGTCCCAGTATATAAATATATTCCAAATATCAGAATGAATACTCTTAAAACTCCTTTTGTCATTTGGTTGCAGCACCCCTAAGCAAAGTAGGATCCCCAGAACTGGGATGGTAACTCATGAGATCCTGGTGCAGCCCAAAAGTTTGTTACATCCTGAGTCTTCTTTTAACACACTCTCCCCAAATTGTCTGAAACCTGAAATGCTCTGAAGTGAACACACTTAACCCAGTAAGCATTTTCTTGCACCACTAAATTACATTTTCCCCTTCTGACCACAGAAGAATAAATCTCAGTAAAAGTAATCAGGTACACCCTGAAGGATTGTCCTTTTCTGTAACTTTCACAGAACATCACAGCTGCCATCTGAAGTGTGCCACACTTTGGAAGACCATGACAAAAATAGGGTGAATCTACCAAGTATTACAGCAGAGCACTTTCCAGCAGCCTGGGATAAGTCCCTCATGCTCCCAGGGGTGCTAGGCACAGCCCACCTCTGTTCCTTGCCAAATGCTCTCTAGAAAATGCCCTTTTCTCCAGCTTTTCTAAAGAGTTAACTGCCCAGGACAAAGTTACTTAATCAGGTTCTGGATGAGTCCAGAGGAAAATGCAAAGCAAACTCGGAAAAAGGCTGGAGCTGATGCAACCTGAGACAGTGCACACTCTGTAGTCCAAAGGTGGAAAGCCCAGACTGTATTGTAGGAGAATAACTCAATCAAGGAGTGACGCAGGCAGAACCACGAGAAAGCCCACAATAAACAAACCCAGCAGCTCAGAAGATCACAGAAGAGCCCTGGGCCCTGCATGGGTACAGCCCCTGAGGAAATGGGCCATCCTAGATACAGTGCTTTCCTGGGAGCAAAGAGCTCCAGCCACAAGAGTGGTTCAGGGATTGCACAATTTGCAGCTGAGCTGCTGAGCTGTGGCCTCCTTCCCACCACCACCTTCAAAACGAGCTCCTGCAAAGCACTGCAAAGAGGCTTCCACAAAGCAGCTGGGGACTGAGCAGAAGGTACAGCAAGGACTCTGAGCATTGATGCTTAATTTTCTCAGCAGTCATCACTGGAATCACTGAATAGCAGGAGAGGGGCTCACACGTTTCTAGTGCAGTGCCAACAACACAGTCACACAAACCAAAGTTGAAGAGCAGCTTTAAACAACTCCAGTCAACACTGGCAACAGCTCAGCAAGGGGAGCTCAGCCTCATGAAGTGCTGCCAGCAAAGGGGAAAGCTTTAGTGACATTCAGGAGGTCTGCATGGTGCTGTGGGGACTTTCACTGTAGAACATCTGGAAAAAGGGCTGGAAATGAGTTGCATATCTTTTTTTCTTAAATCCATTTTCCGAGATTTGAATTAGCTATCACATTTTTTTGACCACTTCAATCTCCTGAAAGGGTATGCCAATTTTTGTTCCTACAAAACAGTTTGTAAGATCTTTTGGAAATAAATGGTCAGAGACCTCATCTTGCACTTTATCTGAAGTTTGTTGAAGCAAGCATTGCCTTCTCACATTGTGCTGGGCATCATCTCAATGCTGACCCAGCAAGAGGATTGCCATCAGCTGAGTTACCAAGACCACTTCCTGCAGCTCCTCTGTGGTCCTTGCGGATTCCAACTTCAGAGCAGCACTGACCTTGTCTGACCTCAGAGGGTTTTGGGAGCCCAGCACAAAGACATTTCCATGTGAGCTACTCTCTGAGGGGCTCCTTCATTTATACTAAGCTACCTGGTTCCATTGCAATGGGTAAAAGGTTATGAAGAGAAGGAAGCACAGTGGGTATCTCCCTGTATGGAAATCACATTTGTGATGATTTTACAGCACCCAGCAAAGACACGCTTAAGCAGCAGCTCAGTTGTGGTGCAGTGCATGGGGAGGGTACAAAACCCATGACAGGCAGATCTGATGGAGTGAGCTATGGAGATGCACTCATACAAGCAGCAAGACAATCCTCTGAAGCTTTCCATCCCGCGTTCTCTGTATATACCACATCTGCTCCAGAATGACGGAAGACTATTTTAGGCACAGTTTATGGAGTTTTTAAAAATGTTATTGGGACTATATTTGTATCCCTTTGCCAGTAAAGCCAGATGACTGCACCATGAGCTAGATCTCCAGATGGTTTAAATCACAGGTCTTGCTCTAATTTGCTCCAGCTAAGGATCTGGCCCCATGAGTCTAACTACACGAGGTAGATGAAGCTGTAAAGAATGTGCCAAATGAGCTAAAATAGCTTTTCTAAAAATAAATACCATAACAGGACTTCCAGTGCTACACATAGGCATTAGGCCTGTCAAAATAGAGTTGCCAATCCCAGGCATTCAAAAATCATGAGTTGGACATAAGGCTGGCTTAAAAAAAGCCCACAAGATTAAAAAGAAACAAGCAAACAGTAATATCTATGTACCTCTTTTGGTTTGCATTCTTGGTGTTTTTGAGTCTTCAGGACAAACCTTGGTCATCTTTTAAAGCTTTCTCTGTTTGGTTTTTTTTTTTTTTTTTTTTCTTTTTTCCCTTCTTTCCCCCTTGAAAGCATCAGGGCTAGAAACTTGCTGCTAAGAAAAGAATGTTAAAAAAAGAGAGAGAGAGAAAGATTCCCATGTAATTGCCTGACTTCAGAAACTAAGCTTTTAAGAAGAATATCATGAGACTCATGATAAAATCATGAGAGTTGGCAACACTATTAGTGAGCTGGAAATGATATAAAGCTCCCACTTCTGCAGTCTATGAAGTATTGGACTTTTAGTCACAAGCTTTTTATGCACAGAAAAACTGTCACTGCCATATAACTGGGCTTTTCATTGCCACAGTCTTCAGATTTCCATTAGATCAATTCAGATAGTTTCTAGAGACTGTCTGTTTGTATGCAGTCAAAAAGCACTTGGCAACAAAAGACTTTCAGCAAACTGCAGATGGACACAAACAGGAACGGGCTCGAAGCAGGCTGGGAGCCCGAAGGAAGGGCTACATCTGGGGGAAATGAAGTATTTCCACACGGCTGTATTTGCTGGACTTGTACAGCTCTCTGAAGAGCCAAACCCTCCCCCCAGAGATGGATCTGCAAATCCACCTTTTACACTGAAAAACTAGTAGTAGGGAAAGAACAAACAAACCCAGGGAATTGCTTTGACAGCTTGACATCTGCAAAAGGCATGGAAAAGATTACCATGTAACAAGGGCAAGGAAGCTCCCAGCAGCATGGGGCACCAGAAGTGTCCTGATTATTGTGTCCAGTCAGTGCTAATCCACCACAACAGGAGTAATTCAAATTAAATGTGTGAAGAAGTGAGATCACCACCTTCCAGGACATAGCCAGTTTGGGGCATCATTCCCCTCTCAAAAAGAGATTGTGTGACCTTTATGTGTTTGATGCTACCACGGTACAACAGGTCAGTCCAGTTGTAACAGGCTCCAGTCAACTCTGTGAGATGCCAAGGTCCTTACCTAGGTCACAGGAAAGTAGAAGAATGCTCCATGCCCTTGAAAACCTATTAGGAAGCATTGATCCTCGCAAATGAAAGTTTGAAAGACGTGCACTAGAGTTAGGAAAACAGATACAGATAGGTGTGAGTACATCACACCTCCCTGGGACTGTTAAAAGGTCCCCACTGCTGAAACAACAGCACATGACAAAGTTAACACATCCTGAAGTGTAATTTGTTATTTGCCTTTGTATGCAAAGCTCACACATGTTCCTTCAGAAGTGAAATTTCAGGTGCCAGTGCCTGCTTAGTGGCTAATGGACCTTAAATCCCCAACACTGTTGGGAAAATCTGTGCTGCAGTTTTAGCTGGAGAGATCTTGATCTTAAACAGCTCATCTGCTTCCTCAGCACAGACTGCAGAGCCAGGAGAGCACTGTAGCAGACTGAGTCATGGGTAAGGGAGAAGTCACCAGGACCAACTGTCATCGATATTGCACCAATGTGAGGCAGGAAAAAAAATCCATTAAACTCAGTGAATGACACTAGCACAAGCTCCAATAGAATTTCTTCAGGTTATAAGTAACAAGTTGCAGGGGAGAAAATCTGCACCTAGATGAAGTGTCCTGTGAGTCAAGATTATCTTTCCAGGTGTCTGTAAGAATTTATGGGTTTGAGTGAAACAAGAAAAATCTGGTAGTTATAGAAGAGTTTGAATTTTGAAGCCAGAACTGGAACCTGAAGAACCTCATGCTAGCGCAGGAGCATCAGGACTGCAGATTTTATTGCTGCAACTTTCTGAAGTTTTATTGCTGCCCAAATGTAAGGAGTTCATCACTTGCAAGGGAAAAAGGCATTGAAAAACTCTGTAACACAGAGCAGGACAGCTAGCTGCTCTTAGGAAGTATGCTCAATTCCTTAAGCATTCAGAGAGGAAAAAAATTGGTTTTTGCTGTAGGGCTGGGCTTTTTGAGATGCCCCGTGTCCAGAAATTTGAAAGAGCCACAACACACATCCTAGATCTGTAGAAGAGTGGTTTGCCAACACACTCCTTCCTGCAGAGCCCTGGAGGAGCTGTGTAGGTCCTGTGAAGATGCAAAGTGCATGTGATGTATGCCCATCATTTCTCAGGAACCATGTGTCCTGCTGTGTAGGCACTGCAATGTCAGACTGAGCTCAGGTGAGATCCATCAATAAGTAAACAAACTTGTTGAATTCTAAACAAATTGGTGAAGAACACGTCACCATATCTGTTCTGGTTCCAGTGTATTCGTACACGAAACAGGTCAACTACAAAGCTGGCAAGTAGACGATGCCAAATTAATGGAATGGACCTGAACGAGGATTTCGACTATGACAATCTGCCACCTAGTGGGAAAATGAAATTTACGCCTTAACCAGGCACTGAGATGGCAAAAAAACCCCTTTGTGAAGTCTGGCAAGAGTGGAAGGACTTCTTTTAGAAAAGTGGGAGTTGCACAGAAAAGGCTCTCCATGGATAAGCAACCCTTGATTGGCATTTTAACCTCCCAAGGACAGTGAATCTGGCCATAAATGTATAACAGGAATATATGATGTGTTTACTCCATATATGATGCTCATAACATTACTTGTGTTCGTGTTCTTGCGTATTTACATCAGAACCAGACAGAACTTGGTTAAAAGCCACCATGTAGTCCCATTCATGTGATAACTGAGCACAGCCCAAGTCACCTTCCAGCTACCCAGCAACAAAATTTCACACAGCTAAGGCTGACTACACATGGATTCAGAGCAGTCCCAAGATGTGTATATAGAGCCAAATTTCCCCACAGGATCCTGTATCATTCTGTTGGTGATTAGCATCCTGAGGGTCATGGTGGATACCTCTGAAGACAGCAACTTTTTTGTGAGGGAGACACTACTGGAGCTGTAGGATTAGAGTATTTTTGGAGAGAGCTGCTTAGGAGAGACAATCTGTAAGGGTAAGCACTTCTCAAGAAGTGAGCAACTTTTTGCTTATGGTAAATGTATTTGTGGAAGTTTAATGGTAACACTGGCTGTTTGCATCATGTGTATTTCTGGCATCTTTGGAATTAACTTTCAGTTGCTGATGGCTGGCTTTTGCCTGACCCTGGAAAACAAAGAGGTGCCACCAAAACACTCCTCAGTTCTCTTACATGTCACTATCCAGGTGATTTCCTCCACTGTGGCCAGGGTATTCAGGAGGGAGCCCACATTTCATTGTCTGATTCAGGCCTAGTCAGATCTGATCAGTTTGTTTGCTACTATTGGTATTATATTGATGTGCAATTCCTTGCCATGGAAAGATGTTTCTTTAATAACTGGCTCTTGTTTATTTATTTTTCTACAGGACACAAAGACTTTTTTTAGCCTGAAGTTTTAGAGTTAGTAGTTTACCCAAAAATGTAATTGTTCTAAGTCCAACTCTGCCATCTTGTGGTCGATATTAAAAGGTACTGTTTAACCTTTTGTAATTTCTGGCTCTAACTCTGTATACTGGATATAAAATGTTTGCTGAAGACCCATTATGCCAGCCTTCCAGTAACTGAAGGAGGCCGACAAGAAAGCTGAAGAGAGACTTTTTACTAGGTCATGGAGCGATAGGACATGGGGAAATGGCATTAAACTGAAACAGGGCAGGTTTAAATTAGATACGAGGAAGAAATTCTTCACTCTGAGTGCCGTGAGACATTGGCACAAGTTGCCCAGAGACTTTGTGGATGCCCCATCCACGGAAGTGTTCAAGGCCAGACTGGATGGGGCACTAAGCAAACTGTTTTAGTGGAAGGTGTCCCTGTCCAAGGCATAGGGCTTGAAGCTAGATGATCTTTGAGGTCCTTTCCATCCCAAAACATTCTACGATTTCACCATTATAAAGTATTTATAGTAAATATTCTCCTCTGCATTTCAAGGAAAACCTCTATCCTTTAAGGAGATAGGGTAAAAAGTGAATTACCTCAGAAGCTGTTTGCTTTACATTTTGTCTTGGATAATGAAAGGCTGACATTTGTTTCACATTTGTGAGGAGCTGGCTTGTAGTCAGGTTTACTTCCCAGTTCTCATGCAATGGTTCCATGCTGCAGTGTTTGGATTATAAACAGGGGACTATTTAAACTCAGGCAATTACTTTTCCTTCTCACTGAGGTCTAGGCAGGAGCCAAGTTTTGAACAAAGCAGTTCAGTCAATTATATGCAAAAATTATTATAAAGCAAAGAACCATTTAAACCTTTCTGGAAAACTGATATTTGCACAATGCCAAGACTCAACTCAAAGTAGTTTCCTCTCTGAAACCAGTGACCTAGCTTGTCTCCCACACTGGGAACAGACACTTCAGAGGAAGGAGTAAGAAATGCTACTTTCAGAGAGTGACTCATCTTGGTCTTTTCCTCCTTCCCTGTACAGCTAGCAGTTGGCAAGCCAGGGAAAACAAACACCTTGTTCTCACTGTGACGTTGCAGTCACACCTAGTGTAGCAACATGAACTTCCCCTCACCCTGTCTCACCATTCAGGTCTCAAGTGACCCTCTCTTGAAGTGAAACCTTGGCTTACTCAGTATCTGAAAAAGCCTCAGCTTGGTCCCACCCACACCTTATAAAGGATTGAAGTGCTCATGGTCTGTGTGTCAAACAAAACCACTGCAGACTGGCAAGGAGCTCAGCTCCACACACGGAGCAGAACACTGCCATGTTGAGCTCAGGGGAGTCTCCAGTCACCACAGTGTTCAGGGTGGTTGAAGAGACCACCACTTTTTCAACCTTCACCTATTTGTGAAATTTGCATTTGTCCTATCTAACTTTATTCTGCTGACACCTTTAATACTGGTGTGCACATCATTTCCAATGTAGCAAGGCACTGGATTTGGAGCTCTGGTTTGAAACCACATCAAATTATATCAATCTTTTGAATATATAAACATAGATTGAAAGTTGTGGTGTGACCCTTCCCATTCCTCTATTCCCCTTTCCCTTCTTCTACTAAAATAATTTATGCATATAGAGCTGCAAACTCACGAACAAACCTGTAGAAAATAAAAGGTGTCACAAAGGCCATGCAAATTAGTGCCTTACATCCAGCCAAGCACATCTCCTACTTCCCAGTCACATCAAATTGTGATCTTTGTCCTCCCAGCTTCCTACCTGCTGCAGCAATGTGTCTCCTGTGGCACCTTGGAGGAGGCCAAGCTTGGCAGCTGAGGAAGCCAGATGTCAAGGTCTACAAAGAAAGTTTTCAGCAGTGGCAGCTGCTTGTCAGATCACGTTCCCCCAAAGGCTTATGTTTGGCTCTGACGGTGTATCTGTTGGTGGCCATGGCTGGTCTTCCTAAAAGTCATATGTGGGATCAGCTCCCAGTGGGAAACTCAAGTTTCTTCTAGAAAGGCAGTCTCCACTGATTTGCTGCTCTGAGAAAATGTTCGTTCTTTTTTCTCACGTTCTCAGAAAGAGTTTATGTTCAGTTTGTATAAAACTGAATTATTAAGAAAGGTAATTTTCCATAATTTCTAAAGAAGAGCATGAAACCCCTTTTATTTGTGCAGTTTTAAATTATAATTTCCATAATAACAAATACATACATTCTTACATACAAAAGCTTTTATCCTTCGATAGGAACTGGCTTTGGGATACTTATGATGGGTATTGATTTTCATTTGAAGCAGAGATAACCAAGACAGATCCTTTTGAACTCAGGCACTCCACAAGCACTTAAAAGAGTCTTTGGTTATGAGATTACCTTGTAAACATAATGATCAAAAGAGGCTTCAGAATGACATGTTAGAAAAGTCAGAATTTACCACAAATTGAAAATATTTGAGACAATCTCTGTCACAAAGTAAACAGACACCTGTGTCATTAAATGAGACTTCACCTTGAGCTGTGAGTCAGGCAAACACCATGTCTGTCTTCAAGTACTCTTCCCCCTTTTCCTCTGGGCAGGTCTATTGGATGATGGCATTTTTCTGCTGCTGCTGGTTGTGCTCTTGCTGCCTGGGCACTGGCTTGGTGGCTGGTCACAAACCTGGGACTGGAATTTTGGCTGCTGTTGCCTGTGAAAGGAGGAGAGCACACTGACAAAGAGGGCACAGTGTATTGATGAAACCCCTAGCCACAGTGGTGCTAAAGGCCCTGTAAATGGTCAGTTTGATGGCTAATAAGAACAAATGCCTTGGACTGAGAAGAACATGAACCCTATTCCTGTTCTACCAGGGAAGGATGCCAGGTCCTGCTCCTGATCCCTGTGGCTGTCCCACCTGAGGAGCACTGTTACCAGCCTGAGCAATTCCTGAGGATTTGGATGCTCCAGTGCATACCTGAGTATCTAAGTAATTTGATTGTCACCCTCTCATCCTCTCAGACACTTCTTTGGACAGTGGATGACATCACCAATATGTGAGATAAAGACATTTAATTTCAGATTTTGCATTTACAGTCCTTGAAGTTTATGAAGTGTTCCTCTTTAAGATTTTCTGAGGATACAAGGCACAAATCATACCCTGTTGAATTTCCATTCTTCTAGGTCAGAGCCTTCTTGTCCTGGAAACTTTTTACTTCTCTTTCTGCTTCTCTCTCTGCCCTTGACAGAATTTTTGGATTTTTTGTCAGATGCCACTGCTCACTGAAAACACCACTGCTGCTGAATGTGAGGAGCAAACAGGCTCTTAATAAGGATCCTATAGGTCAGCTCGAGATACATGCAGATTACTAAAGTTTAATCTGAATAATTTCACTAGATTAAGAGATGTTTCACAATTTTTATGGTTACTTAATGAGCCAGTCTTTGCCATTTGCAAGGAGCTGCTTCATTATTCAGTCCCCTGATAGCATAACCCCATGTACTACCAAAACCTCTCTCACCTTTCGTCATTCTCCCACCTTCCCTACAGACAAAGTTTCCTGGAGCAGCCTCAGTTGAGTTAGCTGTGATGATGTGAACTGTGCTGTACAGCTCAGAGCATCTGACAGAAACACCCCCTACATGTATCATTGTTACAGCCACTGTGAACAGCAGCTTCATGGATCACCATGGAAGCTTTATGGGGGGGTTATGGTAATGACATTAAAAGAGAGACATGGGCTACAGGGAGGCTCTGGCATGCAAAGAGGAGTTTCAGAAGTGTCCAGCAGCCTGCCCATGGTGACAATCACAGTGGCTGCAGGGTGTGAGCTGGGGGCTATGCTCTAGTGCCAGTCTCCTGGCATGGATGCCACATGAACCTCTGTTTTGACCCCAGGGAAGCAGCCGTATACCATCAGCATGGTGAAAGCTGCAGGATCTCCTCCCTGTCTCTCAGAGTGTCTCACTGCTGTTGGCATCTGTATGGGATCAGATGAGACTTATTTTGCCATACTACATGGACAAGGTTAAGGAATCCAGCAGATTCCTTTATGTTTCCTTCAGGCCAAAGAGATGCTCACCCATGGTTTCTGTCCAAACTCCAAGGCAAGTGAGCTGTATCACTGGTTAGCATCTCTGTTCTCTTTAAATCACTGCAGCTTTCATCAGGACAGGTAGGTAGGATTTTTCGTGTTGTGTCAGGGCATCCACAGAGTAAAGCTTTTTTTACCTTTGTTGCACTTTTGCTACACCTTTCTCTGGTGATGCCCTCAGAGATCCAGGCAGGGACAGCCCCAGGCCAGGCAGTAGATGGCACCAATGTACAGCAGTTACAGTATGCACAAAAACAGTTACAGGAAAAAAAATCACACTGCTCTTGCTGCTTACAGCCCTTCTGTTTGATCTGGGCTCAAAAATATCTTTTCTAATGATCATTTTTCCATAGCAAAACCCAGATTCCTGCACCTTCAGGTGCAAGCACAATTCAATGCTCTCTGTGATCAGTGTTTCTCTTCTTCAATTCACCACTCTAAAAAATCAGCACAAGAATTAGGAATCAGGATCCCTTCATCTCTGTTTCATGCCTGTAGCAAATAATTAACATCCTGTACCACTCTCTTCCCAGCTGATAAATCTGTTTCATGCACAGACCCAAATTTCAAACTGCCAACCATAATTTAATGTGGAGGGAACTTCTTTGGGAAGGTTACTGCTGATTCCCCTCCCTCTCTGTACTCTGGACCACAATCTGCTTCCCAGGAGCCATCAGTGAGTTTTCTCCAATGGAGATTTCTGCCTATCACAGGGTCTTTGGACATCAGCAGAATTGTCTCTTTCTGGCTCTTATCCAGAAACATGTTCTAGTTTGTTTCACACCCTTTGCTATTGCTCTTAAGTTTCTGACAGTATTTTATGGCCTATAAGATGGATTTTGATACAGGAGAAAGAGACACATATAGACCTTTAAAACCTTCATGTATGTTAACATGGTTGCCTGCAATTTTTGAGTCATGATCCAATTGTTTCTTTAGTCCTGATATCTTGGTGCCCTGAGGATTGCCTCACACTTTGCTTACCTGTACTCACAATTCCAGTTTTGATCTGCAGCAGCATGAGGAACTCTTGTCTTCCATGGCTTTGCTTACAAACATGGAACACAAAGCAATACAGTTCATGGCACTACCCTAAATACCTCCTGAATAATTATGACAGAGCCACTTGGTGTCTCTACTCCTCTCTTCCCCTCCTGTAGTCACTCAGGGTTCAGATCTAGGCTGCCAAAACTAGCGAAGCATCTTCCAACTCTGTAAAGCCCACGTGGGGCAGACTGTTTGTACTTACAGAGGGGTTTCATCTGAGACCTGCAGGGTCGCAGTTTCTCCAGAAACAGAAAGAGCAACACCTCCAGAGCTGCAAGAAACTATGCTGGCTACCATATATCTTAAAGTGTATCAAAGCATTATTTCTGTAGAACAGATAATTTTTCTGAAACTTTAAAATAGTGATAAAAAAAAAAAAACCCACAAGAAAACCTGGCAAGCTGTCACTGTCCTCCTACAGCTTTTAGCCAGCTCTTCTTTATGATAAACACATTATTGGCCCTATATAATTTTCATATTCCCAGCAATTGTTCAGTTTGGTCTGCCCCCTTCTCTCCTACCTTAATTCCACTCTCCAAGGAGTTTGTTTCAAGGAACTTGAAGTTTTAAGATAAGTTTTATCTATGGTGTTGTGTCCACCTGAGTTCGTTAGAAGGTGAGTTCCCTTTGCTTAACCAAGTCAGAATAACTTTATTCTAAATAACATGTAGGTACTTGAGAGGTATCTCTTCGGCTCAGGAAGACAAATTATATGAGACTTCAAGTCTCAGTGGCTTCTCCAATAGTTCTGAAGATCCTGCTCTGTGGGGATTACAGATGGTCCAGTAGGCACTACAGAGAAATTTAGGAGACAGAGATTCTCTAGAAGCACTGATTTCTTTCCTGTCCTTGTCAGAATTGCTTAAATCTCTGCAGTCTCCTTTCCTCATCTCCCCTTCTTTTCCTCATCAGGGTGCAGTTACAAGACTGGAAGTAAACAGTCAGATATTTGCTCTGTGTTAATAAAACCATATATAGGTCCCTTCATCCCCAGTTCTAAGGACAATAAAGTAAAACATTTGTGAAGAATTATAATCCACTTTGTTCTGAAACAACCTTGAAAGCCAAAGAAGGATTTCACATCAGCATGTAGTTTTACACCAACAGGCACATTTAGAACATTATGACTCATATAAGTATTTCTGGGTCAGAGGAAAAAGGGTTATTTACCTTTTGCTGAAGAGCTACAGTCCTTCAAGGGAGAGGAAAAAGTGAATTGGAACATTGTAGCTGGGTCATCAGGACCAGGTTTGTACAGTCCCTGCCATGGTATATGAAAGGCAAGTAAGGAAAGAAATACATTTCTCCTTTACCTTCCCCCCCGCCCTAGACATCTCTAATCACAAACCAGCTCTCACAACTCAATTTAAACTTTCTCATCAAAGATCTAAAACTTCAAGAGTGGACCATGCAAGATGACAAATACAGGATAAATTAATGACACAGCCTGTTGGGGGTGGGGGGTGGTTCACTGTGACTCATGGGCATTTGTAGGTGAAACTGAGTGGGTGATCTCAGATTAGTAATGCTGATAACTGTTATTTGGCCACTTAATATAGGTGGATACAGTGGACAAGATTTGGAACATACCGTCCTTGGGAAATGGACCGTGCACCATGCTGCAGAAAAGGACAAAAGTATAGGAAGCAGAGACAGGTGTTGGTACCTGCTGTAGAAATGCTCTTTGCTCAGCCCAAACCTGGTGACTGATTTAAGCCTGGCCATGTGAAGAAAACACACCAAATAGCTGCATTGCTCACAGCATTATGGTGCTCTCATATCCCTCAGCACTGTTTCCCTGGGAAGTGTCCCTCTCTCTGAAACACTCAGGTCCCAAAACAAAACTCTGCCCTGCTGAGCTAAATCTGCCACTGCCTGGGTATAGGAGTGATGGTCATCAGGGCTCTGTGTCATCAGGACTTTCTGTGCACCAAGGAGCTCTGCTGCAGATCAGCAGAGAGCCAGAAATGCCAGCATTTCAAAGGAACAGTTTAAAAGACTCTGCTTTAGTGGACACTGATGAAGTTATACTCCTTTCTAGATGTACAGCCTAGAGTGTCATAAGAATGCTGTTCTGCGGTTGTTCAAGGTCAGAAAGGTACATATTTGAAGATATCTAGAGGTTATATTTCTTGGTAATGCATAACATCCATTGACTCATATGTGTGCAAGGGTCTTCCCACCCTGGGTAATTCCTCTCCACCATCTGCTCCCAGCAGGCTTAAAGAAGTTACAATTTCTCTCTATGAGAGTTAGAGTTGTTTGAATAGAGGATGCTAAAAGGCCTGAAAGATCGTGTTGGGTAGGGAGCATCAGCTAGTTTAGCTTTGTCAGAGGAGGAGGATGAAATAAAGGCAGGCAACTGCTATTCTGGCTCCCACATATGCTCAGTAGCTAGACCTAGTTAGAAAAATCTACTCTGACGTTCAAGGCAATACATTCTATTTGTCAGCTGATTGGTTTGATGAGGACAGTCAAATCTGCCAGCAATAGATACAGTGCAGTGAGTAACATCCTCCATAGCACAGCAGTGCCATGGCAGTTCATAGAGAACACGGGTGTTCTACCAACATGGAAAGAATTCCTAAATCAGGGTATGTGATTGTGATAATTCTGTCACTAAGGTACTCTGAGGGACGTGAGAGAGAGATTAATATCTAGAGATGCTTTCCATAAGATTAAATGAATAAAGCAGAGCACTACAGATCATCCTAGCATTACCGGGAAACCTAGTGTACCAACACAGTAAGATCTCCTAAGGATAATACAACATCCATGTCCTAAACATGACACAACATCAACATTCAGATTTGCAGGAAGACAGCCAGGGAATATTGGATCAAATTTGTCTGCATATCCAGCACTAAATTGTCTGCTGTAATTGATACTGAAGTTAGAACTTGAGCTTCCTGACAAAGTAGTAGAGCACTGAGTCCCCACTGGTTTTGGTTCCCTAACAAACACCATCTTTATGAAGTCAAGTTAAATCAGGAGTTCACGTGGAAGCAACATATTTAGGACATGTGAGGTAAGACTTGCCATTCAGTCAAGAGTCCTGCATCAAGCAAATGTGCACTGACTAAATTAGAACCCAGGGATGGTTTTAAGATTAGAGGTTAAAACAGATCTGTGTAGTATTCAACCATAAGACCTGCTATTCACATATCCCTGTAGAAGTCCACTTTAAGAGTTGCCATTTACTCTGCTATTTTACACATTTTAAGCTATTTTAATTCATGCAACAGTCCTTCCTCTTCTCCAACCATTATTCAGTTCCCACAAAGGCATTATAAATAGTTTTTAGACATCCAGGTAGCCTGTATTTATTGGCTCTCCATTATCCACATGCTTGCTGACCTCTTCAAAGAACCCCAGTAAATTGTGATGCCTGACCAAAAGAGGTTCATTTAAGTTCTCTCCCATGCAGTTCTCTATGCATAAAACACTGGCCAGTTGCTTTAACCTCGTGTCTGAAGCAATACCTACATTTATTCTTGATGCCCTTCAATAATGGTTCTCAGGATGCTGAATTCAAGTACTCTTGTGGTCAGTATTGCAGAACAGCTCTGACTATTCCCTGATCTATTTCTTCAGCCATACCTCCAAGATATTTAAATTCCCAATAAATTTGCAGATGGTACTTTTTTCACTTCCTTTTCTGAAGCAAATAAGATACTTATACTCATCAGTTGTGGGCAGACAACTTGACATAAAAGGCAGGGTTCAAAGCATGAAATTTTCTGCATTCTAATTGCCAAATTGAAACAAAAATAAAAGATCTTATCTGAGATAAATTACTGTTACATAATTAACACTACTTACATGAAAATATGGTATGTTCTAAAAATGCTAGAGGGTAAAAAAAATACAACAACAATGATGAGATGAAGGAAAAAAACCAGTGTACTCCAATTTTCAGGCACGAGTGGGAAGGAACTGCAGAATGCTGGGACAAAGATGTGTAGGACAAATATATCGCCTGCTTGTGTACTGTTACCAAAATACTCACTGAAACACATGGGGCATAAACAACCCTATTTAGAATACAAGATTGCACACATAGTTAAAAAGCTGGGAAAATAACTTGAAAACCTAATGAGCATCAAATGGATACTGTGGAGGAAAATGCCAGAGAAATGGCAGGTGTGAAGGCTACGTAAGATCATCTTCGATGAACAAGTCAAGAGGGTTATGAGTACTTAAGATTTGTATCACTTCTTCAGATTATAGATGATAGCTCTTAACAGGAGGATGCTACTGACGAATTACATTGTCAAAATATTGTTGTTATATAGGCATGAAGGGTAAAATATGTTTAAACACACAGTTTTGGATATAGTGAGATATCTGTTCAGCTCAAAGGAAAAGATGCAGATATTGCTTAAAAAGTAGGATCCTTTCTGCAATCAGAAATGTGCATGCTGGGATAAAACCATTGATGTGAGCTGTGGGCATGACACTTCCAGAAAGATACAGAGCATGAAGAGAACAAGCACGAGAGGTCATGGATTTATAGACCTCTGACCAGGAAAGTAATGTTGACATTACTGTATTTGAAAGAGACAGAGGATACATAATGGTCTGCAAACATGCAAAAGATTGCTTTGCAGAGTGAAGTCAACATTTGTGTTTAACCGTTTTAAAATTGTGACAAAGATTAGATTGATATCAGAAAAAATTTACTAACTGTGGGGGTAGGGAAGCCTAAGATGACTGAGGAATCTCCACAATGGGAGCTTCCCTGCGAGCATGTTAAACAAATACCTGGTGGGGGAAATTCAGGTGTGGTTGATCCTGTTCTGTACCAGCGGACCCCTCTAAGTCCCTTCAGCCACATCAATGATCTCTGCATTTCTGTGAGGTTGTGTACAAGGTTAGATTTTATCAAAAGATGATGATGACTTAGCTCCCCATATTTTTTCTAAATGAAATCTGTTTGTTATAAATACTGATTTTTTAAAAAGGTTAAGAATTTAAAAAGAGACATTCCCATGAAAATTATTAGTTTTAAATCAAAAACGAAACCCCTTATCAAATGAAAACAAATATTCTGATTGAAAAAAAAAAAAGCTCCAGTTTAGGATTGTTTCCCTGGTAACCAGGAACATTGTCATTCTGTGGACTTGCTCTTCCCATTCTCCCCCGTGTGCCAGGCTTCCAGCTTGCCCAGCACTCCTGTGGCTGAGACTCCTGTTAGGGCTGCTCCCCCCTCTCCCAAATGGTGGATCATGAAACATTATGGCATGTGCAGACCAAGGTGGGTGCACAGCTGGAAGAGAACAGGATCAAGAGGAACAACAGAGTTTCAGTGAAGTCACCTAGCAAAATATGTAAGGAGAAACTATAGTTTTAGTATAACTTTTTATTAAATTAACCTCTTTGGGTTTTTAGAGAATATCTGTCTCTTGCCCCCCCCCAGACAGCTTGAGGACAAACAAGCAATTTATGAGAAGCTCCAGCAGCTTTCATATTTCTAATACATCACAAGGAATTATCTGATTCTGGGGTTTTCTTATTTCTTTGGTTTCCCTCAGATGAAGAGGTTGCATTCATTGCAGCCATTGGAAGTGTCAACATCGTGCACTTCCCCTAAAGCAAGATTCAGCCTCTGCCAGGTTGTGCTCAGGGGCTCAGCACTGGGCTCAAAATATGATAAAGCAAACCACCCATAAAATGGACATCCCTTCATCCCAAATCAATGGGAAGTCTATCACCCTTTGTTAATAATGTCTGTTCCATATGAATGATCCGGTGGGACAACAATTTCCCTGTCCTGTGCTCACATTTCAGAGGGGTACTCTAAAAGGAGCAGCTGGTTGACTTCATGGAACAGACCAGCAACTCCAGTGGAGTCCAAAGGGGTATTTTGGGTGATACACTTCAATAACAACTTCACAGAGTGCTCAGGTGAGAGGCAGTGCCCCACCTAAATATTTGACCTGAAGCTGCTCACTGAGCAAGCTCTCCAGGCTGACTTCTTTGATGGATCAATTTGGAATGTGTTAATGGCATTACTCAGCACAATAAATAAAACAAGACTCACCTTAACGTTTCTTGGAAGGAGTCATGGAGTTTATGACACCCAGTGGGAACAGCAAGAGAGGGTCATCTGGAAGGAACAGGGAAACATGCTGAGTGCTCACAAGGGAAATTTCGAGGAACAGATGGAGAAAATATCAGAATTCTCAGCAGCCCCCAAGGAACAGATGAAAAACTTTTGGGTCAATAAGCCAGAGAGTGAAAGGCTCAGAAACAAGGTTTTTTGTCGAATTATCTGGTCCACATACTGAGGAATGCTCATAATCCACTAGCTCCTTCAGTCTTCATGGGTGCAAAATGTTGAAAAACTTCTGAGGTGAAGCAGTAGGAGAGATATTTCCCATGTTATTTATGGGAAATATTTTTTTTTTTTTGTTAAGTGGAAAGGAAGGCTTTTTATTCACTGAAGAACCTTACAAGGAATCTGAATTTTCCTTCTTTTGATGATAAAATCAATAGGAGAGGGAATTTTCTAACCTGATCATCAGATCTGTTACTGAAGGCTCAGTTGGTGCAGAAACACAACACAATAACAATTTTAGATGGAAGTACCATTTGTAGCTGTTAAATTACCCAAAGGATCTTTCACATGAATGCCCCGGACTGAATAGCATGTGCGTATACATTCCAGCCATGGATCCAAAACAAATTAGGAAGCTAATACACACCCTCCACTGGGATTTAATTGACCATTAGTTTCCTAGGTTCTGAAAAATCATGTCATTATATCTAACTTATTTCAACATTGCTTTTTACCCCCGTAGGATTCTAGTGCTACATACATTTTTTTTTAAAAATGCATCCTCCACCACAAAAATACTACTGCCTTTTGAGGGTGAAAGCTTCTGCCCAGCAACACTTCACAACTGGTGTGGACATTTTTACTCAGGAATTGAAAGATACCATATCTCAGTACAATTACACAGAAGAATGTAGGTCAGACAAGCATAATTACCAATTACAGAGTTTAGACGAAGATGTGTCAGTAACAAGCTCACTGCTGGGAAACAGTATAGCTAGTTCTTAATAATAAATTTCCTTTAGACATCAGCCTCTCCCCAGAGATTCACACCAATAAAATGTAGCAGAAATATAACAAAATCCCTTCAAATGTCTGAAGGGAGTTTATCTTTTGGGAAGAAAAACAAAAAAACCCAAGCAGATAAAAATTGAAAGTAATTATAATTTCAGGGCTAACTGTAGCCATTCCAAAACTAGACTTTTGATGAGCAAGTTCTTGGGATTTTAGCAGTGCAGACAGTTGCACACCAGGCAGCCCAACTTTGTGTTTGAGATCAGCAACAACCCCCTAGGAGTTTGACATCTCTAATAACACTGAACTGAAGTCTCAGTTCAATATTGAGTTGGAAGGTGCCAGTCCCAGACTCTGCAGAAATAATCCCAAATATTCTCAGCAGATCATCTTTACTTCCATTCCCTTTGCTCTTCTGAAGCTGGTCAGCTATGCTGTGGAGTAAGATTGAATTTGAAGGTGATAAACCTAAGGAAGAGCTAAGCTTTGTGGTTTGTTTGTGAGCTCTTAACCTCCCTGTACGCAGGGCTCTGTTTGGAGCACGAGTCAGCAATATACTCTTGGCTGGTTTCCTCTGAGCAGGCAACTCTCAAACCACCTCCTGCATTCTGATGGGTGGGGAGCCACCCGTTAGCTGCAAAGCGCACCCCTTGTTTTATGGTTCCCTCTGTTCTTCAAGAAACACTTAATCATGTGATTCTCTGAGCCTGAAGATTTTGCAACTGTCACAAGGCTGCACCAGACAGGTACCTCGGTCAGGTATTTGGACTTTCTTTAAACTCCATAAAAATAACAAACAAAAGGGTCGACCTTGTACTGTACGTGCATGAACGCAGGATTTAAACAGATGCAGAAAAGATCAAGAATTTCAAATAGGCCCAGGAGAATGTCATTCTGCAGGAGTATATTAGGGTTCAGTGTAAAATCTCACCACAGAAAAAGAGATTAAATGAAATAAAAAATAAGTGTAAACCCCAAGAGTACTAGCAAAGATGTTGAATGCTCTGCTCCAGTTCCTGTTTTCTGACACTAGTCATGCATACAAAAACGCGTGTCCATTTCACAGAGCAAATGACAATGCCCTCCTAATTCCAGCAGCTGTATCTCCATCCTCATTTGAAAGACATTACAGAAATGTAAAACATAGCAATCAGAGATACAGACAGTCAACCCCTGCACATGTGTCTAAGAAGTTTGACACCATAAATAATTGGATTATTTTGGTTGTTATCATGCATCTTTCATTAAGCAGCTGTAACTCTCAGTGACTTCCAGATCCCATCTTCATGGCTGGAACAACATCCACTTGGAAGAAACTTAGGCAATATTTTTGGTCGGTAGAAGGCAGGGCTGGAAACAGCTAGAAGTATGACACTGTTGCATTTTATAAATAGCCATAGGTAGTGTGATGTTTATACATCATCAAGAGACTGGATTTTACTCTAAATAAGGAAAAATATCCAAGTGATAGAGGCTTTACATGTCCACGAGATGCATTTCTAAAAAAGACATGCCGTGTTTCAAGTATGAGTTATAGGACCAGATGCTGGAATCCGGGTGAAGAATTATAGGCTGCGTTTATGGGAGGTCAGGTCGGGTAACCACAATGGCCTGAAAAATATATTAATCTCATTTGAAAGATGGAATGGAATGCAATCTTTAAGTTAATATAAATACACCATCTGCAGCAGTGAGCCCTGAGGAAGGCATCAGAATATGGAGCAATTTAGGCAGAGAGGAATGAACCAAATGTGAGATAAGGCCAAAATGAAAAACACAGCCTGATGTCTGTTATCCTCCGCAGAAGGTGAGGTTCAGGCCTGAATCCAGTGCACAATTCCCAGACCTGACCCATGTTTCTGGAGAAATCTTAATGATCTCATTAATCCTGGGTGCAATGCAGCTCATCCAAAAGAGAGTGAGGAAGTGATGGGATGACAACCTGCACTTTTGCATTTACATCAGGAAAAGATACTGCATCCAACATCAACTACTCATTTTGCAACTCATTCTGATTAACAGAGAATGTAGCAGTCATACAGCTGGCAAGTAACATTATCCTAAGAGCTGGTAATTAAAAGTGGACAAAATTAAGACAATTGTAGCTGGTACTTCCCAATGGCTAATATCCTCCAGCTGAGGAAAATTATGAGAAAACAGTGAGTGGGAGGAAGAAATCAGAGAGAAAAACATGAATGGAAATCAGAAGTTCTTTCAGAATAGTCAGTCCATCAGCATCATCAAGGACAGACTGGCTCAACTACTCCAGTGGTAAACTGAAAGAGTTTTAAATATTCAACAAATAGGGAAAATAGAGCAACTGTCTGAAGTGAAGAAAAACTTATATTGGAAAATAAAAAGATTGTGAAAAACTAGCCCATGGCAATGCTGAGCAGGATTTTTTGAGGAGTGTTTGAATTGCATAGAGTAGAATTGTGAACAACAATACAAAAAGCCAGACTTGTTCCATAAATGTGTCCATTTGGTATTTTGAAAAGTAATATCTTGATGGTGTTTATATGAGAGCAAGGTTGAATAAGTACTTTCCAGCCCATTAGGAAATAAGCAGGATGTTAAACATCATCCAGTAGAGATAAACATTTTTAAATCAGCAGGCCTGGATAAATAACACCCAGGGGTCCTAAAATATTTGACTGAGGAGAACTCTGGCTTGCTAATGTTAATTTTTAATACATTTTAATATCAGAGGGATTCCAGGTGACTGGAAGCAGGGTAGTAACCTGGGAAAAAAAAAAAAAAAAGAAAGTGAGAGATAGAGATAAAGAGAGAAAAGGGGAGAGAGGGAGAACAGGAAACCAAGTGCAATTACAGGGGAGTTATTGAGCAGCTAACCTCACATCAATCCCACGTAAAAGAGTGGAAAAACTGAGACAGGGCTGAACTGCTAAAACATGAAAGAACAAGATTTTAATTACTGCCAGTCAATGTGGGTTTATGGAAAATAGCTCAAATAAAACGGGTTTCATGTTCTGCCTGCAAAAAAAAAAAAGCCAACTGTACAGATGTAGCAGGCTTTCTCGAGGCTTTAGACTTAGTGCATGACATACTTACTAGATAAACACTATATAACATGAAGGAAACTTATGTTAAATGGCTAAGACATGGCTATTTAGCATAACTCAAAACCCAGCTGCGTCAATCAGATCATCATCAAATGAGGATTCTTTACTGGCTTTCCGCAGGGCTTTGAAGTATACTCGGTGCTATTCAGCGTTTTCACTGATGCTCTGCAAGGGAATATAAAGTCAGCACTGATAGACAGATGGCTGACACAAATATTAGCAGCCTGGTAAATAACGATGAGGAGAAAATACTAATGCTGAGAGTATTTTGGGTCACTTGTTAAAGGGAGCCCATTTGAACGAAATGCAGTCAAGTACAAAGCTGATCCATAAGGCAGAGAGCAAAATAATCTGATAGGACCCTGGATCCTGGAAAGCTGTGATTCTGGAGAATGGTTTGAGAATCACAGTGGGCAAGTAACACCCCATGAAAATACTAAGTCCAGAAAGTCTATAAAAAAGGACAGGTTGTTCCCATGATCCATATACCCACAAACAAGCAGTAATGCGTTTTTATCTTCTCACAGTGCAACATCTCAAGGAAGTCTGGTCCATAAACAACTGAAATGGCAAGAAAGAACAAATGTTAGACTGACCTGATGAATGAAGGAGACACCTGACTGTGAGGGATTTAAAGACCCATCTACTGAGTTTACTGTGAAGAAAAAGATGAGTGATGTCTTGATTACACTGTGTAGTTACTTGCAGAAAAGAACATACTGGATACTAAAGGGTTCTTACATCTGGCAGAGAAAAGCATAATGAGAACCGGTAACTGGAAGTTGAAATCAGAAATTCAAAACGGTCACAATTTTTCAAACAGTGACAGCGATTAACCACTGCAACAAACTTCTAAAGGAAATGATTGATTATCCATTTCCTGATGTATTCATATCAAAATTAGATGCTTTTCCAGAAAATACATTTTAGCCAAAATAAAAGCTATGCTTAATTCAGATGCAAAGTATTGGGTAACAGCACAAAATATAAAAGTCATGTGGGAGAGAAAATATGATGACTGCCTGGTCTTCTCTGAGTGCAGAATCTCTGGATGTCTGCAAGAAAGTTACCTCTAGTCTGGTAGAGCAATGCAATCTAGTAGAGGAAAAGATTCTAAAATCAAACTTGAAAGTGAGCTAAAAATTAGTAATAAAGTGACTCTAATTAACCACTGGACATGCTGATGATACTACAACTCTAACAACTGTACATCAAGGGTAGATTGTTAAAAATAAATTTTTTTGACAACTGAAAAAAAACCCAAAAAAAACCCCCAAATGTGAGACAGAGAAATAATTGTTTCTAGTTTTAAGCATTGCAGACTAATTTTCTGGGGAAGTTGTAGAATCCTCGAAGTTTTTAAGACTTCTTTATACAAACATTTTCTGTTCCTTGGAGAATAGCGGGGGGGCTAAGGAGCAACCTCGTAGCTCTGTACAGCTTCCTGAGGAAGGGAAGCAGAGAGAGAGGTGCTGATCCCTTCTCCTTGAGATCCAGTGATAGGATACACGGGAATGCTTCAAAACTATTCTAAGAGGAGGTTTAGACAGGACATTATGAAGCCATTCTCTACCAAGGGGGTGGTCAAACACTGGAACAGGCTTCCTAGAGGGGTGTTTGATGTCCTGAGCCTGTCATTGTTTAAGGGGTATTTGGACAATGTCTTTAACAGGCTTTAACTTTTGGTCACCAGATCACAGAGTATTCTGAGTTGGGAGGGACCCACAAGGATCAGCTCCAACCTGGTCAGGCAGCTGGACTAGATGATCATTGTAGGTCCCTTTCAACTGGAATAATCTATTCTGTTCTATCACACTGATTCTGCTTAGGGAGGGATAGGACTACATCATCTCCTGAGGTCCCACCTACTGCTATCATTTCTGTGCTATGGTTCAAGTAAAAGTCATGGTCAGAAGGTCTAATAGAATGAAAATTTGAACATCACATTTGCAATGTTACAAAACTTCTTTAGCTCAGTTACTCTAGAAGGTACATCAGCCTGCTTTTCGTTATCCCAGTGTCTGAGATCAGAAATTGAGGTTCTGGTTATCTAATACCTATCTCAGTACTTACCTGCCCTGAAGCCCTGTAGCAGTTCAAGTGCTTTTTGAGAAATGGTATTTTTCAGGTCATCTGAGGCCAAACTGGATTATGGTGAACTTGAAAATTCAAAGCACCACGCAGAGGTGGCAGGGGCTAACGTGTCCTCCCCAGGAGGGACACATCTGAGTCAAGATGATTCACAACCAGGCTTGTACAAATAACTAATTTTTCAGTTTGCCAGGTGAACTTGAAGGGAGAAAAAACATTTACACTGCCCTGAAGTGAAGTTCATGTCTGTTTGTTGATGAAAAGAACTACGGGGGAAAAAAAAGTTATTTTCATCAGTCTGACTAAACTGTTTTGTTTGATTGAAATTGTTTTGTCTTTGTGGTCTGTTGAATATAAACATAAATTTTATGGAAAATTTTCTTCAAAAGTCCACCCATAACTGAATTTTTGAGTGGTGAACAAATGACTCACCTCCCAAAATTTTTGTGGCTTTGTTCAGACCTCTCTATGCATTTCAGCTTTAACAGATACACTGATGGATCCAGATAGTATCAAAATGGACCAGAGAATCACAGCCCTTCAAAAACTGCCCAGATACAAGCTGCAATGGAAAAGTCCAGAGAAACTCATTGAAAGGAACTACTCTCTGGAAATTTTCCTAAAAAACAACATTCAGGCAGAGAAAGCTTTGTGCAGCCAGACCTTCTCCTTAAGACTATTGGACATGAGTAAAAGAAGATGGAAAGTCCTACCTCTTTTTCCTGTCTCTGATACTGTCCATTTAGCAGAAATGATTGGCCTCCCCCCTGCCCAATTCTGCATCTACATAGCCATCAGCACCACAAAGTGTTACCCACCTTTCTCCAGCTCTGTACAGAAAGGGAGGTGAGTTGCTTGACTTCACACAGAAACTCCTCAGCCAAAATACATTATAAAAAAATGTATTATTTTTAGGTGAGACAAATGTATATCATTAGTGCTGCAAGATATGCTTTTCAAACAAATATATTGAAGAAACAACACCCTCCTGAGCACTAACTTCAGCTCAGCTTGGGATATGGCTGTGCAGAAAGAGTGCTCCCAACATTTTGGACAACCAAAGTTCAACACCTTCCCAGGAAATACAAAGCCTCTAAAAATGCAGCACAATCACAGCTGGCTGATACTTATATATATATATATACATATATACACACATATATATATATACACACATACACAAACAAACACACACATACACACACACATATATATATCTATAGATATTGATATAGATATAGACAAGCTGTTTCCAAATTGTTAGAAAATTCAGAAGACCAGAAGACTTAACCTCTTTAACAGGCATATGTTAGGCAGGATAAGGAAACAGATAGTTAACTAAACAGTCAGAAACGGATCAGTTCTTTTTCTGTGATTAAAAAACTCTACGTTTGTGATTTTTTTTTTTCTAGAAACTTGTTGATGTCCAGAGAACTTACATCAAGAGCAGAACACAGTTTTGAGTCCACAGATAGGAAGATCTTTTACTTATTTCAAAATATGGTAACCAAAAGGCCTGAAAATCTTTTTCTGATTTTGTGAACAATAATCATTTTACCAAGTGAAATAAGTTAATGCAGATATGAAGAGAGAATGATAGCCCAGATTTAGGATGCCCACTTTTAGGCAACTCTGTTTTAGTTTGTGTTCAACTGTATTCACACTTGTGCTCCATCCAAAAGGGTGAAGGGTTTAAGTGTGAAGCGATTCCACACAGGAGCTATTTTGACTTACCATTCCTTGATTTCATTGCTTTACTGGTGGGTACCCGTTGCAAAAGTTAAGATTGCATTGGCCTGTGCACCCAGTGGTGCCGCAGACCTCAGGAGGAGTCTGGGCACTGCCCCCAGCCCTGCTCCTCCATGGAGTGCAGCGCCATGGGGCTGCCTTTTGTTCAAGTGCAGGGTGGGAGCATTGCACCCACTGCCAAGTTTGATTCTTCAGGAGAAATTTTGGGTTTGCAGCTGTCTCCTAGAGTAAAGAATAAAAATTTGGTCAAGGACTACATAATCTTATTTATCTTCTTTAAATTATTTGCACTACATTATTTTTCAGTTGGCTAAGTATCACACCAGCCTAAAAAGAAATATTTCCCAAGGCAGTGTACTGTCATGATGAAAGTCATTAGATCATACACCTGAAATACTCTGACTTTTGCTTTCCACTCGACTGGCATTGACCAGACCCAGCTTCAGTTTCATTTCACAGAGCTCAACTGGATTTACAATGCCAAGAAGTAAAAAATAAAAATAACGATAGCACTTCCTTTTTGTGTCATGAAAATAGACCAACTTTGCCATATATGCCAGGTGCAAATCCCCTGAAAAATGAAGGTGCCATTTTTCCAGCCTACCGCTTCCAGAGCCACATTTGAGGGCTGCACCAGGAGGGGGCAGGAGAAAGCCGTCCTGCCTTCCCACCGAGGGAAACCCTGGCAAAACCGATTGAAAACTTCCCCAAGCTCCAAGTTAGCTTCTGTGCTCCTGGCACCATCCCTCTGTTACACACATCAAATGATATGTGCAGAGCACTCCGAGTGTGGATTATTTGCAGGCAGAGATCCCGCAAATCCGGGTTTGTAATGCATCCCACGGTGTGATGGCCAGGCTCCCTGGCAGCCTCCAGCCTGGTCCAACTTTGCTTCCTCCCCAGTTAGGAGGAATTTTGACACGGAGATAAATGAGTTTTGGCTAATTTTCTCTTACAGCCCTTTGACGTAAAGACCATCTCAGCCTCAGCATTTGTGCAGCGCTTCTAAAGAGGCTCCCCGTGCTCTGTGCAGCAATCAACAACAACAACAGCGCAGAGATGAGGCTGAATGTGGCCTTGTGTCGCTGCAGGCAGGGCAGGTCAGGGCTGGCAGGGCACCTCGTGGTCTGCACAGAGCAGCCCTGCTACACCTCGGTCACTTGTCACCTTCAAGGTGGCTGAGCAGGTCGCAAAGGGCACGGGGCACGGGCTGCGTCTGGATGTCTGAGTCTCAGTTTTCAGAGAAAACTACTTCAGACACCTACCTTTTGTGGGGGCACTGAGAACTGGGTGGTGGGGGAGACTCTTCTACGTCTCAAAACTTCCAGCTTCTGGAAGGGTCAGGGAAAAAAAGTAAAAAACCCCAGTCTTCTCTTGTGGTATTTGGAATTTCTGCTTTCAATCATAGCCAGAAACCAGAAATGTAAAGCCGTATGAGAATTAAATATGTAAGGGGGAAAAAAAAAGATCAACCAACCTTTGCTGAACAACAAAGAAGACTTGGCTCATGTTGGTTTCCAACTATGGGTGAAGGTTCAAGTCACTTACTTCAAAAATACATTACTCATGAATGAGCTTTATTAAGAAACCTTGTGCTCCTATAACTCTTTCCATGTGAGGTTTTCAAGTACTTTATGGAATTAAGCAAAACAACCCTGGGAGGTAGATTAGTTCTAACATCCCCACATTACAGATGGGAAAACTGAACACTAAGTACATTTGTAGGAGAGCCAGAAATAATATTACCTAACTCTCATGTACTGCTTTTCGGCAGTAGATCTCACATCTTTACAATGGAGGAACCATTATCCTTACTTTATAAAAAGGCAAAGTGACTTGCTTGTCCTGGCCAATAGTTGAACTGAGTGAGAGGAGCCTGTTCTTCCCAGTCCCAAGGCCTCATTTTACTAAATGACCAAACCAAGCTCTCTTTAATATTAAGCAATTATGCAAACACACACATTAAAAAATAAAAACAAAACAAAAAAACCAAAGAAAATGCATCAGGGGTGATTTTTGGAAAGCCAAAAATATGTTTTCTAATATGAAGGATTTTCTTGATTGACTGTATCTCATATCCCACTGATGCATTGAGTCTTTGCTTTGCTAGTGAACATGGGAAAATAAGCAAATTGAATCTTTTCACATTAATCATGTGGTATTACCTGACCACAGACGGCATCAGCAGAAAAATTTAACATCAAAGAAAACTGTTCTATGGTCCTTTTGATGTTCCAAACCTGAACACAGAGGAGATAGTTCAAGTTTTGACAGAAGTAATGACACATAAACATGGAAGGGGTCATGATGATGCTGTTAAAAAAAAAAAAAATCCAGCAACCCTCTCCCCCACAGATTTTTACAGCCTTTCCCCTTCTTTCAGGAAAAGCAAACTCTCAAGCTCTTTTACTCTAATACTGTCGTGCACCCAAATGGCTTTTGGCAAGGTCTCTTGTCCCAGAGCAAGTCCCCAGTGAGCTGGGTGCTCAACAGACAAAATGCAAAGGTGCTGTATCCACAGAGCTTTGCATCTAGACCCATTGAAGACATTGTTCCACCCTAAGAAATTCCCTGGGCTTCTTCTGGGCAATCCCGTTATTTTGGACCCAGAAATAAGAGTCTAAAAGCAGGCAGTGTAGAGGCTTTTGAACCAGCAAGTAAAACAATGAAAGTTCATACATAGTTCTGGGAGGAAAAATTATGACCAAGAAACTTGTAAAGGCAAGCTGAAGTTCCTGCTTTCAAGGCCTTTCTGAGCTAGAAGACTGATGGGTCAGAGGATGCTACCCTGGACCAGCTGTAATTAGGATGCACAGTGGTGCTTGTCTGCAGAAAAATGAATCTACAACAACCACATTAATGTATTACAATCATATAAATGATAAAGATTAAAAACATTGCACATAAATTATAGATATCACCATATAAAGAGATTTCATGAATCCTCAAAATGGGCTGAACTTAAGCCAATCTTTAAAATGGTTTTGGTGGAGTCACCTGTGAACTGAGCTTCCTTCTCTAATTCAATCAAACATCCTTCCCAAAGGCTAAGCCAAATTAAAGCCAATATTACACTAAAAGGAAGGATACACAGTCATTTATACATGACTTAAAATTAAATTCAAATGGCATAAGAAGCAAATCCCCACTTTTATGCTTTTTTTTTTTTTTATTATTTTTATAAGATCAGCTCTTAGCA
Source organism: Pyrgilauda ruficollis (assembly GCF_017590135.1). Lineage (NCBI taxonomy): Eukaryota > Metazoa > Chordata > Aves > Passeriformes > Passeridae > Pyrgilauda > Pyrgilauda ruficollis. The sequence continues at coordinate 9,885,494 of NW_024524377.1, forward strand.
CAGGCAGGCAACAGAGTCCATTTCTTTTGCTCTTTGCTGTGCCCCAACTCTCATGTGTATATCTGATGAGTCACTTCTTGCTTGTGACATGTCTTTGCCACCTGCAAAACAGTCACGCTGGGGCCCAGTGACTGGGTGGGGATTTTGAGATTTTTTTTTCCACTTGCAGAGTCCTTTGAGATCACTGGAAGGAAATTCTATAAACCTGTGCTGCTACTCCTCTGAATTACAGAGAAGAGATTCCATTTGAGTGATGTAGACGTTATTACTGTTGCTGTTTGTCTGCAGAAAGTGACCTTTTACTGTGCTGAAAAGAGCCAGACACTGCAGGAACTGCTGAGGATGACACAGTGGATGTCCTCCACTCTGTTGTGAAGTCTAATAAACCTAGAGGACTTTGTGTGTGCCTGACTCTGTGGGCAGACAGAAAGCAATTATTCCTTTTTCACTTGTGCTAATTTAAGGAGAAAGGTCATTTTGAATAGCTAAGAGAGTTGCTGTAATAATATTTTACTTATTTAACCAATCCTCAGTTTTAACAGATTTATGTCTTAATGTCAGAACTAACTATCCATCCAAGGACCAGAAAAATGCTTTTGTGTCAAAGTGCTATTACTCTCCCTCAAGTACAGATGTGGAAATGGAAAAAGAGAGGTATTTGAAGATTCTTCTCTGACATGGGAACAGCACTGAGATCTACAATTTTTGTGTGCTCTCTTCCATGGTCCCTCCACTGTATTTATGCCCAGACTTAAGCTCCCTAAGCAGTGCCAGCTCAGAATGACTCCAGGGCCAGTGCCATGCTATACCACAGCTAGGGACCATGTTGAGATTTCTACCACACTGAGGGTGGAAAAACTGTCTCAGGGACCCAGCCTGACGCTCCACTTTGCACAGCATAGCTGCACCCCTTTCCCCTGAACAGTCCTGTTCTGTACAGTGCAGGGAAATGTGTTCATGGATTAGCTGTCTCCAGTGTGCAAAGCTGTGCTCTCCTTTCGCTCTAAAACACCTGGCCGTGGTGTGGCCAGTAAGCAGAAACTAAACACAGGGGGGAAAACGCTGCAGCTCACAGCAGGGTCCCAGGGTTTGAGTGATACACTTGTTCAAACTCTCAGGGCCATTTTTATACAAGAATTCAGTGAAAAAGCCTGCAAAGAAAATGGGACAGGAAAGTTTGTTTCCTCTGTGCAGTAGGCTAGGGCTGCCTGCTGGGATCATCAAGGAATTTTATCCAATATTTTATGCCCTTGCAAGGGTCTAGACTGTTGCTAAAACTCTCTATCACTTTTGGTTTTTTTCCTTTGATTTTCCTCTCTTTTTAGTTGAGGTTTTTGGGGTTTTGCTGTGAGGTTGCAATGACGCAGTGGAGCCTGGGTAAGCATGGCCTGCAGCCCGTGGGTTTCTAGAGGCTGGATGACCCAGAAACTGGATACCGTGACCCAGATGGTCCTTTCCAGCCCTACGTTCTTAGGCTTACACACACTGATAGCTGCAGGACACTCTCAAAACTAAAATACTTTTTATACTGACCAAAATGCAACCATGAAAGAAATCTCTCTTGTTTAGTCATCTGGATTGCTGCCGGAGAAAAAATGAACAAGAGGTTTCCTTTAGGTCCACTGAGCAGAACCTTGCACTGTTCACATCCCTGAAGGTGATATGCTCTCATCTAAGTAGAGCATCTGCTCATTTATTGTCCCCAGGAGTCATCACCTGGAATGGGAAACATCAGGGTTTTGCTTGAGCATTCAGCATTAAGTTGTTGGCAAATCTTCACCGTAACATTTTTTCTTATCTAATGATAATTTGATGTATGAGAAACCTGCCGAGTGAAAGCATGACTATTATGTGAGCAAACAATACAGCAGTATGTCCAGTATTATCTGTGAAATGTATTTCAATACCTGTGTGATTAATAATGGATTTGGAAGCACAGTGAAGTATAAATAATCCAAAACAATATGCAAACTTCTGTGAAGGAAAGGGATTAATACAAGAACTAAATGAAGCCCTGGAAAATATAGCACTCAAAATAAATTATCCAAAATTCTGGATCTTCCCTCAATCTAATTAAATAATAACATAAAACTCACAGATCAACAGCCCAGTGGTTTTCTCCAGTAAATATAAAACAAAGAAACTCAGCAGCAGTCAAGCTGCTTTTTAATTATGCCAACCACTTCAATCGAAAAACCCTATGAGGGTTAAGGAAAAATTGCTGCTAAGGCTGGGCAGGCTTGCTCGGTTGCACAGCATTCCAGGGAGGGAATTTGGAAGCAGAAGGAGCAACTCTGTTCTACACATTTGGTCCTTTCAGCATGCACACAGGAAAAGAACCGTCTTTAAAAGTGGGCATCATAGTTCTGCAGCCTTCCAAAACAGCTGTGAGAAGAAATTTGACCTAAGTGCTTACTGGCACAAGACGCTTACATAAACTTAGCTCTGCTGCACTCTCCTGCTCCTCAGAAATCCTGAGTTCGTTCTAGTACAAAAGTTAGTCTTGAACATCTGTGCTAAGCCTAGTCTTTGCTGATGGGTGCTGTCTGCTTCGCAGGTGAGGAAGGCTGGTCTGTTCTGCTTCTGACTACAGGATGGCACGGCACAGTCCCTGCGCAGTTCTCAAACACATCATCTCTGAAGACACCTTAAACACCGAGTTCCCTGAATGCACACACCAGTGGGGCTGTTAGGGAGCACAACTGACCTCAGAACATAGTGCCAGAGACCAGGCAGGGTGCTGGTCCCTTCCTTGACCAGCAGGCAGTAAGAATATTACCAGTCATTGTTTTAATTGTCCTGCTGATTTGATTTTCTGGCTTTGTACGCTTCTCTTTTCCTTGAACTGATTCTTTTAACATGCGCACTGGAATACAGGTAAGGAGCTAAAATTTAAAACGTAAAAAGCTAGTATGACAAGATAGCATGGGCACAAATGAAAACCTTTTTTTTTTTAATACCCAAGAATACTCTTGCCTCAAGAGAAATCTTCTTTCACTGAGTTAAATGTTATTTGCTAAAGGAAAAAATACATAGTACAAGAGTAAGTCCTTGAAAGGAAAACAGCCTCCTAAACCCACAAACCCAAGCAAATCAAAAGACAACTTGTTCACAGAGATAAAGGGAAAAAACAGAGAGGAAAGTTTTAACAAGGACTTTTTTCATTCTCTCTTTTTAATCTAGTATCAGTATCAAGAGCTGAATGGGGAGAGCCTTTGAACAGCACCTGCATGGGCCAGCAGTGAAGGTCACATACCAACCTACAAATCTCTCCCCCCTGGCACTGGAGAGACAGTGTTACATTCCTCCCTTTGTACTGACACGAAGTGGCTTCAAGTCCATGCCCAAGTCTAAATAGTCATGAGCTGTAACCCAATCATAACTGGTGACTTCTGTACTCTGGCCAGCAGTGGAAACTGGAGACTGCTGGTCCCCACTCTCCTGCACACCCCTGAACGTCCTCCCTCCAGCTCGGCTTTTTCCCTTCTCCGCTATCAGCATCAGCTCCAGTTCTCTCAGGCTGGCACCAGTTTGCTGGGAGACCTACACAATTAAGTGTTCAGAAAAAAAACCTAACCTCCAGCAACTTTATTAAGGAGGGCTGTGAGCAGGACTAGGGGAGTAGGTTCCTTTCACCAGTTCAATTGCATGAGAGCCTTGGAAAACTTTCTGGCAGTTTGCTGCAGGGTTATTGAGGCAGTTTCTGCATGCTTCAGTCCCTTCTCCCTTCTTTTTTAAACAAAAGCTTAATGAAGGCAAGCAGAAAAAAGAACTTTCTGTCACCTTCGCTGACCTGTTTTAACTTTTAAAAAGGAAAGTGATAGTGCAGTTGAAGGGTATTTTAACCATTGCTTCCAAGTTGCTTAGCCAAAGGCTGCACAGTTCATCTAGAGCTTTAAATCACAGGCAATGACATCTCCAGCAACATACAGGGGAGTTGTCCAGCACTTGTTGGACCACAATTACTCTTTAGAGATTCACAAAAGATGCCTTTTTCACTGTGCTGTGACTCACCACAGTAATTCCCTTGGTAAGGGCTGTTAGAAATACTTCAGGTGAAAATACATACTCTTGCAGTACTCTATCTAGCTTTCTTAATTAGCAAATTATGTTATCTGGCGTAACAGATCGTATTTGGTTTTAAAAGAAATGTCTAAGATGAAAGGATTAGTTGATACTAATATTTTGGAGGACTTGATAGCCAAACAGAAGGAACAGATACTAACTGGCCCCAGCATGCTCACAGTCCACGCCGCCTTCCACTGCTCCAGCTGTTTTAGTAGGGGATCACATAGAAGATGTGTGCCCTGGTAAAGGAAAGGGGCCTGGATCAAACCCTGAAGAAGCCTTGAAAGCTGTTGTGCAGAAGTGAGGATGTAGATTTATCCTACGTGTGTGAAGAGCATTAAGCCATCTTCATAGAGAGCTGGCTGAAAGCATTACACGTGCTATGGACACTCTGCGCTTAGCAAGATACCATTGTGGACCTGAAAACCCAGACTCTGACCTTTAAGTGCTTGCCAGAATCTGGGAGATAACAGTTATTCTTCTGACAGCCACTGTGCTGAGAACATTTTACTTCAAGCAGACATTGTGCTCACACAATGGAGCTCCTTGCCCAAAAGGCTGGTGCGATGACGCCCATTGTGGGGCTGACAGTCCCTTTATGGAACACAGCCTGTGCTGCCAGGCTCTAAAGGAAAGACATTTTGTGCACTGCCTGTGTGTGACAGGCTCGAGTTCCAGGCCTCTATCCATGGTTAAATCTGGGTGCACCGGTGACTTCCATGGGTGCTTGTGGATCACCAGAGACCAGGCCATTGAGTTTGAGTAGGATCACTGGAGCTTCACAAAACACCCACTCTTTCCAAGCAGCTGCCTTGTGCTTGGAGCTGCACTGTTGATTGGTGATGCACAGAAATTCTAGAACATGTCAGTTTAATCAGCAGTCCACAGCTGAAGCCCTCTATAATCTCGGTTATATATTAACACATATTTATTTGGTATTAAAAAGATTGCATTTCAAATAGCAAAACCTCTTTGCACCACAGAGGATGTTTAAGACTACTAAAGACCACTTAAAGCTAGCACAGTTTTTTTGGAGGTGTTTAAATAGTTGTAGAACAGGAAACCATGGAGAAACTGAAGATCAGCAGAAAATTTTAGAGAAAGAATTGTACTTCCATGCAAACCACCCACTTCCCAAACATCATGGAGGTACAAGGCATCTGCTGTGCAAAGTTTTCCATACACCCCTGACAGAATTAAATATACGGCCACACATAGTGATAGAGCATCAAAAACCCAAGCACTAAGATTCCTCACTGCATAAACTCCCAGTCAGCTAATGAGGAGCTTGCAAAATAGGCCAGAGCCTCTATTTTCAGATCTAGATGTTGTGTTTTACTTGGAAGGGTTTAATGTATCAATAGCAAATGACAGAATTCTCTCCTTGTGATGTTCTTCATCCAAATAAACTATATACAAATATTCTATGTGGCAATACTTCTTCAGGCAAATTCTGGCTCATCAAAATCCTAAATCCTATAATTCATTTAATATTGCTCAAATTAACCATTATGCAGTGGGTGAGGTGGCAAAGTACCTAACGTCATCATGACATAATATTGCCAAGCAGTGTTGTGACAACTTTTGCATTTTAGAAAAAAATAGCTTAGCCAATCTAGCACTGATTGGATTGACAGCAGCTAATTATTGGGTAGTCAGATAAAATTTGAATGTATCCAGATGAAACTGAAGTAGGAACAGCAACTATTAAAAATAGCTTTAAAGACAGCAGCAACTTCCCAAGTTGTTAAATAAGAAATAACAGTTATCTTCTGGATGTTATTGACAGTTGTCTTTATAATATCAACAACCATATCACATCATTAGAGTATAGTGCTTCTCAATAATTCAGAAGATATAAATTAGTTTTTCAAGAAAGGTTCATGACCCTAATTTCATTTTCTCCAAATAAATCTAATGCAATGTCCTCGGAGAAGATAATGAAGATCTACAACTCACCTGAGGAATCATTTAAAAGACCATTAATCATCTTTAAAAAGCAGCGTGGTGACATGCATTACCAGATCGTCCTTCTAAAGAACTGTATGTAAGATATTCCTGGCATGCAGTAGCTTACACAATACTGCCATCAAACTTGATCTCCCTTTACTGGAAGATGTGGAAACTGGAATATCAGACTCAAGGGAAAACATCTTTGATTTGCAGTGTCCCAGGACAACAGTTAAAGGAAGCCAAACAGGCAAGGAGAACAGAATAATTGAGATAAGGATGACTTAGAAAACAAGACATAAAACATATGCATATGGCCTAATGGGAAGAGAAATAGTTGTGAAAAAATATGTACAAAGGCACATTTAAAAAATAATTAGCTCAATCTCTGTGCAAGATAACCCTCAGCTGTTTGAAAAGTCCTGTGCACTGGGTCTAGAAAGGGTCCCCACCAAAAACAGTTTTCTAAATGATAAGTAAACATTAGGTGCGGAACAGGAGCTGACTTACTTAATTTCATCAAAACTGGACAAAATCAGCAATTTCTAAGGCCTACCAACTTACACATAATTGAAACAATTCTAATGCTGTCCATTACAAAATATTGAAATTAATTCCTTTGTAACAATCATTCATGTGTCAATTATCTGTTTCAACACTTTTTTAAAGTTTCTAATGATACACAAGATTGTTAGTGGTAGTTGTGCTTTGAGCTGAAGTTGTGTTTCAGTAGAAAACACAGCACTAAAATTACATGTACTTAGAGCATTTTTTGCTGCTGATAGTACCTACATTTAAAAAGTATTAGTAGCTGTTACTAAATGCCAGATGCTGTCAGAAGTGATGAAGATGTTAATTTTTAGTCTTCACCACTTCAGATATTATCTGATATTCAGTTTCTCTGACAAATACAGGTATTTATGAACTGACTACAGCGATCTTCCAGAACTGGAAATTGGTCTGCACTGTATGATGATGACTAACAAGTTGATAATGATTAAAAGCAGATTCCTGTAACTAAAGTTAGCCCTAAGCTTAACTGAGGGGCTGTGGTTGTTCTAACTTCACTAGGTCATTTGAACTGCCAGTAAAATGAGAATTATAAAATAATTTACTTCCAAGCTGAGTTATTCATCAATTTCCTTTGCTGTATTTAGACAATCAGTTTCCTCTGTCCTTATCTGATTTTTTAATAGAAACTTCTTATCCCTCTGGAACTTCAGGAACTTTTTGTACAACTTGAACAAATCCCAGGTAACTGTTCAGACCGGACTGACTGTGGTCAATTAAACATCATTTTCCTCTGGTCTCCATGCATTTATGCTATTGTGCCATTGATCCTCGGTCTCTGGCAAGTGCGCCTAGTAAGATATTGCACATAGACTCATCAGGTGAACAGATTCATAAGTGGAATGAACCTTAAAAGCAGAAAAAAGAAAGGAATGAGTATCTATTGATATCAAGACTGATCAAGGAGGATGAGAAAATAACCAGACCTTCAGTTTTGGCCCAGAAGAGAGGATCAGAGACTACAGGAGGAACGCCCTGTGAGGTTAGAGGCAAAGCATTGAGGACTGAAACAGCACACTGGGTTTGTGCTTTGTTGAATTAGGGCTTGGTTTTGTAAAAATTAAATTTGGGCCTGTGCACTCAGTTTCTTTGTGTTGATAGAAACCATTTGAACATAACTAAACTACAGAATGAATCAATTCCCACTTTTACATTGCATTAATTCCAACAATGTTTTTTTGGCAGAGATCCTATCAACAAACTATCTCCAGGCAAAGATCAGTATTTTCTTCATAAAAAATATTGTAAAACTATAGGAGCATAATACATTGCTTTAAAATGGAAAAAGTTTGAATTCATATAGAAAGAACATCTCATATGGAGATCAAGTAAAACTGCTATGGACTGGACACTAGAAGCTTTAAGGACTGTTATTCAATAACACTTTTCGATCTAAACAGTGTCACTTGCTGAGGAATACAAAGTAAATTCTGTTTGGTGAAACACAAAGTGGTCCCACCTGAACTAAGGGTGCCATTACACAGAGCCTCAAGAGAGTAAGGAAATAAATCTCCATGAGGGTTACATTACTGTCTTATTTCAGTAGATGGCTTTGTGCTTCAAAAACATGATGTAAAAAAAGTCTAGTGAACAAGACACATAACTTCTTATCCCTGAAAACTGGAAAAGATAACATTTTGCAGTAGAGATGGCAGATTTCCATAAGGATTTTGCAGTTTATCTAGGTATTAGCATGGTAGCATTACAGAGTACACAGAAGGAATGTCTGAAAAGCAGAGGCCATGTCCAAAAGATGGATATGCAATGTCATCATTCTGTTTCCTGCTGGAAGGAGCACATATGACTCAAGCTGGGACTGCTTGGTTTGTTTGGGCTTTTTTTTTTTTTTTTTTAGAAGAAAAAAATCAAAAGATGGGAGGAAATAATAACCACTTACTATCTCTAATGAAAAGAAATGTTTTTTGTACAAGTGAAGTGTATGCTTTTACATTAAGAGGATGACAAACCCTTTAAATCCTTTGTTTTCAGGTAGAGGTTTGCTGTATTTTTTCCTAAATAGCCAAAAGTATGAAGACAAGATTGCAAGTTCAGTTATTCAATATGATAATGGATATCATGGCTTTTTAAAGCAAAGAGAAAACTGAGTAAGAAATACATAATTTGGACACAGAAGGCCTCAGACTTGCTGGAAGGTGAAACAAGCTAGAACTGGTGACAGAGCATCTCAAAACCCATTTCCTCTTCATATTCTGCACAGGCAACTGCTGCAAGAACCAAACATCCTCCTATAATATCTATGTCAACCTTAAGAAGCTTAGCTTACTTTATTGGGATATTTGGGTGTAGGTCAGATATCAATCAGCTCATTTTCCAGTTTCATTCTGATTACCAGTTAGTCAAAAATCAATATTAGGGGCTTGCACTTTTACTGCCAGATAAGGCTCTGCTGCACTACTGCGGAAGGAGCAGTCTGGGTCACAAGTCTGTGCCTTGCTGTGGTTAACAGCCACACCGTGTAATCCACTTTAAAAACTGCATTTCCAGCTCAAGTTAGTCAGGCTTTAATACAAACAGGGGGAGAAAGGCTGTAACACTGTCACTGCTGTTACAGCCACCTTCTTATTTTCAGCCTACATTTGTCTATGTCCACTTTTTCACTTGTTCACTCCCAGCCAGTATTTTCCTTTAGCTTCAATTATTCCTTTACCAAGTATGTATCAACAATACATTTAGAGAATGAAATTTAAAGATGGGGTATGATGAGAAAGCCCAGTTTGGTAACCTTATAATTCAGGCTTCTTTTCTCTCCCCATTCTGTGTTGAGACACTTTGGTACCAGCAGTGTCAGGAGAATTGTGATGTGGTGCACGTGAGGGATGGGGGTCTGTGGCTGACTGGGGGAGCATGCCCAGCTTCATGAACTTATTCCCTAAGTCTCTCTTCTTTCCTTAGTCTTCTTATTTCTGTGCCTGAAAAAAAAATCTTCTTGCTGTTGTACTTTCTTTTGCATGTCAAACTCAGCTGATTACTAGAAACTCTCAATTTATTTCTAAACCTTCTGAACTACAAAACATAGATTTCTTTGAATAAAATTATCTCAGGCTTTCTAGTTTGTTTGTTTGGGGTTTTTTTTTTTTTTTTTCCTATTACATTTCTGGTTGGGTCTGGAGCCCTGTCTATTCTTTTTTCTCTTCTGGAAACAGAAGTTTCAGATAGACTTTACATCACTGACAAATAGTTTTTGCCTGTACCCTGTATTCTTATGGTCCTTGTAGTTCTTTGAATTTTAGTAGTATATCTCTAAATTCAACAAAGTTTGTTTTCAAGTAGATGTTAATTTCAGTGACAGAACTATTTATCTTTTTATCTTTTAGCTGATTTTAACTGGATCAAATCAGCATTTGCTAATCCAGTAACAGTTTCTTATGACAGTATTATTTTTTAAAGAAAGCTTCTTTGTTTACTGAAACCAAATGTTAAATAGCATTGACTCTGGCTGGTTCATTAACTTTTGTGAAAGAAGCATGTCCACTTTCCCATGTGGAAATACCTGGGACTGACCACTGTGAATATTTGCATTTCTACCCTCTGCCAGGAAATTAAGTTTTTCTGTAACAAAATTCTTGAGAGAGGAAGAGATATTTTTAAGAACAACAGAACAATACAGAAGACTATAACCACTTCCAAGATGTTTCCAACTGATTGGAGACTCAGAGCAACATCTAACCACCATCCATGTGATGACAGCACTGTCCTTCTTCCAGAGACCACTTGGCATAACCTGTTCCTGCACACACAGCACCTTCAAGCCCTTCCTGGCTACCTCAATGGAGGTGGAGGAGCAGTGGAGACCCTGGTCACTCTTGTTCTCATCCCACACCACGGTGAACCCTGCACAGGTACCTCCTGAGGCTGTGGCATCATGCAAGGCCTCTGTAATCCAGATCATTCAGTAAGACGTGCTGGGTCATAACCTAACAACATATAAACCCAAATCATCGTCCTCCTCTTGTTACCAGGTATCTGTCAGCTTGTGCTAATTTGAGTCCTTATCTCTCAGAGGTTAATTGGCACTGGCAGCTGCCTCGTGGTAACAGGACTGTAAGAGCACTCATGTCATCTGCACTGCAGCTGCACCACGAGGTGCATCGTGGCCATATCTACAGGTAAGACATGGGGTGAAACAGGAACAGAAAACCAGACAGGCCTTGGGGGAAAAGTTATGAAAGAAATTAATTATTATTACAGGGATATGTTAATCAAGAGATCAGCTTTGCTTCGTTAAATAATAAAGCGAAAAGATTTTCTTTGCTGCACTCTGCTCCAAGGGCATCTCTTCTGTTGAGGTAGGGAAATTGTGCTGGATTTAAGTTCAGCTCTTTATAACACCAGTTTGGAAGTGAAAAGTAAACAAAAGAGGCTCTAGAGAAAAATATAACTATTTCATAAAATGTTCCCAGCTTGAAGGAAGAGGCTAAAGAAATAGAACTTCTCAATGTCAGAGCAGCAAATTAGTCTGTGTGCTGGCTAATGCTCCACTTAATTTGGCTCCAGTTCCTCTCCCACCCTTGGAAAAGGACCAGAAGGAAGGTGACCTAGAGGCAAATACGACTTTCCTGGTGTGAATCCACATATTCAATGTCACAGAAATGCTCTGGCATCAAGGTGAGAGGTTTGCAGAGTGAGGACTGCAGGAGCAGCCCCATGCTCTGCCCTTGAGATGGAGACAGTGAACACCAGTGCCCACAGTGCTGTAATGCAGGCACATCTATGAAACCCTTAAAAAGTCATGTGTGCCTGTAAATTTATTATAGCAAGGACCTAAATGGAATCCAAATGAACACAAAAGTTATCCCATATAACATGGATACATGTAGATATAAATATATTTATATACATATACTACATTATTGTCTGGGAGAGTTTATCTGGAAGCCATAGTTCATATAATAAAAATTATGCCCAAGCTGAAGGATTTCAAATAATCCAAATAGCTCTTCTTTTTATCCTTTCCACAAAATTAGTACAGGCTCTAAACATATTCACAAATCTAAACAGCAGGAAGCAGAATGTATATTACTTAAAATTTATACATAACATCACCAAATAAGATGTGAGAGAGGCCTGTAGCAAATCATGTAGCAAAATGAGAAGTAACATTAAAAATCACTCTTCCTTAAAAGTATCCTTACTGCCAGTAATTCTCAAGATCATACTTAATCAGTGTATTAGTTTCCCAATCCTTGGGGAAAGGGATCTTCATCTTTTTTAGTGTTCAAAGGAACACTTGCAGTGCTCAGTGGCATCCCAAGCTTGGACACTAATGGTTAAAAAAATACCATTTAGCAATGGCTTCAAGTCTATAACTCAGCTGAGGATGAATCACTCTTTACTTTTTGGATTTTGTATTCTTACTTGTTATGAAGTTCAATGGCTGGCTTAGCAAAGCAAATAAGAATTTTTATGGAGAAGTACAGAAGTAAAGGAGTTGAGCTTCTGAATGAATATTTCCAAAAATAGGAAATTAAACTCTAACGACAAAAGCTGAGAGGAGGCCAAGGGAATTAGCTGTTCAGCTGTCACTCATTTTCTGAATTCCCTCTCCTTAGGCTAGACTTTTTAGGGGAGACAATTTTATTTTTGCACATTGGTGAGCCATAAACTTAGGGAACAAATTTCATGCCTTTAGGCTTTGCAAAACAAACTGGGGAGGGGGGAGGGGGGGGAAGGGGTGGCAGGTAGTTGTTTTGGTTTGGTTTTTTTTCATAATAGAGACAAAACTTGAAACAGCGGTATTGGTATAAAAATTCTTTTTGTGTTGTAAGGATATTCCAAGCCTGAGAGACAGGAAATGAGACAGTCCTTTATCCTGGCAATTTTCATCATTTAGCCATCGGTAGGAAGTATCTTTAAACCACACCTTTCAAGCATACAGACAGAGGAGCATGATTTATGGAATTTTCTGTTTCTGATGGTTGAGCCAACATTAACAGAGACTCATATTTTATTGGTTGGCTATTTTTATTATATCAAATGTCTCTCTTCAGTTCTTGCAGCACACTGCATAACTATGGAAGCAAGTTCATCTTTTCTATGACAGAAACACTAAAATACAGATCCCCTAGGACAACCTCAATTTCTAAGATGGAAAGTTGATATTAAAACATGTGAATGATAGATGATTACCTGCCACTGAGAACAGATGGACTCTGGTCACTTCCTTTTGACTCAAGCTTTTGAATATATCTTTTTTTAGTCAAGTTTATGACTTTCAAAGCTATTGGACTTTTTGGGGGGATACTCTGATCATTTGTCCACGTATCCTGTCCAAAAGCTATCAATTTAAGTTATGCTGCTGACCACCCAGTCAAGAGGTAGGATCTGAGAGTTCAAGGTATCAGCTTCAAAGAAATATAGACCTATAAACATTGGTTTTTAACAAAACTGAATGGTGATATTAACACCATAATTCAGCAAGTAAAAATAACTGTGTAAATTTTACACCAAAGAAATACACATGAAGCTTTTTGTTTGCTGCGTTTCTGAAAACATCCCACAAATAAAATAACCAAGTTCTTTACTACTGAAAATATATACATGTTAGTATTGAGAAACACTAACAGGTAGTTGGTATTTTAGGGCTGAATTTACCAATCCTTCAGAAAGTGCTAGGAGAAACAAGAGCCTCAATGTAACTCCAGCTGAGAACCTCAGGATGAAATTAAGTTAGAAGCCAGAAAAGCACTGCATCGGGACAAAGCTTTTTAAAAACAAAACGCCTTGAGGTTAGTAGCAAACTTTTTGTTTAGTGGCATGATGGATCCTTGGCCTGTTTTCTTGGGCTTCTTGGTCTGCTAAGAGACTGAAAATATTCCCCTAAACCTTAGCTACCTGTATTTCAGCACAGATCTCTGGCAAATCATATAAGCCACCTCCCTGTCACTTGTGTCTAGCAGGCTTCCCCATGCAGAAGCAGAAGGGTGTATTAAATCTGCCTACCATTCCAAAGCAGGGGTGTTCCACACAGCATCTCAGCCACCTCTGCTTCCTGCAGTTTGTAGGTACAGCACTGGGCTCCCACTAACTCAGGACAACAGATGGGTCACAGCTGGAGGAAACTCTGTGTCTTATGTTTGCACAAGCACAATGAATTGCACTGAGTACAAGTCTTCCAGACTCCTCAGCCTACTATGTTTAACTAGTCTTAAATTAGCTAATACAAATAGGCATCTTGAGCTCCATTCCCTCCCAAGGTCAGCAAACAAAATAAATGCCAACAGATCCCAAGATTTTAGCTTCTCTGTGAGATTACAGCAGAAAGCAAAATCAGTGTAATCCATGAAGCATTATTTTTGAGACTCATAAAGATAGACAAACAGAAAATTTGGTAATTGTATAATATCTGCTGAACCATTAAAACTTCTTGCTGGTCAGTGTCTGTATTATCATTCATAATTCAATGAAGTGCAATCACATATTCAATACCACTTAGCTTTTGTACAGTACTTTTCGTCAGTGCTATTCATCAGCACCTAGCAGTTCATAAAAAAAGAGTGTTTCATTATCACATCTTAGCAGGTAAAATGATAGCTGAGACAAAAGAGAGACAGTGACTTGCTGAAGGTCATTCAACAGGCACAAGGCAGAGCTGGGAATAGATGACAAATCTCATGGATCCCCATCCAGCATTCTTACCATCAGATAGCAGAGTCCCTCACAGTAACTCATTGTTCATCTGCTCTTTCAGCAGGCTGCTGAAAAATACATTCTCCACTCTGGAAAACTGTGTCCTTATATATTGGAGGGGATAAATACTGGTAGTGTGTGGAAAACGTAGAAAGTTTCATCTATGGTGAAAGTGGCTAAGAAATAGCAGTCAACCTGCTACCAGCAGGTAGAATAAGTGCCATCCCCTCCCTGCAGGGGGTTTACTCGAGGCCGAATAAGGTCACAGAATAAGTTACCACAAATGTCTTTGATCTCTGTTTTCATCTCAAGATGTGAATTTGAAGTCAGCACTAAGGCAAAGCAAGCAATGAGGTGGACAAGAGATGTCTAAGAAAACCCTCATGTGGACTGCCAAATATTCAAAAACAACACAAATTGAGGCCACAACTGGATTTCTTTGGTCTTTTCCAGCCAGATACCTGTGGAATTTCAGACATTTCCATGGCCATTCTTTAGCAGGTGTTGAAATAAAAGTTACCATTTCCTGCTCCTTAAGGGTTCTTAGAATTAGGCTTCCAGCCATAGGCTTATCTAAAATCCATGGAATCCAATTAAAACTGCACCAAAGTCTAGACTGAATTATCTTTACAGCAACTATTGGTAACATGAATTAGAAGTTTCCATTGAGCTTTTGCTGAAAGCATCTATTGCTAGTGAAACAAAATGAATTCCATCTAATGAAGTAACAGCTGATGTCCATGCATGCAATACAACTGAAAGATGATTGCTTAGCTCTTTAGATTTTTCAGTCGTCAATTGACAACTAGTCCTGCACACGATTTCCTTTCTTTGGAATTTGAATACCACGATTTCAGTATTTATAACATAAACACTATGAGTACCTCAGCTTTGCCAGTCAGTGTTGAAGTTTTATGCTGAAAAATTCGAGTGACCTAAGAGTCATCCTCTTGCATTGTCACAGTCCATACAGAGATCTAATCTACATAACTAAGACATCTACTCCAAAATTTAGGCAATTTTTTTCATTCTGGCTACTATACTCTCATCCTTCATCCCTCTAGGTGCAGGCTTGAAATAGAATAAGGTATAGTGAAAAGGGATAATGCGCTGCTAGATTTCAATATGCAATGGCAAAATCATTTAACTGACCACTTAAAATCATTGAAGAGTATACAGTTTTTATTGCAAAGTCTAGCAACACCCCAGCAGAAAAAGTTATTCACTTTAATTCCCCTGAATGCATTAGCAGAGCAATTATTTTTTCACTTTGCTAAAAAGCAGTTGCAACCCTATATCTCAGATAGAGCCTCCAAGATAAACAAAGCAGTAAACAAAGCAATTAGTTCCTGAAATAAAGATCCTGGTTTTTTTTAAGGCAAGCAGTCAATAAAAAAAGGGTTTTTTTCCTGAGCTTTTCATTCAGAAGTCCCAAGATATTTCCATCTTAGGAGATCCTCTGGAGACTGGAAGTGCAATTATAATAATTTTACAGATTTGGAAGACTAGTCATGTAAAGTTCATTTTTCTTGCTAAACTTTTCTCAAAGCATCATCAGTGTTGGGAACAGAGTACAAGAGAGTTGCCTCTTCTGCCCTTATTATAGAACTACTCCAACACAGCAGCATCTGTAGCAACAGTTCTTGTTAATATTATTTAAAGCTGTGATCAGTCTTATTGCTAGACTCCCACAAAAGTTTAATATTTATAACATATTGCTATGTCCATCATTGTTGATTTAAAAGTAAAATAAAATCAAAAGTAAGGCTGACAGAGTTATAGAGCTGAATGTCAAAAAGCAAAAGAAAACATGGTAATAATAAAATTATAGTAATGCAATGTGGTAGCAGCCAACATACAGGACCTTTCAAAGGTACCTCATGCTCAGTAACAGTCTCTTCAACAGCCTTTCTCTTCAGTCATATGAAATCAATCTGATTACTTCTAACTAAGTTATATATAGAAAAAAAATCTTATAATGTATTACAACATTAAGCTTTTCTTATCAGGCAGGGAGACACAGCAGAAATCACACAAAGACATCTATTTCTAGTCCTGAAGATTTCCATGTATTAAACAACCACCTGTGATTAATTCTGTAGGGAGGAGGAATTGATTTTAATAGTATTTCCCAAACTATTACAATTACTTAAAAAAATACGTGTCATGTCTGAAATATGAGAACATGGGATGTTTCTCAGCAAAGTCCTAGAAATACTCCAGCTTTCAGAGAAAACATAACTCCAACCTTAAACATTAGAAAATATCAGTCACAGGGCCTCTCACTATTATTTTTCAATGGTGATTATTTTTCACCTGTTTTCCAAGCCAACATATTGCAGGCAAGGAAAAGTACATCTCTCACTGCTGCCTGAATCTACATGACTTCTGCATCAGTAGTTCTGGAAGCAGAGCTTTGGAGCACAGGAAGCTATGATCATGGGAGCATGAAAAATACACTTTTTCACTTTACTGAAATTCATGAAATGTGCAGCACCACTTAGCGTACCACCATCATCCCAGATGTAGACATTTGCATATGGAGGCAGCAGTGAACGTGCCCACCTGGTATATTCTCTCTTAAGGTCACTAAACAAACCATTGAAATGCAGTATTATCAAAAAATAATAGATACCATTGACATGAAACCCATGAGACACCAATCAAATAGATTAAAATAATACCTTTTATAAGTGAGTATATAGCAATTGCAATTAAAATAGACGCCTATTTTTATAATAGAAAATTATTAAAATAGGCGTGTATTTTAATTGCAATTAAAATAAAGAAGAAAATAAAGTCATTAATTAAAAAAGATGTCTTAAGATATTTATCTGTCCCAAAGATACTGAGCAATATACAACTTTTTTTATAATCATGCAATATCATTTTCACATAGACAACTCAGCATTCAGCTAGGACACATTCTGGCTCTTGCACTTTGTGGGAGGGTTTGGGTTAGTCTTTTTCTGGATTTAAAAGAGAGCAGGTAAGGCTCAGTGAAGATGAAGAAGCTGGTTTTTCTCCATAAAGATGGGAGATTTTGCTGTTTGTGTTTTAAGGGGTATTCATTAGGGACAGTAGAATGTATATTCTCTGAATTTAGGCGGGTAGTTGTAAGTAGTGACAGGTCACCTACCTGTCTGTTGGTTTTCTTTTTTCTCATTTCACCACAGGTGTCAGTGCTGTTAACAGACATACACAGTGTGTGTTTATACTTAATTTCATATGCTTTGTGGTTAGGAGTCTAGTTTGGTTCAAAGTCAAGACAAACTTGGACATATAATGTCTCACAGGAAGAGCTATTGAAAACATGCAGGTGAAAGACCAGCTATAGAAGCAAAAAGCAATAATCCAGCTGCTAATATTCTAATCTCTCATTAAAATCTTTGAAAATAATTTCTATAGGAAGATCCCTAGCACCAATTCACTTACATTAAGATAATTTTCAACTTCCAGTGGAAAATGAAACAAATAATTCCCATAAATAAAAGAGAAAGATGAATGATAGACTTTTATTACCAAAGGAACCACTGACACTCTAATTAGCAACACAAGGATTATGCTTAGGGCGGATGAATCCCTAAAGTGTGAGCAGTATTTTTACCTCCTTCTATCAGGAAAGGAAAAGTTTAGGTCATCTGAGGGAAATCAAGGAAGCAGAGAAAAATACAATTACACCTCCTTTTCTCTTCCTTCAAAGACAAGCTGGCCATGGGCAGGCTGGGTGTTGGTCTCAGCACATGCTGGGAGGTGTGACTGCCCATGCACTGGCAGTGTTGGGAGGACAGTGAACGCCCCTCTCCCCCAACAATCACTCTCTGTTAATATTTGATAGACAGCCAAAGCGCTTCTGTGAAGAAAACGAGTGAACCACCTATGAAAAAATAAACTGCTTTTCAAGAACATCCATCACTGGAAAGGGCTGATTTTCTTGTCCTCAAACAACCTTGTTCCTAAGGCTCCTGGGCTGCCTCTGAGTTGTAGGAAAGAACATTTTGGGGGTTTGCTATATGGTGTGATTTTTTTTTTGTTACTCATTCACTCATTCATTTTCTCTTTCCTGCACCGGCACAGGGTGCCTGACTGTGAAACCAAGGAGCCACTAAACTGACCCATATTGCTGTTGTGACACTAGTAAACTACACATATTAATACCAAGGCATCTAGCATGGCACTAATAGTTGGATTATTAGTGGCTGAACAAGCAGGCTTAGGCAGCCTTTATTAGGCTAATGAACAGATTTTTCCAACCAATGTCCCTAATCACCGTGCCTGCCTGCAGTAAAATAGCATGAATAACTGTTAAACCAGATACAATTAAGGTCCTCACTGGGATTAGAGCTATGGAGCGGCTGTTCCCAGGCACCTAGATCCCTGTTTCCTAATTCTAGTTAATAGGAGACCTTCTGCCTGCTTTCTGCCTTAAGCCAGTAAAGGAGAAGGGGAGGGAGGGGGGAAAAAACCCTTTGCAGAATATCAGATCCTCTCTCCTAACCTTTCCTGGATGAATAGAGACGGATTGTGAATCGTGCAAACCTAACATCTTCTAGAACAATGAGGCCCTTCAGCGATAACAATAGTACTAATCATAATAGTAGGCAGCTCCAGCCCCTTTCTATCATGTGCAAACAGTTGGGGCAGAATATGAAATTGCTTTAGAAATAGATACTGACTTTCCCCCCCCCTCCCTTTCACTTGCCTACTAAGAATAGCCTAATTTATTCATGCTTTTATTTGGCAACAGAAACTAGGCTGACCTGCCTCCCTTTTTATTCACACAGATAAAAGGGCTTTGGCAAAAAGGCAGAGGACACTCTCTGCATTTAAAGGTGTCTAGTGTTGCTCTCCAAAGGAATGACAGAATGGTTACTGCTTCTTTCATTGGTCCTCCTCTGCTCTCTGGCCTTCATCTCTTTTCTCTCCGACTTTCTTTGGGGCTGTTCATGCCATAAAAACTAGGTTAAATCTGGGGCAGAGGGGAGGGGAGAGAGTAAAAGAAACTCAAGTGCCTTCAGCATCTCGTTCAGAATAGTGTGGCACTGTGCAGCTACAGAGGTCCTATGTGTAGCTCACAGTCTTGGAGCTCCGGGAAGAGAGCGTGATTTAGAGATTTTGCTGAGAGCGTGTGTGTTTGG
This sequence comes from Pyrgilauda ruficollis, assembly GCF_017590135.1. NCBI lineage: Eukaryota > Metazoa > Chordata > Aves > Passeriformes > Passeridae > Pyrgilauda > Pyrgilauda ruficollis. The sequence continues at coordinate 9,904,867 of NW_024524377.1, forward strand.
CAAGGGGGGAAAGCAGGGGGACTGAAAAGGGCTTGCGTTAACCCTTCTCCTATCTTTGTGTAACAAGGGTTGCTACTCAGAAAACGTGAGTCACTGCAGAAACACCTTGCATACCAAGCCCAATCCATATGAGACAGCCTGGCTGTATAGATGGTGCTGACGTCCTCGGCTGTGCTCATGGCAGAGCCCTCCCGTGCAGCACACGCAGCCGAGCCGTCACGCTGCGCACAGATAACGGCAAAGTTAATTGCTACGTACAAACACAGGCATCTTTCAAGCTGGACAAAACCCCTGTGTGTCCAAACACAGCTTCAGTGGCTGCCTGCACATCCACTTGGTGAGCAAAGAGCTGGGTTATCTGGCGCTGGATAAGGGTTAGAGGGCTTCTGTCTGGGTGAGTAAAGTTCAGCTGCTCCCTGATTGATTAGGAAAACCTCAGTCTAAATAATAATTTTTAACAACGTATCAGAGGTGGTTAATTATGTTTTCTGATGATGCTGCAAAAGAGAAGGAGCACTGCCCGACTGTGGTGCCAGGGACTGTCTGCACAAGATAGCCACAGCCAGTCACCCACAAAGCAGGGTTTTCTCCAGGCTACTGGAGGCTCACCTTCCCCATACTTCCTTTCAGGTGTTTCAGGTGGTTTTCCCCATGATTCCACTTTTCTCTTGAGCTTATCTCATTGCATGCAAAATGTTTTTATAAAAGATGATCTGGAAAGTCACATAAAGAGGAATCTGAAAAATCAAACACTGAGGATTTTGGTGTGCAAGACCAGCTTAATAATATCTCCTGCCCTTTTAAATTCAACTGCACCCACCACAGACTAATACTTGCCCTGCTCAACATCCGACTCCGGGTCTATATTTGTGATTTAGCACCCAAATGACTGATTTTGTTCCTTCGGCACCTTTTGGACTACCACATTTTCTCACCTATGCCAAAATAAATATGAATTCAAGAGATATGTTATGGCTTACTCCACTGTAACTGAGAGCAGAATGTGACTTGTCTTCTCAGATGCATTATTAAAGAACCTAGTGAGAGCACAGATTTTCCTGCTATGTTATCACATGATAAGGTCGAGTTGATCTGCAAAGTGAAACCTTTCAGAATTTTATTTGGCAGTTTGCTTTAAAACATCAAGTGGTAAATGGTTTCTGCTCTATTTCAGTTCTCATGAACACAGTTCTTTTACGACTGAACCCTTCAACAGGTTAGCAAACATTGTCTCTCTGCCAAGACATGCCATTTCTTTTTTTGTAGAATACTTCTTTTCTTCATTCCTCTGCCAACCCTTTTCTCTTCTCCACACACTGCTTTCAGATTGCCAAGACATGATCGTGTGCTTTAAAGTTGATTTCGGAATTACTTGGCATATCTTCTTAGCTTTCATCTATTTTCCTATCTGGAAACACAATAGAAAGCTTTGACTTTCAAGAATTATTTTTTTAAGCACCTCTTTCGAGAAGCTATCAAAGTGCTAGCTACCACTGATTTTGTGTAAGAAACTAGACCATCAGGATTAATATTCTTTTCATATACAGTTGAGAAGGGTTGAAACTTCAAAGCTAAATTCAGATATACCCTCCCTGCAAAGCTCAGGTATTGGCATCTTCTTATCAATCTTAAAAATGAGATGTAAGAAGTCTTATGCAAGAGTACATATCCTAATCTGCTCCAGCACTGTCCAAGAAGGATTCAGACACCATGTAACCATATAAAATGCACCAGATTGGGCATCCAGAGGGTTGTGTCCATAAGAAGTCTATTAGTAGAGTTAAAGCCACAAATAGTAGTTGTGGGCATCTCATCTGTCGTTCTGTTACACTGGCAACAAAACATCACTCTCGCTTCTCCCACTGATCAAAAGATCTTTCCAAGTCCTCAACTCATTCTGGTAGCTCTGTCCTAAATGCTGTTTCTATTTTTTCCACACACTCTGTGAAGTTGAGGCTCAGTAACCCCGGAGTTGTCTCCCTATCTTCCTACTCCTCACACAGCCAATATTCATACTTGCCATTTTAAGAGACAGCCTCTGCTTGGGAGTCCAGATTTACTTGTGCTTCTGTCATTACCCCAATCCCCTTTTCATGCCACTGCATTGATGAAAATGATCTTCACCTTTTAAGTGTGACCTACATTCTCTGTCCATAGATGTAGGATTTTGCATTTGGCTGCATTATTTCAGACTCTTTATTTCTGTTGTGTCTCCTTTAACTCTTCAGTGTGAAACCTTTTTGGGCAGTCACTGTACCTGGCTATGTGTTGACGTGGTGTCAAGCACAACAGATCTTCATGTTCAATGAGCTTTACTGGCCTTCTCCTCTCCACATACCATTCACACAGTTGTCTTTCTGTTGGGCTGCTTCTCAGCAAGTATTCAGATGCAATTCAGATATCACATGAGCTACCACATGCCTGTTTACTGCCTCCCATCCATTGCCTTGAGTTCAACACAAAAATATGCTCATTTACATAACCTCTTGTCAGACATGCATACTTAAAGGCTAACCTGGCCACACAGCACAAAACTATGAGCTTGCTTGCCAAGACATTGCACTCCTACTCTTCATAATGGGTTTCAGAAGTATCTACAAAAGTCAAAAATACCTTTTCTGTCAATAGAACAGAGAAAGGTCAGACTTGTGACATTCTTAGAGCTGCATACATCCCATGTATTTATAAACCAAAGATCAATACATGTTTCAGGTGTACCTATATTTATAAAGGTGGCACTTACAAGACATAATCCAGAACAGAGGTATTCTCTTCAACCTGTTCTTGCCATACCAACTGGGAATGTATCTATCCTAAAGAGAAATGATCCTCCAGTGAGGTTTTGTGGGGTGTCAGTTGCAATCTATCAGCCTGAACTGTTTAGGCTTCCTTGTGTAGAGGGGATCCAGGATTTTAGTGTGAGAATCTGTTTTAATGCTTTTTTGTCCTTTCCATGGGCTGATGCTACAGGTTTAGCGGGATCAGTGAAGGGCTCAAGACATGACAACAAAACAGTAAAATCTCTGCAGGTTCAGCAACTATTCTTAGCAGTACAGAGTCTATATTTTCTTGAAAACAGTCTAGAAGAATCATGCCCAGAGCACAACATGGAAAGAACTAAGCTACTCAAACCATATAAAAATATCTAAGTAAAATGTGGCTTTGTTATTTTTTCCCAGGAGAAACATATAAATCACATGCTACCACCTGTTATATTTGGCCAATTAAAGGACAGTGGTTTTTAAATTCATCTCTGCAAGTTTTTCAAAATTCCTTAGTATTTCATCCCTCAAACATTTAATTGCTTCTGATTGCCTTCAGGAGGTGTACTGGAAGAAAAGCTGTTGTGCAAGGCAGCTGGGAGACCTCAAGCAGTTCCAACTTTTCCCAGTTAATTCTATAGCCTGAAAGCAAGCCAAGATCTTGGATTAACACTAGAAGGGCGAGGATTGTGGCTTCAGAGTTTGTTACAAACAAAAGCACATTGTGAGCCCATAGCATCCACTGGTACTTCAGTGAACCATCCCTGATACCCTGAATGCTTGGGTGAAAGCATACCACGATTGCCATTTATTTCAGGACATCAGCAAACTCTGATGTTGTTGTAAGCCCATAGGGAGCAGGCATTTGCAGTTAGCAAAAACTCCAAACAAACGCAACCCTCTCCTTCACCTAAAAAAATCCCCCCAAACCTAAATTCCTGACTGTAAATAAAACAAACAAAAAATTACCTTGCATGGGTAGCTTTCAGGATCTTGCATGCAGGACCCTCATTAGACTCATGGAGATTTTAGTAAAATTAAGGAATTGTATTTGTAAGCTTGATTAATATCTCATTATATATTATGCCTATCTCAGACTGTAATAATCACTTCCCCAGCTGCTTTTTGCTTAAGATGGCAAGTTAGCAGTCTACCTACTTTTCCCCCTGACTCCGAGAAGTCTTAACAATGTGTAAATTCAATGTGGGCCATATGCAGTTTATTTAACCTCTCCAGGTGCTCTGGGAAAGGACTTTTAGCCTGTTGCTGATCTAATTTCATCTTCTGTCTTCACCTTTTCCTTGAAACCACAGCAAAACTAATAACTCAGCCTCAAAGCAAGTCTTCAAAGCAGCTTGTCAATTTTCCTTAAAGAAAAACTAAAGGATCAACCACCTTTCTTTTTTTCCTTTTTGTATAAACAACCTGAAATGGGGATCTAAAAAGAGCATGGTATTAAATTTCTATTTCATGCTTAAAGTACATGCAGTATGTTTTATGGTAATGAATTCACAATCAGAGATTAGGAGTACATCAGCTGAGGAGCTGAACACAGCTCCCATGAGGACAGGAAAAAAAAAAGAATAATCAACCCATGAATACAGCCTTTATTACAATACTTCAGCTCTAGAACATCTTATTTATGACTTGAGTAGAAAGATTTATGTACTATTAGTTCCAGATTTCATTACACTTATGTACAGTTATGATAAGGATGTGTACATCTCTGGAAGCTTGTCAAAATATCTATGAAAATTCTGCATGGTGAATTCCCCTGGTCACAGACCACATGTCTTACAGGATGGCTTCTCAGGCAGACCGTGTTCTTCTCCTAGTCTGTTCTTAGAAAGCAAACTCAGCAGGTAGAGCTGTTTTTTGTGCACTGTCTGTATAAACCCCAGCACAGTGGGATGGGATTCTTCTGCATTGGGATTTTACAGTGTTAGGACTATGCAGGTAATAAAAATCAAAACAATAACAGTATGAAACAACACAGGAAATTCAGCGCTGCACAACAGATACAGCTTGCAAGAAACCTGACCCAACTCAAATCTGCCCTTTGCTCTACAACTTCCCCTGTAAAGTCTTGAAAATGCATTATTTTGGAGATGGGACTGTGTCAAAAAAACTCCACTTTTTAAAAAAATTCTTCATTGTGTACGGTGGTTTCTTTACATGGGAATACAGAAAATTCGATTATCTACCTTCAGGGTTTGGCTTTGGGGCCAAGAACTCTTGGCCCTCAACATGCCGTGTGAAGTCCTCAGACAGGTGAAGTATTTCTGAGGTAAATCCCAGAAAACTTCCTTGTTGTCACACACCTTGGAGCTGCCTGTGGGTCTGAAGCTGTGTCTGTGGGATCTGCTCTCCAGATCAGCCCATTTTCACTGGGGGTTTCCCAAAGCTGGATTCCCAAATGCAGTGATGCCAGCATTTAACGCCCTGCTGAGCGCACCGAGCCCGCCCGCACCGCAGGCACTCACAGGAGCGCCAGGGAGGGAGGCACTGCAGGTACCCTGGTACCTCCAGGGATGAGGGGCTCAGCTGCAGTTGTTTTCAGCCCAGAGGGAGTGAGCAGAGCCTACAGGAGGAAGCAGTGTGGAGGAGTCAGCTTGCTCCTGGATTTACTGGAAGTTAGTTAAGTAACCGCATACAGAGGATGTAACTAGTAATCAGGTCATGAATCTCTGCATACAGTTATTTTTGTAAGAAGCAGAGCACATTTGGCAAGCCTGGCATTGTCTCATATTATTAGCTGGCAAATAGTGTACAAAGTCTTTCAGTCCAGTGAGAGCAACGGCAAAGAAGAGATCGCAATTGACAGGAAGACAATAAAAACATCTCTGAGCACGGAACAAAGGAGGGACTTGGAACAACAGGAGCACTAAATTCCAAGCCTTGTATAAGCATGGAAAAAAGAATTCAGTCCATGACCAAGCAGATCATGGGTATTCAAAATACAAAAATTAAGGAAATAGTTTAAAAGTGAATACTTTGATGTCCTACTAACTTGAAACAGAAACAACAAAAGAATAAGATCTAATTATCTAAAATATTTGGTGAATAGATAAAAAACACATTTGATAAATAGTGACTGAGAATGGAGAATAACATTTCAGCTCCTGGAATAAGCAAAGGAAATAAATTCTTGCTTAAAATGTATTGCTCAGAGCCTTGTTATCCATGTCTACATATAGAGATCTGAAAGATTAATTTAACACAGCAAAGATCATATGAATATGATTAATTTAGGTGATCCCAACATAAAGGACTGACCACTGACAGAAACAGCCCAAACCCAACATATGTTTCTGAACAGAAAGCACTGAGTTGCTCAAAATATACATCAAAACTAGATGAACTGAGAGTGAAGAGCAAGTATACCACAGGCTGAAGCAAAAGGAATCCAAGTGAGACAGGCATAAACTTGTCAAATACATAGGCACCATGATGTCAAAATTACAATGAAAAATAAGAATGGAGCACACCTCTATGCACCTCAAAGTACTCATAAAAAATGCACATAAAATAAAAAAAGCATTTAGCCTGTCACTGTAACCACAGAAAGTACAGAAAAGCCATCTCAGGACACCAGGGTAGGCAGTCAGTCCACTACAGCAGAGAGGGCAAGGACTGGGGGCTCCTTTAGGAGAGTCCACCTCAGTCTGGCTCTCAAAATTTCCCAGAGCGACCCTAAAAGTGGGAGTCACTGGCAGAGCAGAGTGACAGGGCTGGAGGAAAGCTTAAGAGAGAGATCATACAGAAGCCAGAGCAGGAGCAGGGTCTTTGCTGCCAGAAGCAGCCAGCCTTGTGAAAAGCCATGACTTCCCAGCCCCAGGCAGGCTGCAAGGGACCCCCCACACAATTTTCAAACTCGAAGGTGGAAGGGCACAGGGCACATCCCAGGGGGCACCAAGGAAAAGCCTTGGATTTACACACAGAGCATGGACTATCATTTTGGACAGGTTTATTTACATCAGGTATCTACCAAGAAAGAGGCAGTGAAGTTTTACAAGCACTCTTACCCTGCACAGAATGAAAGAGGGATATTGGCAATAGCTAGGCTTTAAGCAGCCAGCACAATCCTATTACTTTCCCTCTCCTGAGGAGTGATTTTCCTTATCTATATCTGTGACCTGGATCTTGCTATTACACCAATCCTGCTGAAGTTTTCTTTATTGTGATGGAAAAGTCAGCAGCAGACCCATATCCCCTCAAGGGACACCCTGGTACCAGTCACTCAACCCATGGCTGTGTTATAAAACAGAAACCTTCTGCTTTGCTAATGTGCAGACATATGAGCTGTAAGCAATTTGTATAAAATATTTTAAGATACCAAGAAAAGAGCAAAACAGCAAAGATGAGAAACAATAGCATACTGTTAATTTTTGGGTCATTTAACACAACTCCCGGTAATTTTCTTATCTCTGTGCATCAAGTTTAAAACTGGAAAAAAAAAAATCATCATCTCTCCTTGTGTACATCTCAGCAAACCCTACCAGGATACTTCAAGTTTGTCTCAGTTGGCTTCTGTTATGTTGACTTCTGCTACAGGACGAGTGAACACACTGAGGAATAGAGCCATAATTCTGCTCCAAAATCTAATGCCAGCTGGAAACAGTGAAATTATGACATTGGACTTGTCAGTGGGGATGTCAACAGCAGTAGCATGAAAAGGTTTTATGAAATACTTTTTTTGCAGTCCACCAGATCCTGTAAAAATGTGCTGAAGTTGCCTGTTATAGCTTGATGTAAGCCTCTTTGGATTCGTACACGTCTACTAATGGGCTTTAATAATCTCTGGATCAGAACCTTTAATGATAAGCATGTCTAGAATAGCAATTTTTTACATTCCCTAGAAATAAATATTTTGGTTTAAGCCCCTCTTCCCTACAAACAAGATAGGAAATAAGCTGCAACTAGCTTGCCTCTTGTAGAAGTTATTTTTTATTTTCTTTGTGTATTACAGAAAATCGTTTAGCAGTAATCTGTAACCATGACTGGGCTAAAATCTCGAATAAACTGACATTATTCCTCTTGGCCACTATTTGAGGAAGAAACTGATTAAAGGCTGCCATAGCATTTGCAGAAGAGTATTTTATACTGCTGGTTTTGTACTAACTGTATTTAAGAAACTGCCATGGAATTAGTAAAAGTAACCAGGTTTAGTAAGGCTAATGCTAACTAAACAGTTCCGGAAAAAGTGTCCTATGCTTTACAAACCTTTGCACTCTGCCAGAAGAATGTGGGAAGAAAGCTAATCAATAAAAGACAAAATAGAAGCATTACCTCATCATGACGCAGACTCCCATAGCCTAAACACTGATCCAAAAGGAGAAAACTGAACTAGTGACTCCAGAGATAGGAGTAAACCTTTGGTCACATCAAATGCTCCACTCCAGTTAGAGAAATACTTGGCTCCCAGTAAAGTAGGAATCTCTGGTTTTATCCCACAAAAATTAAGATAGAGATAAAAAGCTAATACAAAAATGGATTGTTTTTAAAATAGAGTGTGATATCTTTAGGCCAGACTATACCTTATAGATTATTTGTAGATAGGTGATAGCAGAGAAGCATCTTGTCATAATTCTGACCTCTGTGTGTTGTCATACCCTAAGGCAGCAATGACACATGCCCTTTACTAAATAGTAGCAAATCATGAAGCAGTATGCCAATATATTAGACACATATATGCAGGTATGAAAGAAGAAATTATTTTAAGAAGAAAGAAGAAATTACTTTAAAGCTATACTGTCTCCTGGAATGAGATTTTTGTCTGAATGACACTCTGGACTAGAAAGCTTAGTGTGCACCAGGGGGACTTCTCAGAAGTTTCTTCCTTCCCTTTAATGTGGCCCAGACGTTTGTCAGCTGTGCAGCACAGACACTGTCAATGCAAGTTCAGTATTTTGTCCTGACAGTCATGCCTACTTTGAGCAGCACTGTCAGGATTTGGTCCTTCCTACCAACAGAAGCATCTGGAGGAATGAAAACAATCAACACAACTTTTTGCAGATTAAAAAAAAACACTGCACAAACGACCTCACTTTTTAACTGAAACTGAATTTCTCAAACTTTCTATATGCTTAGCACAAATTTTGGTTCAATTCAGACTTTAGGCAAAAGCAAACAACAACCCCAGAGCAGGCAACTCCAGGCACAATGCTCATCCACTTACAGCAGCTTGATCATTTGAGTGTGCTACAGCTTGCCTGTCGTTTGCTTCATGCTGCTTTTGGAGCTGTTTTTTCCATTTGTTTGTGTTGAAGGCTGCATTTGTTTTCTTTCCTTGTACTGAAAAAACTGGAGTACTGTTGACAGTAAAATTATTAGGCCCTTTACCCTAAAGTTGTCAACCAGTCTTGGCTGTTAACAGATCTAACAATTAGGTAATTAAAAGTATGATTGACAGGCAAACAGCGAAAGAAACGAAACCTGTTATTGCACCCCTTCAGTGCAACAAATAAACCCTCTGTACGTTTTCAGTATTCACTGGCTTCAACAGGCCTAATTATCCCTGGTTGATGAGTATGTGCATAGCATTCAGAAAGTGTAAGGTTTTCATGTCACTTGTTTTTTTTTCTTAGGTTTTGGTTGGTTGGATTTTTTTTTTTTTTTTCAGCTAGAGTCCGTTTTCTGATACGTGTGTGCATTTTGAATATAATGCTAAAATACTGGATGCCACCCCAACTGCTGGAAATAGGCCAACATATAATAATATCCTATCAGGAATGCTTAGGAAAAATAAATCACTCCAGATCCTTGGGAGTCAGTGATACAACTGCTATTCCCTTGTCAGAAGCAGGCAAGCGCATATGTTTAGTGCTGCACTTCAAGGTAGGCAGTCAGGGCTGCTCTGCCGTGCGGGGCCAGCCTGGATGACTGACAGTAGCAGAGCTGTCACCGTGTGTTTCCCATTTTCTGCAGTGTGTGGCTCTGCACCCTGCTGTGTACCTCTTCAGCAGCCACTGATTTGATATGATGCATTCTGAGAGGCAGAACACCTGATGATGTATTTTAAAATTAAATCAAAACCTTGCTGCTCTTTTCCAATTTAAACATCTAGGGAGAATTCTGCGCTGTATGGGATCCTTTAATTTTTTATTCTCCCTCTTTCAAATCACATTCTCTGCCTTTCTCACACACAGACCAGGCAATAAATCTGTGTGTGCTTCGTTTTTGGTGGGCATCATTCAAAGGCTGATTTGTTAGGTGTAATTACATTCACAGCAGTTTGAAAGAATTGAGCTAAGCCGCCTGCCCTTCAGCTGCAAGTCTTGGTTTACAGTGCACCCTATTAATATGCAACTGGGCAGACAGATGAAATGCCCTCAACAGGTCTTAGATGTCTTTAGCATCTTAGTCCCCTAACTCTGTAAACATTGGTTAGCTCTGGGAGCAGGGACTGCTGTGCTGCACAGGCAATGCCACTCTGGGGGAAGGGATCCTTCCAAGAGCCTGAAAGCTACCTGAGTGGCTTTAGGGACTTCTCAGATATTTACCCTTTCTTGTGGCTAACAGTCTGAGCTTGCAACCGCAACTGACCAAGCAGAATTCACCACACACAGCCAGGCTGAGAGAAGAGGGGAGAAAAATCCTCTGAAAAACTACCCCTGCAACCTCACCCAGCAGGGCCAGGACCTCTAGGTCTTCAAACTAAATGACATCAGAGCAGGTGACTACACATGGGGGGTTTTTTTGGAACAATAATGAAGACAGATGACAATACAGCTACGCTGCTGTCTCTCTCCTCCCACTGTATTTCCTCCTCTTCCTACACACTATCATATCTCTTTCATGTCATATTCAAAGCAGCATTTCAAACCAAGAGCCGGAGCTAGAAATGACTTGTTGGAGGGAGACTGTTCTCTCAAGCGGGATATAAAAATTGAGATGGTGCTATAGAGGGGATTACATTTTTTTTTACACATGTATTTTAAAAGAACTTGGCCAACCCTGTCACTAGGATGAGATGCAGTACCGCTGTTAATGCAGCACGTTCAGTCTCTTAGCTTTCCTGCTTCCTGATTAATGAAAAAACAACTCCACAGGCTTTCCAGAGCTATGGTAACCTCACCACCAATGCAGACACACAGACCAAGAATACAGAGAGGTTGTTCCGGAGCAGCAGATTTGCCCACTCCCATTTTCTGATGAGTTTGATCCGTAGATCAGAACCTCTTTCCACACAGTCCTTCCTCCCCTCCCACATGTCCCTGTGTCTCCACCGTGATGCAAAACACCTCTGTGTCCCACCACGGACTTGAAATAGCACATAGCTCCCATGGGAGCTGGACAAGGGGAAACACACACAGCAGCAAAAACAAAGCAGGTGGTCTGCTGGCAGACACTCCATGTCTTTGAGATTTGAAACATTCCTCTTGCCTTGTGTTAAACATGGCTGAAAATGGTTCACACGTTCCTAGGGATAAGGAAAGGCTGGGTCTGCAGTCATATCCCTGTCCTTTCCGTCCTTTCCTCATGCATCCAAATTAAAATAATTATAAAAATACATATATGCACCTTAACTGAAATTTGAGGAGGAAACTCTGTCTTTTTTGCATGGCAAAACTATGTATATTTAGAAAACCTCAAAGGTCAATTACAGGGAATTAGTGGGCCAAAAGCTGCGTAAAAGCAGATTTATATCTGTACAGCAGAGAGAATGGATTACTTATCAGGGCAGAGTTTGACCTAAGGGGAATTAAAACAAACAAAACAAACCCCTAAAGATCAAGTCTCAGTCTCTCTGTAAGATTTAAGGATGTGAAAATTTCCCAAGTAACAAGCTATTTTTATACCATCTATTTTAAACCTTTCTATTCACGAGATTATTCTTTTTATTCATGTTCCTTCAAAGTATTATACAGACCATACTTGCTAGCTACTACATTTTAGGACCGTGCAAACTGTAAATATTGGTTTGCGTTAAGAACAGGTCTGAAGATTTAGCATTTGCATTCAGACAAAGTCTTTTCGAAGTTCATAGGTGTTTTGATTCAGATCTACTTGAAGGCCTTGATTCTGCAAGATGCAAAGCATTTTCAGCTCCCTCCAAAGTCCAAGGCAGTTGAAAGTGCTCTGTACTTTGAAGGGTTGGGCACATAATTTAAAAATCTCTGTTAAAAAAAAAAAAAACAAAAACAAAAAACCCAAACAACCAACAACACTCTCCTCAATGATCCATTATTTAAGGGCATGAATTTAATTACTTACTGTAACTAAGCTCAAGAAAGCTAGTCTTCTCACTTGGAAGGATACCAAATTTCCATGTCTGCATATAGGCACAATCACATACAGTGTGACCTTAACAAGATTTATGGTGTGGTTTATTAATTCGCTAAATTGGTTCCATAAATCTACACTAGCCCTCACTATTTAGCTGAGTAAACTGTCTTTGATCTCTGCAGAGAGAAGAAACATACAAATCAGATTTCTTTCATAAAGGTACTGGGCCAGACCCTGCCCTCAGAGGTATGGCCAGCAGCTCCTCATCTCTCTCTCCATGGCAGGAATTCACAGCAGAATTTCGTCTGCCATATGCAAATCACATCCTCAATTAAAACAGTTTGGATTTCTAGATGATGGGCATTTTATCTGTGCAGTGCTGCTCATTTTGCAGCAACTAACAAGTCCTGGGGAATTTGGGAGATTTTTTTCACATGGGGAAAAAGTTAACTTTGCCTCATTTTATTTACAGAAAGCTGTTACAAGATAACACTGTCTACAAATAGTTTACTTAGAACAACACAATAATTTTAACAAAGATAATTTTTTAAATATCTGCTCTGTAGGTTTAAGCAATGGACTGGGTGCTCATGCTCCACAGTGGACGAAGCTCAGCTCTCTGGGTTTGCAGAGCTCTGTGGTGGGATAGTCTACATATTTTATCTCACAGACAGTTTTTACACAGCAGTTTTTCTTCTTGCCTATAGAAATCCATACTGACCTAGATGTGGCTTCATTCTGGCAGGTTGCTACAACAGTTTGCATTGCTGCTGCTGCCCTCCCAAGATAAATCACAGCCAGTTCCACTAAGCCTCTAAAAATTTTTGGTAACAACAGAAGTCAAACATTCTTTTAGAGAATGGAAAACAGTGAACTCAAGAAACCTGTACGGCATTAAGATACCTCAATTTTTTTTCATGCTGATCAGGAAAAGGAGTGGAAAATTAGAGTATACTTTACTTTTATTAGCATTTTGAAATTTTGCTTTAACAGTCAAATTAAGCCACGATGTGTTATTAAGTAACAGTGTGTTTACAAACTCATAAAAACTGAAAAGTATTTCACAGAGTTAAAATCAAAATGTGACACAACACATCTTTTGCATTTGCACCACACTGAGTTAGAAAGCAGCATCATGTTTACTACGATGTCTGGGGAAAACTGAACGAATGCTGTTGCTCTTCAGTTCAGACTTGTCCTCCTTTATGTTCTTCACCTCCTCATAAAATTCAGATTTGAGGTTTGGTTAGGTTCATTTTTAGTCTCAGTCCAAAAACATTTTCAAATAGAAACTGAATTATCCCATAGTCTTACGCGTATATTAATATAGTTCTTTCCTGTACTTTCTAGCTTAACTTTGAGATGAAACAGCTCAACCTTTTGTGCTGAAAATACAAAGAAACCAACCTGGTCTGCCTCTTTCTTTAGTTATAAAGAGGCCTCTTTTTTTAGTTATAAGTGGATTCTTATCAAACTGGATGTGAAGAACTAATTTTAATAATGGTATTATTCTTTAATTATTTCTTTAACTTTATGATTTCACCAGTTAACACAGTGCACAAGAGGCAGTATTTGGCACCATAGGTGTGCACCTGACAGAGGTGAAATTCTTTGCAGACACCATCTGGAACCAGACAACTGAGGACAAAGTATTTTCTTCAAATCTGTGTCAAATATGACAAAAACTGAGGAGATGAGCTTGAAAAGAATAAATTTAGAAAACACCTAAAATAGTGACACTAGAATACTGATCTCCAGGAGGTTGGTCACACATCTACTGCTTCTGATAACTCCTGAGCAAGAATTCATGAACTCTAAATGAACTCCTAAATTTTTCTGAAAAAGGTGAAGACACAACACATCTCTGTCATGGTGGGAGTTGGATCTAAAGACTTTACCAGACAAAAGGCTAATTCAAGGGACAAAATATACAGCAGGTAATGCTTTATCTCTGGAGCTGGGACACATTATACCAAAGCTGCAGGAGTTACTTGAGTGTTGAAGAAGAAATGTTTTTGCTAGGTACATCCACACAAGCTGCTGACCAACAAGCTGCACAGGAGCCAAAGGTCCAGGATCTGTTGTTTAGGTGGATACCAATTCCCACTTTCTCCTAATAATAATAATACTGCTAATAATAAATGCTTAAAAAAATCCCCACCACTCCAGAAGAATTCCTGATACCATGATAATATGTTCTTGTCTTTGTTAGATCAGCATTTTATCTAGAGCTTAAATCATCCTTGTTTTTCTCCCTGGGACTCATTCCAATGAAACCACTTCTTTGTTCAAAGGTAGTGCCTCAGCCTGAACACAACATGTGGCTGAAGCTGCATTAACTCAAAATACAGCTAAAAGTGTCCATTGTGTGTTTGTGCTGAATACTGATTAAAGTAAACTTTTTGCTATTAAATGAGAGCCAGCACACTGAGACTTCTGCACGTACCATGATTTCTAAAGTCTCTGAACCAGAGATAATTTCTTTAACTAAAGGCACTCCAAATCCAAAATGTGGCTTTACTCTCTGTAAATGAAATTTTCCATGTCTGTTGTAATTTTATTCCTGTGTGCATTATACTTGTTTCCCCATCTACATTTTCCTTTTCTTCTATTGACAGTAAATTTCATCTGCCACTCTAGCATGCTGTCACTCACTCCTGTAAGATTCTTCTGCAACTCTTTATGCTTAAGTTTGATTTCCAGAATAATTTTCTATCACCAAATGCTCTCATTATTCAATTTAGTATCTAAGTTCATTTATGAATATGTTGAACAGCACAGTTACCAGCTGGATACTACTAAGTTCCCTTTACCAAGCAAGCTGACCGTTTATTCCCACTTATTTTCCCCCATCTTTTAGCTAGTTATTAACCCCTAGAAGGATTGTCCCTCATGCTTTATGATAGCTGTTTCTTTCTTACCAGGCGTCTTCTGCAAATACAACCCAGCAGAAGGAAATAGCCTAGGAGGTTCCTGAAGTGTGTGGTGGGGACCCAGGGGAGGTGCTCTGCTGGGTCTCTTATTAGTGAACAGAGAAGGACTGGTGAGTGATGTGACAACTGGAGGCACAGCAATCTGTCTTGGGCACAGCAATCACAAAATTATACAGTTTTTGGTTCATGGAGAAGTAGAGTTGGGTCAGCAGGAATTGCAAGCTTGGACTTCTGGAGGGCAGATTTTGGATGTGGCACAAAAGGACATGGCTTAGCAGTGGACTTGGCAGTGCTGGGTGAATGGCTGGACTAAGTCTTAAAGGTCTTTTCCAACCTAAACAATTCTAGGATTCTATGACAAGCCATCAAGCAGATATTGTTTGGAGAAACTTGCTGGAAATTCAAAATATACTCTTATCAGCTCCACTGCAGAGGTTTTCATTTGTCTGTATTTAATTCCTTTACACAAGGCTCCAACAAATCTGTGAGATAAAATCCCTCTATAAATGCCATTTTGTGTTTTCACAATAAATCATATTTATCTGTATTTCTCCTTTATTAATAGCATGGGCTCTGCCTAGTACAGAGGTCAGATTCATTCCTGCTCAGACATTTGTATTTTTTATTCTTGGACCAAGGAGGGCTTCTTTAGTACCATATTATTGACTCATATTCCATTTTTCATCCACAAGCAGAACATTTTTCTGTAAACTGCTGTCTAACTAAGTTCCCCATCCTGTGTTTGGCTAAATGCTTATTATATCCCTGTCTGTGATTGGTGGATGGTTTCTCCCTGGTTTGGATCTAACAACACAAAAAGCAAATTTAGCTGAAAAACTGTCTTCCAAAGGGGGACCCTTTACCCACCTGATCCCTTCCCAATCCATGGTAGTGACACCTGATAGTGGAAGTTGGAACACATCCTTATTTATCAGTTCCCTCTGGCAATTAGTTGGGTCTGCTCTCTCTCTGGTATGCAGTGCAGGAACAGGCTGTATACTTGCGTTACATAAAGATAGTTTAGGCATATCAATGTTTTTGCATTGATGGGACATGGGGAAGGTGATGAGTGCATTTGTGTGTCTGAGCAGGGTGTGGGTTGTTGCTGGGTGATTAAAACACAAAGCATGTTATGGTGAGATAGATCACTTGAAGAATGTACAGCAATAAAAACCACTAGAGGGAAGAAGGCAACAAAATGACTTGATTCTAATACTCAACAGTAGGCAAAAGGTTAGGGAAGAAAGTCAAAATATAATTTCAGAGCCTGATTCAAATCCAACTGAAGTAAATGAAAATTTCCCTTTGGTTTCAATGGAGTCTGAACTGGATTGTTAATATCTGTCATTCTGAGACTGCACTCACACTTCAAATGTGCTTTAAATTTAACAAAAAATTAGACAGGTAAGGTACCATGTGAGTTGTAGAATTTGATTAATATATATGGAAAAATCAATTTATTGAGTCCTATCCTATTTCCTTTGGAATCAGTGAGAGCTTTACCATTGATTTCAGCTGTAGAAAAACCTCGCTGCTTCCTAGAGGGAGCTTTCCATCTGAGTCTCCAACAAGGAAATGCTCATTCACAAGCCATGTGATCTAATCCATAGCAGCTTTAGCAGAACGCACTGACATCCCTAGAGAGCAGGATGAAGTCAGATCAGGGCTGTAAGATGAACCAAGGCCACGTAAAGCTTTGCTTAAGTCAACATAAGGATATTATAGTCGAGATTTCACCACGGCCTTTCCATTGCAGCAGGAACTTGAGGCAAAGAGGGTTGAGCGAGAGTTGAAGCGGGGAGACCCGGTGATGCAGGGTTACGTAATAATCCAGCCTGCTAATCACAAAAGCATGGATAAGCATTTCAGCCTACATCCCACAGGCAAGCATCTAATCTTGGAGATGCTTTCTGGTGGGGTGTTTTATCTTCCTTTCTCATTTTTTTCCTTCTTTTTTTTTTTTCCCCTAAATTGTCACACAGCCTGAGGTGAGAGGAAAGAAAAGAAGCCCCCCTGCAGATAAACCACAGCAATCAGGATAATGACTGCAAAGGATCATCAGTCTTCAGGACATGACCTGAGCATCAGTGAGGGTTAGAAGAGCATTTTTCATCTCTCCCTTCCGACCCTCCCTCCTGGTTTGTCACTGCAGAAATGTAGGGTAGCAGGGAAGCAGAGATGGTGTTTCAGATTCTTAGACTAGATACAAGACAAAATGTACAGGTCAGCCCTCTGGGGTCAAAACCAAAGGAAAAGGAGAAAAGAATATCTGAGAAAAGGATTAAGCAGGAATCCTCCAAATCCCTGCCTCGATTCACTTGTTCCTAGAAACGAAAAGAAGCCAAGTGAGCTTGCAATTGCCTTTCCCAGATGGGAGATAGGGACTTTCCAAATTATTCATCTGTCATCAGCCAGGGACAGAAAACCTTTGTCATCATCCCAAGGAAAAGAAGAGGGTAAACATTTGTCAGGGAGATGCTCTGTATCTCATTTGTTAAGCACCTGAAGTGTAAATAATTATAGATCAGGCCCTGCTATATGTTATTTGTTGTCCTATTGTAGAATTACTATAAGGTAGTATTTAAAAGGATTTGTTTACAGGAAAACCGTAACCAGGTTACATAAACTCCCAAAGCAGGGTCCGCAAACTTACTTAATATACTTTGTTGATATGTATCTTTTATTCCTAAAGGACACAATGAAGAAAACTGAAAATGGTTGAGAGTGCACTGAATGCTGTATGAAAATCTGTAAGGCAGTTTAAACAGATGATTACAAATACATTTATCTGTTATTGCCACAAACTGCATTAATCAAGCAAATCACATATATCTGTCCCACGAGGGCACTAAATGCAATTCTTCAAAGTTTTATCACAGTTCGGATCCTACAAGATCTTACTGATGCCATGATATCTTAGAGGTCTTTTCCAACCTTAATAATTCTCTGATTCTATGATGTGGTGCTGCTCAAAAGGGTTTAATATGCTATTTGGAAAGGAAATTAATTCGTCTGTGAGAGATGAGAAGCTGATCAGCTCAAACAGACAGATCAAATCCAGTGTACAAGTGGAGAGTCACAGATTTCAAACTCTCTCTGCCCTGACTAATTTAAAACACATCTCAAGAAGTAAGGCAAATGGGAGAAGGGAAGCCCTCCCAATCATCATCAGTGCCAGCTGTTTTACAGCAGGGTTATAGGAATACCCAGAGGACACCAAGCAGGCACATCAAGCACCTGAAGCCAATATTGATCCCCTCCTAAGGGCTGGGATATATTAGAGACCTTGCCAGGGAATGAGCACCAGTGCCATAGGGCTTACAGAGATTGTCACATCCCTGGCTAGAGTGCAGAAAGGACAGACTCAGACTGGTGATAGACAAGAAGATCCAGCCACTCCTGAACTCATATATGAGATGATATTCACAGAAAAGCAATTTACCCTGTTCATATGCTACTGAAGCCTATGGGTAAACCGCAGCTTTACTGAACAGCTCATCTGTAATGTTCTGTTGACCTTGCAAGAGGGGTTAACTATGAAATAGGATGGAAGACTGAATATATTATTCTATTATGAAACAGCTTTGCATTACATTATTCTTCAGAAGTAAGGGGAAAAAATGTTTGTCTCATGTCTGGGACTTTCCTTATTCTCCAGAAAACTGAATGACAGAGGGGAAGTAGCAACAGAAAAATAAACCTCAACAAAACCCCAAAAATGAACATGCTCTTTTCACTGCACTGAAATCCTCCCAGAGGTGAGAGCAAAACAAAGTCTTGGTAATTTTGGATGTATTGACAAGTTGTTGTCAGACTACAAATACATTCATTACACCATACTTGGGTTCTTCAGCACACACTTTACTTGGCTAGTAATGTTTTCAAAACACATGGACTCTGAAATTATTGTACAAGGCTCTTTCAGAGAGGCTAAAATGCTTCACTGCACCTAAAAATATGCACAGCAATCTGAGGCACAGTGGCCACAGGTATCAGAAATACCTGCAAAGGGAAGATTTAAAGGATGAAATATGTTAAACTCCATTCCTCTACTTAAATGACTACAAAAAGACCATGATTTATGGTAATTCATTGCAAGTTCTCCAGCACCATCACAACAGAGCAGCTTTCAACCTCCATGAACTAACCTTAGAAATTTACCTAAGGTGAGGTCGTATTCCTGTTTCTGCTCTAGTAACAATCAGCGTTGAACAGATGAAAACTCAGGAAAAAGAAAAAGCTAATTTCCTGACTGCCATTGTCTCACCTCCTTTCCAGATGAAGTCTTTTATTCATCTTGACCCCTGTGTCATGCTCAAGATCACCTTGAGATCAACATTTCCCGCCATGTAAAATTCAACATGCCAGTATAGGAGAATAAATGGATGTGAAAAGGATTGAAAATAATAAAGCAAAGTACTCTTACAGAAACACTAATTATAACCTATAATTAAGGAGTAGATTATTTCAAAAAGTTGTAAATAAAATTACTAGATTATTTATGGGATTTATTGCACTTTCTAAAAACTGAGGTTAATATAGTTTATACAACCAAACAGATACCTGGAAATTCTCACTTTGTCACAAAACTCAGTCAACAAATGCAAGAAAACTCAGGAGGTCACCCTGGGAAAATGCAGCTAAAAGTTAGCAGCATCTCCTTTGAAGTTGCTTACTCTTAGGGCAAAATCTGGCATTAAAAAACTCACTTTCTTGATGTGATTTTGAAATCTGGCACCACTAGTAAAACAATCTATGTTTTGTGCCTTATTATTTGTTATATGAATATTTTACTCTATCCCAAGTGAGAAAAAAATAAAAGCATAGCTCCTCCATAGGCAATGGCAAGGAGGTTTCTGTTTCCTCCTGCCTAGAAATCACACAGCAGCAGAGTGTCACAGGAAAGAGTGGCATCTTCAGCTAACATTGGTACTCCTCCATAATAAATAATTTACACTTAATGGTCCATTTAAAGCAGATCTTAATGAAGTGCAATACAGTTGCACTTACTGATCCACGGACCTATTGGGTCTGTACAGATCAAATCCTTATCAATCTGTAGACATAACCTTTTTTCAAGGGGCTTAATCTAAATTAAATCAAATACCACATTAAATGCTTAGACTGTCTTTTTAGACTGGTGTGTGCTCTCCTGGCTTCAGAAACCTACTGCTAAAAATATTCAGCTACAGAGTTTATCCAGATTTATAAATAATGTGGCTGGGGCAGCTATTCTCCTAATGGCTGTGTGCTAAGCAGACTTGCAAAGCCTGGCACGGCAAAAAAAGGATTCTTCAGATCCCACAGGCTACAAGAGGATGACCTAGGGAAGTCTTGAGGTTTCACTACAGCCCAAAAGGTCTCGTGCTGCAGTCACAGAGCTGGGGCTGGTCACACATCCCCTCTACAGAAGCACCTCCCAACCCATGGCTGCAATTGATACAAGTTCAGAGCTTGTTCACAGTTTTTTCCAAACAACTGCTAAGTCAACACTCTAAGAGAGCACAGGACTATTGCTAGAGGCAGTTTCTCTCCCTTCACTTTCACAGAAATAAAAGGGGAAAAGTTAAATTACTGTGGTAATTTTAGAAACAATGATTCTATAATATTAAGAGAAAGAACATATCGCACACATGAAGATTTAATCCTTCAAAAAGGCAAGTCACAATTTTCTATTAATTTTGGAAATCTTTATTGTGCAGTGTTTTATGTGCAAATATGTATCTAGGAAACAAACTAATAGAGCTAAAATAGTTTGTTAGTAGTAGAGAAATGACTAACAGTTTCTAGAAATTCCTTTTTTTTGTATTTAAGCTGAACTAAAATTTTTGTATCTCAGCAAACTTCATTTCAAAGTGACACGTTTTATTATGTTCAAAGGATTTCTCAAAGTCCAAATGTATAAAAAACTTGATTAAATCTTAGATTCAGTGAGGATATTTTATGATATAAAATATTTCTTCACAAGAAATCAACACTAAAATAGGGAACTTTTTGCTTGTTCCATTAAATGGTGAGATTTATTTCCCTTAAAAGGTTTAATTACTTCCTGTTCACTGATCTGCTCCAGTGTATTTGCAGAAGCTGATGTCACCTGGACCTTTGTACAAATTTATTTTTCAGCTTAGTGAAGTTGTTCATTATAAATAGGTTAAAGCAAATTTTAAATAAGCTATTCGCTACCACTGCTAACACGAAGAATAAAGAAAAGAAGAGAGTAAGAAGGATACTAAGAAAAAAAGACCTTCACTTCTCTAGTTTTCTTATTGAATACAGCCTGCAGCAGCTCAAATCAAATATTTAAATTATGTCAGCAATTAGACAAGCCTATTGTGCTTAAGATACTTTGGCTAATCCTAAAAGTTTGAATAATTTTCAGTGGGGAACACTTATTTTGTTGAATTTGTTGCATTTTTTTATGAAGTATGCAAGAGGGATGATTTAAGAGCTGCTTACTTTGTCTCAGTACTGGGGAACTGAAAAGACTGCAGTTCTTTCTGATTTTTGTGACCACTGCAGTATCATTTGTTCGTAATTTCTTTCCCAAAGACCTACTCACAGAACTGAAAACTGAAAATCCATTATCTATGCTGATAGGTTTACTAGCACATTAAAGGCAGTAAAATCACAAAAACTAAGAAAGCCACGTGTCCCACGGTTTTCCTGTTTGTGGCTCTGTACCAGCCTCACAGATGCACATGTCCCATGTCCCTGTGGCCTCGTGCAGGTGAGCAGCTCCGGGCCAGTCCTCACTACCGAGTTCTCAGTGTGCAGCCCTGCAGCACCTCTGCCTTGAGGGTTTTCACAGCCTGATATTCTGATAAGCAAGTTCTTTAACTTGGATGTGTGATACTGGTGCTCCTTGTAGCCCTGTGCATTTCCTTCACTTTGGTAATGGCTACAGAAAGTGTTGAGATAATAAAAAGCCACTTTATGTCCATTGTTAACTTCTGCTTTAATTAGCATTTTTCTTTCCAGTCTCTTTGAGAAGAAATTCTAGTGTTGCCTACTTTACAAAAGACAGGTTCATTTTTTAATTGCTTAAAAGAGAAGAATATGCCTATAATCCAACCCAGAAAAAACACTCACCAATTTTTTGCTTACTATATAACGCAGTCTGAAAGACTTCTGCAAATGTTCACCAAAATTTGGATTCATTGCCTTATAAAATGAACTAATGCTAAAAAAGGTGCACTTTTTATTTGCTCTCCCTGATGAATGCTTTTGAAAAAAAAATCTGAAGAAATAGGTAGGTATTTTTCACAGTGAAGTACAGGCAAGGCTTGCCTACATTATCTATACCAGTTGAGATGAAATTCAACAAACTTGAGTGGCATAGGTCAAAAAATTCTCTTCTATTTTGCAAAACTAAATGAAGTCACCAGAGCAGTGCCATTAAAAGCAACCAAGACATGGAGTCATTTAAACGGCTTCCCCGAGATGGCTAGGTTAAGCTCTGTTAAAATTAATCCTTTTTCATGCTGGCAGGTGTAACAAAGAAAACCTTTTTGTATGGAGTGCAAAGAGGGTATTTTACCCTCTCAAAGGAAAGCTGCTTGATATTTCCATGGAGAAAACAGCACAAGTGATTAACAATTTAGATTTCCCATTCCTAAGCTTTGTTTATATAAATATATGGGGGATCATTTCTGAATCTGTAAGAGGATTTTCTACAGTCCAATGTAAAGAACTTAAAACTGCCATAAATGAGATGTTAAAAAAAAATAAACAGATTGCCTTGATAAATGCCAGTTATTGCAGGCTGAGCTTCACTGTAGTAACACACAGAGCAGCTGACATTTAAAAGGAACCTGACTAGAATGCTAGCTCCCTAGGTAGAATTTTTTCTTCTCTAAAATAACCTCAAGTCTTTGTATGGTTCCCACAAGACAGGATCTCTGTCGTGGTGCTCAGCCCTTCCCAACTCACGGTTATGACCTACTTCAGGACAGCCTTTTACACACACACAAGCAGCAAACGAGCATCTTCTTGAGCTGGGTCCAACCATGGGCATGTCATTGCTGGGACAGAAGGGACTCCAGAGACCAGGTCTTTGACATAAACATGGAGAGCAAAATGAGCTTCACTCTCCTCCACTTCCCTGCTGATTTTCATCCCTCTTCTCTGCCGGATTAATTCTTCCTCAGTTTTTCCCAGCTGATATTTCCTATCCCTGACTTGATTTCTGTAAAGGAATGAACCCATTTTCATTGAGAAATGGTGTTGGGTTTTTTCCAAAGGCAGAGACAGATGAAAATAGCATCTTCATGCTGCTTTCTTGTTCCCTAGGGCTTTCCCCTCAGTACAGAAGAGAGGATCAATATGCTTTGTCCTGAAGCTCTTAGCCTGTGGGAATTGCTTCACTGACCTGCTTCTTGCCTGCTCTTCACAGTCTCTCCCACCAGTTTTAAAGAGCAAGACCCCAGTCTCTGACTGTCAGAAGGGCTGTCCCCATTTACAGATAGGCAGCCTTGGTGCTGCTTGATGGCTTGACTGCAAGCTTTTTGGGGATATTAACTCCCCCTCCTTGTTTAGCAAACCTTGAAATGCCTCAGCTACTCATGATAACCACTGAATGCATCAAGCATGTTAGTACAAAATTTACATAACTGACCCCTCTCAGTTTCTGGCAAAGATGCATAAAATCTATTTCTTACTTGATGTAAGTATGCTTGTAGCTGCAATTTCTCTCTGGTCCAAAGGAGACAAGTCAAGAATAGGCAATAGAGCATTTAAAGAACAGAAGCAATAGTTGTTCATGACTCAGAACCAACTCTTTGCTCAGAAAAACCCCAAATAAGTGCTATAGGATAACTGTGCACTAACCCTCTACCCTCTTCCATAGTGAAACCCACACACGGAAGTAAGGGAAGGACATGGCAACCTTCACTCCCATGTGCTTGCCATGACAAGTTGTCTGCAGCAGCCATGCAAGATGTGCAGAGTGACTTCACCAGCAGACGCAGATTAGCTTCTGACTTCTACTGCTGACCAAAGATTTTCCACATCCCGATCTCCCTGACTGCAGAGAAATACATGCCAGGCATGGTCATATTTTCTGAAAACTGTGATGAAAGAAAATATAAAATTACTCTGAACAGCCCCTGGGACTCTCCTCAGTGCACCTGAGAATGTCAGGACCACCACTGCACAAACCCCACAAACACAGGTAGCCAAAATGGCTCTGTTCTATTCATATCTGCTAAATTCAGAACAAGTTTGAAACTTTGAATTAAATTTCTAGTCTTTGGAAAGTTTACCCTTTACACAGAGATGAAGAACTAATAAAACTGGAAGGAAACAATACATTTTTAAAGCTGACAGACTCAGAACATCGGGTAAGGACTGTTCAAAATGCGCTCAGTGCCACATCATTTTGACAGTACAGCAGTGTCTCAGCAGGTTGTAATGCAACTCCTTGGTATTTCTAAGTGCACTGGGCCTCTAGGATCACTCTCTGGGAAGAGACGTCAAGGTTGTTATTAGAAAGTTGTTTACATTTAATTAAAACGCTCAACTTATCTGAGCTTCCATAAGGTTAATAAACCCATCAAATTTCTAGAGGGATTATAATCAGAACATGTGTGTTCCAGTAACTTTCCTCTGTTTCCGCAAGATTTCTATAAAATATTTAAGTCCATCAAATATTGAACGTGCACACTTAATCATCTAAACTTTTATTTTAGAATGAGGTTTTTGAGTTTGAGAAGTTATCTGTAAATACTTAAACTAAAAAAGAAAACTTGGCAGAAGCACTCTTTAGCTAGAGGAGCTTGTGAAAATGTGATGACCTTTCATTCAGCCTGACTAGTTCACAGAGAAACTCTGCAGCTTTACAGGTTTAACCTCTTAATACTTTCAGATTTTTGAATCCTGCACTTTCATTGCTTAGAGCTGTACTTGTTTGTGATCCTGCACAATTTCTAGGTGATTTATTAGTTTCTATTCCAGTAAGGACAGCAGTAGTATTTCTATATTCATGGGCCACCTCCTCTGCTATCATCATTGTGGACCCACTACCCAGAGCCCACCTTGGGTCATTAGGATGCCTTTCTGAAATGCTGCCTATACTGACAAGCCAAGCATGCTGTCCAGAGGCATCCTTCCTCCTTACTCAAGGTTTGGCATGGAGATGCCCTGATCCTCCAGCTGAGAGCTGCTGTGAGAAGGACTCAGAGGTAAATGAGCTGCAGTGGGGCTGGGAGCCGCCAGACGCCAAGTGGATCAGGTCCCTGGGGCACGGCAGGAGTGCACTGCCTTCTTGGCCCCGAGACAACCTGTGCTATTTTCCACCAAGTAGCACTTGCTGATGATATCGGCAAGGCAAGGCCCACAGCCAACTCATGCATTATGTTGCTGATGTTACAGAATCAAATTTTATAGGAGAAGGCAGCTGGAAGAGGCCTCCAGAGAAATCTAGCTCACCTCTGTCCAAAAACAAGATCAGCAATGCTTGCGTCATTTTGACAGATGCTCACCCAACTTGTTTGCAAAGCCTTCCCATACCAAAGGCTCCCTAATCTTCCCAGCAAGTCTTGACTATTCCTACCATTGTAAAGTCAGGGTTTTTCTAATGACTAATCTCTCTTTACAATCTGAGTGTATTACTTTCTCTTATGCAAGATAAACAGTTTATTTGCTCCCTTTTATGTTTTTAAAGATTACTTTGCCTTCCCTCAATCCTCTCTTTCACAGACAAAACTTGCATTCATTCTTCTATTCCATACTGAGTTTTCTGTACCTGTGACCATTCTGCCTGGTCTCCTCTGGTCCCTCCAACCTGCAGTTACAGTTTTCCAGTCAAAGTGGCACCTCGTTCACAGTGGTTTCCTCAGAAATATACTCCTCTAGTTTACTTACAAGAAAACACTGTGAAACAGCATCAAACCCACAAATCAACAGACACAATGAATGTAATTTCACTCCTGTTAAAAAGGTGTATTGTTCTGTTACAGGAGGAAGTTGGACATATTTGATATTATTTGCTATTGGTAAGTCTGTGGCCTTTGCTTGCTTCCATTATCTCCTAATGTCTTGTTCCAGTATTTTCTGAAGAAATTAAGCTGCACTGTCTCAATTATTTTTTTCCTTCTTTAAATGTATACAGTACGTTTCCTTTTTCCAGCAGTCTAGTACTTTTCCCACCATCTATAAATTAACAAAAGTATCCATAAGCAGACCCTTTTTAAGTATTCTCCAGATTTTATTTATTGAAAGATGAGGTGTTGCCCTTGTGTCCCTGGATTACCTATGGCA
This sequence comes from Pyrgilauda ruficollis, assembly GCF_017590135.1. Lineage (NCBI taxonomy): Eukaryota > Metazoa > Chordata > Aves > Passeriformes > Passeridae > Pyrgilauda > Pyrgilauda ruficollis. The sequence goes on from NW_024524377.1 coordinate 9,931,046, forward strand.
ATGTGGACCAAGTTGGCTCTTTTAGTGAAGATGTGGCTTTCTGCCAGAGAGCAGTAAGCACTGTAATCTTTGCAACTTCATCTGCTAATAACTTGCCTCTGTTATGTAACAGGGCAGCAACTGTTGGCCAACTTCTTATTGTTCTGGTCATCTGAGGTCCATTAAGTCACTGTTACTGTTCATCTTGGGAAGCTTTCAATTTTTTACTCTTTGCATGCAACAGGTTTTTTTCTTACCTTGTGTTTAAAAACTGTTCCTCTGTATTTTCCACTATACTTGCCATCTGGGCCTGATACCTCAGATGCAGAAATAGCCCAAAATGCCTCCTTACAAATAAAAAAAATTTAAATACAAGAAATCTATTTAAATTTGTCCCCCTTTTTTTTTTTTCTTTTCTTCTGAATATCTTCATAATTGTGGCACTTGGGTTGAAAAATATGGGATTACATTTGGTTGTCAGGATTTATATATTAGAACCAGAATCTTTCTAAAGAGAAACTGTATTTCTGCTCCTGCCCAGCAATGGCAATATAAACTGAGTGTTCTATCAGATATGTATGTCAGCTACATCTCATCACCTCACATATGTTCCTTCTGAGATGTACAGAAATCCAGCAAAACAAGAAATAGCCTCATTGGCTCTCCATTTGGAACACAGGACTTGCCCTACCACAGAGGACAGCCAGTAGCATAAAAGCCAGAGCCCTGCAGAGCCTGCCCATTTCTGCAGCAATCCTGCTGGGGCAACACCAGGGGCATGGACCCTTCTGTTGTGTGGGCCACACAACAGGTACAGATAGGAGACTGTTGTGCTCAGAGACCTCTCAGCTGAAATTCCATTTACCCTGCATTTTGGAGTATCAGAAAACCTCTGTAACACTTGTTGAAAATATCTCCTACATAAGTCTTCTAAGTCTCCGAAATTTTATCTTTAAGTTTCCTTCTTTCCATGCTCTCAGGAGATGTTAAAGGCATTTTTTTCCCTCCTCAGTATATTTTCAGGCCACACTGAAGGATAAACCTATCATGTTTCTGACCCACCAGAAAAGCTGCTTTAGTGTTGCAGGAAATGTAATCTGTATGACCGACATGAAAGTGTTATAAGATGTGAGCTGCAGAGATTTTGGAGGTTGTGTCTGAGCCACAACATCCATTCTTCATTGCTAGGCTTTGCAAGCTAATATCCTCTTAGCCTAATTTAAAATCATTAATTAAAACTGAGTTGAAACTGATGTGTAATGTAATAAGGACAAGAGGTCCCATGCCAAAAAAGAAGAGGAAGTTTTAAGAGATGTCCATGTATTTATATTTGCTCTGCTTTTCTTGAATCAGATTTTACTGTACAACATGACCCTAATTTAGTAAAGTCCTCAGATTCGTGAAGTTTACACACACATTTTGATGAAAAATTAGTAATTACTATGATGAAACTAGGAACCAGGCAGGCGGCTAGCAGGTTTTTTTTGAGGAAATTATAAACACAATCCCTCTATTTCTTGGTCCTTCAAGGCACTGGGTATATCACATCAACGCAGTAAGGAAAATCTGTTGAAATCAGTTGGAAATCCTGACTAGCACAATATGAGCTGTTGCTGCAGTGTAAGAAGTTCTTCATCTCAGCAAGTGATATGCTACAACAGGTTTTGTGAAGCGAATTCATTTTCTCTCCCGTGCGTGCTGGGGTGGAGGCGGGGAGGAGGATGGGGAGCGGGAAGTAGAAAAGATGGTAGAATGGCGGGGTAAAGAAGTTAGCATTTGTTTTATTAAACCTTTGCTAGTTTTCAGTGGGTGTAAAAAATAGTTAAATTCTGTAATTAAATTATAATTCCAATCTTAAACAATAAAAAGAAATCCTGTAATAATCTATGTGCAGTGCCTGACAGCTGGGCCGTCTGATCCTTGCAGTCTGCTTACAAATTGGTATTAGTGGCACTAATAAAGCTGATTAATGTTGTGACTAGAGACCCACTAACCTGACACTGCCAGCTGGGCGCACAAAGGCTGTCAATCTACATGGCAGCTGTTAAACTATGAGCGCTGTAGCCTTTAATTTACATTTCAGCAACCTCCTCACTGTAATGCATTTTAATGGGCATGAATAAAAACCGCTGGTGACGTGCAGGAATTTCACAGGATATCGGTGTGTACACATTATATTAGTAAAATACCACTTATCAAAAGACCAGAGATAAAGCCAATTCTTTCCTCAGTTACTTTTCTTGAGACCTATAGCAGCTCTGTCATAAGCAATGCACTTACTGCACATTGCCAGTGGTAGAGCTGAGGGCACATTTGCAGTCAGTTTACCCATCCTGAAGAATTATGATAGCTCACTAATTTCCATTATACAAACAGCCAGGAAGATACTATCTGCATCTTAATGGCATTTTCCCACAACTGCTTTGCTTACAAGTACTTTGGAGGGTCCCAGAACAGGTCCTGTCCATCACTCAGTAGTCTTTAGCAAATCACCCTTCTGACACTTTTTGGAGAGCCTATGGCTGGACTAGGAACCCAAGCAACTCATTTCCTTCACCATGTTATGTTCTGGTGAGAGGATTGCTGCATTGCCTGTGGTCCCACAGTACTATGTGTAAACTATATGTAAACAGAGATTTACAAGCTTTTGAGACTATCAGTCCAGGACCTTCCATAAATATTCAGTCCAACTGATCCACTTACTACTTAAAAGCAAAGAATTTACAGTAATGATATATGATTGCTATATTTAAACAAACAATGGAAGATGAACAAATGTTCCATAGGCTAGTCCATAGGAAATATGGTCTACTTTCTTTGACCGTAATAAAAGCATGGTTTGTCATAGTAAATACTTTCCTGCTTTGCAAACTATATCATATATGCAGAAATTCTGGTCAGTGTTTCCTGAAGGTAGATATCCTGATAGACTTTCTGTAGATTAAAAAAAAAAAAATTTTTTTAATTCTTTAATTTTTGACTGGTTTGTTGCCAAAATACCCAAGAAATGTCCTTTCACTGTTCCATAGTGTTGTCCTGGCAACATTCAAAAGCTAGTAATTTTTCTTTTTTTTTTTTTTTTTTGGAGGGAGGGAGTTATATAGGAGGTAAGTGGCAGAGGAGGGTATGATGTGAAAAAAGAAAAGAATACAATCCCGAAGTGTTTATGTTACTCATTCTAAAATACATAGATAAATCTGAGGACATCACAGTTGCTCAAACATATATTAAAATCTGAAATAGACTATTGGCTATAAACCAAGTATGTCTATCTGAGAAACGCAATCTATTGTTACTTAGTCTTTGGTATCAAGAATAGATTTCCTTCTCTCTCAGTTCCCAGAGTACAGGTGACACGTTCGTATTTCTGAAAAAAAAAATCAGTATTAAGCAACTTGTAAAAAAGCCTCATGCTACAATTCATTGAGTGAGCTAAGATTTAAACCCAAGTCAATTAGCTCTTGTGGATTTTTTATAACTTGACAAATCTTCTGTTCTCAACAAAGCACAGTATTATTTTTTTTTTTAACGCAGCCTTTTGAGGACAGGGACTAAGAGCAGAGAATTAAGGACATGGTGAGAGTTAACATTCGTCTGCATAGGCCAGGTCATGCATCTTGGTTTGCTGTTACTTCTGACTCACACAGTATCAAGTTCAAAGGCAAGTAAAGAGGCCATGAAAGGAACAGTGTTTGTACACTACTCTGAATACAAAAGTGAAGGTACCCTCTTGTCACATCACCAGTCAGCTCTTGTGCCTTTTGTCTTTTCTGACATTTCACTGAAAACATTGTGGTGGGGGAATCTGATGACTTCCTAACCCTGGAATCTTGCTGATGTAAAAATACTTTCTTATCTAGTATAATATCAATAAAATTTGGGAAGAAATAAGCTACCAGAAACTGTACCGTAGAGTCAGCAAAATAAGGCAAATTGTACCCAACTAGCAGGGTAAGTTTCATTAATATACAAATGGCAATTGTCTTGTAGTTTATTTGGGTTTCTGTCACTGGGGAATCTACTGCACCTCATGCTCTCAGGAATCATCTCTGAATGATTTTGGCAATACTGAGCTGCCCTCAGCTGCATCCCCACAGGGCTAACAGATCACCCTCCTCAAGCCAAAGAATCCTTTCATCATGAGACTCTCATTAAAACCAAGGCAGAAAGAACTCTGTGCTCTGGACAGATGTAAAGTGTGATGCATTTGCAATACTGGTTCATTGTCACTGCTCAGTATCATGAGACCATTTCAACCCCAGGAATGATCAAACCTTTCTATCAGTCCAACTCTGATTCCCATGACAGTATCATGTGGGAAAACAGAGCAAGTGTCTAAGTCCAGGAATCCCCTCTCCCTTTTCCTTCTGCAAATTAAAACAGGAGTAAGATGACAAATAACATATGTTATAACTGTAACTATCCCAGTAAGTCCCATGATTTTTTACATCCACTGGGGAGGGGGAAGGGAGGACATACACAATAAAATCTGTTAACACAGCTGAAATGCAAGGCCAGAAGAAGAAAATCCAATCCTAACATCTCAAACAGGATCTATTAGAAGTGAAGAGAACCATGAAATCACCCACTTATTTTCCTAACTTCCATCAGATAACAGGATTCAAAGGATTGTATAAATGCCAAGATAGATTAGATACAATAGATAGAACCAATTGTTTGTTCAGGCCATGCTACAAATATGCCAGTCAAATGCATATGTAGTCTTTTAGGTCTACATGAGGAGATGTAAATGTTTTACTTGAATAGATGGGGGCTGATGGCATCCTTAGCCTGCAATCTTTACATGACATTTCCTTTCTTTTTTCCCTATTTCATAACATAAGTTAGAATTAGTAAGGAACAATCTCTCTGGATTTTTTTTTTTTTTTAGTATAGCAAGAACAAAAGTAAAGTTCTGCTTTTTAATACAAAACTAAATGTAGTAACTTTTCATCATCTCTAACAAATAATAGAAGCATTAGCTATTGAAATGAATAGCTGCAATCTGGTCTAGAAAGCTTCTTTAACAAGTGTCTTCTGCAGGTGAAAGGAAACTTTTAAGTGGGGACTGACTCTTGCAGTTGAAGTTAAAGCAGTGATCTTCACCTTATCAAATCAAACTCTGTTCTGCTTTTAATGGAAACATCTTGTCTTCACATACCCACTCAAAGGTTTCACTGAGAGGAAAGCTTACATACAATATTTCTCCTTCCCCAGTTTAATTTTCATGAGTTCCTACTGATAGGGGTCAAGTGAAATAACATTTCATAAGCAGAAGTTTATGACTAGGTTTTCTTGCCAGAACAGAATGGCATCTGTTCCCATGCATGTTTAATTTAAATATTTTTCATGAATGTGGGATGATGGTATAAATATTTGAAATCATCAATATAGTAGACTGCACTATAGCATGGAAAGGCTGCTGCACAGCTGCTGTTAAATTATAGATTTCTTATGCAATGAATACATTTAACTTGTCTTTTGAAGAATTAAAAAATTATGTCTTCTGTCTAAAATACTTTGTCAGATCTTTAAGAGATGTTCTTCATATGACCTACAGCTCACAGACAAGTGAAAGCATAACTCTGTGACCCCATCATGAGTGACACTTACATAGGCTGAACTGATGGAGCCAGGGCAAGAGCACACTGCTCATGGGTGATGAGTGAGTTTCTTTTCTTTGCCATCTTTAATCTCCCCTTCTTCCACTCATGAACTTGTTCTCAGTAAAAATAGCTCCCATACCTTGGTCTGCAGTCTAATTTTTTACATTCTAGAGAACACTCATCTCCCCAATGCTAACTTGAAAAAAAAAAAACAACTATAAAACCAAACACCACTACAACAAAAAACTATTTTTGCCTTTGTCTCCATCCTAGGAACATGATGATGTGCCAGTTTACATCATCTGTAAAAATTCTGACAACCAAGTCTCAGAGGCAGATGAGGCTCTCCCTTATGTACAAGTCACTTAAAACAGCCTGGAGAAGTTTTTGTTAAAGGCAACCAAATCCAGGATGTGAGGGAAAGGAGGTATTGGAAAGTTTCATGGGATTGTTTACGCTGATATCTGGAACCCAGGATGATTTATGGTGAAACAAACATTGGCAATTTTCACAACTTAACAGACAGAAAAATGACCATTTTGTCATGGCCCAACTCACCAGCTACACCTCTTTTAAAAGAAAAAAAACCTTCTTTTTATAACATTTCTTGCAGAAAAACTCTTCCCATTGTAGGCTATGTTTACATGCTGTTACTGTGATCTAAAAATTAATTTCTTGACAGAATAGTGTCTTTGGAGTCTTGGCATTACAAAGTCTGCTTTTAGACTTTTTAATTGTTAAAGCTAATTACAAGTTATATAATTTTGCTATTCATTTTGGTGATTATCTGTAAATGTAAACCACAGTGCCATAGCAATGGAGAAGGCAAGACATGTAGTGAAATATTATATGTGTGGTGGCATAAAGCTTTATTGGCATGAGCTAGGAATGGATGCATTACTCATGAATGGTGAAGCCAGCAGTAAATTAAGAAGGTGGCCCCAAGTGAGTATTAGTCACCTAAATACAACCATATGCCACCAGATTTTGCGTTACGTTTTCACAGAAATGTTATTTCTAAGATTTGCAGAGAATTTCTAAATGGACTCCAACTTCAAAGCCTCACAAATGAAGACCTAAGAACCAACATGTGTGCAGCCCACCTCACCCCTTCCAAACTTTAAATCATTAATGAACCCACCTATAAATCAAGACATTTATCACAAATGGGGCTTTTTTACCAACCATTTCTGGGGAGTAGAAACAGCCTGCATTGAATGCCATGAAGTCACCCTGCTTGTTTCTCTTCGCAAAGCTTAGATCACAAACCACTTCCCACCTACTGAGGGGAGGCTTGTGTGGCAGGAGCATCTAAAAAACAGTATGAAAACTGCTGATCTTGATACAGTGCATCATGCCTGCAAACTAAATGCTACATCTCTGACAAAGTTGCAGAATTGAGGGAGTAACTATGAATATTACCCATCTTGCAAAAGATAAGCTTGTAAGAGGCTGTTACGACCCATATATAGCATAATATAGGAGTTGTCAGTTACTACCATTTGCTCAGAGCAGCTTTTGAGCCACAACAGCAATACAGAGCGAGCTCTATGTTGCCTTAGCTGTGTTATTTTAACAGTAATTCAATTTGCTGGGTACATCAGGTCACAGTTTGGTTGCTTGTGAGTGATCTGCAAGCAAGCAAACACATAAGCACCATGAGGGCAGAACTGTACATGGGGGCTGTACAGAGCACAGCCAGAGGCACTCTGCTGCTGCTGTGGCTGCCTTCTGCTGTGCCTCATGCTGCCATGGCTTAACCCAGAGCTCTGTGGGAATTTTCACATTCACTGACAGTTTCTACAGTCCTTTATGTGAAAGGGGGGTTGCAATACAGGTCCTGAGCATGCAGCCACATGTCTCTGAGCTGTCTTGTGCCCAGAGGGCAGGAAGCTTGAAGTCAGTGCGAGGAAGCTTGAAACAACTGGGCAAAGCAGGTACTTAATGCACAAGCACAGCCTGGGAGAGCCTAAGAAACAACATAAACCGAGAGCTGAGCTTTGGTTTATTTTACACTTTACATCTTCACATCTTATAAATTGTCTACCTACAATTACACCCATGTTTGGCTAATACATGCACACAAAGTAAGAACTGTTTACAGACCAAAAGAAAACAACAGATCACCTTCCAATTGGGTTATTTTTTTCAACTAAAATAGGGGAGGAATGCAAGCCAGCTCTTCCTTTCCCCCTCCTTCATGGCTCTTTCTGTACATACTTCAACAATCCCAAACGAAACCATTCTCAAACAGGGAGGGAAAAAAGGGGGGGAAAGAAAGAAAGGATGGAGCCCTCAGAAAACTGGCAAAGAGCTATTTTGTAAGGAGGGAACCAACGAAAACATTGGCATAAGGCACAGTTGGAGGGTGTCAAATCCGATGTGGCAGCCCTTTCTTGTGCTGCTATGTGGAATTTGCTTCAAAAGATCAGCAAAATGAAACTCTTCATACCTGAACTAATACAGATCCATGTAAATTTGAGCTCTGATCTTACGGAGCCAGTCACATCGCTAGAGGCTCAAAAGGACTTGTCTTTGTTTGTTTTTGAAGTCTATGTGAAACCGGATTTCACATACTAATATCTTGATCCAAACAATATAATAGAATAGTTTTCTGTTCTCCTCCCCCTCTCAATAGAGCTTTCCTCCAGCTAGGTTTCATTTCTGTCTCCTTCGGAAGAAAGGCGAAAGGGGTGAAACTAGTTTTCCTTTTGGTGAAATGTTTTCCTCCACAAAACACTCAGGAGTAAGACAGAATGTGGCGTAGGGATAAATAAATAAATAAATAAATAAATACTTAAGGTTGTATTAAATGTCTTAATTTGCAGAACTGCAAATTAAGCATTGCAAACAGTGGTAGCATCTGTACCACTGCAAAGCAAAGCAGCAGAACTGTTTAAACATGCAAGACCATAGGTAATATGAATAACAAGTTAAAGGCTCAACTTCTTCCACATCATTATTCCAAATCAACCTATTTTTCTTTCAGAGGACACAGAAATCCATCCTGTACACTGACTTTTAATTGTTTTGCCACATGTAATCTAAGGCAATAACTACTCTGGAAAGAGGACACAAATTCCACTTGTTAACTCTTTCCTACCTGATTCTTCAATGGAATATACTTAGGTAATGATCCACTGTTCAAATTAGTCAAATGCATTGACTTTCCTTAAATTTAATTAAGGTATTTAACTGATTCCAGAATTAGGGTGCTTTGTATATTTCGTGCACATTGTTCACATGCAAATACAACTGGAACAGACTTGCAGCTTCATCATGACACTGGAAGTCTCCAATCAGCCAAGAAATTTCATAAGTTAAACAAAATTAAAACCAAATTCCAAAGCTTTAGGTAATTATTCATCAAGACTTAGAATTATCTGCATTTTTAAAAAAATATTTATTTCTTTCATTATGACAAAATAAACCAAAATGTTTAGGAGGTTTGTTAGGAGGATTTCCTATGAAGCTCTTATCAATTTCAGCTGAATTTATTAATCAAATCCCATTCATAATAAAGCTGAATTAAACCTTTTTTTTTCCTGTTGTTGTGCTAACAGGATCAAACACACAAAAGGACAGTCCAAAAGGAGAAAACTATTCTGTTCAACACAACAGTTAAGGTTAAAGCATGTGTTTTTTACAAACCTGACCAGCAGCAAAATCCACATATAACTGCCTTGTAAAATAAACAGCTATGACTACAACTGAACTTTTGTTGCATTTAAGCAAGTAAGAGTTTAAGAGCACTAAAATCTTTGTAAGGATGGCTATAAAAGCAATTATCCTTAGATCAGTTCTACTGTAAAGTTTGACTTGAGCAGACCTTTATACGGACCATGCCGTTATCATCCTTATAAATCAGTGCTAACCCCATACACCAGGACTCAGCAGGTGCTCACCCCCATTATTGGTAAAGTTTCCAGTGTGTTCAAGAATGCAGGATCTGAAGGTTTGAATGGCCCTAAAATGCTACATTCAGCACCCACAGTACTTTCAAGGAGGAAAGAGGCCAAAGATAACAAATGGGGCAAAACCCAGCCAAAGATACGAGTTGAGCCCTTGGTAAATCAGTTTCCCATGGTGTGACTGTAGAGGTCATCAGACAGCATCGCCTGAAGTTCAGGCTGCCTCCTGTCAGGCACTGCTCCGCCGTGCTCAGGCACACACTCAGTCCACTTCTCCATATCAGGCCTCAAGCCAAAATCTTGTGAAATCAGCTGGAGAATTTCCATGTTCCATGAGTGATATTGGAAAAGACCCAGTTGAATACAAGTAATGATGTTTTAAATATACAGTGCTACAGGAAGTGGAAAGATTAAGTATTTGGTCTAGTTCAGATTTGAGCTTTTTTGTTGTTTGGTTGGTTTTGGTTTGTTGGGATTTTTTTCCCTCTCTTTATAAATCAATTTAAAGAAAAAACTATATTTCACCATGTCTTATAGGTTTGCCCTAAGATATGCAAAAATCATCACCCTAAACAGCTCATGTAGCCTACATGGGAATAACACTTGCCTTTGTCTGGGGAAAACTAGAACTTGGCACATTTATTTCAATTTTTTTCCAACTACCAAACTTAAAATTCTTAAAAGCTGTTGTTATAATGTTCAAAATTCCTAGGAGAAACTTTGAGGTATTCACAAAACCTACCTTAGTAGGTACTTTGCAACAAATGAGAACATGACAATAATATGCAAGAACTACTCTTTAAACAGAATTTGAGGTCTTTTGGGAAGATAGATATTTTCTATTATAAAGCATCATGCAACACTGAACCATAGAACATGTGGTGAGAAGGTTGTTTAAAGGATGACCCATGTCTTTGGTCAAGCACAGAATAAACTCCAGTGAGTTTTGGGGGTTTTTTAAAATCTTTTTGATTTGATGATCCCTATGTAGCAAACATAAGCCTATTGATTATTAACTTGCTTTACGCCAGGATTTTCAACACTCCTATAAGCTAGTCCACAGATTGCTGTGGATCGTTGTGGTCTGCCACTGAATTTATGCCGTTCTCATTCTAATCTGGCAAATTTGCATTTTGGCAATTATTTCTACATGTGTTGAGAGACTCAGGGCTAAAATTCTAGATTTGAAAACAACAACAACAAAGAATTAGATTGAAAGGGAAAGCAAAATATTGTTATATTTCTGTTTTCTTATTAAGTTATATTTTGGCAATCCTTGAGGAAATTTGGAAACATTCCATGTGGCAACATGTTTTCCAAGAGTGAGGAATTGCAGGGAATACACAGACATCATTTCATGATTAACAGGCAATGATCTTGTGGGTAGGAATGAGAAACAGAAGGAAAAATCTATAGATTAAGATCAAATAGAATGGAAATTGGAGTCAGTGGACAGCCTTTCCTGGAGCGAACATTTAGTCACTATGACAAATATGGTTCTCAACAGGTTAGCACATCCCTTAGCAAGGCTTCTCATCTGTTGTCTTCTTGTCTCTGCTCATGGGATATAGATTCAAGGTAACAAGAAACAACTATTTCCATCCCACATAAAGAGCTTGGAAAGTAGCCAACTGCTCCTTGGTGCACAGGCTGTAATATTAAATCAATGCTCAGAAAACATGGTACCCCTCTCTCTCTCCCCCTTGTAATGTCTTAGGGAGAAGCAGAAGATATGGCCACTGTAAGCTCCATATTTCAGAGCTGAGCCCACATCTGACGGACTTTCAAAGGCAGGTCATGGTATATGAACTCGTAGGCTATTACAAGAACCATAAGCAGGTTGTTACATCTGCCATAAATTCTCCTTATGTCACAAGTGGCCATTATGCTTACACTACAATCGCTGGGCCCAGAGAGACCAACTTCGTTAAAATCAAGCAACCACAGGCATAAAACTCACAAATCCCTCTGCAGCAAAGCAGCCATTACCATGTAGTGTTCCTAGAGAGCTGCCCATTTCTCATCCAGCATCAGACCCTGAGAAAAGGCCAGGGAACAAAAATAACTTTATTAAGCACATTTTAAAAATGCTTGTATTTAAAAGAGAAAATGCTTCTAACTCTAGATGAGGAGAGGAAGAAACAGATTTCATAACTGCTCTAAATTTATGGCCACATTGATTGAGCTCTTTGCTACCCTGGCCTGCTAATGCAAGGTATAGAAATCAACATCTAACACCTCTGAGAAGGTTTGCACAGAAGCTAACAGCATCCACTGGTAGGAAACTTCATTTTTAGATATATAGAAAAGAACAATTTGAGTCTAGCAACTTGAGAATGGGGGAGGTAGGAGAGAAAACCCAAATAGAAATATGTGAATTTCCTATTGAAATGTTTTGGCTTGGGATTTTTCCAATGAAATTAACAGGCTTTCCAGGAAAGTAGCAGCTCTCTGAATTTTTTTTCTTTTAGTTAAGAAAAAGAAAAATAAAATCTATCAAAGCTTTTGAAGAGACTTTGTTTTTTTTACCCATCAGCCCTAGAATGATGTTTGCAGTTTTTGGTCAATGCTGATCTATAAGAAGCTGAAGAAGATTAACGAGCTGACGTAGTTCAGTTACCCACATCACATTTCTTAAATGGACAGGGAAGTAGAATTTGTGAAATACCACAGGGGAGAAAAATCCTATAGTTATTAGAAAAAGAGGTTATCACACCTTAGGCAATCTAACATTTCACACTTGATTTTTGAGTAAGAGCCAAGAGTTTAGCTTCAGCATAGGAGCTTGCTCAAGACCCCTCTACCCTGTCAAGCTGGTTTTGCTCCACCAGACTTTCCTCATAAATGGAACCAGGCCAGAGTAAAAGTCTCAATAATAATAATCATAATAAAAGTACTCTACAAGCAGAACCTGTTTATCTGTTTCACAGCAAAACAAAGGTCGGCAAACAACCAAGTTTATCCAGAGAAGAAGGATAACTGTAAAGAAACAGCCATGATCTACTGCTCCATTGATCAATTTTGTGTTATTCTGCTTCAAGTGGAGATTAGATAACAGCTAGTCAGCTTCCACTTGTAAAAACTTCTGATATCCAAGACTTTACCATTATAGAACTCTTTCCTTCTACAGTAGTTTAAGAAGCAGTTCTATGTGCCCTTCATCAGTGCTTTGATATTTGAGGAGGTAATGCCTGGCCAACTGTGAATTGTGCAGAGCAGCCCAAGGACCCCAGCCCTCTTCTATTTCATAGCTGGAGATTAAGGGACTGGGCAGCCTGAGAGCCATCCAGGCTCAGAGCAATTTCAGCCCCATCACATGAGGTACACAATTGCCACAGACCTTTAATCATGCTGGCCCAAATAAGTGTTGGGACACTGGCATATCAGAGGCAGAATCAGATCTGTAGTGCAACATTGAAGGTAGCAGATGTGGGCTCAGTTTCTCAGATCTACCTTAAATTTCCCAAGATTTGGGTAAATCACTTCATCTTTAGACCTCAAAGACAGAGGTAAAGTTAATACTTCCTTTTTCTGACTTCTGATTTATTTAGACAATGTAATTTTGGGTGCAGAATATAATGGAAATTATTTGTGCAGCATCTTCAGAGCTTCTGGGCTTGTGTGGCACCATACAACTGGGACTAAGTCAAACATTTTTGCCTTAAGAAATTTTGTCCCCGAGGAAACATTTTCTGAGGAGGGCTTTGACAGAGCTTTGGGCAGAGAGAGGGTAAGGTTCAATGCTCTCTGGACATTGCGTGACAAAGGTGATCCAAATTCAAGTCCTTGTCCTGATGTGCTCAGGTGGGCACCTGAACACCTGTGCAACATCTTATCCTTCTCCTGCAATCTGTGAAAGAAACTGCTCTAGCCTCTTTCACAAGTCATCAGTTTCTTAATCAAATGTAGTTTTCCTTTTGTATTTTGAAAGGCTACAACCCTGAAGGTTCAAATTTTGCCACAGGACTGTCTTCTAGGAGCTCTGTGAAGAGGTTAAGTAGCTATTAGGCTTTCCCATGCAATCCAGTGGATACATATGCAAATACAACTACTCTAGACATGAATCTTTAACACCACTTGAAAAATACGAAAACTAAATGGAAGCAATGCACATAGCAATACTTGTGCAGTCACTGCACTGAACTTCTCACTAAAGGTGCTCTGTAAACTTAATAGGACATCCCTTGATGTACCTACAGACACTGAAAATTTCACTCGGGACCACCTCCAACAGGCAACACTTTGTCTCAAGCAATCACTTCACCCCTAACACATTCCCCTCTGGTTTTCAACGTAATTTGGTTCAATCCTAAAGACCACCAGAAAGTTTTTCACAGGTCTAATTGGCAGACGCTTAATTCCCATTTATTTTTAATAAAGAGTTAGGTGTTTGACATTTTTGTCTTTGAAAACTTCCCATCATCTCAGTTCTAGTAAGGGAAACATTTTTTCTAATCCTTTACAAAAATAATGAAGCAACAGTGACTGTACTCATTTCTCACACAAGCATGCACATAACGCAGGCTGAGGCCTCCAAGTGTAAAACAGATTTATACATGATGGTGCACAAAGAACAGCAGTAGAGATGGTATAGTATGGAAAATTGCAAAAGCAAATGCTCCTGAAAGGGTGGGAAGTGGGAGGTATCTGTTTTCAGCAACCAGCTTCTGACACAGATGTCAGAAATGGAAGCATGACATACCTATGGAGCAATTTGACACCCATTTTTTTCCCATGCATCCTTTCCACTCAAGTATTTACATTTCCCAAGTGCCTTGCTTATCTGAAGTAAATCACTCTCTTGGATATTTCTTCTGGGTTGAGTTAATTACATGAAAGAGCCCAACTTTGATCCAGTTCCTACAATAAACAGAAACCTGTGTTTGACACACAACTGCCAGCAAGTCCAACCCCATATGTGTGACACCATGTGGGCAGAAAACTTCCAAAAAGAGCAACACATATCAGAGATTAAGGTCCATCTCTGAGCTAACATCCCCCACTCACGCTGCACAGGATGTTCACTGTGAAGGCATCCCACAGGTGGGTTTGCTCACAGGACAATGTATTATGGCCATTATGCAGATGGCATGTGAAACATCCTTCCCTTTCTTCAATTTTCATGCAATTTAAACCAAATTCCATAAAACTAAATGAAAATATGTTTGCTTTCTCTGTCCCCTAAAGCTATTCTGCCTTGGAGGCCCTTAACATTGATGCTGATGAAAAGCTGACTTCTTCAGTCCCAAACTGCAGGCAGCAAATGTACATGGCTGATGTTTAAGTGATAAGTGAGGTATATTTTTAAAAGGGAAGTGCAGCTGTCCCTCTCTGCCGCAAGGTATTTTTCAATTTATGTGGCAAATCCAATATAAAGGTTTATTGTACGGAAGGCAAAAGATCTTAATCAGGAATTAGCCGCTTCTAATGAGGAGAAATAAGCACCAAGGCTGCACGAATTATTTCTAAGAGATAAGAATGTAATTGCCTAATGTGACTAATAATCTGATAAGAGCCTGTTTTATCTGATTTAACCCACGGAACTGCTGCTAATGTACAGAATTTAAAGTAATCCCCAAGGAATTCCTCTTATCACAAATGGGATTGCAGAATGATAAAAAGATTCATTGTTACAGTATTTGCTCTGGACACTTCTGTTCAAAGGAAGCAGAGTTTCGACAGCTTGAAGTAATTGCAACATTTGCTCAAAGATGGGATCATTTCTACAACACTTGAATTTTTGACGACAGAGTGCATATTCTTATTATGAGCAGACAGTAAATTATACAATCCTATTTCATTTATAGCCTGGATATCATCTGAATATTATTACCAGGAAACAAACACATGTCCCAGTCACTGTGAAAATGTTTTCTAGTGTGAAAAGATTTTCTAATGTATTTTTGCATATTGACAGAAATTAATATAATTTGAAATCTATAGTGACACTAACACTGTTATTATCCAAATTCATGCTCCATTCTTATCCTACTGTATAATGACTTTAATCCTAATGGGCATAATCATTTCTGATGTAAAACTAGATACATGACAATCACAGAATTGAGTGATATTATTATACCAAAGAATAGCAGCTGTTGATTTGCCAATATTAACAAGTAGCAATCTTGTGATAACTCATTGTTCCAACAACTAATCAGAAGAGGAATGAAAATTTGGCATTTTGGTCCTGTAATTACATCTTTATGATGCTGCAGTTGGTAATTTGCATGATTTTGACTGTTGCACTTCCCAGGAATTTTCTCTGTGTTCAGTACAAAGGCTCACGGATGGCTTTATGGACCAATGTTGTTATTGCCTGTGTATACCTAACAAAACATAGCAAAATATTGAGAAGCAAAAAAATGTAAATATACAGATTAAATAGGTAGGATATAAACCAATGGTAAACCTGAAAAAAAAAATTAAAATTGAAGGTGCTTACCTCATGGCTGTGTGCCCACACAACTATGAAAGAAAACAAAAACCAAAAAAGTCTCCTACCCCAAATCCATGGAGACTCCTCCTGTGTGTGTTTTCATGACCGTAAAGCATGTGAAAGATGAGAGAAGGGAGAAGGAGTGTGTGAGGTCCATGGATGGGATAAAAATACTTGTTTTCTATTTTATAAATTAAATATATGTATATATATATATTTATATAGCTATCTTTATACATCTGTGTGTATACATATATATAATAGAGGTGTCTTTGGAAAGGAGTCTGGGTTATTTCATTTTTCTCTTCTTTATACAGGAGTCTGAGAAAAAGTTTTTGAAAGGTACTTATGTTGAGCAGAAACACCTTCACAATGGAAAGCAGGGCCAAACTGGCACCCCTCACCCCTCTCTCAGAGCAGGTGCCTGTGGGAGGGGACTGCATCACAGTCCCCGTCACTTCCAGGCATGTTTGCTCCCCTGCACAGAACCAAAGCAGGAATAAGGCAAGTGGATTTACTCTCTGGGTCCATGACAGCTTCACCCCTCGTCCATATTTCTCTGCTTTCTCTAAGATTTTCTTCACTCAGCTGTGGATATGAGCTGTTGCAAAGTTATCAGAGCAGTGCAAGTGCAGGAGGCAATGCAAGCAGCAAGACACCAACTGAAAATCCCAGAACTCCAGCAAAGGCTTGTTCACACACAATACAAAAGTATGAACTCGGCCGAGTCTCTCCCTCATAAAGAATGTAAATATCAAACAGATGAAAGGGTAACTTTCCATGATTCAGTACTATTATTGTTTATATTCCTGGTGTCCTCAGAGTTCTCAGCAAGCAGAATTTCCACTACAGTAAGCATTGTAACACAAAGTAATAAACAAGCCATTCCCTGAAAAGTTCTCATTTTAATTTAGATCTGTATACACTATAAGTGGGTGTAAAAACTAGAGACAATGTTGAGGAACAATGATAGGAGAGATCAGAGCAATGCCTCTTTTGGGAATAGGTTTTATGCTCCTTGGCCAAGAACCACAGGGCCCCAACCTTGGCGAATCCTCAAATATTACTGTAGAAGATAAGTTGGTTTTGTATGTGCACAATTAGCTGATCTCCAGTCATTTAAATTTAATCACAATATTAAGATAAGAAACACATCAACAATTTCTGTTACTGTTCTGCATACCACCATAGAAAGAGTACACAGAATAAACCACACAAACCATTGGGCAAGACACCACAACCTCACCCAAAGCTGCAACGTCCATGACCACAGTGTACCTTCTCAATATCTGGCACAAGGCTGTCATAGCTGTTAAATTAATAACAAATAAACCTCTCCATAGATGTACACTTCTGCACAGAGAAGCCACCCCAAAAAAATGCAAGCGTATGGAACATTAAAGGATATTTTCTTTAAACCAATCATATATCCAAGATTTCTTTTATAGCCAGAATAATACAACTTCTGGACATTTCTTCCCTTTCCTACCTTCATCATTTATAAAGTCTATAGAATCCTTATGATTCAGTCAAAGAGCAGGCAAAGATGAGGTTACCATCATGTTAACCTGCAAAGACTGCATGAAGAAGACTAGCAGACCCTACCTACTGCAAGGGACTTTACAAAGACTTTATAGTGCCTCATTCATTTAAGAGCTCAGATCAATATCACTGGATCCACTTCCTGACAACTGCTAGTAAAGACGGAACTTTAATTTCTCATTCTCATCCCCCAAACTTGTCACATGGTCCTCATGATGCATAATTAAGGAATGTCTGGAGACCTATAGGTACCTATGGCATCCTTGCTAAGAGGGTAGCAAAATTCACAGAAACATCCTGCAGCCTTACGTACAGCTGTAAGTGACTTCATCCTCTATCTGCCTCCCTGTGACAGCAGACTCCTGAGCATTTAGAAGGCAACACCCAACCATCAGACTTCAAACCCAAGTATAGTAACAAATTTACATTTTAACTTCCCAAACTGACTTTGTCTGACCTTAGGAAACCAGCACTGAAATGATCATGTTACCTCAACTCTTTCATATCCCACTACAAAGAACAGGTTCTAGGTAACTGCAGCAACCAGGCTGCACTAGCAACTGTTAGGCTAACACACAAACAGGGCTAAAAGTTTTGTTCTTTTCTTTGTTCCCACCATAAATTCAGTAAGAACTATTTCTTCATCAAAGTATATCTGGAATTATTCCTTTACAATTACAGTTCACAGAAATCTACTTTCTAGAGAGTATCAGACCCATAATATCATTGCAGTTCTACAATCAGATCAGTGTAAGAAATGGCAGCCTACAAACTACTATTAGTAAAAACTTCTAGTCCTACATCATGGAGCCAGAAATCATCCAGAATACATGTTAAAAAGGCAAAATAGACACCCAAACCCTGAGGCACCATCATACTTGCAATGAGAAGAACAACCATGAGATCCAATCTCACCAAGCTATAACTGGTCTTTATTCACTAGGAATACTCTCTGGGAACAGATCATCTCCCTGAATGACCAGTATTAATATTATTCTAACTCATTACAGTACAAAGTGAATACCCTATATACAGCTAATCCTACCCTACCCTGGAAGTCATTAAACAGTCATAGCCTGTCTTCCCAGTAGTAAAAATAAATGCTCATGAGCAAAAGAAATACCAGCTCCAGCATTCTATACACATGCACCTCAGAACAGGGTATCCATCCATAAAGCTGCACAGCAGCTACAGGGGTGAGGACAGTCAACATACTCTGGAAGAGGCTTGATAATGATCAGACATATTCAGTTGCCAGCAGGGAAGCGTCGGTCACAAAGCAATGGCTCAATCTAAAGTTTCTCAACCCTGATTATCCAGGAAGGCCCGCAATTACATGGAAATGAGGCAAGACAAGTTTGTAGTTAGAGGCAATGTCCCTTGTTAAACCAACTGGTGCAGTTAGAGAGAACACAAGTTTTCGGGCATACGAGTCCCCTTCTATTTCTTGTCTGAAATAGAAGCAACAGACTTCAAAGCTAAAAACGAGTTGAGAACAGTTGCTTAGAGTGTAATTAAGATGAGTATTTATAAGACCATTTCTGAAATAAAAGGTAGTTAGCACCAGAGAAACAGAGAGGATGTTTGCAAAGAGAGGCGGGGAAAGAAAGGGAAAGGAGGAGAGAGATAGTAGTGTGGCTCTCCCTCAGCAGAAGATAATAAGCAGGTAGTTTATAGCCCATGAAATGCAGAATTAGGTTAATGAAGGAAGTTACAGCAGGCCATAAATCAAGTGTATCTATTGAGCCCATGCTTCTTGGTATCCAGTCATGTCAGGAGTTTTAGTTCCTATCTTCACCTTCAAAGAGTGTGTTGTAGTTTAACTGACGGTCGCAATCCACACTGTGTGTTTTGATTTAGAATGTTAATTCTCACTCCTTCAGAGAGCTGGACTGTAGCTACCTGTAGATTAGGAGGTGTGATGCCTGGGTCCGTCACTGCTGCAGCACCCTCCTTAAGCCCTGGGAGTATGTACTAGCCAGAAGAATTGATGCATTCAAAACAAGCACTGATCCTATGGCATATCATGATTTTGCACTTTGCTGTTCCATAGGTGCTGGCCTCCTCTGTCACAGATCACTGAGGATATTGCATCTCCCTCAGCAATACTACAGCTCTGCTCCACAGGTGATAACCATGCCTACAAGTTTTCTTATAGAGGAACATAAAATTAAATTAAAACAACTGTTTCCAAAGTGTTCTTTGGCAGAAGTTTTCTGTTTCTCTTTAAGACTGTCCTTTTTATTCTGCCAGCTATTTTCCCTGTTCTAATAAAAGATACTTCCTACAAACCTTGCTATACAAAGCTAACACATACATATTTGCTAAAGCAATTTGGATAAAAGTACACCATTCTACCTTCAGTTTCAGGGTGATTGATATAATATTTTGCTAGCAAATTTCTGAAGGCTAAAAATGGTTTGGTGGGAAAAAAATAAAACCAGCAAAAACCATATCCCAAGAGAAAGTATTACCTAAGCTATACTTAATGTAAAAAGAGATTACATGCTATAGCATCCTTTGAATTCAGGTGCATCTATATTAAGAAGTTATTACGTTAGTACATGGATTTCTGCACGCAGGCTGATGCAAGTTTTCATGAAAAAACGTCTTTAATCAGAAATTGTCTTCTTAAAAGCTCTGCTTCCAATTACATGCTGATATTTTCAGAGAATGGGCAAATTTTAAAGGCATACAAAAAAAAATCCTAGCAGCAGTGAGTAATAACAGTAGAACCCCTAAAATCCAAGAGCAATTTAGAGCTGGCATAAATTAAATATATATTTAATATATGTTAATAATCCCCTCTGGAATCAATCTGAATTCCATTGATATATGCCATGGTCTGTAGTTCAGCTATAAACCAATACCTTCTGTTTATATTTGCAATTTTAACTTTGTGATAAGCCAAGAAGAGATTTTTCTGGTACCCATAAAAATTATGACAGTGCATCATTATCTGACTGAGTTATTCATGCATCAACATAGGAAAAATAAGGCATAAAGCAAACAAGTACCGAGAAAAACCCTTCTTTAATTTCAGCAGAAAGCACAGGAGTTATCAATGTAAATTAGACAGAGCTCCTCACAGTACAGGCGCACTACCCTTGCTTACAGTAACCTGCACTATATGCAAAAGAAAGTGCTCAACTGTCAGGAATTACTTCTTTATGAGTAAGTTATTACTCTTTTGCCCCCCCCCCCCCCCCCCCCCCAAGCTTTTGAAAATTAGCAACTATCATTAACTTAAGCCACTGATTTCTCTTCCTCTGCTGAAAATTGACACCCACTGAAGTCATATTGTTTCTAGAATAAACTCCATTCATTCAATGAGTGTGCTAAAAATGACACAAAAAGCAGTACCTTTACAAAAGTTAAAAAATAAAATAAAATAAAAAAGGAAACCAGCAGTATTTCTGTGATTTTCTAATTACCTGTGCTTTTGTAATATTGTCACAAATCCTTCACTCATTCCTAGGAGAGATCAGTAACAGGTTTTACAGTGGGAAGAGCACAAAACACAATATTTAAGAAGGATATGCAAGAGATTAAGTTTTGACGGGTTTTAGTCTATCTCTCCTCTGTGAAAGTGCAGGACTAAGGAGCAGCAGGGAATGCAGAGTTAGAAAGTTCATCTATTTACTCTACCCTTCCAATGCAGTTAATTTTTTCCTAGATAAAACCAGAGAAAAGTTCTCAGAAACTACTGCACATGAATTAGAATTAGATACATATATATTTAAGTGAGCTTTCATGTTGCTTAAATACAAATGTCTTAGCAAGAGTTACAGGCAAGCTCAGAAATCATGTAGGATTTATTATTATCATTATTATTATTTCACTCATTAAAGATGGTTTATTAGAGTGGACTGGATAAGTCAGATCCACATGTTAATTACACAGTAAAAAAACCACAAGAGACCACATTACATAATGTAGCAATAATCCAGACAGGACTGACGGGTAGACGGAATCTGGATTGCAACATAAGTACCAGCTTTTAAATGCTATAGCAGCTTAGAAAGACATTATCCCTATATAATGTTATTAATGTGCGAATCCTTTGACTATGGTAGGTAATTGTCCCCCATAATTAAATCCAAGCATCAGTAGGCGAGATATAATGTGTGTTTATAATTTGTATTCTTTCTAGCTTTTATTTATTTATTTTTAAGCACAGACGGTCATCATGTCACCTGAGGATTATCTCATGGTGGTTGAACACATTAACTAACAAGTGTACATTATTTCACACTCAAACAATAGCACTTGCTTGAGAGAAGTAGAAAAACACTCACATTGATTGGAAAGCAGTGACATATCCCATGCAATTCTCAAGATGAAACGTTTTTCCCAAAGGTGTTTAACCTGACAACAAAAGTTTATCTTTCACCATTGATTAAATAAATATTTTTCTGCTTGGATTCGATAGCTTCAAAAATAACCCAAAACTACAGCACTTATTACCTGTGTCAGGAATATAGATTCTTCATTTTATAGCTCTGGAGGAATCTGAACACAATGTCAAAAGACCATCATATATTTCATCAGAGATTCTGCCTGGCATCATTTATAAAGCCATAGGATGGAAAAGTTTTTCATGAAATAACTAAGATGCACCCTATGCTTCAGCACCTCAGAGATCCTCCCACCCCAAAAGCAGTAGCAAATCAAATAACTAGGAAAAAATTTGTTTGGATTCTCATATGCCAAAGAAATCATATGCCTGAGCAACCATTGCAGCTGTCTTCAAAAAAGTGTATTTGCTGGGTTCTCATGCATCTCAGCTGCTTGAGAATTTGAAGAAATTTGGTAATATAATTATTTATAATCAAACTATTTACAGTTTATATTTTTGTAAATCCTAAAAGACAACACACACACACACACTTTAAACCAGGTCTCAGAATGGCCTAGACTCATCCTAGCAAACCTTTATTGGATGTTTATTAAATAGCCAAGCTGGGAGCTTTGTCAGCCAGAGCTTGTGCCTTGTCATTGTACCAACAGATTCCAATAAACAGAGAGAGAGGGAAGATAGATATGTTCCTTTCACTGTATTTGAATATCAGCACTGTATTTGAATATCAGTAATCTGTAACGCATTGAGCTAAACACTGCAGAAAACATACCACAGAGACAGACCCTGCACTAAGCATTGTACAGCTTAAGGCCCCAATTCTACAAATACTTAATAAGAACAATTTCAATTCATTACTAGAACTACATCACTGCAGTGAAGCACATGTGACTATTTTATATGATTAAGTGCAAAAATCCTGAACATGATTAAGGCCAAACTATATTAGAAAAATATACTCTTAAATATACTCTTAAATTAAGAACTGTAATATAATTTAGGCAAGATAAAAGTCTCCAGAAAAAAAATAAATATCCAAATGTGCTTGTCCTTCTTTTTTTTTTTTTTTTTTTTTTTTTTTTAATGCTACTTGTTTACTTTGCAATAATAACAAAACTGAAATGCACGAAGTTTTCATGAAGTTTTCCTCCAGATACCAGGTGCAGCCTCTGTTCTGGAACATTTAACGTATGCAGAGCTTCTACCACAGCTGATGCAAACAGAATGGGGAGATGATCAGGTCTCTTGTGTTCCTGAACTTCAAGGTTATTCATTGCTGCTGAGGCTGTGTGGTCATTCCTGTTTTCCCAATTAATTTTCATTCAGCTAAGGTCTGTGCTGAGTTACATGCAGATTCACCAGCAATGGATTTTTGTGATTTTATACAATTCAGGTCTTCTGCACATTTTTAAGTAGTTCCAGCATGCGCTGGCTGAAAACTAAACCCCAACATTTTGGAAGTCTTCCCTAGTATACCAAGCAAAAGTTGGTATCTTTGTGTAGGTTAGCAATTGAGATCTACAAACCAAAAATAGCCCAGCAAGAAGGTAAGACTTCTGAGCCAACTGCAATATAGCGTTAATGTTGCCAGAAGCCGAATGAAACAATAATTAGATTTGAAGAGAATTTCAATCAAGTCTGCACATAATTTACCACAGGTCAAGATATTTCAACATTCCCCTTGAAAGGACCAGGAAGTAGCTGGTGGGAAGATGAATGCGCAGCCCTTACCTTTTAACAATGATCAGGGTCACATGGCTAATTAAAATACCTTTGTTTACATCGGGTAAGAGTCCTGCTGTTAGACCATCTGCACCTGCAGTCTGTTCCATCAAAACCCCTTCCACAAATTGCATGCTCCTAATAGGTATTGCTGTGCCAATGACAATTACCTAATTAGACATTAGAATGTCAATGCCGATTTTAAAATCCATGTTAATTATTTTACTGTTTGACAGAATATTTCCCAATGAGGGAAGGAGGCTGGATAGCATAATTATGTCACGAGGAACGCTTCTGTATATGATTAAAAGGTTTGGCTAGCTCTGATTGGAAGGTCTCCAGTTATTTATGTATTTAACAAAGTTGCAATCAGCACATACGGTTTTCAGCCGAAAAAAACCCATTCTGAACCCTGCTTATTCACTTGCCTGCTATGGCACAGCATATAATGAAGCTTGTGATTAGGTTCCTCTTCCACAAAGTTTGCCTTTGAGTAAGGTGAGTTTGGAAACAGAGGGGAGACATGTCTAGAAGGCAGATGATGTGATGGGTCTCTTATCTGGTTACAGTTTGAAGGCATAACCTGTCTTCTGGGTGTGTGACTGATTTTGCATCTTCAGCCATACAAGAGTAAATATCTCTGCACCTAATGCTGAGCATTTCTGGGAGAAATTGCTTCATTTACTGCCCACAAGTTGGTCCTGATACTTGGCATCACTACACAGGTTTGGAAAGATCAGCAACATTTTCCTAGGCCGCAAGGCTTTGGCATTTGAAACAAAACAGCTTAAGCCATAACCATGATAGTAAAAAAGATGCATTTAGAATTTCAAAGTGTTCAATTCAGCTTTCACAGGCTGCAAATGAAAAATCTTAAAGCACAATCGAAGAATCTAACTGCTGTCAGCTCATCACACAGGACACACACTCAGTAAATCAGAGGAAACGCTGCAAAAGAAAAGCATACCCCACAAGAGGGGAAATGCTTACAAGGCTTTCTAAACAAACTTAGTCATTTTTCTCTCTATTTGTCTCACACAGAAAGAACACTGCAAAGAATCCTGGCTAAAGCTGTGACACAAGTAATAACACGGCATAGCTTATAAGTACAAAGGTATCTGGTTTTTAGTTGAGAAGCTGCAACCAGGAAAAGAATCTGTATTTTTCTTTTAAAAATGCTGTGGTGATAGTAGCAAAGACAAATGATTTATTGTTAATGTTATAATTTCCAGAGAAGAGATGACATTAAAATAACACTAATCACTCAGCTAAACCCAAGTATCTGTACAGCTACATGCAGTGTTCACAGAGGTCTTGCCTCACTGTGGGGATTTAGTGGCATATCTAACATATAATAATCTCATTTAAATTCATATCCATTAATTACTACTGACCAGCGTAAATATCACGTTACACTGATACATATACTATACATATACACTAATACATATCTATATAACAAAACCATAGTCAGATCTATATTCAAAACCATAGTCATGCCTCTAGTTTAAAAAAAAAAAAACCAATCTAATCTGAACCTCTTGTGAGCACAGAGTCAGAAGTCACAGGTCAACTGTCAGTAATGGAAAATTTGACCAACCAGTTGCCAAACGTTTCAAATCCGTCTTTAAATCTTCCCCCAAATCCCTTCTCAAGACTTATTTCTGCTACAGACACTGTAGAATATTAGCTGGTTGATGAGCAGGTTAAAGGATAAATCAGGATGTCTGATCTTTGCTTGAGCAGTGTATGAGACAAAAACACACACGTGTAAGAATGCACTGAATGCTTCTGTCCCTCCTTTATCGTGCTTTCAGCAGCAGCTTTCTCAGCATACATATCTTGGATTTCTGAGAGTCTGTCTGCAAGTACTTTATAATGCCTAATGAAATAGGGCTGTAATTCTCATTTTGCAAATCATTCTGATACACTAAACAAATACCAAATAATACCTCTGACAGAGAGTGCCTCTGACAGAGAGTATTGTGGCCTGAAGGTCTTTTTCTATATTTATATTTAAATGTGTTTGTTTTATGTTCTGAGTGCTCCCGGGTGCATTTACAGCTTCTTTAATGACTTAAATTTGAGGATTACATGTCTCAGTGCTACTCACCATTGCAGTAATTGGAATTCTGTAGCTGTCCCATGCAACACACACTGAACTGCTTAGCTGTGAGTTTTGGGAAAGTTTCAGCTCCAGCAGAGCAGTAGCCAAAAAGACACATCCTTTAATGCCTGAAGAAGACAGAACAGAAACACACACTAGAGGTTTCTACTAGGTTTACATCTTACATTTTACCAGGCACTGTATTTCAGAACATAGAAACTAGCATTAGTGTATCATAAAGACTTAGATAGCAAGTCATCAAAAGTAAAGACATTAGAGAAGTTAAGGGATAAAATCCTGACCCCATGTCAATTGGTGGCAAAACTCCAATTGACTTTCTGAGCACTAAGATTTCACTCACAAGTTTCCCCTTAAAGCCACTTTGGTTTCACTCTGTATCTTACATATTTCCCAGTGCTCACTGACCAAGCACAATCAAGCCTTTCTAAAAATCACATCTAACCAGAAGGACAAAAACAAGTTTGGGATGCAATGCTCAGCTGGGGTAAGAGAGTTAACTCTCAAAGAAATTAATCTTAGTATTCCAGCTGGAGATGAGGCCCAAAATACGCAGACTTCACATGGAAATTTAATTTCAAACAGCTATTTCAGAGCCATATTTTCCAGGTGGGGCATATGTTATGGATTTAACTATCAGCTGAGTATCTCAAGGCTTGTTGTAAATACCCAGACACTATTTTAAGACTATATATGATATGCAGTGACTCAAATATATAGTTAGGCATTTAACAAATTAATTTGAAAACACTGTTCGTTTTAAATTATTTATGTTAAAGCTTTGGTGCCATAAGCTTTTTGTAAGATGCAGAAGACATATTCCTAACTATAAAGAGGTTTAAGATTTCTTTTTTTTTTTTTTTTTAAATTCCATTATTCTTAAGGGAAGTGTCAGACTCATTTGAAAAATCCCATTCTTAGAATAATATGCATCTGTTGAGGTATATCAGAAATGTAGTGAAAGTACGTATTTATCAATTTAGATCATGATTTCAGAAGCTTTCTCTATCAGAGTAATTTTCTTCCTACTGACACAAGGCATAAAACTTCCACTGACTTTGAAGAGCTCAGAGTTAGGTCAACATTAAGTGCTTTTGAAAATTACAAGCTTAAGTTAACTTTAAACTCTAAATTTATGTTTACACAGTCACAATTTTCATTGTTCTCACTGGAATTATTACAGGAATATGTAAGTCTGTTAATAAATACCTCATTCCTTTAAGAATAGCCTACCCCAGACTAGCTTTAAATAACTCATCCCTCCAAGAATGACATATCCCATCCATCTCTATATATTTCCCTAGACTCAACAGTTTCGACAACTGCTTGGAAAGAATTTATTTCCTTCAAAATCTGTAGTCCCATTGTGTGTTGTATTAGCCGGAAATGGGACATGGACCTGGATCTGCTGCAGGAAAGCATCTCCTGACGGATATGATTTTACTGAATGTCATATAAAGCCCTGAAAGATTCTTGGTCTAGGGATTCTTTTCTGACAGGTAATATTCCACCAAAGCAGGATCTTCTCTCCAATGGCCATAAATGATCTCCAAGTGAATGCTGCAGTGGTTTTTTGTGTCCAAGATTAATCCAAGTTTTTTAGAAAAGTAATTGTCATTTATCAAGGTAGCATCTACACACTCAGGTCAGAGCTGGGGCCCCAGTCTGATAGGTGTGTCCATACACATAATGAAAACACATTTCCTGTTTCAAGAAGTTCATCATTTGTGCGCAGTCAAATGTAATGAAAAATAGGTACTGAAGCATTTTTCATGAATTTGAGACACTTTTGACATACTAAGGATTCCACTTTGCAGCAGATCCCATCTCCACCTGGGAACTCCAGCAGTTTCCTTGTCCAGGCTTTACTGGCCACACTTCATTTCTCCCAAGCACTAAGTCTCCCCATAAAGACAGGAAAAATTTATAAAGGGGAAAAAGGAGCAGGCCATTACTTTCCAAACAAGTTACTGCCATTCACCACAGCAATTAATGTCATAAACCTTTGCTTCAGTTTCCTGAAGCAGTGCAATATCCTACACACAAGTGCTTCTTTGAGATCTCTTTCATTGTCGCATCGGAGGTTAGTGAGGCATTGAGGTGCGAAAGCACAGAGCTCTTTTCAGCTGCCAAGAGCTTTTGAGAGGATATACTTTACCACCCAAAAATATGTTGTCCTCTTATCTAGTCCTGTTGTGCCCCTTCTCTGCAGTCCCCATGTGAGTAATTAGGGATGCAGCTCTCACCAGTCTGGACCTTCAGGCCAAAATGCCACTGCAGAGTCTTCAGCCTCCTCCCCCAAATAGCCTTTACTGCCCTGACATTAACAATTTTAAACACATCACAGCCACATGCCCTGTTGGTCATCCTGTTCTCTCCCCAGATGCTGAGAGGCAGCACTGTCACTGGGCTGCAGAAACAATGCTGTAGAGTGGAGGATGACTGAGATCTCCCTGTAGGAAAAACGATTCCTTTGCTTTCAGGGGTAGGTGCCAGCTGCACTGCCTCTCTCTTCGAGGCTGGCATTTTGAATAGTGTGTGTCTTCACTAACCCAGTTGCACTTGGCAAACTGCAGGTCTTCAGCAAAGAAAACAATGTTTTATTATCCTCCACCTACAGCTAATGACATCAGAGGGTCAGGCAAACAAAATCTGCTCCTTGCCCTTGCATTCCTCTCTCTCCAGTTTCAGTAAATGACAGCATAGAGGCTGTCTTCCCCCCTATACTCCCTTTAAGTGATGCTCAGCCTACATGGCTTCATACCTGTATGCAAAGGCTTTCCAAAGGCCTGCCACAGATCTACAGCTCTGCCACAGGCATCCCTGGAAAGTTATTTATTCCTCTTCCATAGAAAATGGTAGTACTCTGTAACTTCCTTTCTCTCACTCCTTGTCCTCTACCTAGTCTATATATGCGAAATCTTTGGTCATACATCAACTAGTAAATGAAAGCATGATGTGATCAGAGCCTCTCTTATCATTTATATCACTCTAAGTATCCATAGGTGGATAAAACAGATGGGAAAGAACTGTGAGAAGACTGTGATTAGCATAATTGCTAGTGATCACATCAGACAATCTGCGTAACCACAGTCAAGCATTTTTTTAAGTATTGCTAGGGAGATTAATAAGAAAATCAGTGTTGGGAGAGCCATTAAAGCAGAAGCTATATATTTATGGGGGTTACTTTAGGGCTGCATACAGGACTGAAATATAACAAAATTCTCAAGGCTATTTGTTTGAAAGATCTTTGTATAAGAAAAGAAGCAAGTCCAAACACCTTCATTGTTTCCTCACATTTTACTGTGGCTGTGACCACTTTACAGGTAATGTTTCCAGCATTTTCCTGGATAAGTATCCAGTTCAGACCCAAAGACATGCAGCAAGGAAGATCAGAGAAAATGGGAAAGAGAAGGAGGAATTTTATAAATGATACTGCAATATTTAGGGGCTTTCCTTTGAGGAAAAAGAAAAGAAAAGGGAAAACAAAAACAAAACACTGAAGAAAATAAGAGTAAATTGCATCAGTTTTAAAGCCTAAGAAGGGATTTTGTGCAACTAAGCCAGCATGGTGAAGCAGCCTGTGAAGGGCTGCTGGGGAGGAGGAAGCTGTTGGGATAGACCATGGGGTGGCCCTCTCCAAGTGGAGGAGGCTGAGCTTGTCGTGATTTTCCTCTCTCTTACCATAAGTAGAGATGCACAATAGGGCACCAGCAGCAGACTGGGGAAAATACGTGTGTTAAGGTCCAAAGATGTGCTTAAAACCCCAAGAGATACAAACAGAAAATCCCCATAATCAGCCAGGCTCTAAGTCCCTGGAATTCCACTGCCTTGCTCTTTGAACTAGGACACATCAGAAGCACACTTGTTCATTCCATGCTGTCTGCAATCTATCAGGAGGAGCTTTGGTTCTCACCCTGTGTGACAACTGCCAAGAGCAACAGGGTCCCAGTACAAGCTGGGCTACTGGGTGTTAGAGCATTACGAGTACTTATGATGCTGGCTTTAGAGTAGAGCTCAGTGAGAATTCCAATACACAAAACTGAGTCTTTTTTTGTGAGAAGCTATCATTCTTGCACTTATACACAACCCCTGAAATTCAGCTGGACCGAAGCCCCAACCTTGCACATCTGTCTTTTTACTTGGTTCACAAAATTCCTTCATGATTTTGAAAAGATATAAATTGTGGCTTTTGTACTATCCAGCTGTACCCAAAACTTTTCCAGCTTATGCTCCCAAGGAAAATTTCACACTAAAAAAATAAAGTATGCAAATGACTGTTAGGTATGAGTTTTCTATGACAGAGTCTTGAAGAGTAGAAGCAGACACTACAGCAAATGCAGCTGCACTGGGTCAAGTTCCCCTGCAAATGTTTTTCTCCTTGAAGTTCACTTCTCAGGCCCTAACCAGAACAGAAACCCTACAGACAGGATACAGGCATGGCTGCTCCCTAAGTCTGCACACAGCATCCCCAAGTCACCGCCCATGCTTGGGGGAGTAGGATTTTTTACTTCCATTGGCTCCATTCTGTGCTCACATGCCTGTGGTGGTCAAGCACCTGAAGTCAAGTAGCATTCATTTTGCATGCAAATGCTGAGGGCTCTGCCTTCAGGTTTTGCCAGTTATCCACAACAGGGGAATTATCACAGTAGTTCCCAGCAACATCTGTATTATCCTCTTTACTTCCTCTACACCTTGTCATTTCTTAATCTCAGGCAGAAATACAAACCACTGCCCTCTGTATGCAGGTTGCTTAATATCCACTTCAACCCATGGCAAATTCTCTATTTCTGTTTCAATTCAATATCCACCAAGAACTTTCTAAGGGTCTTTTCTTCATCCCTTGCTAGACTGTATCAGCTTTTTCTTTACATTTTC
This sequence comes from Pyrgilauda ruficollis, assembly GCF_017590135.1. Classification (NCBI taxonomy): domain Eukaryota; kingdom Metazoa; phylum Chordata; class Aves; order Passeriformes; family Passeridae; genus Pyrgilauda; species Pyrgilauda ruficollis. Next base: position 9,961,608 of record NW_024524377.1, read on the forward strand.
CCCATCAGCTCCCTTTTCTTCAGATTACTAAGCATGTAATATCTCATCACTTCCCTTTGCTTTTTTAACCTTTTCATACCAGAACTGCCCTCTTGCAACCACTGCACTTCAGTTGGCATACAGTGACTGACCTCAGCATATTCCTGCTGTTAGATTTGCAAACACATACCCTCCTGACCTCCCCATGCTGCTCATCATCTTGTCTTCTTCAAAATTATTAGCTTTCAGGTAATAACCACAAAAATTATTTTAAAAACTAATACAAACCTAACTGTAACTATCAGTGAAGCTCGTATGTGTATTCACTGCACACACCTAAAATACTTGAGGGAAGACATTTTATTTCACTGCCTTTTCCCAGGACCTAGCTCTCTGCCACCACGTAACAAAGCTGAAGAAATAAGTCAGAAAATTAAATATTTACAGTTCTGCAGCTAGAACTGACCCCACTTGTCAGTGGAGTCACTTGTTAGGTGATCTTAATTCTAAGTTCACATACTAGGTCTTTTCTCTTCAGAAGAATGTTTTCTTACAGAGTGCACAGCGCTGATGCACAAAGGGAAAGACATGGCAGCTTAGAAAGTGTCATTTGTACACATGCCCTGACTTCTCAGCTCAGTAAAGTTATTAGCAAATGAAAGTGTGTCTTTTCTAGTGGGAACACCAGGCAGCTAGCTACTCCAAGGTCTATATGCCCTCTAATTAATAGAAATGAACCCTACAAGACTTTCTTTAAGGTTTTCTTCCTTTATCCTTCAGGCACCCCTGAGGGACAACACACGGACCTCCAAAGTCTCACAGAGGTGGGAAACCTGGCCCTGACTTTCCTGCAGTGCTCTCCGACACCAGCCTGGCCCCTGGCCCCTCTGCCACCATGCCAGCACTGGCCCAACAACCACCTGCGCCTGAGGGGTGGGAATCACAGAGCAGAAGAGAGGCAGCTCCAATGAGATTCCCAAACTCAAAAAAGCCCTGCTAAGCGGCACACTCCCACTCTCCCTATGTGCATCTTAGCACTGCAACCTCTTCACATCTCACGAGCTAGCGTGGAACAGATGCGTCCCCCCGTCAGGAGGCAGCGACACCCCTCCCTCCTCACATGACTCATATGATGTCAGAGTTGTCCTTGTCACCGACCCCAATTCAGGCTCACACGTCAAGGACACGCTTGCTTGGTGGATCCTCAGCATGATGGATAATCCATCCCCTCTCATTTGGGTTTCCTACATCCCACCTAGCCACAGAAAAGAGAGGACTCATTCTAGTTGAGGAAACTTGGCTCCTCTGGCAGTTCCAGTGGCACAGCCATGCCGAGAAATGCTGGCAGAGGCTACAGGGTTTTGTCTCTTTGAAAGCTAGGTCAGCATCTCCCTGTACAACACCAATGCCACCCTCAATCAATGTCCAATAAAGAGAGGCAAATGATTTTTATAGAACAGTCATGTACTTTCATGTGATCTAATATTAGCTGTGCTGTATGTAATTATTTTATGTAGTACTCTGCGTTCTGCTTGCACTCCCATCGATATGTCTAGTAGATATTTGTAGTTCCTAGTAATTTAATAGCTAGTTTGTGCCCTAAAGCATAAAAACATTTCTACCCTATCTAAAGTAACCGTGGGTGGTGTTATCCATATAAAATCTTTGAGTCCTAATGAGCTTTTGTTCTCAAGTTATAACCCAAAAATATATCACCCGGCTGTTCCGTTCCCTGCTGAAGATCCTCACTATGATGTGAAAGGAAAAGAAATTAAAACCTTAGATAAATGTGTTTGATCTGCCACAAAGAGGGAAAAAACATCCCCTCTGTATTCTATCTTGTTGGGATTTTTTTACAGACCCATTTTCTGCTCATTGCTAAATGTTTAAAGGCTGAAGATGAGCTGCGTTTTTGCAAACCCTGATCTGGAGACAGCTGTGGTCTCAGCTGTGCAGGTAGGAGCGGCACACTGGTCCTGCTGCCCTGGGCTGAGGTGGCAGTAGCTGTTAGAGCCTGCACATGATGCCAGAAAGCAGCACCGTGTTTGGGGCTCCGAAGGGGTAAAAGGCAGCAAGTTCCCATGTTCTTGAAGGAATGTTGTTAGGAGACCTCCCACCCTTCTGCCTGGGGAAGAGGAGGCTCTGAGATGTGCAGGGAGACACTGGAGAGAGCAGGTCTCCCGGGCTTTCCACTCTGTGGCAAGAAAAGCCCGTCCCTTGCCCACAGCAAGGCTTTGTTTCACCCTCACAACAATCTCATTACTGTGAGTAACGGGGAGTACGTCGATGCCAGCATGCTCCCTTTGCCTCTTCCTTAACTTGTCTTTATTCACAGCCATGGAGGCAGGCCAGAGCCAGGCACTCACCAGGAGCCAGGCTCAAGCCTTCCTTGGCGTGCCCACCTCTGCTCTTTAGGAGAGGGTACAGGCTGTACAATACATCATCTGTTATGCAATGATACCCGGCACATGGTTCCGCTTTGCTTCCCGGCGGCAGGAATATATCACTGCCCCCTTCCCTTCCCTTCCCCTCCCACCCCATCCCCCAGCCCCATTCATCCCCACCACTCACTGTTTACTAGCAAAGCCCTGCCCGGCCCGTCAGGAGCACCCCAGTTCACAACCAAGCAGCCGCATGGGTTGCGGTATTCTGGCCAGGGGAGGAGGCGTGCCAGGGAGCCAACTTGTAAGAGGGAATCTTTTGGGGCCCGTTTCACTTCTGCCACTGCTCTCCAGTAAATAGTTGCACTCTACCCCTTACACCAGGTCTGAATGTGCCTGGCCCTACTTACTCCCCATCGGTTATCTTATATTTTAAATAAAATTAATTTGTGAGAAATAACACTGAGAGAGTTTATTATCCCAAAGGAAACAAAAAGTGTTCTGTCAGCTAGGTTGCAAAAAAAGCCCAAGATAAAATCCCTGGATGAACATCTTCTGAAACACCAAAGAAATCTGTACACAGTTTTGACTTTAGAGATAACATCCATCTCCAAAGACACAAGGGAAAGTGCCCCTGATGGTAAAACCTGGCTGCTTCATTAAGAGTGAACAGCAAGTCAAAGATATTCAGCTAGAAAGAAAATAATTCCCTGTCCCATCAAAGCAACAGATAAAAAGTGCAAGCAAATCCTGTCTGCTCTGTTCTGAAGAGATTTCTTAGTATCTTTGCTTTGAAACAATGAAATCTAGATACAGTGTTAACTGTCACTAGAAAGTAAATGAAGACAGTGGAAATTAATTCTTCCACTCACAGTTAAGAAAGATTCTGGCATTCAGCATTATCAGTAAATCCCAGAAGCAGTAATCAGCAGGTAGTCTGTTCAGTGTAACTAGATAGTGCCATCACATACAAGGATTTAAGAAATGCATCACCTTAGAGAGATACCAATTACAAGATAATCAACTTCTGCTTTCTGTGATTGTGGGGAAAACGGTAATAAAATCGTAATCCCATCCTTGCCATGCCACACCTTATAGCACCTTTCCTTATTGCCTGAGCCAAACAGAGATAGGGGAATTAGGAACTGGTGAGGAAACAACTGGTTTGCAAAATAAACAAAACAAAATAAATAGCACAAATATTTGACTATGCAAATTCTGGCCATTTCACTGTTTTTGTAGAAAAAAAACCCAAGATACTGTATCATAGATAATAGTCAAGTGACTATCACGCTCCTTTGATTAGCTCAAGGAATAAGGCTTAGGATTTTGTGAGTTTAGAGGAATACTGTCTTAAACCATCTCCAGCATCCCAGGTGAAAGCAGCTGACAACCACAGAAAAAATAACCTCATTCTCCCAGAAAAAGCTATTTTAACCACTGAATCTTACAGCAAAAATGCCTCCAAATTGTTGAGATTACAGAAAGAAATTCTCATCTCAACAAAGTGTATTTTTCTATCGTTAGAATTGTGCAGCCTGCTTCAGGAGCATAAGTATTTCCAGCACAGGCTTTGCTGTGTTTGCAAGAGCACTGTGGCTGCTGAGCTGTTTGGGAAAGATCTTTGAGGAAACAGTTCAGCTGCAGACATCTGCACCAACAAGGAGGCTCTACCCTCTCAGCATGTTTAACATTAATCCACAGTATATTGGAAAAAAAAAATTAAAAAAAAAAAAAAAAGAAGTGCACTTGGATACTCAGGGGCAGCAAAAAGTTGAATATTCATCTCAAATATAAAAACAAAAATTAAGAACAGAGTGAGACTGGCTAATACAACTGCACATGACTACAATACAACTGTGCCTACAGAACCCTCCCCTGAAGGTGCTGGGGAAAAGACCCCGCAGCCCTTCTTTTCAGTATTAGCCAGTCAGCTCTTTCTGATGAGCTGCCACATACTTGCCAGGGCCCCTCTTAGCCTCAGGACCCGTACTTCAAGCATGCCCTCCAACACCCAGCTCCATTAATAAGGAGAACCAAAAAAATACCTTTCCCTCACCTCCCACCTTTCCCCCCATCCCAGTTCTCTCCCTTCCTATATTTTAGCTGGGGAATTGAAGAAAGCATAGCAGCTGAGCCACTGACAGCTTGTGACATACAAGCACAGTCCTATAATGATAAAGGGATTGAATAAACAAGTTGTATTCGTCCTCTGTATCCTGCAACTTCACTGTCTGCTACTCTTGGTCCTTTTTAATTTCTTGCTGTCTCACTCACCCCCTTTTTCCTCTTGCTGCTTCTTTCTCTCTTTCTTTGGCTTTGCAGCTTTAGTATCTTTCATGTTTGGGGGAATGCATTCTTTCTTCTTTCCCAAATACATTCTACTCCTTTCTCAAATCTCTTTCAAACAACTGCCTTCTACAAATATAAGCATCATCTCTCCTCATTATTTTTACAATGAACTGCTCTGCTCTGCTTTGTTGTGCCTTGCTCACACTGCATATCTCTATTTTATAGAGCATTTATGCTACCGTGCACATAATACATAACTGAGCATTTCAGCATGGAAGCAATTGCCTCTTATACTGAAGTAAATCTGGAATTGACAGTTCTAAAATGCTTATAACTGCAGGACTGTCTTTCATAGACTCACAGATTTTAAGGCCAGATGGGACCATTAGATCATCTAGTCTGAGCTCATCTGAAAACCTGCTCTGGTTCTTCCCTAATAATGGGTGTCCATGCGATGCCATCAGGACCTACCAGCACAGCATCCCAGGATTCGTGTTTCAGTTGTCACTATGCACAGTGCAGCCAGCGTATCAGCTGCATGGAGCATCCTTCCAACCCCAAACCGCCGAGGCACTCAGAGCTACCGCCTTCCTCCGGCAATCCTACTTGCACAAAGGAAGCAGGTAGGTAAGAAGGGAGATAAAAGGGAAATCGGCCTTTTTAGGGGGAATAAAAGCCTCCAAAGCAGTTCTCAGAAAAATCACATATACCATTTTTGCCATTCCTATTGCAACACATCCGAAATTTCAGGCATAAGCCTAAATCAAAACCATAAACAGTTCCTGCACAAAGAAGCTAACTGAAACACAAAATAAAAGTGCACATGCAGTATCATCTGTGTTCACACTCCATAATCCTGACTGATTATTTGTCATATTTTACATTTCCTTAAAATCCACATCCTATTTTTATTTTTCACCTTTTAATATTTTCTGGCATTATGTTTTTCTTTTATCATATGGCTCTGAAAACTGAAAGAAATTATTTACATTACGTTCTCTAGTTATATTTTAGAAGCTAGCAGATTCTTGCATTTGGATTCCTCTGGTATATAAACAGGGCTTTGCCTTCAATAAATCCATGTACCTTGCATGTACAAAATAAAACACACTGAAAAAGTCTAAGATAAGTCAAAACCCTGGAATTTACATTGACTTAAAGAATTTAAGTAAATTATCTAATTTGGCTGCACATAATGGGAACTTACCAGTAATTTATCTGTATGTCCCCATAATTTCAGTATCTCCCAAGGAGATGTAGCAATTTTCTTGTTTGCTTCCAATCCACGTTTTTTTTGTGTGTAGGTGTGTTTTAATGCCTTTTCCCCATTTCTGGTGTGTGTATCTGCATGAGAATATGCACAATTATCATCTTTAAAAGGCTAACTTAAGCATCCAAGTTTTAAAAGGAGTTCTCAAAGGAAAAGCTAATTTATACTTCATTCCTTGACTATTAACTGCATTGAGAAAGTAGAAGTAGAATCAAATTATTTTTGCCAACTGATTGCTTTCAGAAATTTTTACACTAGCCAATATGCAAATTTCTTAATGAAAACCATCCTGGGAATTTATTAAACTGTTCATACTGAAGAAAATTACTTTCATTTACATTGAAAAGTGAAATAATCTATCCTGACCTATATATGTGGTTGCCAAGATTCTATCTCCACTGTACTTGGGGTCTTTACCATGCTATCACCGTGAAGAAGAGCAATTTCTCCTCTTTGTTTTGTTTTGTTGTTTTTTTTTTTTTTAATAAAAAGGCAAATAATAGGCACTGCCAATAGCCATTGTTGACCCAAGTCAAAAGTGTTTGAAATTAATTTATCCGCTTTGGATGGTGTATAAATTTCTCATTACGAGTGTCAGTGATGGACAAGAAACCATTCCAAAAAATGTATTGGGTATCATGCCAAACTCTGTAATCAAGGTCTCTTGCAGAGACTCTGGAGTATACAAAGGGTTTCACACAGTCAGGAGCGTTAGCTATGCATGCTTTCCCGTTGCCCGGGCTCAGCCAAATACTCTGTGAGAACAACACGTATATACACTTTGTTTTATTATGCATCGCAGATGCTTTTTTTGTTTTATATTTCAAGCTTTGTCAGGTCTAATGTTTGTTCCTTCATCCTTCAGCCCTCACTCTTCTCCCTGCATCCCCCCCACCCCCCAAATTTCGGAACAGCTTCCTAGACAGACCCAGTATCGATTACATAAACTGTCTTTCTTGGAAAGTAAAAGGGGGGGGTGGGGGGTTGTATTTGGGATTTCTTCTACTTGCAACTGAAAATGGCAGCCATTGAACAGATCTGGTCAATGACAGTAAGAGAATAAGCCCAGCAGAAAGTGGTAATATATTGTGTTACACTTATGCCAACTTGCCAAGTCAAGTTCTTTTTCTCAAGCGCATGTACAGTTTGTTCTTGCTATCCTCAGTTAACTCTGCTTTCTGAATAGAGGAGATGGGAACTGCTCAAAGGCCACAATAGCATGTTCTACTTAAGGTTTCCTCTCCACACTAACCATTGTGGATAGCACTCTTTACAGTCAAGCGCTCTTGAATAAGAAAGCTCTCATTAAGGAGATGAAGCTATGTTTTCTTTACCTTGCAAGAATTCTGTAAAATGAGATTTTCCTCATTACAGGCAAAGTACCTGCTGCTAAAAAGCAGCACAAAGTTGGCTCTATTTCCTTGAATGGATTTGAAGCTGCCTTCAAAACTAGCAGCAAAAGAGCATCAAAATGACAATATTGTACAAGAAATGCATCAGGAATGAGCGATTAATCTAAGTTTCTATGGGAACATGAAAAATGACATATTGGATCAGATGAGTGGCCTGCTTAGTCCAAGATATTCTGTCAGCTAATACCGTGTACCGCGGCAAGCAAAGGCTTAGTGCCCCACAGCAAACAACTATCCCCAAAAACCCAGAAAACACAGGTAGGACAGCTTAGCTTGAGAGCAAGGATCAGCTGACGGTCTGAGGCAGGAGGGCTGAGATGCATTTTGTAGCTGGTGTACACAAAACAAGATTACAGCCAACGCTGCTAAAGCAAATACCATTTTATTATGATTTTCTCTGTCACTCAACCTTGGTAGCACTCCCTGTCTCAAGCTGAGTTTTTCAGGCAGGGGAGCCTGCCAAAGGGTGGGTGTCTTAAATCACATTGGATCCAAATTTTTATAGGGCTTTGGGGTTGAATTTTTGTTCAATAAGGAATATAAAACCCACACACTCTTCAATATTGTGCATTAGAACTGTCATGATGAAGCCTGATGTAGCAGGTATTACTTTTTTTTTTTTTTTTCATTACAAAATACTGCTTAAAAAGAAGACACATATAAAAGAATTTTGCCAGTGCAAAGAAGGACAAGGATGGATCTTTGATTAAAAGCTATTCAAAGAGAAGAGCAATAAATTCTGCCAGTGCAGTGTGTTTACTGCACAGCAATCTTCAAATCTAATCAAATCTAAAACCAGCAATAAAATGCAGGTAACAAAATATTACAGAGCACAGTAAAATATAATAATATGAGGTAAAACAGTAGTAATAACAATGTCTATGGCTAAAAGGTGGCTGACTCATTATACATTGTAACTGCATAAGAAAAAAAGTCACATTTTGCGTGTTTCCCTACCAAATTTTAGTTTTTCCCTTGTGATTCTTCTCCCCAAAGGAGCTTATTCATAAAAACTCCCACTGCAAGAGTCCATTCCATTGTTTAGCTGTACCAGAAAGTAGAGAAATTATTTGATGCCATTTTAATATCCAGGTTTGAGTGTTTACCCACTGTTTCAAGGAAAATTTCTTTTGCTTGTAAAAACTACAGAAATATATTATAATATCTATAAATTTGTGACAAAAAATTGAGGGAAAATCTCTTCCCCTAGAAAAATACAGAATATTTTACCATAAAATATCTGTGGTCAATTCCTACTGCTACATATGTCTCTGGCAGTCCTTCTGCTTTTGTTCTCTTTCATCCATAGAAGTGAAAAAGAAGCTAGAAAAATCTATTAGAAGTTCTTTTAAAAGCCCCATAGATAAAGACATGTAAAACTGAGACTGGAAGTTATTTTCAGTAGCAACCTTAACTGCTACAGAGACAATCTTTTAATTCCACCACCATATACCATAAGAACATATTAAACAGCACTAAGCATTAGGAATAACATAGAATAATGATAATGAAGTGGCTGGCACACTTTGCCCATCCACATTTGCAATTAAATTAACTTTCTAGTTAAGCTAATTGTTTCTGGCATGACAATATGGAGCAGTCAGTTAAGACACAATTTTTTAATCACGCTCTGTTTTCCTGTGTCAAACAAGAAATTGGTAGAATTAAAGGCTGTATTCTGTGCAATGTGGCATTTTGTGTTGGCACAAACACTGCAGTGCTTGCTTTGGTTCTCTACTGAGTCCAGAAGCTCTGACTACCCTGGTCTGAGCCCCTCTGCTCTGAACCCAGAAACACAGAGAAACAGGATGATTTCATGGGGTGCCCTTGGTAAGGTTGCCTTCTGGCAAGCATAAAGCTGGGGAAGATGGACAAGGCATGGGAAGCCAAGAATTTACAACTCAACATTTTCACCTATCAAACTTGCACTTTTAGGACACTGGCTGCTGGCATCTGGTCACAATCATTTCCATCCTCTGCTGCATAACTGGAGATTGTGAAAAAGCTCAAAACAGCATCCTTGTCTCATCCCACATATCTGGTCATCCCTGCATTCCCAGACTCCATGCCAAATACTTATCTCACTTTATTGTGATTATTATAGGTCTGTGCAATATAACTTGGTGGATCAGTCACTTCTAACCCCAGGGACTCTGAGTCCACAGGGTGAATTTGATCAGATATTAAAACACAAGTGAGTGAATAGATTAACTCAATTTTGTATTAGGATGAGAACATTAAAACTTGCCTTTAGTCAGTAGCAAACTGGCATCTATGCAAACCTGTAGTGATCACTCACCATGCAGCATCTCTGAGCTTTATCACAGAGAGCAAGTCCCAGTCTCCTGTGGTCTATGTGAGGGACTGGTGTGTTACACAATGCCCAAATCCCACAGGGAAACACCAGCACTGAACTATGCCATGCCTTGTGTCTTGTGCAATTTTTTTCCATAAGCATCCTTGGGAGATTTTAATTTCAATCTCCTTGGGAGATTCAGATTTTAGCAATTTTGCTAGGAGTAAAATATTCACACATATTTGCTGAGAATAAATTTGGAGTTTGGCTTCAGAGTTGACCTAAGACATGGGAACAATGGCCTGATACAAAGTCTTGAAAGTGAACATTTTCTCCAAAACCCTTTTTGCATAAATTGTTTATCAAATGAAATTAACTTTATTCCTCTCTTCCATACTTATTCAGTACCAAAGAAAATGAAATAAAGAATCTCGAACTTTTCCTAAAGTAGTGCCTTTTATTAAAAATATCAAAAAGCTTTTTCACTCCTGCAGTCCACAAAGCATTTTCAGAGAGAGAAAAAAAAAATTAATTATTCATTTGAGAAATTTAATGTTCTCCAACCAAATCTCTCTATCAGTCCTTTTGGACACAGCCAAAGGGACAACCAGCAGCTAAGAGTCCACTGGAGGAGGTCAGACAAGAATTCATACTAAGCACCATGCAGCTGCCCTTCTCTCTCTGCAGTGTGTCTATGTACCTCTGTGGCCTTTATCCAAAGAGCCATAAGAAGGCATCACAGCAGGATTGACCAAAACTTGCTGAAATCATTGAGTGGAAGAACTGTTTTTCATTTGTACTAAATACAAATAAACATTAAGCTCATTTGTGGAGCAAAATAATCAAAACAATGGGAGAACAACCAAAGCATAAACATATGGGAAGTTTGGAATGAAAATAAGCCCTGGAGTCTAGATGTTTAGGACTTTGGTAGCAGAATGCTTGTTTTGGATGGTTGTGGGAGAATCTCCAATCAAAAGCCAAAAGGAAGCATCAAAAAGAGCCACAAAAGCATCAACAGCATGACTTCAAGATAAACCTTAGGAAAGCTATTGAGGCAAGTGCTGACTGAAAGAGATTGGGAATTTCAAGCAAGGGAATTATCTTTTGTTTGATTCTACCTGCACCAACAGAAATCAGGACTTTGTAAATAAACAGGATTGCATCAAAGATAAGTGACTCAATCATCAATTGCACTTCTTAACATTCAGACTCTGGGCTTCCTACAACAGGGTTAAAGAGAGAAAACCCCCATGTTCTGGTTTCCAAGAACAAAGCCTGTAAGCTGGTATCTCTCCTGTATCAGGGCAGAACAAAAGACAGTACACAGTTCAAACATGTAAAGAACTGGAGGAGTTAAAACAGCACCTGAAAACTTACTGGTAAAGATGAACCCTTTTTAGAAAGCCAATGGCAAAATGCCCAAAGAAACTAAGAGCTGCAGCTGCAATAGTTGTGGATTGAAATAAGACTGGAAAGGGCTACAAAAGCTTTGACCAACCTGGAAGTTGCTGTCTGATAAACTGCAGAAAGGGCTTAGGGAATTGAAAAGTGTCCCACAGAATGAAAATGAACCAGTATCAACAACCACGACATGCTGAAAGGAAGGGAAAGGGGAAAAAAAACCCAAAACTTCATTTGAATTAGGTGGGAACAAACCTTTTCCCTGATATACTCAAATATCAGCAAGGACCTCAAGGGCAAATTGGCTATACACCAGTTTGCAGACACTCAGGTAAGAGCCGGAAATAAAGATCAGCAAAAGACAAAAAGATATTGTACTGACTGTACAATTTACTACAGATCCTGAACTTTTTTCACAGCTGCATACCACAAAAGGAAACAGCTGCTGCAAACAGAAGAAGATGCCAGGAATTTGCCAAGATCTCTACAGTGCTGTTTCTCTATCTCAAATTCCGTTCAGCAATTTAATAAGGCTCATACCATCATTATGCTTTGTGGAAGGAGTGATGACCAATCTGAGTTTATAAAGCAAAAGAAATTGGCAACAATAACAAAAATGAAGGAATGCAGATGAGGTCATTATTGATCCTGGAGAAAAAAAAATGCCTTTCAAGGAGAATAGTTATAAACATAGGCCTAGTGAGAATAGAGCATGGCATGTTCCAAACCAGACCCCCAACACCAAGATGCAGAACAGGTTGGAGGGGAGCATGAACCTGAACCAAGCCAGGAGTTCAGACACCAGTCACACACCAGTTTGCAGTTTCTGTAGGGAGCTTAACAGTTACTTTTTTTAAAAGAATAAATAAACAGAGAAGGCTATTTAGTGTGTAATAAGTAACTATGTGAAATACACAAGAACCACTGAGTCAGACATTGGTTCTGACACCAGGAATAGAAGGTAAGGGAATGGGTCATTCAACCTACAGATCTCTTTTGCAGTGCCCAAGCCCCACCTTTAGGGGCAGATATACCACTAGGAATTACAGACAGTGGCCTCTTTCTTGCAAATGAAAGATGAGGAGTGCTTGAAACTTCCTTTGAGACCCTAGATCCCTGGGGATCTTTAGCTGCTGAAGTTCTTCTGCATCTGAAACAAGAGCAAATCTCAATACATTTACAGAATGCTTCTGACAATAGCCAGAAAGAGATGGGGAAAGGCATACTGTGATGGCAAAAAATGGATCTTGTAAATTAATATGAGCTATAGGAAATTTGGGTGCGAACATATGAAAACTCAGAAAATGCATTAGCTTTTCATCTGTCACCCTACAAAGCACTCAAAGAGAAGCAAGAAAATATTTCTGAGACTGTTTTGTTAGAAATTATTCTCTCTCGGACAAACATCTGAGTTGTACTTGATTGCTTCCACACAAGAGTGACCCTGGATGCCTAAACAGCATCCTTTTCAGCAGGGAAGCAGTAAAGAAGCCTTATAAGCCCATGGAAGAAGCGTGTCAGGAAGCTAGAACAGACCCTTCAGCCAAATGTCAGGTTGAGTCCAGTTAAGGCAAAAAGGTGACAGCATCAGATTACAAAAAAAACAACACAAAGTCATTTAGTGTGTGCTGCTTTATTACTGTAAATAGTACCCTAGATACTGGTGAAAGCTTGGTCTGGTTTACTACCCTGAATCTTAAGAGTAGCTATTGGCAAATAGAAGTGGATCCAGAGGGACGGGGGGAAAAAATCCCAACACATTCACAGCAGGACAAGAACTGTGGCAATTTAAAATGATGGGTTTTGGCTAGTGCAATACATCAGCTACATTCAAAAGTCTAAAGAAGAGGGTGTTATGTGGCATGCCTCTCTCAGCCTGTTTGTTATACCTAGATGATATCCTGGTGCATGGTAAAATGTTGGAACAAGAACTGGTACATTAATAAATGGACTGTAATTAGCTTAAAGCTGCTTGTCTTAGACTGTCTAAATAGAAAAGCTAGAAGCTTGTTTCAAAAAGAGGTAATTTACCTTGGGCAAATTAAGGAAGGGAGCAAGACTTCCCTGGACAATGAGAAGCTGCCCAGATCTTGCAGCTGCCCCCACATAGGGATAGGCACCAGCTCTGGAAGGACTCTGTTTCTTGTTTTCAAGACTATGAGCACATTCTTGTTTTAAAGACTATGAGCATATTTTTCAGCATTGCAAAACCAAACCACCAAACTGATTAGGGAAACCATCCCAGTAATAAGTCAGTGTAAAGTTAATGTCTCCAGACTTGAAAAGGGCTTTTACAATTGTTCCTGTCTTAGCTACCTGAACCCTGAGGTTCTTCATCCTGTCCACTCATTAGTGCTTGGGAGCAAGTGCAACTGCATACAAAACTTGGAAAGTGGATTACTGAACAAAAGTCCAAATTTTCTGAAGGGATTTATTCCCTCCACAACAAAAAGATGCCCCAACAAAAACAGTTTTCTCACACTGGATCTGCAAGGAAGTTCATGGTCAGCATAGAACAAGCTTTTGCAAAAATGGTTCACATTGTGGGAATCCTAAAATGACTGAACCAGCATTGTATGTTTGCATAGCTACACTGGTTATGAAACTATGCCTGGTCCAGTAGCTCATTATAGTTAATAATCTCTGGGGAAACACAGTCATCTTCCCATGATTCCCAGAAGCATAAATATTCCTGCTTCATCCAGTGAAAGAAGATTTGTCATCTTCCCAAGAAGAGGATCCCAGTACTTATGACACAACATATGACATAAAAGCAATTTGGTAAGTGTAGCCCTTGGGAAAGAAATCCCTCAAAATGCGCCTCTGGGTCAGATGAGATACTGTGCAGGCAAAGGCAAACTAATCCGGAAAAAATGTCCAGGACAAAATCCATGTATCAGGAGTACTTTTGTCTGCTGTGGTGGCCATAATCAGATGCTGGAGATGAGGAAGGACAGAGCAATCCTATTTCCGACTCATAGCCTCTCAGCTTCCAACTATTTTCAGCTCTGAGACTTCCTGACCCGTGTATAGTTTACATGTCGTTAGTAATTCTCCCTGATTTTGTCTTTCATGAACTTAAACATGTAAACCTGTCACATTCACAATGTCTTTTGGCAGTGAGCTCCGCTGGTCTACCACCCACTTTGTAAAGCCATTCAATGCTTTGGAACATCCTTGTCTTCCTTTGAAGTTTTTTTCCCTATCCACAAAAGCATTCAAAAATGAAAGGTCCAAAACACGAGTGCATTCAAGGTGAACCTTGATATTCTTTGTGTTGTCTTCAGTGATTTCCCTGGTAACTATTAACTCTTTTTTTTTTTTTCTTAATCATTGTGGAGCACACAAGAATTCACAGAGCTGTCAACATCCCTGGCACCTTGCTCCTTCACTGTAACAGTCAGTGTAGATCCTGGGAATCAGGGTAGTTTGCAAGCCTTCTACATAACCTGCACTGGTGACAAAGGTGATGACTAGCATGCAGATGTGCTGACAGAGAGCACTGATCTTTTATCCTTAAGCAAAGATAAAGCTGCTAACAGCATTTGCAGCTGATTATCACTCTGGTTTTTATTTAATCTTTTTTGTTTGCCCCTCATCAAATTGATATCAGAGCAACCACTTGTCTCCCAGCTATTTCTTCATTTTGGAGCTCTCCCTATACAAATCACTTCTTATTTTCTGCCTTCTAAGCTACCCAGCTCAGTCTCTAGTCCTACTCCATTTCTAGTTTCATTTCTAACACCCTTTCAGCCTGATTTTCTCCAAACATCTGCGAGCCAAGCATCTGCATTGGGTGAGTTCTCCTTCAGCAACACATTGAGGGAAAAGCCAAAACTCCCTCTTGGCTTAAGCATTTGATACCACTCTGCCTCGCACCAGCTGTGATTAGACCAGGTCAGTGTGGTTTTACAAATTTGGTCTTGGATACCCTATGGTGAGACAGCAGAAGACAACGATTCAAGAGCTTACAAAGAAGGGCAGATGTTCAGATGCTCATTGGGACAAAACTGAGGTCTGAACAGGGGAGCTCCTTCCCACGTCTTTTTGGGAAAAAGATAATTACCAGCCCAAACTCAAACCCAATTTCAACAGGTGTTGGTAACACAGACCTATCCAGGGAAAGTGGTATTTTTTTTTTTCTATGCAAGAACACAATTACATTTCTCAAGCTTAAAACAACCACTCTTTCTCTGTTGCAAATCTTGGGGCATAATTGGCAACTTCAGTGCTCTTCAGGTTGAAGGAAAAAATCCCAATAACTAGTTATTATAGATGGCAAAACTGAGCCAAAGCTTGGGAGAGAGGCATGACCAGTGCCACAGTGAAACTTGTCAACAGCAATGAGAACAGAATATGTGTTTTCCAAGTCTCAACCAAAAGGCACAGTACAGCCCAAAACAGTGGCATTGCCTATACACATGCGGCACTGAACAATGAGTGATGCTAAATACTCAGTGCACCTGCCAGTGTGTGCAAGTCTTGAAACACAAAATGACTGAACTGATACAGTGAGAGTTTCAAGCATAACGAGAGAGTAGGACGGATCAAGGGAAGTGGATTCTAGCTAACGCAGCTGATAAACTGGAACACAGTAACAGGGTATACATGTGAGAACTCTTTCACAAGAAAAGAGCATATAGAGCATAAAATTAATGCTCAGCTTTCTCCCAACAGGAAAAAAAACCCAAAAACAACTTCCTCCTGAAATCCAGCTACTTGAGTTTTCTCTCTCAAGTGTGATCATGCTTCTTTTGATAAACTCTGACCATAAGTAGCACTGCATGCAGCAAACAAGAAAGCTTTTCAAAATCCAGATCGTGCCTGAAAGTTGTGCTTCAGTCAGAGGTGTAAAAACACCCAAGGACATAATTTAACTAATGTAAGCACTTCAGGAGTCCTAGTGAAACTGCTTGGAGTGGTGTATTCAGTTGTTTAAAGCTTTTTTTTTTTTTTTTTTTGTCACAGGCAAGATATATGTTTACATGGCAGACTTAATTGCTGTTTTCAGAGGACTAATGCTGTGTAAAATCATAGTCATCAATACAGCCATTTATTTTGACTATAATTAACAAATCAAGTCACAGCACGTTTTACTTATTTGCCAATCTGTTGAATATTCACACTGGCCCCAAGTCGCCTATTCATTTAGCAGTAAACATGTAGCCTAGCAACTGACTGTCAATATCAACAGTGGCTGATGAAGTTGTTAATCTCTGGAAGACTGACAGGTTAAGCCAAATTCTCCTATGCAAAACTCTCATTGTCCAAGCCTTACATTAGCCCACAAGGATATTTATGTTCAAAAGATACCACATCTCCTTCTACTATTAAAATTAAATGAAGTGTGCTAGAGGCAGGAAAAGGCTATGTGCTCTGCCTGCCATGCATGTTTTGCATGCACCACGGCATCCAGCATTGTGTTTGCAGGATGTATTGACCATTGCTAATTTCCAGAGACAATTGAAGACACTTTTGCATCTGTTCATCATCCCGGAATAAACTATCATATAAGTGCACGCTGCGCACCAGAATATAGATGAGGTCAGGAGAAACACAAATATCTCCTTTGCTATGCAAATTTGCACTGGAACTGCAAAAGAGAAAGCATGAAGGTATGGATAAAGAGCTTTAATCTGGGGTATTCAGAATCAAAATCAGAGTGAAGGAATTTAAAAGGAGTACGAGCAGTTTGACTGGGATAACAAGAAAAAAAAATTTTCTAGCCCGATTTAAAACTCTATACACCAGCACAGAACTAAACAATTTTATAATCATTTAGTTGTACTGCTCAGAAGTTCCATCCACATAGTATGTGAAAGATAGAGACAGACAGATTAATTATCTGCAAATATACAGCGAGGAGTTGCAGAACAGCAGGAAAAACCTATTTTTTTGTGCTGTCTGTTACAGGCCTGAGCTGGATTAAACTGCCTGCCCAAAGAACTTTCTATCTCACTTTGATATTGACAGCCATGCCTGTTGTAGCAGACATTGTCAAGGGTGAAGTCCTAGAACAACAGCAATTCCACAATGATTTAATCCCTTCCAAGTACTTACAGAAGATGGATGGTTATCATTAGCAGTGAAACTGTGGAATCGAGGAAAGTAGGACTGGGGAGACTGTCTGCAGGACTTCTTGCTCCAAGACAGAATCATCTCTACATTTTGTCATTCCTCTTCTTAACAGCCTCCAGCCACAAAGGGTCTGTTCCAGAACTGCCCTGCATGAACTATCAGAAAACTGGGTGTTTTTTATTTCTTCTAATATCCAATTCTTCCTAACAATGATTTCATCCCATTTCCTCTTATGCAAAATGAAACCTGTCTCTTCCTCTCTGCACCATACTTTTGCATGTCTGAAGACTACTGGTAGGACCCCACAAGAGTTTTCCCTGACCTAGAGTAGACAGCATCCATCCACACAAGTCTCCGTAACAGCCATAACATCGTGACAGGACATGGTGACCATGTCCATCACTCTTGTCTGGGTTGTCTCCAAGTGGTCAACATCTTTCCAGAAGGACAAAGGTATCCCCAAAGTGGTCAGCATCTTTTGGGAAGACATTGCCTGTGCTAAGCATGGCAGAGGAGTCACTTAACACACCTTTCAGATTATATTGCCATTTATGAATTCCTAGATGATGTTTGCCATTTTTGCAACAGTGTGACATTGCTTGGTTAGTCATTTTTCCAAAGAACTGCTGTCAAAACAGGTGTTCCCCTTCTCGTGTTCCTGCAGTTCATTGTTTCTGCTGAACTACCATTCTTCTGTACTCAGTTAACAAAGTCTCAACTATTCTTATAGACCCTTTTCCTCATTCTCAAGGCTATTTTCTATTCATAAAGCTTTCCACTCTCAGTTTTCTGTAAATTCAACATGTATAATATGTATTGCATCACTCAGGTCATGGTCTAATGAGAGCTGGGCACAGCTCTGTAGAGCACTCCTCAATACATACATCTGCTTTGATACTACTTCATCCTCCTAAAATTCATTCTCCAAAGCAGTTTCTCTAGCTAGTTTTGTTTTTACCTAACATTTTGTTTTTACCTAACATTTTCATCCAGCCCAGGTTTCTCTTGCTTCAGAGAACATCTTGCAAGCCAACTTTAAAGATCTCACAATACTCAAGAAACTATGTCAATTGTTTCTTCTCTTTCCATGAAGTCTGTTACCCTGCTGCACAAGGAAATCCAAGTGGTTTGACAATTCATTCTTGACAAATCTGTGCTGGCAGCTTTTTACTTTCTTGTAATCCTTCAGCTGCTTTCAAATGTTTGATTTTTGGTTCTGATTTTTTTTCCCCTCCCCAGAATTTTTCTGTGGACTGGAGCTGGAGTTAGCACTGGTTGGTCTGAAATCCTCTGGCTCCTCTTTCCCCCCACTTTTTCAAAATGAAAGGCATTATGTTTTCTCTTTTCCCAGCCTCTGGTACATCACTGATCTCAGATGAAGTCTCAAAGAAAACATTAATGGCTCTGAGATTCCTTTAGACAAACCCTGGAACAAAGTCCATCACAACCAGTCCACTTGAAAACATCTGAATCATCTGTAAATCCCTAACTTGGTATTTTCTATTTTTGTCTAGGATTGTACCCCTTTTCTATTGATTTTAATAGTATCATTAATATGAAAACAAAAAACTTTCTTAATGAGGTCTCAAAAAGAAAAAAAAAGAAAGGATAAAAAAAAAGACTCTTCAGTGTTCCATTAGCAGGTTGCTTTCTCCTGTAAGCAAAGCAGCAATCCTTGAATAGCTTACCTTATTATTAATGTATGCTGAGGATGATTCCTCCTCATTTCAACATCTTTAACTAGCTAGTTAGCATTGCAACCTTGTGTCTGGACCTTCCTTTCATCCCTTCATACTTGTGCCATTTTGGGGTACTCTTTCTTCCCCTTTGATCTATTTCCTTCCTGCTCCCTGTGCAGAACCCAGCTCTTTAGCCAAGTTAATCTCTATATTGGGTGTTTCTGTGCTTGTACCATAATGTCACATCTTTGAGGATCTGGCAGCTAATTCACCTTTGCCTTCAACTATTAAATTTGTCTCTGGAGAAATCTTAGCTATCATTCTCTCAAGTCCATTTTTGTTACATTGTTGTTCCTCCTCATCTCTTCACAAAGATTGTGAAATCTCATTTCATGCTCAATTTCACCCAACTTGCCTATTGCCTTTGTACTTACAGCTACTTCACCTTCATTGTCTAAAATATAAAAAGCCTTTGCTCTTGACACATTTCTCCATTCTGCAAAACAAACAATTTTATTTTTTTTTAAAAATCAAGACTAAGCCCCACTACTTCTTTAAAACTAGTTGAATCATCCATTTCCCACTATGGTTTTTCCCTCAGGAGATATCTGCAAGCATTTAAAATTCCAGATGAATGTAAAATTCCCATTAATTTCACAAAAATTCTTATCCATCTGAGCTTCCTGGCTTGGTGTTTTGCAATAGATCATAGCCTCTTTTATCTCTATACATAATTTTCATGAGATCTTCTCATTCCCACAGTTCAGGCTTCAGGATATTTCCTCACCTTTCTGCTATCTAACACTCTTCATCAACCCCCCTTCTTCCTCATATCCCCTTGTTAGGCTACAGTATCAAATTCAAGACACTTGGTCAAAAATCTGTGAGCTTTAAATTTTCAATCCTCGGATAGCAGGTGCTTCCCCACTGACCTTCCCCATCAGCTGCAAAAGTGACAAAGCAGGCTCCCAAGCAGGAGCTCAGCACCAGCCTGCGCTGCACACAGGGAACACAATGTGATCCTGCTCAGGGCAGGCTACAGCATTCCTTGTCCCTTAGGCCTGAACCTAAGGTTCAATTCATTTTGTTGTGTGAAGTTCCTGCCAGCACTTTCAGTTTTATGCTCCAAACATCCCCCAAGACCTAACTGGAGCATCTGAGCTAGGTGGTGGAAGAAATATAAAGGTTGGTGTAATTTTTGCACCTAGCGCATCCCACACTGTGTTCCTCAGTAATCCCGTGCCAACATAATGTGTGTCAGTGGAGCAGCCTGAAACCTTGCAGGACCCCAGGAAAGTGCAGCTCTGGGAAGGAAAGCAGCTGCCTAACATGACCCTGGATATTCCATTAAAGAGATTTAGTCCAAAACCACCAAAGAACATTCCATTCCCCCTGCTAGAGGAGGCAGCTCTCCCCATGGCTCCTCCCTGGCATTGCCTGATCCATCCCGGGCTCTGTACACAACAGGGCAGTGTTTACATCTGCCTTTTATTGCATCCCATCACAGGTGAACCAGTAAGCTGCAATAAAAAGTCTAAGCTAGAGAAACATGCCTAAGTTCCTACTTTTCTTTCTATTTCAATTTATGTATATTTTTCCTGTTTTAAAAGTTTTCTGTTGAATAGCCAACAAAACACAGGTCTATCAAACTTTCATTCAAACAAGGATTTAGTGCTTTTATTAGATATTCATTTACTCATTTAAAACCTGTTCCATCTAAAAACAATATCCTACCAATATCATTGCTGCCTGTGTTTATTCTTTTTATACAGGTTATTCTTGTATGAAATATTCATTCAAGTGAGCGCTGCTATATTTAGAATGCAGAGAAGTGTTTTTTGCACGTAGTTGCTTTTGTATTCTTGCTATGCAGACAATATTAAAAAAAAAAAAACAACCAAACTGTACTCCCATTTGTACTTCAATTTTAAGTCACTTATAGGTTCAGGAAAGATGAGACTTTTTGCTTCAGGCTAAATGGCTTCTACAGAAGTCACTGTTAAAGTTTAGATGGCAAGCTATTGACAGGTTCTGGATTGCATGGATATGTGTTTTTCAATTTCTTCTCTCATTTTTAAACTTGGCATTTAAATTTTTTAACTACTTAACTGAGGGGGGGAAAAAAGTTTCTTCTGTATAAGCCTCACCCTCTTCAGCTCAATCTTTGGTAACCTTACACAATTTTACTTTTCCCATAGTTCTTCTTATGGTACACAAATCATATCAGCTTCAAGTACATGTTATCTTTCTAACAGAATCACTTTAAGCTGCTAATAAATTCTTAAAATAACTTTTTAGCCATGTGAAGCTTTAACAGCTTGACTCACATGGTAGATGATTAAAAAAACTTCATGGGAGAAGTATGGACAGTAAAAAGCTTAAGCAAACATGAGATCAGTATTTTATTTAATAAACAAATTATTTGAGGATGACTGATTGTCTTGAGGTGGTAAAGTTTTGTTCTATTTGTGTCTGCTTCAAAGAATGGCAAGTATAAAGTTCCTGAAGTCTTTTGTTACTTCAAATTGTGTTACCCTTTAAAATAATATCTACGAAAAGATTACCAAAAAAAGAGGGGGAAAAAAAAGAAAAAAAGAAAACCACCAGCATACCACATTCCCATACATGCAGCTGGAGGGCAAATAAAATTTGGGAGCAACTGCCATTTCCATGAAATGGTAACTTCTCCCCACTCCCCAAACTACCAAGTCCTCTCCAAGACCAGGAAACCAAATATGGCAATAAAGATGCAGCACCTGAAAACTGGAAACCATAAGAGCTACATGGAAGAGACCTTGTTCACCACCTCCATCTTAGCTAAGGAATTATCTTCTGAACTCTCATTCAGCATTCTCAACAACCAGCTCAGTGCGCTGGAACAGCCCTCAGAGTTTTCTGTTTCCAAAAGATGCAGCTATATGAAAAATAGTGTAATTGTTTTTACTTTAGTATTACAATAAGGAAATCCACTTAAAGTATAAATTAATTTCAGCACAAAGCCTGTAATAGCCTGATTTTTATCCTCAAATTACAAAAATTCAACTTAAACTGGTGATGCAGGAGTAAAGGCAGAAAAGCATAAATGGCATGAGAGAAGAAATTATTAATAGGTGCTCCACGGTCCACCCCCTGTGGAAAATTAATTCATTAAAATGATCAGAAAGAAAAATAATTTAAAAAGCTTTTATTTATGTTTTCAAAAATTATGATCACTAGCCCAGAAAGAAAAGGAAGAAAAAAAAAAAACATTTATGAACTACTATACTCATGCCTTTCCTTCCAGAGCTCAGAAAATGAAGTTGCCAAGCTCAAGACAGTGAAAGGTCCTTTGCATTTTGGATGCGCTTTCCTTCTAGAGTTGATTCTAAATACGTTCACACAAAAAATCTCTCAGGAGCTGAAAATAAGAGTGCCATTTGACTCAGCCAATGCAGTCCCCTAATTTACTGAGGCAGACCCAAGATGGCCCAGCACAGAGAACTTTAAAGATGCTGAATTTTGTGCTAGCTATATAAACACTGATATTCCTAAAGCAAATTTTGTCAGAGTATGGTGCGCCTTGAAACTAAGCAAGAACGAAACTGATGTGGTAATATCAGGGCTTTTCCTTTGATTTACAAAAACAAACACAAGTCTTACATGGAAAGTTGATTTTAAAAGGAGAAAATTGATTATATAGTATGAAATGTAAGCACACACATGGATGTGTCTGTAATATCTGCTATTCAGCACTCACAGGTTAAGAGCCCAAGGCCAGCTCATGAAAGTCAATACCTGCTCTCCAAGTTTCCCTCCACATGTCTTGGGGAGAATCATTCAAAGTTTTTAGCCCCCCACTCCTCCACCATCATTTTCACTTAACAACTTCCCAGTTCATCTGGGGATTGACTTGATAATCCCCAGACTTTGAAAAAGCATCTGCATTGGATTAGAAAACCTGATATGGAGTCCAATGAAGTCAGCTGAGTCTTCCTGCAGATGATGAGAAATCATAGTTATTGTAAACAACAGTAAGCTCACAATGTGCGTGGTAGCCTGTAATCTAAAGTGCATATGAGTATCACAGATTATCTAGGGGTTTTTTTCAATACATAGACATATATAATATGCATTTGGCTAATGTTACTCATAACTGCTGAAAATCAGTGCCAGATACTGTGTCACCTCTATAGTTTTGTACATAGTGATAATAGCAAGTTTACAAGGGATCTTGAAAGAGGCTAGTAAAAAGTCAGCTTGAAACGGAATCATGTCTCATTTGGCAAAACCAAAGCAATTCAACAGTAATTGTATTAGAACACAAACTCAGACAAAGCTTTCCAAGGAGATTAAACCATACCAGCCAAAGCAACAGGATTTAACAAACAGGCAAAGAGCATCAAAGACCTTGGAGAGAAGAAATCTCCAGTGCTGGAAAGGAAATTAAATACTTCTAGTACATTTTCAAGTGTATATCCCATCTGTTTTAGCATTCGAAGTGACAAGACTCTACAACATCTGTTATAAGACAAATTGCAGCCTAATGGCCTTGCTGCCATAACGGTTTGGTCTTTTGGAATTGATACTCAAGTTCACATTTTTTTAAAGGAAAAGCCATTATATATCATAAAGATCATCTCTTTCCAAATGCAGGAGAACCTCTGTTGGTTTAAAATTTTTGAACAATGAATAAATGCCGAGCCAAGACAATCTTGTGCATTTGTTTAATAGGCTGTCTCTCTTTGCAGACTCTTGAATCAGACTATGAACATGTGAGATTTTTTTCCTGAAGTTTGGACAGTCTCTGGATATAAGCCCTCTAGGAAAAAAAAAAAAAAAAAGGCATCAGACTGTTGTAGAGGTAATTTGGTCAGAATGAATTTTTCTTCCTGAGTGAATACTGAGCCATTACCCAGGAAGGTGTCAGGATGAACATTATCTCATTATGTGCTGTCTTTCAGGCAATGGTCATTTAAGGAGGCAATGGTCATTTAAGGTAAGTGATATCACAAGAAAAATCTATAACTGTAACATAAACTGCATAAGGTGCTCCCAGCATGAACCACAAGGCTTGGCCAAATTCTGCTTCCGGCAATTACTCTGTGTCAGTCTAATAACTCTTCTGCTCCTCCTGCCCAGCCCCCGCAGCTTCAAAGAAACACGGTTTTCCTCTTTGTGTCAGTTGGCATCCAACTGATCCTTACTACAGGTTTGCTACCTGAAACTGCAAAGGGATCCCGCGGCAGAAAGGGCAGCAGCTGCTGCCCGGGTCCAAGGGCACCTGCGGGGCTGTGGCCCCTCCAGGTGACATGCAGACCTTGCTCACCACACAGGCAGGCTTACGGGGCAGGAAACACAACCCTCGAGCACCCACGTGAACTCATGCCTGGATACCAAGTGAAAAGGGAGTTGCAACATAAATGAGAATATCCCATGGTCGCTGTTCTGCAATACTTTCCAAGAAATAATTTGCATTATCTGCTTGCACCAATGGTTTTTTTTTTTTCCTTTAAATGGCGTAAAGACGGCTGTACTCACCAGACAAGGTAACGCACATGCTTCATGTCTAAAGTGCAAAAGAGGTCAAAGCATTGCTCACCACCCCATGAATAAGAACACAAAAGGGCATTGTAAATTCCAAGGCAGAGAACAAAAAAGGAAGGGAGGCAGGTGAAACCGTAGAAATATTACACGTATTAAGTTTAATACCCAGATGAGAATTAAGTTACTACAGTGCCTTTCACAAACTGCTACTTTTTATGTTGCAAATAACTTCTCCATGATAGATGCAAATAAATTAATGCTGTCATTAATCTTTCCATTTATATCTTTCTCACTCCTTATGTCTGCTTTCATCGTTGCACTTACCATACTTAAGTATATGTTAAAGAGACTGTCATTTTCCCTTCTGTAACTACTATTTCTTCAAACAAGCACTACTGGATTCTAAAGCAGAAAATGTTGATTTCTGTAGATCATCTTTTGTTCCTCATCTAAGTTGAGGAATATTCTGGGCAAAGACATCCCATTGAAATTCTTATCTAAGTTAAAAACATTCAATAAATATGTAATTAGGCCCTCCTTAAATATGCTTTTATTTTAGATTATTAAGCAAAAGGGTATGAGCAGTCTATGTAAAATACATCTCAATAGAATTTTTTTTTCATTAAAGGGTCCATAATGAAATCTTAGAATTCCAATTAGTTACACTGACAAATTTTAGAGTATGCCTGAGACTAAGGACAACTCAGCTGTTGCCTGCAAAGGTTACAGGTGTGAGACATTTTCCTATTGAAAAAGGCTGCACTGAAGAAATAAGTGGTATCATTTCAAGGAATAATTCATTCATCCAAACTTGTGAAGGCACAAAAGCACAAGGTAGGGGATATCCCAGATGCTCTGCAGCCCTCAGTGTAGTCCAGATTGTGATGAAAAGGAATTCTCACTTCATCCTTCATGCTTTCCTGCATGCAATGACACTGGACACTGCAGATCTGTACTACTGTCAAGTCAGTAGTGCACAAACAGGCTACAGCTCAGCATGCCACAAAAAAAACACACCAAAACCACTAAGAAAATCTTTTTTTAAAAGACAGGGCTGCATCTCAAATGCAGAGTAATTGTTCAATTGTGTGGAATTACCCAGCTTCCTATACCACATTTCTGATACAATTACTTATCTTGCACAAAAAGTCTAAGCAGTAAAAGAAGTGGAATTAGGATTGTTTCCAGAATTATCATTTAATCACTATTCAACCCTATTTTAACCTCTTTGGCTAAAGCTTTCAAAAAACTACTGGAGAGGAAGCATGCCTCCAACACATGCCTGTGACATTACTGGTCGTCATCATCCAAAACTCCCACAGTCTTGTCAGATGCCAAAGGAAGTTAAATGTCCTCAAAATCTCACAAGATCAGCAAGCACCTCCTTCATCTCCTTCCAAAGTCCCCAGTCTCTATGATGAGTACCCAACATTTCCTATTGGAAGAGAGAATGATAACAAAAGATGATGCTGGGGTCGTCACCTCTTTGTGCCTTTCACTCCCAGCGCATACAGCTCCTGTGCAGCACTTGAGCACTAAAGACACATAAAAATCTTCACTTACCTAGAACAACTTGACTCACAACTGCATTTCCCAGGGTAAAGCCTACACTGTTACCTAAACCCCAACCCCAAAGAAATAGCCTATGCCACATGAAAAGGTAGAGAAGCAATTAATGTAAAACAATATCTCTCAGAAGAGCTCTTACATGCAAAGTGCTTCGGATCCCCTTGACTCCACGCTCTACTCAGGATTATGCTGCCTTTCAGTTTCCTCATTTCAGAAGCACTGGAGTGAGTTTTAGTACCCTCAAATTGATTTACAATATTTTTGTACCCAGCAGATTGCAAAGGTTCTTGATTTTTAACAAATTTGTAACTATCTAAAGTTTAGAAATTACTGCAAGTTTATTTAACAATCTTTTTACCAGAGCCCAGTTTAACTGGGCTCCCATTCTTGGACAATAAAGGAAGAGCATTATAATGAATGGTGCATTCAGAAGGCAAATGCTTGGCAAAATCTTCTACACAAAGCATCAGGAAAAGAATTCTGTAAGACCCTTCTGATTAACAGTTGTGGGGAACCTGCAGCACCACTGTTGCTTCACACTTCTGGTAGTACACGAAGTGAGGTTACTCATGCTGCATACATCAGATATCCAAATTGCTCTGCAAGACTGATTTACTGTTTCCTTCTCTGAAGTGTATTTATTTACACTGTTTACAGAGGCAGAAAGGTATTTTTCCTCCCAGCCTCCAGTGTACTGATTTCTTGCCCTGCCACCCCTACGAACAAGATAAATTTCAGCTCTTCTCAAAATAATCTCTTGGTAGACAAACTGAGGTGGCACAAACTTAGAAAGGAAGGAAGGAAGGATTAGTTGCAGAAAAAGCAAGACAAAAAGTTAATTGCCCTTTCATGTCAATACCCATATTGGCAAAACAAAGTCTCATTTTATATTTGAACGCCACGTGCAAGCGAGTCTTCAGACACACACAGTAGCAAGCTCCCCAAAGCAAAGGATAAAGATAAGGCTTATGCAGACAAGTTTACCAGCTCTGGGGGAAAGGAACTAAAACTTTCAGTGTATGGTCATTAAAATTTTTGAAATCTAGGTCCATATTTTCAGCTGCAGCCTGTGGTTGTATGCTGACAGAGGGAAAAAACAACACATTCATATGCACAAATGCAAATTCGGCACGAACACAGCTGGGCCCATGAATAAAATTTACATGCACAAATTTAGAAGCGAGTTTGAGTCCAGATGAATGATTTGATCGTAAGAGCTTTAAATAAGCGTTTATGTAAGCAAAGATTGGAGCCGGCAGCTATTAGAGAAGTGTATTAGCTGAAATAAATTACCAGAGAAAACAGAGCTCTCTTGGATAGCACCAGCAGCTCTTCTTCCCTCCTCCTTTCCCTGCCAGTTTTTGCAAACACATTTGAAGGGTTGGTAGGGGGTTTGCAAGGATGTTTTGCACGAAGCCAGAGCCTGAGTGCTGTGGTGGTCCCAGGGAAGAGGCAGCAGGGTACTCAGAGCATTGGTGTTGCCCGGGTTCATAAACTTTCCAACATCTCAGCCCGGACAGAGGGACGGGTGCTCGCTCCTGCTCTACACTTTGCCAAAGCAAACAGCTCAACTCTCTGTGCTGACATTTTTTCACAAGAACAAATTTGCATCCCAGCAGTGTGCGGCGGGGTGAGAAGCGGGCTTGCTCCGCACCCATAGGTACGCGCCTCTCAACGCGAAGCTGCAGCAAAGCGCCGCACTGGCATCACACAGGCACCATAAGGGTGCGCAGAATTTGCATTCAAGCATATTTCAGCCATCAACCTGGATCTCTGGGGGCAACTGAAACCTGTAGAAGCAACAAATACAAAGCTGGCTCCTTTGCCTGCTTCTTAGATGACATATTAGGGATTCCTAGTTTTAGGCTAAACACTCAGTTTCTTTAAAAAAACATGTCACAAGGAAAGCATGGAGTTTGTGAGGCTGTGGAGGGACACTGACTTTGTTCTGCAGTATCCCGAGTGGCAGGATAAAACACAGTTTTCTGGAATTGATTTATTTTTCCTTTTGACTAATAAAGAAATGTATCATTAAATTCCCCTACACACCCCAAAGTTAATGAAAAAAATATTTGGCTACAACATTAGTGTCAAGCGGGGTCACTATCATTGACCAAGGAGGGTGCCAAATCCCTGGAAACCCTGGGGAAAGATCCCAGTACAAGGATCAACCTGGAACATCCTAGATAAGAGAGGCTCCCCTGCATGAACTACACTCATCCACACAGTACTGGGCAAGTCGTACCTACCACTTGCAGCAGGCTCAAGTGCTTTAAGGCAGCTTCCTACATGCCTTTTCCACATGTACAGCCTGGCCAGGACAAGAATAACTGGGAATCCCAGCACGTAGGCTCTGCTCAGGTGGTAATTGTGGTGGCTGTGACCACTGTGACCGCAAAAGTTGACCGTAACAGCTCTGCCAGAGCCATGCATCAGCTATAAAAGCACCAATAGCCCTGAGAGGGAACACATCCTACCACCTGGTAGCCACATCGAGACTGCACATCCCACTTGGCGGGTCGGATGCGCTCCTCGCCAGCCGTCGCCTCTTCTCCCAGCACCTCCACTCAGAGTTACACCCAGACACTTGTCCTGCTCCAGCGTGAATATTTCTCTTCTCCCCTAGGAGCAAAGCTCCTTCAACATGTGCCGTCTGCTGTGCCAGCAAGACCTGGCATAGCAGCAGGGTACAAAAGAACATCCCTGACACTCTATGAATATTCATGATTTATGAATATTCATTAAATTAGCATCTTTATGACTGGGCCACCAGATTCACAACTGGCGTCTCTGGAAAGGGGTTATTGTATTTTAATTAAATACCAGACAATTACTAAACAGTTATATTCGCTGGGATTTAACTGATATGAAAGGGATAGGTACCGAGCTACAAATGTTAAGAGCAACTCTTCCTCCACACACATTTAATGCTAATGAAAGTCATGTGTAAGCATTGAAAAGGGAAAAAAAAATCCTCTATATGAGAAACCAAAATAGCTTCAGATTATCTTTTTAATAGATTCATACTGTGTGGGAACCTTCAGCATTTCCCTGGTGCCTAAGCAGACCAGAATAGCAAAGTAGTTATTATATCTGTCTTCAGTGAAGAGACCACATGTTCACAGATATTTGTACAGCACCTAGCGCAACAGGGCTCTGATCCCTGCATCTGGCATTGCTGTAGTATTTAAATAGCAATAATAATGATATAAAGCAATCTTTGTCGATATCATGAGAGAACAATCTAATCTAGTTATCAGATTATAGCTCATTAAATGCCACACAGAAAAGGCTATCAACACTTCTACACATTTACTGGCCTAAAAAGAATTTTAAGCCATTAATTGCTTCCATAACGTGGGGTGAATTTTCAGCATGGTGCCTGGAAAATTAGGCACGCAGGCTGTGTAATTGTTAATGGGAATTGTGACCCAATTTTCACGCCTGGCACTGAAAGTTTGCCCCTTGCAAAATATTTACATAATTTGCTAGTAGATTTGCCATATCTTTTGCATGTTAATTTTACTTCAGTGACAATTCCTTGAAAAAGTACCATCACCAGTGTATAGTACCACCACCAGTATATTAAGAGTAGCTTGACATTTATATAGTACTTCCTCTGAGTTATCTCAGGCTACAACTTGCAAATCATTACATGCTGAATCTTCAAGGATATGCCTTTAACCAGAATATTCATTGCAGGGCACAGCCCTTGCCTGTCGGGGAAGGGAATTGATGACCACTTGGTCGGGCTCTCTTCCATTTGAGCTCTCATTCTGCAGCACAGTGGATGCTTTGTAACCCTCACACCTGATCCCAGAGCTTTTAACATTACCAGATTCACTCACAATTGCCACGTTTGATGTTTCAGTGCAAAATCTACCACATTTTCTTCCCTATAACAGACACAAAAGTCAGGATTTTACATCTCTAGACCCTCAGCACTTCTCCAAGCTGCCACGAACTGTCTGTGTCAGGGAGGTGGGATCACGTTAAAGGTTCACAATTTCACACAGCTGCGTCTCTGCCTGGGAGCGCGATGATATTTTGCAGGCAGCTTAAGATTTTGAGTACCAGCATCTGTCCTCTTAGCAGCACTAGCTGGTTGTTTGGGTGGCCAGGAGGGTACCCATGCTGTGGGGAAGATAGGGACATTTTGTTTCATCCTCCCTTTCCAGACAGGCATCCTTTCTTTTGCTCCAGAGGGAAAGTAGCAGCATGCAGAAGCACATCAAGCCATTCTCAGCTGCTCTGTAGCACTGACACCAGAGCGACTATGAAACAGCAATGAGCTGGAAAAGCATTCTGGGTATAGAGATGCAAATGAGCACACTAAGCCCTTTCCCAAAGGACACTACACAAGGACCTTTCATAACATAAGGTTTCACTCAAACACTTAGGGCCTGGTTTCAAAGGGCTTGATCAGGTAGAGCTCCCATATGTCCAAATGCAAGAGATGCACAGGTGTCCCAAATCTCACCTGCAGATCATGTGGCCCCTTCTCTGGCCACAGGCAGCAGGGCATGCTATGTCCTTTCCTAATTGAATGTACCTGATTCCCACTTCAAAACCACAGATTTATGAGTGAAGTTGCAATGAAACAATATTTCTGATTCAGCAAAGTAAAGGCAGGAATGAATGCAGGGCTGCAGACTGTGCTTTCCCTGACTGTGCTTTCCCTGACCTTTAGCTAAAACCAGCAGCGATGCTCATGCAAACACAGGCCAGAGGTCTTCCCTCTGCTAAACCCCTTCTAGTGTGGCTTCTTCTCCTCCTGCATCACTGCACTTTGTCCCAGGGAAAAGCAAACCCTGAAGTAACTTGGGGCAGGGCATGGTCACCTGAGAGTGAATCATTTAGGCAATCTTTCTGCTCAAACAGGTAGAAGCTTTCTCCTAACAACTTATCCTGCATACTGCTTGCAGCTCCTCCGAGTTTCAGCTTATCCATACAGTGGTTTTAAGTGAATTTGTTTACATATTGGATGTACTGCCAAACAGCAGGTGATTCAGAGCATATTCTGCAAAATAGCTAGAAGCAGATATTTATTAGATATTACCAGGACTCCACCTGAATGAAATGGGAGTGTGCATCATGCAACAGAAATGCAGTTCATGCACAGGCTTGGGTGTGCACATGACTAAGTTGGAGAGTGATATATATCCTTGGGAAAAGATTCTGTTTCCCTAAACAGAGTATCTACAGTTAACAATCATTTTTTCCTAGTGTTACCCACACAAGAGGAAGATGGTGCCAACTAGAACCTGATTTCTAAACTGATGGGTAGAGGAGGAAAAAAAGGAAGTGCTACTATATACTAAGACAAGCCTGGGTATTGTCGCTCCTAAGAGAAAGTAGTAAAGCAGGACACTTGACAGAGCTGATTGCCAAGCTGGGAATTATTTGGGATTTTTTTTTCAGCAAGTTGTAGCAGATCAGATCTGCTTGACTTCAGCAGAGCACAATCCAGCCCAGCTATATCTATGGTATAAAGTGTCTATAATTTCCTATCAAATACTCTTTTCAGATATCAGATCTTCTTTTCCAGTATCTTTAGGAGCCTAAAGTTCCTTCTTAAACTTGATCTAGCCTTTCAGGAATAGCATTGCCTTCCAACGACACAAACTCCTAGGTGTGCCTAAATCACTTAAAAATGAGAGTACAGCACCTCTGTAAATACTGCCCTCTGTTCAGAGATAAATTAGTGGTTCAGCCCAGGCCTGGGAAAGAGAATTTTTTTTTTTTTTTAATTATGATGTTCCTTCTGTGGCCTTGGGAAAATCATTAGTCTCCCTGCCTCGGTTTCTTCATCAGTGAAACAATTATGTATGAATTCCACAAGCTGTTCTCAAGATTTGACAGTATTCATTAGACTGAATAAAAATGAATGCCCTGAAGTGTCAACCAGTTTTATTTAGTCAACAGATAAAACCAAGAGACCGCACTAGGCCCGCTACTCTGCAGCATCCCATCTCCTCAGAGAGCCTCCACTCCTCCAGCCGCTGCCTTGTCCTCCCACAAGGTCTCCCTGCCACCCTTGAGCACTCCCTCTCGCTACCCTTGACCCACAACACGAAAAATCCATCTTTTCCTCCTCCCTCTTTAAAAATCCCTCCAAGCAGGGTTTTTCCCCTTGGATCTTTTCCCTGTTCAAGACTCCTACTCGCGCACGGTTGTTCTGGGTCTCGTCTTACTTCACTTGCGAGCTGCTCAGGGCAGGAAATGGGCCTTACCTCCAGTCCATATCACACATGATATTCCCTTTGGAGTCAGCGTAAATCTAAACATACGCCATATAAGCCTTTGTTGGACCAGGGCCTACGCTTATAAACTGCTGCGTAAGCCTGTGTTGCCACAGCGTAGAACTGTTGAGCAAATAAAATATTACAAAATATTTTTTGTTTTAAAAATGGACCTGCCGCTCCATTCACACTGCTCCTCCGAGTTTCAGGCAAGAGCAATATTAGATACAAAGCTTCCAGATAGAAGGACTGCAATGGGAAAAACGCTAGCAATTATTCAAAGCAAATGTAATTTTCACACTGCCGCTATTTAAAACACTTAGAGGAGAAAACAGTTCATCACACTTGGAAAAAAAAAGAAAAAAAGCGCAATATCTTTTTTCCGCCTCCTCCCCCGCACCTCACACCCCCCCTTTTAACTTTTACTTGAAGTGTTTGAGGATCAAGAGATCTTCCCTGTTCATCGTGAAATAAATCTGACATCACACTCAGAGCTTTTCAGCACTTATCCTGATTAGCCAGATAGTAAGATGTTCTGCAATGGGATCTGGCTGGGATTAGCTGCTTTCCTGTTCTCCCTGTGTGCTACATGCTGCCCTGTGGTGCCTTGTGTTGGCTCTGGACATCAAGAGTCCTGTTCTCCCATCTCCAAAGTGAAGCTTTACCATGTGAAGTTATCATGGTTGCTTTCCATGATAGAGAATGGAGGGACCCATTCACTAACTACTAGAATTTTAATTTCCATAACAAAACTGAACACCAACAGGCTAAAGTTGAATGTAAAATATGTTTTAGTAGTAGCAAGTGATTTCCTGGGGACATTAGTGAACTGCTATACGATAAACCTGTCTAGCTGGTGGGGACATATAAGGTGTGAAAAATATCTGGATTGTTTAATCAGATTCAGCCAGATTGCTTGGTGGGAGCCAGCTCTGCCATGTGGCCCTGACTCTAAATGTAGATATGGCCCACAGACCTACAATGCATGCTGACTTTAAACAGCCCTGTAGTCCAATGACATACACCCACACATGGCCGCAACTCAAAGCATTCCAAAATAAAAACTAAGGGATAAAAAAAGCAAAAGAAAAGAAAAGAATCCCCCTACTTGCACAGCTAATTCCACTCATCCCTGGAGCATAAGATCACATGCATTTAACCTTATTTGAAAGTTTTCAGGGTCTTATGTATTTGTTCAAGCCAGGTCTCAAAGGAAGTGCAAACAGAAGAAAAGCACCATGCCAAGGCTCTGTCTGTACATAATGCTCCTTTCAAATCTACCCCAGAACCTGGGATTTACCTTTCCTGTCACACACACCTGCACCTGGCATATCCAAAACTCAGGAAAACTGTTTTAAATCACACCTCTTTTTACGTCAAGCACAATTATTCTTATTTCATCTTCCCTTAAATAAAAAATAAAGCACAGTACCCACAAACAGATTAAATGTATGCTTTAGGAAGTTACATTGTCTTTCTTCTAGAGAAGAAAAAAAAAAGTAAAATTGCACAAACTAACAGTTGCACTTCCCAGTGAGTGTCTGCAAGTGTTCTGGATGCTGCACTGACAAGGGGAAATGAGGATTGAACCTAAAGACAAAGAGAAGAAAAGGGACTGAAACATCTGAAACAGCTTTCAGACACACATTTATAACAAATGCCAAGTGGTTGGGAAGACTTTGTGCATACAGAAAGACTCACATTCCCTTGTCAGTGCATTGTCTCCCCACACCAGCTCTGCCAGAGGCAGAGGACCTTCCCGTGGCTCAGTTTGCAGCAATGCCAAGCTTTCTCCTTCCTTGTGCAAGACTTCAAACAACAGATATCGTCCCATAATGTCAGTGTAGAACACATCTCCTTGCTTTCAATAACAAGACCAAGTTTAAGCATTTTTCCAAAACTGACCTTCCAATTCATCTAGTTATTGAACTAGATGCCATCCCACAGACTTGGCATACAAAGAGTCAGATCACACTGCAACAGTGACCTTTTGCAGTCTTAAAAATCTCTGAACATTAAACCTTAGGCTACTGCCTGCTACACATACATGGCAACCTTTGAGCCACAGACAGTGGGAAAAGAATTTTAGGATTGTAGTAAGATACCTCAGCTGAGACACTTGGAGTAATCACCTCCCTTTGAAGCATCCCAGAAATCTGACATTTCTAATTCAGCAACTTCTAGATCAAGTAGAAGTAGCTGCAGCTATTCTGTTCACAGACATTAAGGTTTTCTACATACATGTAAAAATAGGCACCTAGCATCATATTCACATGTGTGGTCAAACTATCAAATTAGTTGGTTGATTTGTTCATGTTCAGTTGCTATTCCGACAATCTTCAGAAATGGGTTCAAACGCTTTTTTTTTCCTTGCTGAAAGATGTGCAGGGGATTCTGGGATGCAGTAGATAAGACAACAGGTATAAAATCAAAGGATGAAAGACCCGGCTTTTTGGAAGGTTTAGAAACATGAACAAGTGGAGGACTGCATATAATTCTTCATGAAGGTACCAAAATTACTAAAATAAGATGCATAAATTGCTAAAAAAAGAATATGCAAGGGTAAAATAAATCAGAAATCCAAGAAAACCTGAGGAGCAACAAAATTGTCCTACTGTTGCCACTGTTTAGAGACAGCATTTCTAAAAGTTTATTCAATCTCTCCACTGACTTGTCTCCAGGGTTTAAGAGTTTGCTTAGTGCTAGGTCGATGCTTGGTCAGGCTATAACGCTTCATGGTTCTTGACACAGCTCTGAAATAGAAGCTTTTACTCTGGAGACAGCAAACAGCATGGAACAGAAATGGCAGGAATTCATATTTCTGTACCATAGGCATTCATTTCTCTATAGTGCTCTGTTTTGCAAACAGTTCAAGATTTTGAAGCTTCAATAAGCAAGTGCCTGGGGTAAGGGAAGAGATGCACATAGGTAGATTCTAATTCTGAGGCTAATTTGGTCTCTAATATTTTAATCTCCTCATATTTGTGCTAACCTGAAGTTCTGTTTCCAGAATGTGTATTAAAATACAAGTTTAACCTGAAACCAAAGCACATTACTTCCCCAAAACCTTCCTCTGCTTGCATACACCCTATGGCTGAATATTCCAGGACAGTTTCAGAAAAATATTGTTTGGCCTTTTTGAGTCATGCAAGATGACAAGCACTCTTTTTGGTGCATTTACTCTTTTGGGTATTTTTGTGTTTCTATTTCGTCTGTAAAATCGTGTGGTGCAACCACAACAGGCAGCATTGCAGGAAGAAGGGATTGAGCCTCATCTGCCTTGTGTGGGCATCGTTGCAAGCAGGGAAAGGGACACAGAGAGACTGCTGGTGTCCATGAAAGCATCAGAAAAGGAAGAAAAGATAGGATGGAAATGCAGGTTTTGGAAATTGTTCCAATTCTTTGAGCAAGAGACATCAAAAAATAACCCTGAACCATTACCCGTGCCAGGAGATCAAGGAAAGATTTGGGAAACGCATGAGAGAGATGGACCTGACTGCCAAATGCTACAGAAGGTTCCTGCAGCCTCCATCTCCATCACCTGAGCGACAGACTAGCAGGGATAGCCAGGACTATTTTTAGCTAACAAGAAACGGGAAGCTGATAATGTGTTAATCACAGCACAAATCACGGATGCATGCACCAGTTCCAAGGTGTCATGCATATGACGAATGCAAGCACAGGGGGAAGTGGAAGGAATCCGTACACTGCTGTGAGAAGCCTCAATAATAAATGAGAGGAATTGGAAGTGCCTGTGGATGCCAGTTTGGAAATATCAGTGTATAAGTGCTATGTAAGTACCTTGCTTAATTACAGTAGTACTGGCCCCTTGTAGTTCTGGGGTGCAAACTGAGGCCCTTCTCTTCCACTGGTGCTGCTGCTCATTGCACACCAGCCAAGAGCTCTCTCGTAGGGCAACCAGAAATACTGCACACACACCTGCTTTGCTCTGCAAATATTGGGGTCTTCTCCGGCTACCATCAGGCTGTGAATGGCAGCAGGAGAGCCACTAATTTAATTGAGATCAGGTGTGTACATCACAGACTAAAGAAATTATATCTTCCATTGCAACGTGCTTTTAACAGTCTTACCCAGGGATGGGGGCGGGGGGAAGCGCCAGATGCGTTATTCTGTACAACAGATAAAAGATTGAGCCTGAAAAGAGGGACTTATTAAAAACTGCACCCTTCACCTAGGAATCCAATAGGATTGATTGTACAATCACAATGACTGTCCAGTTACAGTGGAATTATCCATATATAATACCTGAGGGAAAAACATATCTTTCACACTTCCTGTCTCTAGTGTCCCAGCTTTAATATACCACTGAAATTTGTCAAGATTCTCCTTCAGCATACTGCATCCCCTGTGACGGAGTGTTTGCTTTGCATTTTCTTAAGGTCTTTGTTCTCCAGAAGGCAAGATATATTTGAGATGAGCATCACTTGATTTAATAAATATTAAATAGCTATTTCTTTCTCTTTTTTTATTTTGTGGTCATCATTTTGGAAAGATGCCTCCATGCAAAAATGAACTTTTTCCTAACTTGTAAAACACTTACCTTTATCCACTCTGGGATGGAGTAGCTGAAAGAGAATTTCCTCTCTGGACACAGAAATGTTGCCTCTTTCCAAGTTCCATTTTCTCAGTTGTTGAGTGATTATCAATTATGTAACAGTGACATTTTGTAAAGTGTCATCTGTGGGTGGTAGTGAATTGGAAGTAAGAGAATGTCTTCCACAGAAATGAACTTGTCAAGACTGGTCATTAGTTGGGTTTTGGGGCCATGGGAAATGCAGAAGCAGTGATAACAATACTTCATTTTTTTGCCCACCTCTAGAAAATAAAACAAAGATGATTATATAAAAGCCTCCAAACCTATTAGCAAAATATTCTAGAGCACGGTATAAAAACATTTTTGTTGCTAATATATCACCAAGTTACTCAGCAATTAATTTTATGTTTTTCTCAAATTCACAGTGAATAGTTCAGTTCTGCACTGGAGTGCCCCAAGTAGCCAGCAAGTTTCAAATTCCTATTCTAACTCTTACCCAGCAAAGAGTACATCAGAGTATCTTAAACCCTGGGTTTATGCCTTAGTCACTGGGATGTCCAGTCCTCACAGACACGGGGGACAAGAAGTAAAGATGTGATCTCTTTGTTTCATTCCTTCCCCAACTCCTTCTTCCATAAATTCCTGAAAATTAGTATTTTCAACTTTTCATTGGCATAAAAAGCTATTTCAAAAAACTCCACATCTCACAAATGTTTGACACTCAGCCTGTAAGTGTCAGACAACTCCAGTCTAGAAAAGCAGTGCCACTTTTAAACCATTGGAACAACTTACACCTGCAGCAGTTGATATTTCTCTGAAAGATGTGCTCCGTCACCACGACTCCTCAACTGGTACCAGTAGCATACTAGACTAATGCAGAATATAATTATTACAGTGACACCTGACAGCTTGTGCCACACAGAAATTCAGATTAGCTGATCACCCTTTCCCAAGAAAGACTTTGCATATGTGCTGTTCATGACTGAATGAGCAGAATACTTTCCTGTTGTATGAAGCAATTACATAGACTCAGCTGAATGCTCAACCATATGATGGTGGCATATGCAAAACATCTACTGCATGAACCTGTTGCTGGAATGAATCAGGCCTTCAGGAGGTAAAGCATCTTTGCATAGTACTCTCATAGGACAGCACACAAAGTATGTCTAACACTAAACTGTTATGCTTCAGTTCTGCACCTATTCAAATTACTTGACCATAAGCTCTAAGTGAGGCCAAAATTTATTTCTTCAGTTAAAACTTCTTTTATCTTTGCAAGACTTGGAACATTCAAAAAGAAGAGGGGGGAAAAAAATAGTAACAATCAACACCACCCCCCAGTTCACACTGTAATGCCAAAAAAAAAAAGAAAAAAAAAGTCCTGTCTGTTTTGTCTTTAAGTAACAAGCTGCTGTCTCTCTATTGTAGCCAAGATTGACACTTTACCATTTCCCACAACAGTCTCTCTATTCTCATTATTTTACCTGCTGTAATTGCTCACCCATTTCTGCTTTATATCATCCTGGCTCTACACAATATTCCAGCTACCTACAATTCATTATTCTCAAGAAATCTTTCCCTCTGAAGAGTTTGCATAAGAAATCCCTACATGGCATTTCATGCACCTTGATATGGTCTATTCACATTTCTGACACCAGAGATTGCTCTTCAGTTAAAATCTATTATTGTCACGTTACAAGCCTCTCCCATTTGAGAGCTCAGAATACTCTAAAACGAATTCCCCAGCTACATAAGGAAGTATTATGATTTTTCTTCCATCTGTGCAAAGAGGGTATCTTCACCATCACCCTACTCCTCCAACGAGCTCCATTTGAATAGGAGCCTCTGTTAGAGTCAGAAAGGCACAGAAGCAGTGTTTGTTCAGAGGATTACCCATAAAGCACCTATTCCAGGATCAAGGCCAGTGTCTTTTTCAAAAACTTTCCCATGGTGATATATCAAATCAGAGGCAGGATAAGGAACAGAACTAGCATCTCCTGACCCCTGCTGCTGGGCTCTAAATGCAGGAGGCTACCTTTCCTCTTTTGAAGCAATTCATCACTTCTGCAATGCAATGCCTGTGTAAGGCTGGTGTTACATAACAAACTCACATCATAAAGTTAAATTGTCATTGTGTAAAACTTACAGAAGATTTTCATTTTGAGTTCATGCTTAAAAATAATATAAATTATCTTGTCTCAAGCTCTCTCCATTTTCTGATAAATAAGTCTGGCAATCACGATAGAACTGCCGAACAGAAATAAAGAATTCATTCCTTAAGCTGATTACTTTTCTGGGAAAGCATGTGTGCCAGACAGTTTAAAAACTGGAGTGTTTCGTTTATACAACATTGGCTCATCTTTATCATCTTTGTCAAAGACATCTACAATTTATAGCTTACCACAGGTTACCTAGCTGGTTCAAGTTGTTTTGTCTTTTATTAAAAAAAAAAATTAAAAAACACCAAACAAAAACAAAAAAACCACCACCTCTGAACTTTTACACTCCTGTGTGTTTTAGCTGTGAGTCCTAAATGGAGTCTCCCATGAATAATTCAAGTTCCTCAGTTTCTTATTTTAGCATCAAAACTGTAGCAATACGTGACTAAAGGAAGTCTAGCCAAGATACTATGGAGCTCTAAATCAATGCAAAAATGAGATTAAAGATAGATATTTCTATTATAACAATGAATGAAAATATTGTTACACAGCTTGTTGAAACAACCTTTTAAACAGTAGTGCTTTATTTAAAAGGAGAAGAAAAAAAAAATAAAAGAAAAATAAGCCAGTTTAACCTATAATTAAGTAGGTAAACTGTGAAGAAGGCTACAGCCAATTTTGGAATGCTACTTATTTGGAAGGGTTCCAATATCAGCAATGGTGAAAGGATATAAAAGGTGATGACTATATTTGTATTACGTAGCAATTATTTTTTTCAGGAACGGTATCAAGAGACAAACAACAGGTTTTTTCCTCATTACATCATTCTCCAGATTGTACCAGTTTAGCAAGTTTAGTCTGAGGAGGAAATGATTCAGATTTCATCACTGCAGCCTAATTCAGCTTTTGTTACTTGTTTGAAAGAAGAAGAAAAAGCATACATGCAATTTCTAACCACATCAATTGAGTTAAAAGATGACTAATAAAAGGTCCTGAACCTGTTGCTGTTATGATTGAAGGAAATTTTGCCTCAACTTCACTGGTGCAAGACTAAGTCCCTATACAACTCAGATGTCATATAAAATTTTAACCTACTTGGGGCCTCCTGTTACAGTAAAATATTAAAATATTTTAAGCAATACTTTCTAACCTAAGAAAATTAGTGGGATTTTAGACAATAAATATAACCTATCCAGCACCAATGAAAATCAAGATAAGCCTTCCACCGGTAAGCATTGTCTTTCACCATGGTAGGAGAAAACCCAGTGTTGCTCGGCAGAAGCTCCCGTGTAAGATCTAGGTGGAAAGCAGAAATACTGCAGAGAGATCCATGTGTAAACATTGCTGCCCACCTTCCCCACCTCACTACTTTAAAGAGAGCTCACCACATTTGCGTCAGCTGGGAAATTCAGCTGCCTCCCTCTTACCCCACACATTCTGCAGACCACTAGCATGTTAAGTAACACAGGAGCTAAATCAAACCTGATACTTTCTTCTGATGAAATGAGCCCTCAAATCCAATTCTTTGCTTTCTCTCACCTAACTGACCCCTGGAACCAAGAAAACAATACATATCTTTTGAAACATTTTTTCACGGTACCTAAAAAGATCTTATTCCCTTTATTTTAAGGCAGAGTTTTGTTCTCAAGTACTTCATTTAACTGATAATGTTTTTCCTTAATTTTTATATCACTCTGTCACTCTGTACTTTGCCTTTATGCACGGAAGGTAATTTAGAAAGGTTCTGATACTTCCTGTTCAATTATCATCACTCTGTGACTAAAATGCTACATTTCTCATAACATTGAGTGAACCACTTACATGCATTAAAATGTGCTGCTTTAAAAAACATATATACAATGTCAAGAAACTGCTCCCATAAGCTAGATCTTCTTGCAGCTTTAATTACTCTGTATGGGAGTAAATAAAATATCCTTTTGATTAACTGTCTTGGACCAACTTTTTGTAGCCCTCTTTTACCTAGTAGTGCCTAGGACATCAAAAGCAGGTTTATATGCAAAGGTTCAGGTTATGATTATGTCCATATACAATCCAATATTTTATGCTCCTTCTAAACCTTTCCTCTTATTAAGGTTTGTAGAAGACCATCAAGCACAATTTTGCTTTCCAACCTCTCTGGTCATGCCTGGTTTTTGCCTACTTTAACTTAACTTCACATGCCACTGACTTCACATAATGTATTGCCACATCCTTTTTCCCCCCTTAATTTGATTAAAGTTTGTTTCCCACCCTCTATTGTAATTCTTTGCTTCACCCACATCTTTGGCAGATGTCTCCCATTTGCAAGTTCTTCATTTCCCATCAGTTTCTTGAGATGAATTATTATCCTGATTTTTTTTTTTTTTCTGTATGCCCTGAAGTAGGTTCTATTTTGATTGGTGCTTCACCCAGCTTTTCTGCATGCTCTTCTCTTCCTCAAGATGTCTACAAACAACTAGCCAAGCTTAACTTCTCTCTATTCTGCCACATCTGCTTAGCTACATTTTGGAGAACCTGAGATTACCTTGCCCTCCCTGCACCACATAACACTGGAAACATCCAGAGAAAACTATCAGAGAGAGACCTTGTGTTGAAGCAGTCAGAAATTAACTCTCTAAAACTCTCTCCTACACCAATGTCAACATACACCACGACCAAAGGTTTCTTCTCAGCTATTATAAATTACTTTGTACCCAACCAAAAGTCACCAAACTGTTTTGAGGTCATCCCATATCCGACTGTAACAACCTAGTTGATGATCGAATCTCCCATTCCTTTGTAATTACAGAGTCTGTGATGACCTTAATACCACATGACAGTTCTTCTAACCAGACAAGTCCCTTCACTCCACCTTACAGCCACCCAGGATCAAGGTGATAAGCAGCAAAGTGTTCCCTTTTACCATGTCTCAGTCTCAGATTACTGGAAAAGCTTTAAAGAACAGCCCTATGAATGGCTGTGCAGGACTCAAACAGTGTGATATGGCAAGCCTACCAAAACATTGGCTAGAAAGGTTATGACTGCTCTTTATAGATGGATCACAGAGATAAGCATCATGGAGGAAGAAGAGTTATTTAGTCAAACGAAAAACTGAGACATGAGAACTGGGTATGAACTTGTCATGATTTAATGCATGCTGAAGTTGAATGTAACTACCCACCAGGTGTGATAGTCCATCACTAAAAGGCAGGAGGAAAGGACTATTTCTTTTTGTTACAGTGTGATAAATAGATGTGGTTATCTCTAAAACAGGAAATTAAATTCCAAGATGCAATAGATATTTCTTCCAGTCCTTCAGTCATATTCTTTGAAAGACAAAAGAAGAGACCTTCAGTATATTACAGAATGTCCCTTGCTGTATGTACATCCAACCCTTCACTGATCACCCAGCCTATATATTGAATATACTTTCTCCCCATTAGTCTTTCTAGAATGCTTACTCCCTCTGGCATAGCTACTGCCCCCTTCTTTGCACGTGAGAGCATTAAGTGGCTAAGAGTTTAATTTAGCCACATCCAAATTTATTTTATTTGAGCCCTCTAGCAAGCATAGTTCAGATGGCTTCGTTCAAGTAACATCCTCTGAAGTCAATCAGGGAACTCCAATACAAGGAGCAATTTTGAGGTCAATGTTTCCCAACAGGCAAGAAAGAAATATCTAGACTGTGAAGTCAATAAGACAATGGAAACACTTAAGTAAAGCCTGTATTTAAATGCTTTTCATTTTTGAAGCCGTAACTACTGGAACCCACATAGAAATTTCTGCTTTTTGTTTGGTTGTGCATCTTAAAAAGAAACAAAGCTTTTCTTCCTTTACGAGGTCAGGCCAGGATCAAGCTTAATAGGCCACAGACCATATATCAAAGATTTCAGTATACTTCTGAAGTGAAATTAAATCATATTTCTTAGGTTAAATGTAGCTCATCACAAGAGTTGAAGTCATCTCAGACATCAGAGATCTGCAGGCTATTGAGCTTCTGTTATTAAATATTTTTTCCATTTCAGCTGACTAGTGCCTAAAGGCTGATTGCACAGAATAGTTATAACTTGTTGGGAAAAGAAGGGGCAAACTTTGTCTTCTCCCCAGCTGGATTAATGAACTCACTATATATTATGTATTTATGGGCATTATCTAAGGACACACAGCATGAATCTAAAAAATGGCCGGTATAAAACTCTAGGAGATTTGAAAGAAGCTTATATGAGTCAAAAAATAAAAAATTCATTATTATTTTAGACTTCAAATATTTATTGTCTATATTTGTACAGAAAGTACTATCAGCTTTTCCTTTATACAAATCTATTCTTAATAGGTACTGCCCCCCAAAACGCATTAGTAAGACAGGAGAGCACATGCAAAAAATCAGCCTTCCTTCAATAAAAAATAATTACAATTGTAGTATTTGGCTTCCTAATGTAATTAAAAGTTAATTTAATTTAAAGGAGGATACTTTGATTTCCCTTGTTGCATTTTTATACTGCAACCTGAATCTCACATAATTAATTTAAAAGGAACAATTAAAGTCTAACTAGCTTGCAATATTTTTGCTTTTATAGACTGCAAGTGCAAATCTAACAGTTAAACTGATAATTAGGGATAGCAACTGACCACTTGAACTATGCAGAAATCAGCAAGTGCAATTTTATGCATCTCGGTGAAGAGCTGCCCAACTGTCAAACACAAATAAAAGGTAAAAAACATAAAGTTGTATTTAAAAGGGACTGTATAGTTACTTCTCTATTAGATTGGCAAGACACAGAGAAAAACAAAGTGACTGCGTTTTCATTCAAACAGTCTTTAAATGATGCCCCACTAGAAGCATTACATAACCAGTCACAAAGTTTTTGCCTTTAGATCACACACTTAAAGTGTCTCATCAAAATTGCATCCTGAAGGAAAGAAAATCACGACTTATTAAATATAAATATATGATGTTAAAAACTGCTTTTAGCGTGGTTATGTAATATTTATTGTTCTGTGGCTAAGGTCATATAAAGATCACATGTGACAGGTGATGTATTTTTATTGCTCTCTTTATGTTAAATGCCTTTCTACTAAGCTAATTTAAATGTTCTTGTCTCCTTGTTCTGGAAAGTATTTAAATCATGAAGTTCATAGGCACTGTTATACTCCAAATAATTCAGAAGCCAATCCAGAACTATTTCAGAAGTTACCTTTTAGAGATACCATAGTTTGGGTTCAGGTAGCAGAATTATGTTCTTGTTTCATGTACCAGACTATTATGAAACTGTCACATTTCTCAGTTCTAGCAGGTCCTGACAGGATTTCACACTTGCACTGGGACTCACCAAAACTGCTATTTCCAAGGCTGTATTTACCCACATTGGAAAGCCACTACCCAGTGTGGTACGATAGCCAAATTATTGCTCAAGAGAGTAGGGCAGCGCAGTAGGTCGGTACAGGGTACAACTCCTCCTTGCCTGCTCCTCGTTCTACCTGGCCACGCGTGACCCTCTCTTTCAAAGCCATGACATTCATCAGCAGGTTTAATTACCCCAGCTGACACCCAAGGAGAGCTCCGCTCATTCACAAAGCAGGTAGGACAGAAACATGCTGTGAAAGCACAACAAACTCCCCACCCCTGCACTGCTAATGAGCTTCAACCCTGACCTAAAAGCAGCAGCAAATATTGAACTCCAGGTCCGTAAAGCCATGGCCTCTCGG
Organism: Pyrgilauda ruficollis; assembly: GCF_017590135.1. NCBI lineage: Eukaryota > Metazoa > Chordata > Aves > Passeriformes > Passeridae > Pyrgilauda > Pyrgilauda ruficollis. Next base: position 10,006,132 of record NW_024524377.1, read on the forward strand.
GCTGCAGAGGAGAACAACTGTTTGTGACAGGGATTTATAATTACCATTCCTGACCATTGTAGTAGAGGACTCTGTAGGATAACAAAAGCTACTTGCTTCATTCTTTGCCAGGAATATTTTCTTGCACCACTAGAGAACAAGCACCAGCTTTTACAAAAGAGAGGATACCTTTGTTCATATCCGACCAAGTGATTTCTATTTTCAGGGCAGACAAGCCACTCCTTTGATAGCACCTTCGCGTGGCCAGTACAAATGACTGTGCACCTATATTTGCAAAGTGCTGCCTCTGTTTTGATAAATTAAACATGGTCCAGAGTACTTTTATGTATCCTAAATGAAGAGAGGAACAGATCTTCCTTCCTTTGAAGTTGTGGCTAGCTTCCAAGTTACTTCAAAAGGGAAAAAGTTTGGGTACTTGTTCAGAGTTAACAAAGGTGTAACAGTGGAATTTAGCTTAAGGTATAGGAAAACATTCCCATTAATTAGCAAGATAAGAATATGCCATGTTCAACCCCAAACCACTCCACGGCTTTTGAAAGAAGACAAAATTAGGCTGGCCCCATTGATGCATTTGCTGCAGTAGAGTTTTGTGGTCCTGGGGCTGTGATTCAATGAGGTCAAAGCTTTTTTCATCAAGACAGACCAATATGACTTTCATAAGTGTCCAAAGTACCAGTTACATATACGCATCAGTAATTAATGTATTGTACAGTATCACACTCTGAAAACTCAGTCAAAAAATGTAAATAGGCTGTAAGTGTCAATGCAAATTCTCCCGTTCTGAGAATGTGCAATATGCAAGCATGGGTTATTTATTAATTTTTGTCACCACTGATTGATATCTTGATTAATTGCCAGAAGGCATTGGACCAGGTGTTAACTATGTGCAGATTGGATGCAGTGTTCTGTGAACTTCACGCTGTATTAAAGGCACAGACATGCCCAGTTGGAGCAATAAGCCTTTGTTTGCTTTGGCAGGGCTTGCAGCTCCCCGGGGCCAATGCCATAAAGAGGTTTCTGTTAGAAGCCGCAGTGCTCATTGTAGAAAAATTGCCCCTCAAAAAATTAGCATGGTACAATGAAGGATGCATAATGTTACGCAAATGACAGCTGCTTAGCTGAAACAATAGCTAGGAGATGGCATTTGCCAGGGTGCACATCTCATGTAAATTAACTTACTAACTGTTTCAGGAAAAATAAAAGAAGTGAAGCCTGAACCTGTACGACCACTTCATGGATCCATCCTGAGGGCACAGAAGAACTGCAAACTCCCACTAATATCAAAGAAAGTTGGAAGGGGCCCTCAGCCTCTGCCCCTCAGATGCCGCCAGAAGCTGAGCAGGCATGGGCTGCCAGAAGCAAAGTTTGCCTTGTCAGGGCAGAACAAAGCCCTGGAATCTGCTTTACAGGTGGAAATCCAGAGTCATTTCCCCCAAAGCAGCAAATCCACAGCTGCTGAGCCAGCACCAAAGGGAGACCACCAGAGCCCCTGTCCACAGCAAAGAGCAGAGCCCAGGCTGGAGGTGCACGTGGGCTTCCCTGCTTCGCCCACCTTGGGGAACCAGAGCTCCCCTACGGTTGCAGCTCTAATCTCTAACCCCAGGGATGGGTGGAATTTTCCCTGATTTACAGCAACTGGGGAAAAGGCCCAGTGGAGCCAAAATGCTTCAAGGGGGAGCAGAATCAGTGCCTGGGCCTTTGTGTCCTCTGCACAGCAGAAGGGACATTGTCCTTGTTCAACCGATTAGAAATACTAATCATTGACATCAAAATCTAGCCTCGGAGTGCAGGCTAAACCAAAAAAGGCTATGCAGCACAAAAACAGAAACAGCATTAGCAGAAAGGAAAAAAAAAAAAAAAAAGGAGAAAAAAAGAAAAAATATAGTTGCAATCTGCTCTGGGTTGAGTTGCATTAGTTTTTGCATGTTTAAGTCAAGGAAAGGCCTTGGTTTATTCTGAGCATGTTGGTGGAAAATAAATTCACATGAATGTATGGCATAATATGAGGGAATAGAAACAGAACAGAAAGAAGCATGATTTAACCCCAGAATTCTGGGCCGTAAAGAAAATATGTTGAAAGCCAAGAGTAAAGCAACCAATCATTTGTCATTTCTAAGGGAGGAGAACAATCACTTAATATATGGGAGCTGGAAGGGGGAAGGAGGAGAGCACTGAGCACTGGTTTGATTTACATAGGAGTTTCCCTTCATAGTGTAAGGATTAACACAGCCCCTACTGAAAAGGCGGGAGGGCTCTAAAAGCAAACAAGGTGGTGTTTGGGATTTTTTTTTTTTCTTTTTTTTCTTCTCCTTCAGAGAGGGCCCCGTGATACTGCAACTGTTGCTCATCACATTAGCAGTGTGGGAACAGGAAAAAACCCATGCCAGGGAAGGGGGAGAGGGGAGGAGGGCTCCAGGCATGGGGGAGGGGGACATCAGTTGACAGCAAAGAGAAGCAATTAAAACCTAAAATAAGAGGTGGTTGTGAAATGGTCTTTGCATTAGGACTCAGCCAACAAAAATGTTTACTTTGTAACAGAACTACTATGATCTGAATGATAAATCAAGACCAAGTAATTACTCATCACCTATTTGGGGATGGAAAAAAGCGATGACGCCAGGGAGGCAGGGCTCAGCCCGGCCAAGCCCCAACAGCCACGCTGGGAATTAATGCCACTGCTACTGCTGGAATTGGGGAATTGCACTTGCATCACGGAGATCCCCAGGTGCCACCCCGACTCTCCAAACCACTTCCAGTTGGGAACAACGGGAAGCCAGAATGGCTGGATCAGGGTAATAAAGCCTATTTCAAAGGCCACATCTGGCATTATGAGCTCCAGACGTTAAGGTGAGTCTTCAAACAAAAAATACTGATGTTGAAGGACAACACATTTGCTATGGAACTGCTCTTAAACAGCCCATAGACCACACTTGGTGCAATATAAAAAGCAAAATTCAACTTGTTAAACTAACACAGAAGCTATGACACAGAAGCTATGATTAAGCACAAAAGCAGATGCTTTAAGTTCTTAAAAAGAAGATGCCCTTGTAAAAATGTTACACTTTAGGGACCAAAAGATTTTAAAACAAAACAGAACAACCACAAACCCCTCAAATTTGTTGACACAGTGAAAATTAGCAGCAAGCATATACAGATATGGAGACAAAGAGACATGTGCTAAGAAAACTCCTTTTGGACAATTTCAGCCATAGGTTGCCATACCAACAAGCTAAAAACAAGGGATCTGATCTAAATCCATTACGTATTTAAGTCTGCTAATATGTACCAGACTATAACCTGGTCTTGTATTACCAAAAAAGCCAACTAATTTTATGTAATTTAGACTATTATTCTTGTCCACGGACTAGATTATTTTTATAGTAATAAAACATTGGTAAAGGATATGTTTCTACACTCATACATGCAACCAACAATGCCTTTAGAGCGTGCTGGGCTACATATAAAAGCAGACCAGCTTCATGGTAGAGCCATAACATGAGCATTGGGCATAGGAATACCAGAATCATCCAACACAACCCTTCACAACTGGACAAGCATGACATAATCCTGCTCACAATCTTTTTTTACTGTATCTTAAAAGTTGAGTTTGTTGTCCTTTTAGAAAGGTTTTCCAGAACTTCACAGTTTTGTCGATGAATAGAAAACTTTCATTTATTCTTAACCATATTCACGACCAACTTAATGTTTTGCTTTGCTACCAACACTGTTTTTTGGATTAACTTTCCCCCCTCCCTTTATTATTTACCCACGTGATTTGCTTATAGACAGCAATTATTTCCCTTCTGTGCTTTCTTTTACTGAAAAAGCCAAACATTTTTCAGCTCTTCTCATAACACAGACTCTCCATTTCCCCAGTCCTCTATGCTAACCTTTCTTTGAAGCTGCTCCAGTAAACCACTCTCTGCTGAATATGGGTGACTAAAAGTTACATCTTATTTTGTGTATACAAAGACTTATTTACAAGCATTAAGAGCTCATACCCCCACTATAAATAGTTGCCTGCCCTCTGTCTTTTTCATGGCTGGATCAGAAAGTAGCTCATAATGATCCTCTGTACAACTGCTATGCCCTGCAGTAGTTGTTGTACACCCTGAATGAGTAACTATTACTATTTCTATACTCAGTTTCTGGCTGATGAATCACATTTTATAACAAGAACTAATGCTGGTGTTCTCAAAGTCATGACAACCATACAACATGAAATTCCTGGTCATTCAAAACCTAGGCTGTCTCAGACATCACAATGCCTCATGCAATTTTGCTTCCAACATTGTTGACAGCAATGCACCTCACTGGCACTTAGCTTTTTTTCTCTCTTTCATGCCTCACAATCCTTTAAATTGAATATTATTCATCTGCCTGGAACCAATAATAAAGTTTTCTTCCCATCACAACTTTTACAATACCTGCCTTGCAATACTAAATCCTACTTTCTCCTCAACTAACACTTTCCTATGGAGCACCTCACTAAATGCTTCATTGAAAAACAAATACATGAGACTTAGCACAGTTGGCTTGCCTGTAAGATCAGCAATCACATCAAAGAATACTATAGGATTAGTCTGGCATCACTGTCTTTTGTTAAAAATACACTACAGTTTTATCACCTTCTCCAGTATCTTGTCTGATAATACTTCCCCTCAGAATTTGTTCCAAAAAGTTGCATACTTCTCAGGCCAGACTAACAGGTTTGTAGTTGCCTGGATAATTTTTCCACATTTCTTTAATGTCTATGGATAATACATTTGCTATTCCACAGTCACAACATCAGCTTGACAAATGCATTAAAAATCCTCACTGGTGGAATTCCACTGCACACTGCCAGATTTTTCAATTTTTTTTGGAATGTAGACTATCTCCTGCCTGCATCTTGAGTGCGTTAAGTTCTTCAGTCGTAATTCCACCTGAATGTGCCAGTTTTCACTATATATACTCATTCTCATTGGAAGGTTTGATTTTACCTTTACACTTCAAATTATCATATTTATTTAAAAACTAGAGCCAAAGTATCCACTGACTTATTGGGAAACTACTAAATTTTTGTTTGCATCATTACTGAGTAACATCACTTCCTCGTTCCTTGTTCGCTTTTATTTGTATGACTAAAGAAAGTTTTACTATTTAACTTCCTTTATAAGGATACAGGTCAGCTTGACCTCTGGCAATTCTGAAAGTAGTACAGAGGCTCAAGAAAGTTTTTAGCAATCTGTTTTATTCATCTATATGTTGACTGAGCTGCAGGGCTTTCAGGTTCGGCAGGACATGGGGAAGAAGAAGTGATTTTTAATACACTGCAAAATCAGAAAGATACTTCTAGCTCTCTCAGATTGCACATCTATTCTGTAGAATAAAGATGACAATTTTGGCATCTAAAAGGGCACTAAAAAATCTAATGAAAATCGAGTATAAAAAGGATTCACTACTGAAATAATCTGAGTACAGCCAAGACCTAAATTATCATTATAACCTTATTTTCTCTCTTGAAATCATGCTTTGACAGCATGCACATATGCTCCCAAGCACTGTTAGCTTGCAGGAAGGAAAGTAATCAGTGAGGGAGGTAGCTTAAGGTCAGCTCACTTAATGTACAACACTCATGATCATAGCATTGCCAAGGGATACAAGGTAAATTTCTATCCAGGACTGCAGGTCATTTTTGCCTGTGAAACTTAAGAGGGTAAGGGTGACAGGGGTTACTGCATCCCACCAACTTCTCTCACTTTCAGTAACACTCATTTGCAACTATCAAACTTCAGTTTTATCATATCACTGAACAAATGCCTTGAATGATAGGGGAAATTATTTTGGAGAATTTGGAGTAATAGTAGTTGACTATTAAAACTAATTGTACCATTTTCTCACCTTATGCAACCCACTATCAAGTTCCTAATGTACTGCAGCATCTGATGTCTTCTGGTAAAGTGCTGGATGAGTAACTTACCCTGCCTTAGCTTAACCAGAGTCAAGTCTTGGAGAAAAGACACTTCAAAAGGATTTGACTTTGGATTTGGACAAGGATTTCTGAAAGAAGTTTTATCTGTGTGCTCTCTATTAGCAAATTTGTTCCATGTTACCTGAACAGCGTACAAGCAAATGCAGGACTATAAAACAATCTGGTAGGAACTTCAACACAAGGCCCAGTTGATACGACTGACACACCTAATATGTGATGACAGAAGAAGCATGCTTTCCCATTTCAGGGAAACAGGAGTGCTTGATTCCAGTATTGTTAACAACAGCAAACATGTGGGTTGTGTGTCTTTCTGAAAGCACCCAGAACTGCTGAGAGTGTGTAGATTTCAGCAGAGGAGAAGGGAAGAGCAAAGCAGCTGTTCCCCCTACCTTCCCATTACCCAAGCGGAAAAGTGAATTGCTGTACTCCAGCCTCAAGGATCATAATTATGAATCAAGGACTTTGATGGTGATATTCCAAAATAAGAACCAGCCATTTTCAGTCTCAACATTTATCAGCAGCTTGGACAAAGTCCAATTCTACTAATTGAAGAAGGCAACATCTGTGGTCACAACATCCAGGTCACTCCTAGCATGGTCATCAGCACAGATGCATTAACACAGGTACCAGACTGCCCCTCACATTTCTTACTCTCAGCTTCTCTCTCACCCTGGGTGAAGTCCTCAGGCTGAGAACCCTGACTGAGACAGCCTTCCTGCAGACTTGAGATTGTGCCACAGAGCTGCCAAACTACTAAATGAAAAGTAAGGGGAACCTTGCGAGGACACTTTCAAATGAATGACACCATGGTCATCTCAGTGAACATGCAACTTCTGGAGGCTTTCCTCACCCTCCAGCATCCTGGCTGCACATCTCAGCCTGGCATGCCAAATCTGAACACGTTCGTCTGAACATGTTAAGGGATATGTGACAGCCTCAGTCGAATCACAACATTACTGGAGAATGAGGTACATCAACACAGAAATACTATGAGGGTGAGATCACCTTCTCCTCAGTCACTTCAGCATGAGTCCTGCCAAATTCTGTGCCAGGCAGCTGCAAAAAAAAACAGAAGCTTTGTGTAAAAAGTGGCTACTGTACATGCTGCCAGTATTTAGGTGTTGCCTACCCCCAATGACAAAAGCATCAGATCATGCTAGCTACAGAAGGGCTATGCTGAGATACCCAGCTACCAATGTCCTGCTTCAGCTGTGTGGAGACGCATGCACAGACATGCCCCAAGTTCAATATAACCATCTCTAGTAATCAAACGGAAGTCATGAGAAGCAAACACAACAGTAGCTGCTCCTGCCTTGAACAGTAGCTGCTCTTGCCTTGATGTGATCACACAAATAGCGAGATTCCTACCATACTGGAAAGTTAAACCCAGATTCCAGGTAAGTGTCTAAGTGTCTCACTGCACCCAAGTGCCTCTAACACAGCCACAGTTACACTTTAAACAACACTAACTTAAAGCATCAGTCTGAATAGATTTTATTATATTTAAAATATGTTATGCCATTTCTCTCTAAGAAAATCCTTCAGAACAGACAGCAACATTTTTATATCAGCATATGAGGATTTCTAGCTCAGGTGATAGCTGTTTAGCATGGTCAGACATGGCAATCCTATTTTCTTACTTCATACAGAAATATTGAAACTGCTTTCTTGGCTTTATCCCCAAGGCAAATTGATCTGGAAAATCTGAAGAAGATCTGTTTAACTGTTTTGAGATTATGGGAGAACAAGGAAAAGATATTTCAATGAAAAAAAAATTTTAAATATCAGAATGGAGGGGTGAAGCCTCCAAATTCATCACATCCCTCAACTGCTGAAGAGAAAAATCAGAGGGTGGGGGACAAGGAAAGAAAGAAAGGCTTCAAGCAGTTGCAGTGGAAAAGACACTTGAACAACCTGAGGAAATCATATCCTGAGCACCACAGGTATTGAGAGAGCTGCCTCTCCTTCTCTTCCAGGCTTAGAGCAATGTTGAGGGAATGTGTGTGAAAAAGGCTGCAATAGCTTTGAAATATGCAGAGTTTTAACCTGCAAACTGCAGAATCAGAACAATTTCATCCTAATATCAGCAACACAGAAGCATTGCTAAAGTTCTCAAAAAAAAAAAAAAACAACAACAACAAAAAAAAGAGAGTAGATTCCATCGTTAGTGGTTCTGTGCATTTGTTTTGTATCTGTACACTGCAATTGTCCAATAGCCCACAACACCTCAACAGCACAAGTGTAGTCATTGCTACTGTATGGGTAAGAGTTGCAAAACCAGGAGTTAAGAGAAGAAAATATATTTATGGCATTAAGGGAAAAAAAATTATATATGCTATGCTAAAAGGGCTGTTCACTAAGCATTAGACAGACACTTCATTCACTGTCAAAGAATTTGAAATACAAAGAATTGATGTATATGAAATGTAAAATACTGGAGGGGAGGAGGGAGGGTGAGGGATTTATCCACATATCTTTCTAAGTAGGAATAGTACCTTAGCCTCCAATTTCTGAGCTCAGGGTTTATGAACCGAGGTTGTTAGAGGGCTTTAGGTTAGCCTCACTGCTCCCTTCAAAGTGTGAAAATTAAAATGAGCTACATTGCAAATAACCAACCCTTTTCAATAATTACTACCGTGCTACTCCATCTGGAGATATCTGAATGACATATCTCTCCATTACCAAAAGGTAACTGCATTTTCATTTTGACTAATATAATTTTAAAAACCATCATACCAGGTGCCTTATATTTGGAAAATCTTGAAAGCTTTTAGATGTACAAACACCCTTCCCACCGCTCTTGGCTTATCTTTTATTTACCCTACTGGGTATACAACAATTGATGCTTCTTCAAAGCAAGGACTTCCCAGCTGATTAGCTGTGCTGAGCTGGCTAAGCTTATTAAAGGTGATTAATGCATTCAAGTATTTTTCCCCTCGCTTGTTAGTTCAATTTCTTGCTCATTATGCTACTGGTCTTTTTATATTAAAACAGACCACCTGGATAGCAAAGAACTTCATAATCTTGGTCCAACAAGATCAACACCTGTTGTACATGTAATTAATCATAAGGCAGTGCATGGCTGTATTCAGTTAAAAAGCTAAGATTATCTAACAACAGAAGCAATACACCACGTTGGCAATCAGCATTTGAATCCTTAAAATGGAGCTTAAAAAAAATCAGAGAAGTGAGTCAGTACAAAGGGGCTCATAATTATTCTCTCTCCATATTTAGGAGTCCATATGGGATTTGTGACGTATAAAAGTCAGCATACAATTTTCTGATGAAAAATTCAGTTCTAAAAAAATTCATATTCTTCTCAAAGCTGAGAAAAATCAAATGGTCTTTCTGTCAATGACATTTTCACTCTACACAAAGAAATCAAAGAGGGTTTGGATATTGTATTACAGAAAGAACCCAGAGGTTCAATATAGCTTACTAGTCTGAACATGGATTGAGAACCACAAAGTCCAATCACATCTCTGTCTTTAACTCACTGTGTGGTTTGGCAAGTAGCTTAACTACTTTGACTGCGTTTCTTCATCTGTACAATGTGGGAAAAATACTTACTAAATTGATTAGAATTTTACAGGATTTAATGTATGTAGCATGCTTCCAAATGCTAAAGCCTCATATGAGTATTATTAACTTAGCTATGGTGCATTAAAGTGGAAGATACATGTCCTCTTTAACAGTGAAAAATCCGCAAGGAGGAGATTCACTGTAAAAGATAAGACCATAAATACTACAATTGTTTGTTCTTTTTAAAGAATTACAACAGCACAATATATTCAGGAAAAATATAAGCCATGTAAACACCAGCAAATGAATAAAGCATCTTGTACAATTACACAGACAGAAAAGAAGAAGTGCATCCTAATCCTAAAGCTCACGCCATCAGCCTAATACATTTTATATGCATTTGACTGAATTTTCATACTGGAAGATGCAACGCACTGTTAAGGCAGAATGAATGAACAAGAACAAAAGATAAATTAGATCTTATTAGCACTGTAAAGGTGGTTAAGACTCACCAAAACCAATTGTACAATCTACAGTTAGGGGTGGGAACTGAATGGCGCATTAAGCTGAACACAGAGAAAATGCACATATTAACAGTAGCAGTTATGCCTTTTTCTTTCAGGTTCCTCAGGGATCAGCAGCATTGTGGGGTTTTTCACACTGTGACCTTCAACAGGGCAGGTGCTGAGGGATTCATACCAAGGTTGCTGGCTCCTTTATAGCTAGTGGCATACAGGTCTACCACCTGCATGAGTTAAGTTCACAAATCTCTACTGTTAAATGTGCAGCCCACATTGCCAAGTTTAACAACCCAACTGAAAATTCATTCAAACTTAGTCAGACAATACAATATTTAGCAAATCAGAAAAGTCCCAAGACAAAATGCTCTTCATCTTCCTGTTTGCTTGTTCTCATCCATCCCCCATCCTGCAAATTTTCTGAACTCTAAATTCTTCATTCCTTCCAATTGCTTTCCTCAAGATTTTATTTGCCACCAGTAGATGAGAAGAAATGGATAAAAATTATCTTAAAAAAAATCATAATATATGTATGGATCTGATGTGAACTTTTTTCTCCCTTCTCTTTTACTTTTTATGTTTTCTGTTTAAGAAAGCTAAAGATGCACAAATACATACTTGTGTAAAAGCAAGTAGCTGATTTCAAATGATTTGATTTCTCTCTTCCAGACTGAGAGAAAGCCTTTAGGTCATATAATAGTATAGGACATATATCATACAAGCTGAGGCAGGCAGAAGTTCCCACCCATTCTTCCTGAACAATCCTCATTGTTATCACCTGCTCTGCACAGAGCTGCAACCAGCTCATTACCACCTCTGCCAAGAGCTAAGGAAGCAAAGGAACCACTGAACACAGGTCCAATGAGAAGACAATTAGAGATACAAGTATACAAGTATCAACCAAGCTTCAGTGATACTGCAACCCACATCATTTTCATAACCTTCCATCTTGGATGCAGGGAGGAACTTACAATCAGTCTTCAAAATTTACACACAGCAAGAATAAACTCCATCCTTTCCACATTGTCCTGTTAAAACTGAAAAAAAAAAAAATCCTCCTAATGACTGACATCAGCAGAGACCCTAGTGCAGATGTAATGAAGATGGCTTCTGATGATCATGTTGTGCCAGACACTCATAGCAAAGATCACATGTGCAGACAGACACACTCCCAAAATTTGACTGATGCAAAAAGTGTCTGGGAATCTAGACAATTCACATCAGTTTCTGCAGATGTCTCACTTGTTATCTTAAACAAAACCATATCAAAAACCTTGGTGTGTTTAATTTGCAGTTGCCAATTTCAGTTTTTTCACTCTCAGCAAGTTATGGCTATGCTGCCAGTGCTGTCTGCTTAATTCAATCCACTACCCGTTCAGTACAAACTCACCCTTCTGTGTTTGTGAGAAATAAGCAATGTACATAACATTACAGTGCCTTGACAGTGCCTGCACTTCCTTACTCCTCTGGCCTTCTGAGGGAACAAGAAAAACATTGCCATTCAACTCCACCCCTCCAAGATTTTTATAATTTTTTTAAAACACACACTGTCACTCAATGGTTATTTTTCTGCCCTTCCTGGATATTGTCTTGCTCACCTACGCAGTGTTTCTATCTCAAAGGGACTTGGGCCCTCCAGTCACCTTTGCCTGTAAGCATTGCCAAGCATGCCAGGAAGCGTGGGTGGACCATGCGCAGATAACACTCAGATCTGGAAAGGGACACACGAGCAATTCACACACAGCAACGAATCAACTGCACAAACTCCTCCTGGTAAAACCAAACAAGAGATTTGTGATATATTACATTAATATACGATCTTTTTAAAATACTCCCGTAACATTACATACAGTAAGTGTGATGATACAAGAGAGGGATACGCCATTTGAAGTTTTTCAAAGAGATATTGTTTTCTTTTACAGATGGAACAAGAGTTGTTTAGATTTTCCCTGCATCTTTTCCCAGACAGATTTTTCACTGTTACTGATAAACAAGAGGAAAGACAAGGAGAAAAGATGAAAGATTTGTAAGAGTTTTTTGTATTTTCTGCAGAAGTTTAATTAAGAAAATTTCCAGCAGATAGACTGTAGAACATTAATATAGATCTAATAAATAATAATAAAAAACCCCTTTGCTTTTAAAGAGGAAATTTTGGAATAATAACTGTTTAATTCTACTATCCAAGCCAGCCTCCATGTATTTACACTCTGCCTCTGGATAGCTCATTCCCACCTTTGATTTCAAATTTCATACGGTATTTCCCTTTATTTCCTAAACTGCTCTAAACCAGAAAATAAAATCCACACAAATTTTCCTGCCCTGTTAACTAGCCTGAAGACTCTCAATTACCATCTCATCTAACCTTCCCACTGAACAACTCCCACCTGCTGCTCACAAAACACGCCAGCTCCTACTTTCATGCACCTGAAGCTACAAGAATCTTCTCCCAAGCTGCAGAATGAATGCCAGACAAAATGATGTGGTTGTAATGATGCAATTGCCTGGATGGATGGATGGATGTCAGAGGGGAATGATGAAGAGGTAGAACACCTTACAGCTGGGGAGCACAGCTCCAAAGCAGACCAGCCTTGCAGTGCCTGTAATTCCGCCATCCATGGGATGATTGCTCGGCGTAGGTCGGAGGAAAACGCAGAGCTGCCAGCGCAGCCAACTTGGGCATGGCTCCGCAAGCCACCAGCCGCCACAGTTGCCATTGTGGCCCGGGGATTCAGCAGAGGCATCAAGGACTGAGCTACTCCTTCATTTTACAGATGGTTCATTAACTGGGTGGAAGCACATGAGAGCACTTGGAGAGCAATAGGAAGAGGCAAGGGGCAGGAGAATTAGACAAAAGTTGTTTGGCAGCAGCTTCCAGATGAACTAAAAATCACACACAGCAAAAATAGCAAGGGTGTATCTGCCAGCTGAGAGTGGCCACATGCCAAGTTTGAGGTCTTAAAAATTAACTGCTTTTGAACTATACAAGAACAACAACAACAAAGATCTCTTATTTAAGCTCAAAAGATTTTTCATGCCTATCTAAGCTACTAATGAGGAAAAAGGAGGAAAGAAAAAGACAATATCTTCAAGCTGAGGCTGAGAATCAGAAGAGTCAACCCCTAAGCAATATGTTTGATTATATATTAATATTAGGGACTTAATTACACTAAACAAAAATGAAGCATCCATTTCAACTTCCCTGATAAATAATTCACACACATGCATACAGAAAACTAAGGAGTTCTCACATATCCCTATTCAAACAACGCCTCAAAGCCAGCTTTTTAGGCATATCCTCTCAGGTCCAAGAATACCAAGGATCAATGAAAGCATTCCCCAAAAACTTAGTGTCTGCAAACTGCTTGGAAAACAGCCCTCATGAAACTTCACATTTGCCAATTTTTTTGTACTGCTTATTACACTTCTACTTAAACACAAAAAAAGTACATGTACCACATTCAGTGCCTTACTTCCAAAGACTAAGGGTGGTGTCTAAAGCTGATACCTTTCCAATGTAAGGACTTGTACAGAGTCACACAGGAATTCCCAAAACAGCTTAGGAACCAGGAGCTGGGCTTTCTTTCTTCTGCTCCTTCTCCCCCCCCCCCCCCCCCCACCCCCCCCGAACCCCATTTATTTAATAACTACAAATTACTTATGTATATTTTCAAATTCATATAATATAATTATGACATTATGTTTATACATGTGCCCTTCAGAAGCCTAAACTTCAGATAATGGATACCATAAATACTTGGACTGAGGCAGAAGTATGGCTTGAAATATGGAAAGCTACTGAAAAATTTCATTGTGAGATATTTTTTCCCTTATAAGCAAACACACAATTTATCTATCATATATAAATAAAAAATTGTAGCTTCTTGAATTGTTGACCCAATATGAGAATTCCTAGCAGCTTCTCTTATAAAGAATGTTGCAGAATCCTTTCCATTTCTACTTTGAGTAAATTTTTCAAGCATTCAAGACAACATTTTGGATGCTCAGCTGTGATTACTTTGCTAAAATGTAATGCTACATACATTAACGAGTTTAATTCTTGGAATGCAAAAATGGTTTCTCTTTCTTTTTAGCCATAATTTGACAGTGAAAATTGCGAATTTACCTCTCTGCCAAAATAAGTCTACCTTCCAACCAAACAGGGCGTTTCTTCCACAGAAAACCATGAATGACTAAACTATGAAAAAGGAAAGTTGGCAGTTAGCCTTTTTGAAATTATGTGCTTCCTGACCCTGCCAGAGAGAGTTAAGCTAGGTCAATATGCAAGTGGGAGAGGAAGGAAAGGATGGGGTGGTTCCAGAAGTGCAGTCTCCTTTCTCCACAGCCAGCGGCAAAGCAGTGCTCCTACAACACATTTTTGAAGATCACTGTGTTGGAGCTGTTTGCGATAGTCAAATATTTCATTTTTCACTTTCATGAGCCCAGAGATGCAAGTACGGGTGCCCAAGCCAGCTTCTACTCTGCCTGGATTTCTCTAGCACATAGTTGATATTCTGCTCAAAAATGATGTGCATGTTGCAACTGCACGACCTACCCCAGCACTGGCTGCATTTCAAATCTAAGCAACAGGAGACATCTCAAAAACCCAGCAATATGAATCTTCAGCAGTCCTTGACAGCTTCTGGTTTTGGACAGCTTTCAAATGCAAGGTTCCTGGTCATACCCTGGAAAAGAGAGTGGATGAACTCTGGAAGTAAAATTCTTCCCTTTCTATAACCTTCTCACCTTGTTACAGCATATACAGGGTGTCTTCTTTCTTCCTATCTAAACTGAGATTTCTATCCCTTAAATATCTACTTCACAAACACACATGACTTTTCAGCACATCCCTGCCTCCTCCAGCTCTGACACCCACTTCATCGCAAGCATGACACAGACATTTAAGGCAAGAGTATACGGGTGCAGCGGGGACAAGAGGCACACCCTAAATCTCACAAGCAGGATGGAGACCTGCTCCTGAGATCCTTTTCCCCCTAACTGTGAAGGACAACATCCCAGAAAGCTTTCAGAGCCTTCCAGAAACACCATAGGGCTGCCCACCACTCAGAAGTCAAAGGAACGTTTTGATTTCCCACATAATTGACTTGACCCATGTTGCCCACAATCACAGACTTTGTCAGCTGATTTGGTAGTTGCTTTTAATTATGTATTTGCTGTGGAGAAGGAAAACAAGACTTTGTTCTCACATATCTCTGGTCCTATCATATCAGAACACTTATCTCTTTCCCTGTGCTTACCTAGGCTGCAAGCTAAATATTCAGAGGAACGTTTTATTCAGGGTTGTACCTCCTCAAGAGCTCAATATCTTCTAGCAGCATAAACTTCTAATGAAGTTAATGAGATGGTTAATGAGATGGTTTGGAAGTTGCCTGTGAGAAAGCTAGCATCTCACCAATTAAAACTTGCTGAACTGGGACTGTGGTGAGTTACGACCAATGTGGAAACTGCTACTACTTTCAATGCAACCTTCTTACATTAATGTAAATGCATACATTTTAACCATAGGTTTTATTACCAGGAACAATTGCATAAGCAGAACATTTCACTCTTATTGCACTGTCAATTGAAACTACATTAAGAAGTAAGAAATTTCTTACAGCAGGCCAGCATCTAAAGAAACTCCATACCCACATCATGCAACTTAATAAATGTTAGGGAAGATGAAATAAGTAACACGAAAATATAATTTATGGAAGAGGATTATAGTCTTCTTTCTTCACTATTCTCTCAAAGAGTGTTTCCATGTATCTAGGAGCCATGGACCTCAAAGTACTGGAGCAACTTGCAGGTCAACATCTCTAAGACTTGGCCACCTTAGACAGAAGCTTAATCTTTTAAAAAAGCACCATCACTCTTGTTTCGTGCTTAGCAAGTCCCTGGAAAGCCATCCTTGTAATAAAATGGAATAGCCATGGCTAAATATGGTTTTGAGATCAATGTAGGACACATTTCCCAAGATTTTGCCCCAACTCCACCCCTGAGTATTGTGAAAGAGATGCATGTATATTATCTTCAGCTTGGTTGTGCCGATATGGTGACTCTTCCCTCCTCTACAGCTCCCAGAATAATTTTGAAATATAAGAAATTTGGGGGTTTCCCTTTCCCCACAATCACTTCCTGCACTAATATTCTGAGAAGACCTACCACTGGGACAAAGGATCAGCCACCCAAAAGTGACACATGGCAAGTAGCATTGCCTGGATGAGGGGAGTGCAAGATGGGTTAAAGCACAGCTTCATGGACACCTTGGATGACAGCAGGGAATCCCCCAGACTGACACTATTTTAAACAGTGTCAATCTCTGAAAATATCTCAGCAACCACCTGATGCAGAAATGTTCACATCATAAGAATGTAGCTGCTTTCTGCCACCATTTAAATGCACTTGTCCAAACATTAACCTGACGACCAACTCCCCTTCTTGCAAGGAAAGGAAACTAGCAAACACACTTCCCAGGTATGGAAGGAGTTTTCTGGTATATCCTCAAGATTTTCTAGCTTCTTTTTTACATGTGTCTTTCTCTTATCTTAATCATGTACCATCCATTAGTTGGAGACTCTTTTCTTGCTAAAGTGAAACTGAGGAAGTTTCAGTCCATTGCAAGTTGTCCACAGTCACGTTTGTGGTTTTCTCAGCAAATTCTTTACATGAAAAATAATCACACCCGTAGGCAGCTTGTGCGCAGATTGTTCGGCAACTGATACTTAAGTCTTGTTGGTCAGTTTGAGCAGACCGATTTTGCCTTTTTTTTGGAAAGGAAATGTTTCTTAAAAAAAAAAATAAAAAACACAAACCAGATTAAAGGGGAATCATGCATATTCACAAGTTCACAGTTTGTTCATAATGAATATTTTATACCAAAAGATTCCACTCCAACCATTCATCTAAACTTAATGATAAAATGAGCCC
This sequence comes from Pyrgilauda ruficollis, assembly GCF_017590135.1. NCBI lineage: Eukaryota > Metazoa > Chordata > Aves > Passeriformes > Passeridae > Pyrgilauda > Pyrgilauda ruficollis. Next base: position 10,023,073 of record NW_024524377.1, read on the forward strand.
TTCTTTGAACACACAGACAAGGGCATTCTCCAAGAGCAGGTGAGAATTGAAGCAGCAGGTCAATTACATGGCAAAGGTAAATCTGTTTGCCAAACAAGAAGCCAAACTTCCAGAGGAACTTCAGTTTCCTCTGAACAACCTCACTTTATTTGCTATCAGCTTGCAGCTACAATGTGAGGCCAAAGAGATGCACTTAGATTTTGAGATCCCTTTGAAAGCTTGTTTTATTTTCCTAGCCCCACTTTTCATCTCAGTTCCAACCTCAAATATGTGAGTCTTCTCCCATATCCTCTGCATTCCACTTCTATAAAGCAGGTATTTCAGATGTGGATTAAATGTTAATACTACATGATCATTCATGTAGAGTATGCACATATAAAAAATATGTTGTTGTTCATTTATCAGCAGTCAGTTAAGTCTGTAAAATATGAGGCAATCCCTTAAGGCTCCAGGAAAGTTCTCCTGTGCTCTGATATGGCAACATAATGTTTTTGTTGTATCCTGGTAGACAGGGAAGATGTTTCATTGACAGCAAAAGGCTGGTAGTGGTTACACCTTTCAGCCAAAGGCTGATCAGAACGGAGTATCTGCTCTTATCTGGAATCATCAGTTGTAAAGATTTCAAGCATACATGTAATTTTTATGCAATTTGAGCCTTAGCTTGCAGCTATTTTAGCATTGAAAAAATATCCTTTTAAGTGGATTATTTGCAAGGTGGCAGCTGATCAGAAAGCTAGATGCATCCCACAAAAAACAAAACAAAACAAACAAAAAACAGGGACAAATAGTTCCCAGCAAAGGTCAGCTTCCTGACCACATGAATGAGATACCCCACCACAGAGCAATTCCTATTGCATAAGTCAGTTTTAAGAAGATTGCCTTGCTGTTGTCAGGGGATGTGCGACAGATTCACGATTTTCTGCGCTTGACAGCCAGAGTACTTGTCACTTAGTTCCATCTGGTAGAGAGATAACATTTCATTAATGTTCATGCTTAACCTTATAGCTCAGAGCTTTGACTCTGCAAAGTCCTGAGCACCACTGAAAAGGTGCTGAACACTCAGCACCCAACTAATTTGGCACGTTACAGCTGCCCACAGGATCAAACCCCGACTCTTCTTGGGAAAGATACGGTATTTCCTCCCCCTGCCTCACTCCTGGATTCCTTCCATTTTAAAACTCTCTCACAGAAGAGAGTTAAAATCCATTGTAATTGGCCAGGTTGCCATTTTCAATACAGATGGTGCAAAATAACTTTACAAAAATATGACTTGCTGAGCCAACTGGACAGGAGATGTCAGTGAATATTAAATAAATGCTTACAGGTCTCTTGGGCAGCAAGTTATATATTTTTGTGGCTTCAGCAAATCAAACCCTTCAGTCTTGTCACCGCATTTAGTATGGATTATCTTAGGCCTGGACATTTGGAAACAAATTAAGAAAACAGAGCCAGGATTCCCTGGTTCCCTCCCCATTCTGCCATGGGCTTTGGCTCTGCCTCCAAGCACAGACCCCAGGTTGTCACAGAAACCCGATGCAGGACTAGCTGATCCACCCACATACAAACTATCCCCCAAACAGGCTTCCCTCCCAGGAATATGGTCTGATCCTGACCTTGGTCAAGTCACTTAACCTCTGCTAATCCACCTGTGAAATGGAACTAATGAAATACAGGGGTATTGTCAGGCTTAATTATTTAATACTCTTTCAGGTACCTAGAGATCCTTGTGGGAGAGACAGTGTACAGCTGCACAGCATTATTATTTTATTAAATGAAGTACCTATCAGTATTTCACCCTCAGCAGAATGACTGCTGAGACTGAATTGCCTCTTCACATTAGTTGTACGCCTTGATGAACAAAAATGCATTAAGAAGTGGTGCCGAGGGAAATGAACTTATGCTTCACCCAGCACTTCTGCAAAATGATGTCACCAAATCTTTGAAATGAAGCTCATTTGAGTTTCTGGGGAAGGGGCTGCATTTAACCCCCAATTTGGGAGACAGCCTGAGTAGGAGAGGCTCACTGTTTCCTGTAAGCAAAGAGCAGATGAGCAGGCAAGATTTTCTGGTAGTGTCTTGGCTGTGCTCAGGTTTTCCAATCTGATAGTGGTCCAAATAAACTCCTGATCCATTAAAGGGAAGAATACACACAGTCTAAAACTCAAACGTCATTAATGCACAGCATCTGAGAAAACAAAGACTTCTTGGACAATAAGTTACCCAAATTACAGCCACACATGCTGCAGGGGGAAGGACAGATGGTACAAGAACTGGAGATACAAGAAACAGATTTGTGACCACAAGGAAAAAGAATCAGGAGACATTTTTACCCAGCTAGAAATATCCAATATTTAGCAAAGCAAATACCAAGGAATCCTTCTTGAGGGGAACAAAAAAGAAAGACTGAGGGGCCAGAGAAAAAAAAAAATCTTTATGATAGGAATTAAGCAGCTATGAAAGGAGGCCTTTCAGCTTTCCTAAAAGGGCAACTAATCCTCAAGGACTCCACAGTAGGAAATACGGAAAGAAAATTTAGCAACGTGCACAAGGACAACAAGCTGGTATGCTCCCTCCCCGAAACACAACCATGAGACAGAGGCAAAACTGAGTGGGAGGATGAAGTCACCTGGCAAATCTCCACTGGTGATGATACCTTTGGAATAAGTGACACAGCATCCCGTTGTATTACATGGCTTATATAAGACTTCAGGGAAATGTAAAGCCCAGATGGGGGTATCTTAGTCCACGTTGTTTTAGACCACCAAAGCACATCAGGGAGCAGAATTATTTAATCATTGAACACTTGTTAAACGTTCAGAATTAAAAACTGCATTACATGACTCCAGTTTGCTGGAAGCCTTCACAGATTGGAATGAGACATTTCTGAAAATCACAGGTAATATTTAACACAACATTCATGCATGAAAACCTTTACACATGGACTTTCTATTTTTTATTTGCTATATTTTTAAGGGTTCAAAATAAACTAGCTGCCAAACCACATACCAGCAGTCCCCAAAAGGACTAATTGGAACCAAACTCATTCAGCATCAGTGCGGGCAGTCCACAGCCAGTAGTATCAATAAAGTTTTGTTTCAAAAGACAGGGATCATGCTTAATAGATGCAAGAGATACCAAGGAAAGTGTGATTTTTTTTTTTTTTTAATGAGGAGCTAATCAAAAGGCCAATGCTGCTTCCTCAAAGCAGTCAAAACTATTTCTGCTGTTTCTGCAATGTTACTGACAATTTAACCACCTCCCTTGTAGCAAGCAGCCTTCAATGTTCTTAGTTTCTTCTTATGTATGTGAACTACAAAGATGAAGTACTTCCTATTAGAAATTAAGATTTCCAACTTTTTCTATTGATAGGGGAAAATATTAATTACTAATAACTGTTAAACAATGTTTGTTAGTGAATAGGTCCAGATAATTCATAACTAAATATACCAAAGACAGTTGGCTGAAAAATATCTTACTGATGCTATTATTATTTTTTAGAGTGGAACATCAAACCAGTTCCAGATGATCCCAAAGATAAGGGGAAGTACATGAAGTGACAAATATTTGAGTAGTCAAAAAAACTGTAAATTTTTCAGAGTAATGTGGCCAAGTGAAAACAAACAAAAAGCCCAACAGACCTGCTAAAAAAAAAAATTAGATTACTGTTTTAATCAACACCCGTCAATGTTATTTTAATGAAAACAATTATACATAACATGCAAATATAAAATTTTACACATACATACACATCTATATATAAAATATATAAATTTTCTGCAGAAGTGACAAGATCAATATAACTGCTTGCAGAGAAATACAGGGATTGCAGCATTTGGTCCAGTGTGACATTTTGACATTAGAATGTTGCAACTGTATGAGTAGCACACATTTCCCAACTAATGTATAATTAGCTACGGTACAGAAAGCAATCACAGAGGGGAGTTCTGAGCAGCTCTCCACATCTGAATGCACATCTAGCTTTGAAACTTTCACTGACATAAAATTATCATGTACAAGACAAACCATCATAAAATGCAAGAGACACCCCTCTAGGACTGACAGATAGTAAATAACAGTAAATGCAGGGCTGCTGTACAAAATAATTCACATCAGTTGCTAACCTGGACTCACTCAGTGCGTTTCAGTACAGATAAATAAAACTACAGGAACAAGGAAAATCAGATAGAACAGAGAATCAGGTACTCCTGCAGTTCTAAAAGCTGATGTCAGAGAAGTCATCCATGAGTAAATCATGCTGCTCTTGAGTTTGCGGGGGACTAGTTTTGCATCTGTAATATTATGATATGTCAAGGCAAAAAATACAGACAAAAATGGAAGTGAGATAGGATCAGATTTTCAGATGGTGTCAGCATAGCACTGCTATACCAGCTGAAGACAGCCCTTGAAGTCTGTAAAGGCCTTTGAGCCACTTGGACAGACAATACCATACAAATGCAAAGTGAGGTATCCTTGCACATTGGTGATGAATCACTCCTTTGTCCCTCCTAAGAACAAAGATAAACAAAGTAAGGGACCTAAGTTAATACAAAAGCAAGAAAAAATACATGCAGATACAGTAATGTCCCATTGAAATATACTTAAATTATCATTTTTCCTCTTGCTTCTGAACAAAGTTTCTCCCTCAGTCCAAAAATCCGCAATACTGATGTTGATCTCTCTCGCAGTGGTTGGGAAGTCACGCACTTAGACATATTTTTGCACAAGGCGGCAAAAATCAGTCATCAGTTATTTGCTGGGTTGTTCCTTTCAGCAAATCAACAGTGCCATAAATGCAGAAACATTTTCAAGCTTTATCAAGTATAATCTGACAACCCCCTCTGGTAAAACCACAGATATAAATAAGCATATTCTTCACACGCATTAGTCTGCTCCTCATGACAAGAGAGGGGTGACCTACAGGCGAAGAGATCCTATATATCCTTTCTCCTTGGGCCATCTCAAGGTTTTCACTACTGCAGAAGTTGCACTTTTCTTCCCTTTTATACCCATAGCAAACCTCTACTTGCAGCGTAACACTGGGTATCCTGAAGGCTTCCCTTAGTGCGTATAGAATGTTTTCTGGTTCCAATTGCTTTTGCCCATTAAAAAAATGAAAAAAGCCTATTATTAAACCAACTGCCACATAATATTTTCCCATCTCCTAGTAATGCTTCTCCAAGATAGGAGAGAATCAGTTCCTTAGCTGTTTGTCAAGGATAAGTCACGTAGATCATGACACCTACAGTGTTAAAGGAGGCCAAGGGCCTCAAGCATAAGAATCCCAGTTGTCCACTGCAGTCTGCTGTTAGATCAGTCTGTTTCAGGCCACCCCCACTCCTTCCAAGACAAGCCTGTAAAGAGAGGACCACCTCTACAGCTGGAAGGGATCAGCAATGCTGCTTGAGCAGTACAGCCAGTGAGGCAGTGACCAACCCATATCTGTATAGGAAACCAGGAGAAAGGTCAGCTACCACACCCAGACACATTGCACCCCACTAAGAACAAGAACCACAAGTCGAAATATTTTTTTCATCAGGTTAAATGAAGGGAAAGTCAATGAAATCTGTCTGCTGCTGCTACCAGTCCAGTCATACTTATTCCCTTTTTGGATTGCCTGTATCACTGCCTACGAAAGCAGTCCCAAACCCAAAGATTTCATGACTTTAATATAAATAATCAAATTACGCAGTTTAAGTGTGTATGGCTCCATTATTCCTCTGTGCTCAAAAAGTTTAAGCCATTTACTCAGAAAGAATGAGAGTGCAGCCAGTCAAGCACATCACGAACAAATACCAGCTAGTTACAGAGCAGAGCCCTCATGAGCAACTCATCAGCCAAAAAATGTTCAGAAGCAATTTGGCAGACAATAAGAAGTTGAAAATAGAAGAGAGGACCGGATTATGAAGGATTTAAAAATGGAAAAAAACAAAGATAGGTTTTGCCATTAGTTATTTGATCATCTTCAGCAATATGTGAAAAGATTTATCCATTTTGATGTCTGTTTATTCTTCTATTGTTCCAGAAGAGACATCTACGTGTTGCTACATGGTATTCAGTAATAGCATTACTCCTGTCTTAATGCATGTTTTTCAGCCAAACTGTACCTTAATTAAGTTATGTTATCTAATCCCAACAGCTGATGAATTATCTGACATATTTTATACCCTCTGGTATTGAATCTGACAAGACAGGATCTATTACTCTACCAACTCCTGAACTCACATTTAAACTTTCTATTGTCCTGAAAAAAAGTTCCCTGCATTTCTTGCTTGAAACTCCATGAAAAATGTTCAGAGCAATGTTCATTTCAGGTCAGGAACTACCAGGAAAGGATAACATACTGCTCAGCATGCACTAACCCATACACACCCCAGCAGTAGTATAGCAGTCAGTAGAAGAAACAGCTTCCTTCAAGGATGCAAGTGAAATTATTTCCACTTCCATGGCTTCATGGGCAACATAATATATATTCCTGGTCAAATGTTATTTGAGTTTTGATCTGTATGGTTCCAGGGCTTCTGTATGCAAGATTCTTCCAGTAAGTACTAAACATGCATTATTTGGGAAACTCCTTCTGTGGAGCAGAGTTATCCACAATATCTGAAGTGTCCAGGTGCTATGATGAGCAGAAAGCTGGGGGTGCCACTACAAATGGATCTTGAAGTGTAGAGATAGCGTATCTTCCCTTTTCCCAAAGGGCTATAAGACACTCCACTGCTCATGATAAGACATTTTCACAGGCTACTTTAACCCCTCAAGAAGGTACTTAATGAAGCAGAATAATACAATAACTGGTCTTCTGCTGGGATTTTGGCCTCCAGATGCTGACAGAAATCCTGGTCTCTCATAGCCCCTTGACTTTGGCAGGATTTCTAAAAGCATCAAAAAGAATGAACGGCACAAACCCAAACGCACACCCAGATCCAGGCTTAGCTGTGTTTACTCTGGACATCTCTGTTATCAACTGTGAGTTACCACAGGAGCCAAGGATATTGCATTACCATCCCCACTTTACAGCAGTAAAGCTTAAGCACAGAGCAGTTAATGGATTTGCCCACGGTCCTGCATGTGACCCGACCCACCCCCCAGCGAGTCCTGCAGCACTGACCTTGCATTCCCCTTCATTCCCTCATCACAGAGGCATTTCTGCACCATCTCCCACACCTTCTCTCATGCTTGGAACAGCTTTCTAAGCTCCAGTCAGCACACATCAGCCCCTCACCTCATTCAAACTGCTCCTGAGAAATCCCTTTGCCTACAAACATCAAAGAGCAGGCCCTGCACCGAGCTCGTCGTTCACACGGCATGAGAATCTGGCCTCCCATGTTGGTATAAACAGAGGACCCAATAAAATATAGGTGCATCTAAACTCAAATCACAAATCTGCAAGCTGCAGTATGCTGCTCCCTCCTTTTCTGACGTCTGTTATATTGTCATTTGTCACATCTATCATTTAGACCAGTAAGTAATTCATTATAGGGACCCCAGTCTCTGGCTATTTCCTAAATTATACCTAGAGCAAACATGGAGATTATACAGCAAGACAGAGAGTCTTGAGTTTTGTGCTGTAACAGCACAGTTAGAATTTCAGACAGCCTGACCAAAATGCCATGAATGCATGAACAAAATGGAAACTTTCTTTTGAAAATGTGATGTCTGGGCACTTTCCCCTGGTTGAACTTATTTTTCTACGGACAGCGTGTTGAGAGAGAAGCTAAGCCTGCTGAACTTTCTCCAAGACTAAAGAAAGTGTATCAGTCCAGACATGAGTTGTCCCAGTGAACAATTTTTCTCACTCAGTCCCTGGGCTTTCTGACCTCTCCCCTCAACCAGCAGAGCCATCCTGGGCTGAAGCTGTTCCAGCACCCCGGTCTGTGGAGGTCAGAGGTACCACACAATCAAAGCTGCTATCGCACACCTCCCTGGGATTACAGCATGCCGAGCAGGCAGGGCAAGCTTCCTGGTACTCTCAGAGCTGCTACATTTGCAAGAAATAATGCAAAGTGTCTCTTTCATTGGAATATACCACAACATGCAGGAATCCTTCATTTCCAGCTCCTGTGGATGTTCTCAGAGCTCCTGCTTGCTTTACACACAGATGAGTGAAGCCAACGCACAGGTTAATCCCAGGTGTAATTCACTGGAATAACTAACAGCTTGGGGAACTTGTTTATCAACAGGAATGGAGAAAAAGGAAGCAGCAGGTCCCTATTTGCTGTGGCTTCAGAGCAAAGGGCATTAGTTACTGACACACAAATCACCCAATTTGCAACTCTCTAAAGTGTAGCTGTAAATATACTTCAGAGAATTATCATGGGGCAAAAGGAACCATTTTGGCAGTGCTGATGAAAAATGTGATCTCTTTACCTAGAGGCACCTTTGCTGCCAGGCCATCTCAGCCCAACCCTGACCTGCAGGGCTAAGTTTCTCATGGGAGATGAGAGCAGAAGTTGGTATCTGCAGCCTTGATCTCTTCTGAGTTGCTCAGCTCACAGCAGTGAGTTTTGTTTGCAGGGCTGAAGCCACAACAGAGGTTCCTGCAGTGAGCAGTCACCAGGCACACACTGGTTTAATTTACTTTCTTACAGCTGCTGTAAACTGGGCTGGATTCACACATTAAAAATAAATAAATAAATAAAAGGCAGCTTAATGCCATCCCATCAGATACCCAGGCCAAAAAAATATCATTGGGTTTTGGAGAGAGATTTGTCTTTGGAAAGACATGCCAATATCAAGAAAACCCCAGCATTTTGGAGCTCACTTGAGTTTGCAGTGCTGCACTTGCTGCACTCCCATGTCTCTTGAGCCAGCATCTCCACCTCCTTCCACTTTCAGAGGTGGATTTAATTAACTATAGCAATTAATCAAGCATCTCAACTCCACCCAGCCTCAAATGTCACCTTGTAGCACATGCTTCACTCTAAAATAATCTTGACAATAGCAGTTATTCCAGGACCTTACAGGAATTTTGGAACACATGCCCCCAAGTGGACCATCTCATAGAAAATACCAAATCATCACATCCACAGAATAAGTCTCCCCCACTGCAGCTCATGAAAGGCATGTATCTCCAGGTGCACCAACCAACACTGGCAGACCACAGAAATCAGTTATTTGGAAATGACTACACTACCACTGAATGCCAAATAACCTCTCAACGGGCTTCCTGTTGGCACAGAGAATAATCTGCTATCCAAGGAGGATAGTCAGGTAAGATAAAGCTCCACTGCAGTCACCTTCAGGGGTCACATTTAGAGGGTGTCCCAAATACTAGAAGCACTGTCCATAGCAAAAGGGTTGTCATTGCCTGTTTGTCAATAAGAATATATTAAACATTTTCCTGTGGTTAAGTCATCACAGACACTTTGCTTCCTGAAAATAATGTGGAAAAGTGATGAAAGTATAGGTTTACCATAGCAGACACTCAGATCCCCAGATCCAGCCCCGGCCAGTGCTCCCTTCCCAATTTCATATCTGCTGTGATTATATGCAGAAGGATTAGTCTGAAAAGTCTTGAAGTGCACAGAAAGGTTATGAACAGTCAGTAAGGGAGCAGAGATTAGATCCCATGGGTTGTTAGGCACTAGTAGAGTGCATTTGCCTAAGGCTATTCTGTGTAGGAAAGGCTGTGTTGTGCATGACATTTTGCTAGTTGGGCAGGAACACAACAGGATATCTGACAAGAATATGACAGCAGGGTCTTTATATGGCTCAGCAATCTTCACACGGATCAATGAAGAAGCACTGGTCCAACTCAGACTGAAAAAGATGCCAAAAAATTTTAATTACAAAGGTGGGGGGGAGTGTTCCCCTTTTTCTTTCTAAGATTCTTAAAATTTACAAAGAGCTACATACCCTATTTTCAAACTATTCCATGGTCCTTGAGGCTTATACTGCAGACAGGCTTGAAATCTGTCCCTAGTGTTTTGCTTATTACCCGGTAGGAAGGATAAGCACAACCTGAACCTATGGCCAAAGAGCTCAGGGAAATGATGATCTGGTGGGTGAAGAAGATAGACAGATAGAGCAGCCTTCAGCTGGCTGCCCCACAGATCAGCTCTGCAGAAGCCAACTGTGAGCAGCTTCCTTCAGCATCCACAGCAGAGAGCTGACATATCTAGACTGTAGCACCAGCTCCCCTCTGAGCCCTCTGCAGCAGAAGAGACTGTGCTGGAAAAACATTCTGTGGGTGGCTACAGGTGTCAGTAGGGCTTCTATAGATAATCACACTTGCCTAATCAAGGTCAGAGTTCCAGAAACAATTCATATTACATATCCAGTCAATGCTTTTCTGTCCAAACTAGTCAAACACTGCCACTGGTATTTCCTTTTGCACTGCTTACCTTTTCACCTGAAACTGTGCGGCATAGCTTGCATGGTCTGAGCAGAAGGTGGCACACCTGATGTCATGGGGAACATCTTGAAGGTAAAACACACAGAGATCCACAAGAATCTGTTGCTCTCTCAAATATTTCTTCAAATAGAGGCAAGAAGGACCCAACGACCAAAACTGAAAGCACAGCTCATAGGCCTTTGCTCTGGCTGCAAAACCAGAGCATTCCTCCAACCTAGTCCCCTTGGGGAATACTGTCAATGTGCAAGCAGCACCATCATGACCTGCCCCTGCTCTAAAGGAAAATTATCTACCATGGGCTTCAAACACAGTGTAAGTTTCAGCTGGTAAGGTGAACTGCCATAGCTTAGAAGTCAAATGCTGCCAATTAAATAAAATTCTGGTGGCCCACTTAACCTCTCATTAGGAAAAGCAGAGCATCCTTGAAAATTTGTTTTGCTTAAGTTAATTAAAATTAATTGCAGAAATTTAATCATTCAAACACAGGAAAATGTATTGCTACATAAGTCAGAGATCGTGCAACTCCTGTCTTTTGGCCTAAGCTTACAAGAGATGATGATGTTGATCTTCAAGATGTCAGTCCTCACTTCGAGGACTTAAACCTGTTACAATACGGAGAAATCCTAAAAATAAGAACCAAATGCAGTTGACACATAGAAGTCTACATGAGAAAGGCTTGGCAACATTCTTGACAACTATTTTATTTATCAATTTATTTAAAATTAACAGGGTTTGATATTGCATGTCAAACTTGGATCTGTCTATTGAAAGAATTGAGAACAACTTCTACAAGTCAAAATGCTTCCCTCGGACTTTTAAATGAGTTCTGGGTGTAACTCTGGGAAGAGTTAAAATACAAAATGGGGTTTAATTTGATTTTTTTTTTAATAAAACTTAATGAAAGTTTAGATAACAAGAAATTAAAGACACTTGTTTGGCCAGAAGCAACTTTTGCTCGTGATGAATTTTCACTCAGAAGAATTATGTCCATTTCAATTTCAACAATTAAGTCCAAAGCAAACTTTTACAAGGAGACACTAAACAAAGGAGTCAGGGGATCTTTACTGCATTTAAATTGTCAGCATTTCTGTTTACTTCATCTCCCATATTAAAAAGGGAAAAGGAAAAAAGTAATTAAAACAATGAAGCAACTGAGCAAAACTGGACAGCCCCCAGGGACACCAGCAGCGACTGGCCAGACACAGCCTGCGGCCAATCCCCACTACAGCACATGGAGAGTGCCAGACCCCACAGCAACCCCGCCTCACTCTGCTCCTCCACCATCCTGGACACCCATGGCTGTACCAAGCCACTGCTGCAGGCAAAGACTGGAGCCCACCACCCACCAGTCCCTCTGCTTTTCCCCTGCCAGGGGCCCATGGGAACATCAGCATCATGAGAAACCAGCCAGCTCAGAGAACCTGTGGAGTGAGCACGGCCACGTCCCACAACTCCTCAGGAAGGCATGAGAGCAGGGCACACAGCCCTTCACTTATTTAAAGACCATGCACTTTGCGCAACAGAAACCACCTCACTCCACCACTGCCCCCCGGCGCGGAGGCTGATTTCCGCATCTGCAGCTACACCCCTGATCTTGCCCAAGAGCAGCCGCTCTATTTCTCTGCTGCAGAGAGTGGTGGTTTATTTTGGCATGTTGTTCTTATTTTGTAAGAAGCATTTTGTATTTGTATAACCATATGATTTTGTAGCTGGAACTTTCCCTTCCTTACTTAGCAGGTGATGCCGTACAAGGGCAAATGGCAGTTGTCGGTCTGACGTGTTGAGGCTCATCAGTTCTCTGCTGGGGAACAGTCTGTTTCCAAGGTCTAGACCAGAAAAAGACCCTTATGGCATGTTAACTCCAGCCTCACTAAACAACAATGCAGAAAAAAGCCCAATCTTCTGTGGGTTAAAACTGGATGTCAGGTACCTGCTTAGCCTTTGGGCTCTTTGGGGCTCAGAGGCATGGAGCTAAGTCTTTCTGGTTCCCTCTGCTCCAAATTTAAAAAATAAAAGAAAAAAAAAAAGCCATATTCACAGACATCCTGCAGCACACAGCGATGCTGAGGCTACTTCAGCTGATAAACAGTTCTTAAGTGCACGCACATAGAGGCAGCAAAGAAGGTGGCAGACATCTATGGAGAAAGTAAGAAGACACGGAAAGAAACCATGCCCAGTTTTGAGAGCTAAAGTCATGCCAAAACTCAATCCAGGAACAAACCTAAAGTGTCCTGCAGTCCCAGTGGGAACAACCACCAGCAAGAAATGTCTGTTCAAATAAATCAGAAGAAAATGTTCTCTTCACAGAGAACTGCTCTATTCACCCAGGACGTGGTTCAGGCACTTCTTAGCAGAGGCCATAGTTACAGGTCTCTGATTTTGCAGGCAACAGAAAGGCACATGAACCTGGGGCTGTGACTCAGCCCATGCCAGAAAGAGCCCTGAGTCATGCCTCTCTCACCCACACCTGACCTTCCCAAGGAGTCAACAGTTCCAGAGCCAGTTATGGCACAACAGGCTCACTCTACTTCCAGTTTCTTCAAGTAAGAGGAGAGTTTCAATAAAATCAAATAAGCTTGCACCTGACACTAGTTTCTTTCATCATAGCTTTCAAACAATGCTCAGTTCAAAACAGTCTCATTTGTACTTGTTGCATAGAGCCATATATTTTACCTACATGTCACTATGCTATGGTGCAGATACAGTTGCACCCAAGGCACATCAAGGAATCTCAGTTTCTGTCCAGCACACAGATGTTGGAGACTAAGCAGACATTATCGCTGCAAAAACACATTAGATCGCTTGACAAAGGAATGACTTAAATCACTCAAAGACCAAGGGGGAGAGTGACAGTCTTTCTAAATTTACATTTTTTACTCTTTAGCAGGAAACGAAACAAAATCTACATTAAGGACGCGATTGAGATTTACAAAGTGTAAGCACTTGGAGTTACAAACTGCCAGAATTTCAGATGTCAGTGTAATCTCAGTTCAACACTCTTGTGAATGCGCACTACGAGACAGGTTTTACTTATTCGTATCACCCACCAATGAATGCAGGCACCTCATGAGTGGAAAGCCGAGCTGCATTACCATAACACATTGACAGAAGTTTAGGAAGGGGAGAGAGGAGAAGGAAAAAAAAAAAAAAACCACCAGTGAAAATAAACTGGGTAGCATAATACTGGAAAGAAACAAACTGAAAATGCATGAGGAGTTACTAGCACAATAGCCCATACAAGACAGACACAGAAGTCACACTTCTGCAGCCTACTAAGAGTGATCTTTAGTAGTCAGAAGTAGAGTGGACCTTGAATATTTTTACTGAGAGTTTTTGTGTGCCTAATATATTTTAAAAAAAAACCCAAAACAAACAAACAAACAAAAAAACCAAAACAAAACAAAAAAAACCAAACACCAAAAAAACCCAGCCAACAATATTTTCAGCATCATTGCCCCCTAAATCTCAAGGAGCATTTCTGTCTGAGCACATACTTCAAAGTAAATTTCTTCACAGATAAAGAACAATATTCAAAGCCAAGCAAAAATATAAGTAGCCCACAAGTATCTCCTATACAACTGCTTATCTTTATCTTGATCATCTACATTGATGCATATATGTTTGGAAGTAAAAAAGAACACATTGTGTACTTCTGAAGCTCCAGACAAAATGACATTCAATTATTTAGTAAATTATCCATCTAGTATAGCATTGCTTTTTACCTCTAGACTGAGAAAGAACTTTTTCCCTAATTAGAACTGAAACTTGGTTTAATTTTTAGGGCCACTCCTGGACATCCTTCTAAAACATATTCAAGAAAATGGCTGGTCTCAGACATGATCGACTACAGGCATGGCTTAAGGAAAAGTCCTGAACAGACCAAAAATATAGAGTGTGTCTCTAAGGAATAACTGTGTATTCTTGGAACAGACAAATTAAACACAAATGCAAAAATGCCATTTCAGGCTATTTTATTACATATTTTCTCTGTAACTGAAAAGAAAAACCCTACAAGATTCAGAGGTAAAATAGATTCTGTGGAGTTGCCCAGAAATGCACCCTCATTAAATGTCATTTTAAGTAGTGCTAGCTCTGCCAGCTCAAAGCATTTAAGCACCATCATGACTTTTCAAGCCCTGAGAATCTCGTTATTTGCCTTATGGCTTTTTTACACATTAAATGCAATCAGATCACAATTTAAGCCTGACTTCATAACCATCTTGGTAATATTGAGACGCAATAACATTTCAGCAGAAACTAAAGAGACAAAAATACAGAAAAGGAAAGGATTTTAATGTAACCATGATTTGATGAACCAGGGGGTATGAATGCAAAATATTGTAGGATAATAATTAAAATCACAGGAGCTGAAAGTGCTTAGGCAACCTTGTGAAATTTATCGCATTTTCTAAAATGGATTGAATTAAGCTCATATACCTTCAAGAGCAAGGGTATCACAGTTTTCATCAAAGTGTTGCTGTCACCTTATCATCAAGATTTTGGTTTAGGCCTATTTCTTCCCCACAATTCTAGCTCACACATCTTTTTGTTTACTTCCCTCCTCCAGCACTGCAGCCATTCAGATATTAAAAGAGGGGCTTCCTAACTCGCACTCCCTCTGCTGACTCTCCAGTGGTGCAGTGTATTTCCTTTTTTTTTTTTAATTTTATTTTTAACCATCTATACACAACACTCTTCCCTCTAAAACTATCCTGGCACTCACACATTTTTCAAGCTGAAAACAAGAATACAACACACTGATCTTTAAGAGTTGCCAATCAGGTAGGTCTGTGGATTTTTTTGGTGACTTGATGCAACTGGACCGTGTCACTGATTTGTCTCTGTGTTTAATTATGTGTTCTGAGCAAACCAGAGACCATTCACAGCTCCTGTAGTATCAGCATAATGTTTAAAAGCAGACAGCTGCTTGTTCTTCCCAGAGACCTTGATATCATCAGTAGCCCTGGATTGCACACACCACAGCCTTGTTATATATACATGGTGTTGCATAGTGCTTGACCTAATATTATACTGATGAGCTCACTGTGTATCTAAAGGATGCTGTAGAGAAGGGGAGGATGAGAGGACTTGTGCCTAATACACTTGCAAGGTTGTGGGCTTTGTAGACCTCAAATTCAGGTATGGAAGAGGACCAGGAGGTCTCCTGCTCCATCTTTCTTCACATGGTATATATGCATATACATAGACAAGTATAGACGTAAATGCAGCTAACCTTCAGCACGATCCTTTGTCTTTACCTACTTTACCATCACATATCCCACCTTTTTAGATGGCTGTAGTGAGGTCATAAAAGAAACGCAGCACCTAGAGTTTTTTACCTTGTTCTTTCACCACTTAATGGTGCAACACCTTTCCTTGCTACACTCCTCTTATACCACACTGGTCACAGCCTCTCCACTTGGTCACCAGGCTTGTGCCACTCCCGTTTACTTGTGGTCACAGTCTAACCTCTCCTGATAACTTTCATCCATTCTGAATTTAGTCTTTTCCAATTACTAAACCTTTTTGTTTTCAACCTCCTCTGCCCTCTCCCCCCCCCCCCAAGTTAATTTACAATTAAAATCATAATTTGGCATTGTACCATAAATTCAGCAATTCGGTGAACAAAGGAATCACCCAGTACTTTACAAAACATGCACAGGCCCATTCCTTAGTACAACACAATTCTGATTCACTAAGTGCTATCAAGAGGATTTTACAAGAAGCTGAGCCAGTATCAGGGAAAGAAAAGAGATTTTTTTTTTTTTCTTAGTAACATACCATGAACATTTGTTAAAATTGAAAGGCAAATTTCTGATTAACCAGATTTATGACCTCTTTAACGTTCAAGCATTTGCAAAAAGTGAGTGCAAAGTTCTGTGCTCATGAATATTCTCCTACATCACATGAGCAAACTGTCGCCCAAGGTAAATTCCAAATTGTTTGTGTTTGTAAAATCGGGAATGCTAATTAGTTATATAAGTCATAATGTATTGTTTCTGTTCCTTAACTTGATGACAAAACTACTTAACACGTCTTAAATTGCTAAGTGTGAAAATTACCGATATACAATTTATCACTCATTTTGGATTGGTTAATTACACAAGTTCCCACACAGATTGCCTATGGCATATTTGTCTAATGATCTAATTATTCCCTGAAGAAATTAGTGAATAACTTTACATGACAAACCTGACAATTTCACAATCTGCTCCTGGACAATTTGTAAATAGATAAGTTTGATGATATTTTGATTTTTATCTATTGGTGAACTAGTCAATCAGAATTGCGGGTCTTCATCACCTCCAGAAAAATCAGACTGTTTTTATTTAAAATAACTATTTCTCCCACAGGCGAACTGGGTCTGCCCCAAGCATTACACATTTGTCTGTTTGTTAAATGGGTTGAGAATATGATTAAAGTAAATGGAAAATAACCTACATCAAGTATGCTTTAGAGAGCCAGTGTCTATGGTTTCTCTTTGGAGAAAGCTAAGCAGTGTGTGCAAAAAGAATGTATCTAGAGACTCATAAGGACTGTTCAGAGGTCAGCTGGAGTCTCTCTGCCTAGGAACTCAGTCCCCTATAACTTCTACAAATGGGATTTTTAGGTCCCAGACCAGCAAAGAACTGAGCATCAGTGTGATTTGCCAACTGCAAAAGACCCAAATACCTGTGCTCTCAGAGCTGCGCTGTACCAAGGTCAATGCCTGGTATCAGGGGCTGTATTCAGCACTGGTGCTCACATGGTCTGTATGGGTGGAGCACTCTGATGCTCATTGTGGCTCTGCAACGCAAGATGTTGTACAAAGGGGTCCTGTAAAACCTTCCAAAAACTGATCCCTTCCCCCTTGGATGGACTAGGCTGAGACAGTCAGCATCACTGCCACCAGGTTAACTTGGAGCTACCAGCACAGGACAGCCTTGTTGTTACAGTCAGCTTACCAAGAAGCTGTCAAGACTTTTAAAAGACACTGAGGCTGCATTTCTTACAGTGTCACAAACATCTTAAGAGGGACTTATGGAAGTCAGTCACAATTTAAAAGTCTTCTGGGAAGGACAAGAGCTATTTTGTACTGGTCACAAAAAAAACCCCAAAAATCAAAACGACCCATGTGAGAGAACTGAGTATTCTTCACAGCACAAACAAACCTAAGAGCACATCAACTGCAAAAGGACATGAAAAACTGGCCTTTTGGAGCAGAATTAGCCTGGTTTGCTTCCTATAGCTAGAAAGAGAATGGTTTTCCCTGAGTTAGCACTGAGGCACTGACTTTGCATATTAAAACCTATTTTTACCAAATATCATACACTTTACATAACAAAGTCTGACAACAGTCCATTTCAGTGGCTAGGGGCATAAACAGCTGGCAATGGAATATACTTCTAGACACGTAATCTCTAGTCTACGTTATCTTCACTCTGCTAAATATATGAAAAATGGTGTCAGAATACTAAAGGTCACCCTGAAGTAAATCAGGGAAAGGATATTCTACCCATATGTAGCCCTGCTCAGGCACGGAACAGATCCTGGTAGTCACCACCACTGCATGGAAGTTGCGCCTCTTGGGAGTGGAAAAGAAGGATCACATCTGTGTCCCAAGGGGATCTGATCCCTTACCTATTGCTTCCTGGGACCTTGTGAGAAGGGGATTATTAAATTACAAGGAAAAGAAATAGGTGACAATCTTACTAGAGAAAGATATCAGAAAAGCCATGGTGATAAAATGGTGACCTCATGGTGCTCTTGGATGCAAAGAGAAGTAGCTGTGCTGCTTTCTCACTGCAATAGTGCTGCTAACCATGAAATAGCATAAAGTAACTCACAGGCTAATTCCATCTTGGCAGTAAGGTTAAATATTTTGCTGTGTGTAAGTGCTTGTCAGTTTTTTAACTAAATTTTGGATTAGAAAGAAAAACATGCTATCAGAACCTGCATCTTTAAGGACTGAAACCCTGGGGGAGGCGAAGGCTGGAAAGCCTTGTTGTTATGCACTGCCAGTTGGAACCAGACCCAGATTAAAGCAGATTTCTCACAAGAATGTGAAGCATTGAGTGATGGCTGAATACCACATGTATCGCACCTTCACCACCAGATCCTTGCTTCTGTCAGTACCTCCATGGGCTACCACGCTGCAGTCCCCACTGCAACCAGCACCATTAAAAACCGAAAAATCACTCGAACGCACCAGACAAGTCACTCATCTGCACTTACCACGTGGTTATGCAAAGGCTCTCTCTCCCTTCCAATTTCAACACTTCATCTTTCATACTGAAAACAGAGTCCAAGCCCTAACGTTCCTGTATGTACAACACCTACTTTTTTCCGCGCTATCAAACCCGCCTGGCAGATCAATCACAAAAGACACATTCTATTCTTCAGCTCAGCACTCCCCTCCAATCACATGAACAGGTAGCACTCAGGCAGCAGATTTCTCAAAGCGCATCCAGCTGTGCATGACAGAGCTCTGTTTTTATAAGGAGGATCAGATAAAACAGGAGAAAAAGAGAAGCACAGGATATTCTTAGCTGGAAGGGACCCACAAGGACCATCAAGTCCAATTCTTAAGTAAATGGCCCATACAGGGATTGAACCCACAACCTCAGTGATATTCAGTGATATCAGCACCCTGCTAATCTCAGGGTCATGACAAAAAAGGCAAAGCAAACTAGCAAAGGGATGTGCTCACTCACATCAGCAAAGCTGAGGATAAGGTACTAACAGGAAACACTTTGGGTGGCATGAAGCCCATTTCCAATGCACAAGAGGACAACACAGCCTCTGCTACCAGTCCTTTGTCTGATGCGGTTATCCACAGTGATGAGCCAGGGGCTTAAGGGAGAATGGACAATTCTTTCAAAGACAAGATTTTTAACATCTGCATCTGTAGCTTTGCTTTAATGAAAGCCTTCATGGCTGTGGTAGGCAGAGCATGCTGCTTGCACCACACACAGGTGTACTTTGAAAAATGGAGTCACCCGTACCCCAGGAGATCTGGCAGACAGCTGTTTCCAATATTGATATATCAGTCTTGGAAAGATAGCAAATTATATGAAGCTAGGGCACATACCCATCATAAAGCAGTTTGTTGACTTTGATTGACTTAAGTGAGATGAATCAAACAGTATTTGAGAATTATGCATTAACTACCTGCATTCAAAACTGTAAATAAAAAAATAGCCAGAATGCTCCCAGATGCAAAAAAAAAACCAACGTACAACTTTACCTTCTCATATAATAGCATGTGAAGCACCTCTGCAAGCCAGAAAACAGAAAAATAGTTAATGCTTTCTGCATTAATGCAGCACACAGCTAACCAGTGGAACTCCCTGGCACAAGACGTCATCTTTCAAATGCTTGGCTGCCATTGGATGAAAGATTTTTAAATGGAAACTAATTGTTGGGGCTACAAAAACCCAACTGGTTTGTGTCTTTTGTCTCCTCAAAGGCCTTTTTTAACCGGGTCTTGCTGCAAATGTGAAGCTGCAACAAGTGAACCTCTAGCTTTAGTCATCACAGCAGTTACATTTATGAGTTTGTGCTACTCTACACTGAAATAGTGTCTTTGGAAAAAAAGCCAAAGTGCATTAAAAAAAAAGATATCTTGGAATAAGATCTCAATGCAAACATCTTAGCCTCTTTCTAGCTAATTCAAGAGTTACCTATAGCATATACGAGTACTTCTAACCACATGGTTATTTTCATAATTGCAAAGGTTGGAAGTTTAATTAGACAATCAGAAGGAAGCCCTCAAGCCAGCCCATTTTCTTAAACAGCTTTACCTAGGCAATGGGAGCAGCATTGTGTAATGCGGCGATTTACTCTGAATAGCATAATGCTTCCTTATCTTTTTTGCCCGATTAATTTCCTGACTGAAGTAGCACATAAAACCAAGCTGGTTAGACAACATGTGTCAGGAGCCACGTGTCCTGCTCAAATTGAAACGGGGAGACAGAACTGAGAGCGCTCAGGTCTCTTCTCCTTTCCTTGCACGTCTGCTCCAGGTACACTGCTCTTCCACCATGACACCATCAAGACCATCACCAGGCCAGAGCTCCGGCAATCACTGACTACGTGCGACTTTTTTTTTTTTTTTTTCTTGGCAGGGGGGTGTGTGTTAAAAGCTTATGGTCCTCAGGGACATGGACTGTGACTCAAAATTTTTTTTTTTCTTGGGGGGGGGGGGGTGTGTGTGTTAAAAGCTTATGGTCCTGAGGGACATGGACTGTGACTCAAAAAGCCAAATGAAGTGGAACTGGGTTTTGTGATGCAACTCCACAAAGCCTTGATGGCCTCACAAGAAACACTGAGGCAAGCAGACCATCGCGGCAGACCCTGGGCTGCCTCCCTTCACCACTTGCTTCTCAGCTTTAGTTGCCTCCCTCCCTAAACAGACCTGCATGCAAGTACACGCTCACCCCTTTTCAGGAATTTCACTATTGTTTTCAAGATGGAAAAGAGAAAAAAGCGATCCTGAACTCTGCCAGGGCCTCCCGAGCAGAGCAAGGAGGGATGAGGGCTGCACTGCGAGTCCCAAGTGACACAAGCCCCCCTGTCCCCGCACCACGGCCTTAGCACGGCCCGGAGAGAGCGAGAGGGCGCGGCCTGAGGGCTGCGGAGCGCTGCCGGTCCCCGCGGACAGCGGCCCACGGCTGACTCGCGGCGGGCCGCAGCCGCGCTGTGTGTGCCTCCGTGCCGCGGAGCATAAACAGAAGCAGCTGGGCCCCGCTCGGCTCCGTCCCACATCTCGCCTCGCCACGGGCACCCACGCGCCGCGCGGGCCCGGTGCACCGGCGGTGCTCGCCACGCACGTGACCGAGGTGCCGACGACAGCCCGAGCGCTGCCGCAGCCCCCGCCCGCCGCGCTGGGCCCCTCGCCCCGCCGCCCCCAGCCCCTCTCCTCCGCAGGCTTCTGCTCCGCTGCCGCCCGTCCCCGCACACGAACACAGCCTGCCTCGCACGGGGCTTGTTTCCTCCTAAGCGGCGAGCGACCGTGCCCCCTTCCCCTCTCACACCCTTTCCGCCCTCGTTACCTGCTCTGCTCCCTCTGGAGTGTCCCCCCCACCATTTCCTAGGGAATTTCCAGCAACAGTGTTTAAGGTCAACCTTTAAAATCCCTGGTGGCACAGCCTGACAGCGCACAGACCTTTGCCCGAGCTCAGCCCTGTGCAGCAGGCTGCCCAGCATCCCTGACTCGCTGTACCCATGAGGGTCTCTGCCCCAGACGGTCCCAGCAAAAGCAGCTTCAGGGCTGAATTCAGTAGGGTTTCACATCTTTTTCT
The DNA here is from genome assembly GCF_017590135.1 of Pyrgilauda ruficollis. Classification (NCBI taxonomy): domain Eukaryota; kingdom Metazoa; phylum Chordata; class Aves; order Passeriformes; family Passeridae; genus Pyrgilauda; species Pyrgilauda ruficollis. The sequence goes on from NW_024524377.1 coordinate 10,044,709, forward strand.
TTTGCGGAGGTGATACTACATTGCCAGCTACGCTTTTTTACCATATGCAACACCAACACACTGGCAGTTAACAAGCTACAACACAGAACCACTTGGCAACACAGAGAAAATGGGCAGAAAATCCCCAAGCAAGAGGGAAGGGGGAAAAAATGAAATGAATTGACAGCATTAAACATGCAAGAGAGAACTGTAAAGGAGAGGCTGCCAGGGAGCAAAGGTGCTCTCCCAGGCTTCTGCACAGCACCAAGTGCAGAACCTCAGCAGGGGAAGCAGCCACTGCTTAACCCTCAGAGATGAAGCACCTGAATACTTTCTGGAGGGCAACAGAGGTGAGAAACCAAACCCATCTTAGTGTCAGTTCCCCTCCTGAAGTCAACTGATGTGGTAGCCTGCCATAGCTGGGGATCCAGGAACATACGCGATGCCACCCAGCCCCACAGGACCTCTGAATTTCACTGTCCCATACGTTAGAGTACAAGCAATACTTATTTGTAAAAATTGTGGTGTGACTGTACCAAAAACATCTGTGCTGGGCAGCAGTGCCCTGGAAGGCAGGGGCTCAGGCAGTCTGGCTCCACGTTGGGCCAATGAAGATGAGCTCAGGCAGTGGTGGATTCAAGGTGGGGGAATGGAGTTTTGCTCCTGCTGCAGGAATGAAGTTTGGAGCTGTCTTCACTTGTAACACCACATAATTCTAGGTGGCTGCAGATTTATTACCGTATTTTCCCAAATTTGGAAGGCTTCCACTTTTGACCACATAAAAGAAACATTTTCCTTTTCTCAGTATGACCTCCATTTTCTATTCTGAGACAAAATCCATTATAGCAATGCCTGGAGAAGCTACACATCTAATCATTTTCCCTGAGAATTCCTCAGAATTTTGAGATGGGTTTAAGTTGGCCAGAACTTTTCCACCCCCCAACAAGAAAAACTGCTTGTGAGATTCTCCATTTTTAAAAGATAATGATGACTGTGTTCACTGCAGGATTTTTCCTGTTACCAGTTTGATCTGCAATCACAGTTGAAGGCTTATGCCACGAATTATTTGCCAATTAAGCAGTGCTTGCGTGGAGGTTGTGTATTTTACACCTTGACAGCTATTACAGGCAGAAGGTAACAGGAGATTTGACTTAAATGCAAATTATCAAACACTGAATAGTCTGAAGCAGAGACCCAAGCTGACTTGGACAGAAGACACAACAGAGATAAATTTGCTGCTGACGTTTTATCTTGGGTGGGAGTAACAAAGGTAAAGACAAAATCAAGATGTCCATATCTTCCTTGCTCTTTAACAGCAGACTTTTTAATCCTTCCTGAAGACATCCAGAAAAATTATTTATGTCATGGAACAAGTATTGGAAGAGATAGCTGCCCTCTGTTACAACTAATATGATTAATATCCTTGCATAATCTTTTTTCTTAAGGAGAAGAGAGAGTGATCTCACTACTCCAATCACATTGCATTATTATGTACCTTAGAAACAGAAAAGCAGGTATTAAAAAAGAAAATGAAAATGAGATTTTATTATTTATTACAGATATGTTCCTCAAATTCAGTTCAGGATTCTGAAAGTATCCCATGGGTGTTGTCCCTAAGCACATTTAGGACCCAAGATGTTCTTCTCTACCCCAGCAGAGACAGAGAAGTTGGACTATTTGTTTTGCTGCAGTTAAACCCTGTAACAAACATGATGTCACTGCACTCAGCCAAGCATTGGGAAATGTTTCATTTTTCACTTGTTTCCAAAATGAAGTAGAAAAGGTCTTTAAGCTAGATTCCCTTTGCTTGTTTCATTTACTTCAGATATAATATATGCAGATTTAGTTATTTCATCAGCGACATAAAGCCTATTATCTATTGGATTTCAAGTCTGAGGTAACTCCCAGCAACCAAATACATGATTTAATAATAATTCTGTCATCAAGTGAAATCTTTCCCTGAGATAGATACTGAAAGCAGCCTGCCCACGTAGCAAGATATTTATTTTTTCTCAGAGGCTTTCAGCAGGGTCAGACCTGAAAATGGTTAATCACGTTCCTTTTATTTCACCTAAAGTTTTGAGCAAGTTTGATTATAGCAGAGGACTCTGCCCAGCTTCCTATTTTGTTTGTGCTCTTGCCTGTGCAGGATCACAGAACAGTGTTTCTGTAATCTCCACCTAGAGAACAACATGAAAATATCAGCTTTTCTCAAAATGAGTAGCAGGAGTTGTTGACCAGATGATAAAGATTTTAATATTCATAAAACTAGAATGTCAAAGAAGAACATCTTGTATGAGAATTAATGTTTCCAAGTCATAATCGTCATTCTCCAAATGCATGCAATGCTGTTAGGAAAAGTCTTGCTCTCTCTCCTTCTGACATGTGGAAGTTTAGGCACACACTAAAGACTGGGAATTACCTGCTACAATTGTTCACCCTTTTTTTTTTTTTTTTTAATTGCTGTCTATGTTGGCCAGCAAGCCAAACCAGTTTTGATTTCCGTATCTTTTATTTGTACATTGTTCAATGAGGCATGGGCCGATTCTGCATTAAAAAAAAATATATATACTTTGTCACCATCATAAACTGCTCTGGCCAAAACCATAACATGCTGATTAAGGCTCTGCAAATACAGCATCCCCTAAAGCAAGAAGAATGGGCACCTGTGCTCATGGGAACACAGGGAGCAGCCAAAGTCAGACAACTCAGCAGCTCTGATGACCCTGCAGAGGATTATCAGCTCTTCACTTTGCAGTGGAAAGATCTGAGCCTCCACAGCCTGCAAGGGAGGGGAAAAAAGCATTTCACACATCCAGGTGATGTTTCTAGCCATGGTTTTCCACACTATGGGGAGAGGAGAGGAAAGAATGACAGGAAAATTTATCAATTTGTTGACTAACTCTGAGGGGAGGTGACAGAGGATGGATCTAAGCTGTTCTTGGTGCCAAGCAATAGGACAAGGGGCCATGGGTGGAAACTGATGCACAGGAAGTTCCACCTGAATAAAAGGAAGAGCTTCTTTGCTGCACAGTGACCAAGCACTGGAACAGGTTGCCCAGAGAGGCTTTGGAGTTCCCCTCACTGGAGATATTCCAGAATTGTCTCAGCCCAGTCCTGTGCCATGTGTTCTGGGATGGTCCAGGTGACCCACTGAGCTCCCTTCCAACCTTTCCCATTCTGTGAAACCTCGGTTCCCCAACACTACAATATAAATACTTCACCCTGACCTTCTGCTCTCCAAGGGCTAGAGAGAGCCCTCTCTTGGCTCCTCTCATCTGCAGTTCTTACAGAAGGATATTGCATGACAGAGACCAAAACATTGCCATCCTGTGCCGCTGTGCTCTGCATCTGCCCCTCTTGCTCTGATTTTCATACCATAAGCAGTGGGCTTGTGGTGTATGTGCTGAATTAGAAGAGCAGAAATCAGAGTTCAGTTTCCACTCTAACATACATATTTTGTTTATAACTAAAAGCTGCACTAATTTAAGTAGAAATTATTTTTTTAAACTCTTGCAAGATGTTTTGTACAGATTTGTATTTCTATTTAGGCTAAGCTTTTTCAGGTGCAGATCAAGCTTGGGATAAAGACTTGAAATAAACCCTATTTACACTACAGTAGATTGCATTTGCAGATTTCACATCTGAATCCATTTGATTCATATTGAATCTATTTAATCTGCATTTTTATGCCTTCTTTCTATGCCTCTAAGTGTTAAGCTCTGTCCTATTCATACAAAGAATTTCACATATTCATGCTAAAACAAGAAATGCAGGTTGAGGATTTACAACTCTTTCCCAATTTCTACCATAAAACAAATAGTTAAAATCATTGATATTGAAATTACTACTTTTTCCAACAACACATTTCAAAATACTTTACAGTCCTTACAAAAGCTGTGTGTAAAATCTGGGGGAGAGGAAAAAAAAAAAACAAGATACAAAATATTTGTTTTAATTTAGTCACAAGCTGTGCTTTCTACTTTAACTCAATTTCTTTTGTCTGGTTATACCTCCATTGCATTCCTTTCCTGAGGTGCTGGCCACCTGCCCCACATGTTCTCCAAAAGCCTCCTGTTCACATTTTTGTGACTTGGATTTTCATTTTTGTCCCCCTACTTGCTTTCTTGCTTTGCCATTTTTTCTAGGGCCAGCTTTGCTCCTCCGAGACAAATGAACCTTTACTTCCTGCACTTTCATTGCTTTTCCATTCGTTTTTTATAATACTTCTTCAACCTTGCCTCCATGAATTTCTTCCCATGCCATTGCATCTTTTCCCCTCAAAAAAAACAAGCAAAGATGTGATGTAGTTTCATCATCTTGCAACACTCTCCTACACTCTGCTGGTCTAAAAGGTAGAAGTTTGAGGCTTGGAGTGCCTTCCCTAGGGAAACATGAGTTTAAGTCTTCCCATCCTCAGCCTTGAGCAGTCATCAACCTCTGCACAACAGCAGATCTGTGTTTTCTTCTGAAAGCCTTGTCTTCCCCCAGTCCCCATGACACTAAACCTCTTTAACAACTTCAAATTAATTATCCCCTTCTTTCCACCCTGCCTCTCCATAGTACCAGTTTCTAAGCAGCTTTGCCTGGGCCTTCAATACCTCTCCTCATGTGCCACAGGGTGATGGCACAACGGGTACACCCAGGCCTACCAAGGCAGCTTCTCCAGCAGCCTCTGCCTGGTTCAGCCGAGAAGTGTCAGCCTCTGGCTGGCCTGTCTTTGTGTGTAAAGAACCTTAGCATGGGTAGAAATACCCGTTTAGCCTTCTCTGAAGGGATTCTTGCAAACTCACATTTTCACCCATCCCTTCTGTCTGATCCATTGGCCTTTAGCTAGGCCATAACTTCATCATTCTAAGTCCTCCTATTCACACGAAGTAGTGCTTGCAGGTTCTTCCGAGGATTCTGGCGTACAGCCCGCCCTGAGCCTCAGCACAAGCGTAGCATGTCAGTCAGACAAACATGCCATTGTGTGCGTGTCACTGCTTTATGCAGCTTTGATCCACTGGGGTTCTGCTGCGAAGATCAATTGATCATTAACCACATTTTGTTCATAAGCTCTTTGGGGAGGCACCATATTTTGTTGTCTGTCTGTGTAATGCCTGGAGCATTAAGGTCCCTTCACACCACAGCAATGTCGATAATATATACTCCCAACTGTGCTAGGTGCTATACATAAATAGTGACACCTCATAGATTGGCACTACCATTTTTTTCTTTGTTGTCTGCTAGTCTAGGTAACAGATGATCACAAGACAGAAGAATAAGTGACCCTGCATTACATAGTTTCATGTCCCAAACACAGTTAAAAACAAGGAGAAAGGACAAGACGCTACTAAAGGAGGTAATCTGAATCACAATAGAAATAGGCATAATATCAGCAAATTAACATCCAGTGTAATTTGAAATATTTCCCAATAAAACAAAGAATTAGTTAACCTATAGACTCTAGGCATCAAGATATGGTAGGACACCCAAGATACAGGGTCAAAATAAATGCTTTTCATTAGGACATATAGGAGCAACAGTAGCAGTTATGCAATATGAAAAAAATTGACCTTCAGTTTAGCATCAGTGGGAGATCAGTTATCAGGGTTAGAGTATCTGCTCCTACCTAGTTTCTCTTCTTGGGCCTCTCCACAACGGACTAAAAAAATAATGCAGATGCATCTCTTTGCCTTATTACAGGACAGTGGTTCAGCTGCTTTGGGTTATGCTGTGGAATAAACACAAAGTGTGCAACCAGAGGTGCCGTCTGAGCAGCACACGGGGTACCCACAAATTAATGCTATCTTCTTAGCAATAGCATACTGTTTAGGGGTCAAACACAATCAATCCTCAGCCCTCTTACAGGTTCGTCTAGCACAGCCCATGCAGACCAGGCTGCAGAGAGGCTCAGAGCTGTGCTCACTGCTGCACACACAGCCTGAGAGAGACCAGGAGCACTCCCAGTGTGCCCAGCATCACCTGCTGGAGGGACTGGCCAGCCGTGCCTGAAGCACAGCCAAGTGGCATGTACTAGCTGTTCCCAAGCTCCTCCCAAGCATGAGGTCAACTTTTTAGTCTTACTCAATGAATAGATGTTTGCCAGAGGTTAAAATAAACATTTGCTGGGGTTTCTGTTAGCATCAGATCAGGAGAACTGTCAGGGGCTACTGGCAAGTGTGGAAGCCTTTCTGCAAGGCCACCTTTCTTCCCATCTAATCCTCATTTCAGAGTATTCTTCTTAGGGTCCTTCATATTTTTGCACTGCTGCTATTCTTCCACGGTGCCTCTCACCCAAAAGCATTGCACTGCAGATACCAAAAACCCCTCAATTCCATAGTTCCTGTACTTCAGGGCAGAGGTTAAAAGCAAACTCTCCAGGTACCCAGCCTTTCTTAGCTGGCTGTATGACACCTCCCACGCTGTACAGCAGACACAGACCTGGGATTAACTGTGTCACCAGAGCTACCACAGGCTTATTACACCAGCCCCCCCCATCTGGGAAGCAGGGACATGACAGGTCTCACACACCGGCAAATCCAGCTGCCCATCTCCAGCAGCCTGAGGCAGAGGGTGTGACAGCACACCTCTGCCATTGTCAGCTCTTAGGGAGCATCCCCATGAGAAAGGCACCTGAGAAAATGCAGTTCTCTATTTGATGTCCTGATCACAGAAACAAAGCTTTCCTCCTTCTTCACACCACACTGGCCTTTCACGGTATGAAGGGGAAATAAAAAATCTTATCTGAAGCAAATGCCAGTTCCAGGATACTGCTTTCCTCAAAATACCCTCATAACACACCTCTTTTAGGCAGGCAAAGATGTTTCACAAACATACAGAGGTCTTCTTCTAAACATATTACATCATTAAAGAGGAATTACTCCAGCAGAGGGAAAACCAGTGTAAAACAAGCACAAGTGGAATAAGAATCACACCCTTCATTTTATTCTGTGTAGCTTTTTTCCCCCCCTTACATAAGCTTCAACACTCCAAGTTCAAGGCAAATGCTTGCAATATTTCTACATTATCCTCAGTAATGTGACAAGAGCAATTACAGAGTCCAGGGAAGCTAAGTAACACTGCTGAAACAGTGGGTGGTCTAAGGGCTTGAATAGCTTCTGTGCACTAACACTGCAGTGGAGTCCCCCAGACCCCCACTTTCTACCCTAGGCAATTCAACCATGCTCTGCAACACTGGCCTTTTTGTCCAGCACATTCTGGCACCAGCATTGCTTAGCTGACTTGAGATATACCCAAGTTCTTTCAGGTGGTCTGCAAAGTTAACTCACCCTTAAAAAGTTTGTCCTTGGTACCCACCACACCTCCTTCATTCTCCATTTCTGTTGAAAGCTCTAGGCAGAAGCAGGCTGAACATTTTGCAAGGAAAATCTGCTCGGAGACAGCTATTCCAGGTGCACAGGCCTTTGCTGAGTACAGCATTATTTGGGGTATTCTCTAAAAAAAATTAAAATCTACTTTTACAGTAAAAGAGCCATTTGCCATGTGCAATGTGCTGAAATACTTTGCCACAGCAAAGTCTGGTCTAAACATGTTGTTGGCCAATAAAAGGGGGGAAACATGCTGCCAGTAAACATTTGCGTGGTATGTCTTTGAAGGCTTCAAGGCAGACTAAGTGGAATAATTGTGAAGATGTATTATTTATAATACAACAAATCTTCCCCACAAGATATAGGTCTCCATTAACCTAGTACCCAACTGCTTTTAAGTGCATTTTTTAATGTGTTTACCCTGCTAAGGGAGTTATGTTTTATTATCTCCATTTTGCATTTGGGGAATTGAGGTACTGGGAGATTAATAGATTTGCTCGAGGTTACATAGCAAATCTCCAGCAAAGCACAAATGCAGACCAAGTGTCCCAGATTGTTCTTCTCCACTGGATGTATCCATCGATATGCCAGGACACATTAAAACATCAAAGGTCTCTTGTGAGGTGACTTTTTCCTTTGTAATAAAAAAGACCGATGTCATGCAAGCAAGTAACATTGTATTGGAGTCAACAGAAGTTCATCTATTTACAGAAAAACTGAAGGTTTTGCAAGGTCTGGAGCTGTTGTTGGAATATTCTCTTTCTAGCTATCCACTGCATTCAACTCAAATTCACAAATACCTTTTCACTGATGAAACCTGCTGCATCTGAAAAACTACCTATTCACTCCTCAAGATTCACTGATAGCCTTTACATTTCACGTACTACCATTTGAAGTTAGATACTGCTGTATGTCTCCCTCAAGCCAAGTGGAGCTGCAAATGGGTTCAGTTTTTTCAAATCTGCTCACACAGTGAAGATGCTGAATGTGGATATGGGACCCTTGCTGTGGTACAGTGGTGTTATGGATTGTTTGGTTTGATTTTCATCTTGAATTATGGGAAGAAGTGGTGGAAGACAAAACCTTAATATTTTACAGTACCTTACACCAGCAAGCCTTTGGGAGAATGGTCTTATGGAATCCAGTAAAAGACCACCTTTCTTCCTAGGTCCTCTTCACCAGCTCGCCACTAAGTCAACCTCCCTGAAGATGAAACCTGTGCTGGTCTCCAGCCATGACAGAGTTTGTGGAACTGGGAATCTCACAGAATCACAGTGTTCTGACTTGGATCCTGAAAACCCCTCTCTCCTTCTCCCCAAACACTAGCTTAGTACCCTCTCCCAATCCTCCTTCAAAGGAAAAGACCCCAATGAATGCAACTACAACATTGTTTCCTTCAAACAGATGATATTCCCATTAATTTCAAAACTCCTGTTTAAATTTAAGTCTAAATAGAATTTGAATAAATAATAAGGCTTCTAACAATGCAAGCAGAATACTCTGTGCCACATGTCCCTTTGTCAGCACAGAGATGTCTTAAAGCATCCTGGTCCCACCATAAAAATGTAAAAGAAGCAAGGGCTTTGCCTAAAATATTTTGGCTAGGGAAGGCAGTTATAGGAGCTTAATCACTTCTAAGACTTAAAAAATCCCTTTGGTGCAGCAAAGTGAGTTGCACAGAAGGAGTTCTACAGAGAACATGTGAGACTAATGACCTGTTTCTCATCAGCAGGGAGAATGGGCCCAGTTTTAGCTCACAAAATACCAGTGGAAGAGCCCATTAAGTTTACTCAAGACATCACATCTAAGTCAGCCTCACGACTGGAGCAAATGAGATTTAGTCCTCACTGCAAAGCTGCCACCAAAAAGCCTGCAAGCCAGTTTCATTTAGTGAATGGGCAGTACCTTCTCACAGCAGGGACACATTTTATTTTCTCTTTAGGATCAGGGACACACACAGGTAAACAGCAGTAATGCACCTCCAGGCTGCTCCATGCCTGAGCTCACTTTAAATAAAGCTACCCCAGGGAGGGGAGGTGGTTTTGAGGTGAAATACAAAACTGAGGAACTGGGATATCTTTATCCTTCTTCATGAAGGTAAGCGCGACATGCAGAACATGATACTCCGCCTCCAGCACAGTCTGGGCTGCTCAAGACACGTTTGACATCCCCTGACAAAGATTTAAAGATTATTCAGTATCAAATGTTCACCACTGTTTTGAACAGCTAAACAATGAATTTTCCCACTGCCTCTCCTGCTAATGATGAGCGAATAAAGAATCCCCTAGGGAATTTCCCTTCATCTGCTCACGAGTGCCACTTCGCTAGTCACATTTATCTGACAAATCTTACAGATGGCTTGGCACGAGCTTGCAACAAGCACACCATCTTTGGAGCTGGGATTGGCCGCCCGAGCCACGCGACGCTTTCTGTGGCAAACTGGGCGAGCCCACAGCAGAGCCCCATACCAGCTACTGGAGAAATATCCTGAGGAAATTTACAGCTTCACCCAGCAATGTTCCAGCAGAAGACACTGATGATGACATTTTCAACACTGCAGCTACCCCATGAGGAGTAGAGTCTCTTGGCACACAAGAATTTGTTCTCTGACCCAGACAGAAAGATATCCTGGAAAATTACTCCCATTGAGCCCTTTTCCTGCTGTTTTTGTGCTGAATGCCTTTCTGTTAAAGATGAATTTTCCCCGTTAAAATAATGGGGAAGAGAATATAAAGACCCATCTGCAGACCACATTTTCAGAGAGGTTTTTGTTTGTTTTCCAACATTGTCTGTGAAGCATTGGTTGAGTCTTTCGAGCTCTTTCCAGATGTGTATTCTCCTCGTGCTATGTACCCAACTCTAATTCTAGTTGGAAAGCTGTTTGACTCAGGCAAATGAATAGCAGGATTTTAAAACAGATACAAATAGTAAAACTAGGGCTTTGTACAATCCCATAGGTACTATAGATGGGACCGTCCAAACACAGATCCTTCTAATCCACCAAGAAAATGCCCTTAAGACCTGTTCAGAGTCAGACTTAAACCCATAAAATCCAGGAAATTCAGAGATAAGCCTGGATATCTGGACTGATATTCTGTCCTCAGTTCACCTTACTGGGTAAATGTTAATGAATGCATTTGTTTATTCCCTACAGTTCTATGCAGGGAATATCAACAATCTGATATTATGGGAGGAGGTGAAATTTTTCTTCCGTATGTGTGTGTAGGAGTTGCTCAATATAATTTATTCTCTTTCACAATAAAACTATATAGCTCCTCGATCCTTTCAGAACTACACAGGGTCTGTCTTGTAAGGTTTTGGAGAAGAAGCCTCAAAGGAAAATCAGTTATTACAGGAAACAGGACTGATTTTCAGTACTCCACAATCTTGCCTTTCCATTCACACTAGGCAGGTATTCCAACATAAAACATCATCCAGATGCATTTCACAAGAGGTTCTTAACCCAGACCTTCACAGACAACATGGGACCGAGTTTACCAATGACAAATGGAGGAGAACTGGAGCACACGACACCTCTCAGAGCACTGACCCACATGTGCCTGCTGCAACAACCTGCAGGGCAGAGCTGTCACATCAAGTACAAACAGAAGCATGGCCATACCTGTCCATCTAGCCCAGCATCAAGTCTCCTAGAGCTGGCTCCTGGAGCAAGCCAGAAAGAAGCAGAAGCCAGGGAACCACTTATGCTATTTCCCTCACATTTCTGCTAGCCTCCAGCTATTTTCAGATCAAGGTATTTCCTAAGCCAGATGTGGTTTCTAGCTACTTAGTAATCCTCTGTGCATTTCTTTACACAAACTTGTCCAGTCATCCTTTGAACTCTAATAAGCTTTTAGCCTCCACAACCACCTTTGGCAGTGAATTCCTTGTGTCCACTACCAGTTGCATAGAGAACATCTTTTTGTTTGCTTTGAGCCTGGCTGCTCCTAGTTTTATTTAATGACTTTAATTGATACACTGCCACAGAACAAACAATCCCTGCCCACCTTCTGACTCGAAGGATTCACTCCTACCCCACCAACATCTCATCTTCAAGCTGATGAGTTTCAGCCTAATCAAATTTTCCTCACACGGGAGGTTGTGGCAATACAACTGAAGTGTTAAGCCAACTATTTTTCTTTGCTTCTGAGCTCCCAATGCACCCTTCCTACAAGGAAGTAGGTGGCAGGTTTGTCATTACTTTTATAGGTAATCTGCAAAGTGACAATGAAGTAGACCAAAATCTCCAGGGTCTATTCTGACACTGGGGAATGCAGAGCATTGAGCTTCACATAAGCATTGAGCCTTACTCCCAGTAACTTCACCAGGTACTGGACAAAGTTCACTTAGGATTTTAATTGTAGGTAGCAGTCATTTTGTCAGTGATGGGTACCATGACCAATGCATAATTCAGGTCCTGCTACAGTCACAATGTGTTTGAGCTCTAGGGGTGCTCTGAGCAACATGAGTCCCAAAGTCCTGATATTCTCAATCCAGAAACTACAACTGTGAATTCAACTTCCAGCAGAAATATTGAATGAAACCCATGGTCACATTACCCACCAAAAGAGCATTGTACATCTTCACTACCATCAGCTGTTCTTCCCCCCCAGTCTCCAAAACACACAAAATATGAGAAAGTTTAGCCCAAGAAAATATTTCTGCAGGATAAGAAGGCAGATGTGGCAGAGACTTTGTGAAGTCTGCTAAAGGTTTTGCTACTGCCAGCCAATTTGATGTAAAAGATATGCAGATACTATTGTGATGGGCAGCCCTACAAGCCCCTAAGATAAAACTCCCATTTATAACAAAATTCATCCCTGGTAAAAATGGCACTATTCCATTGAAATCAATAAGGTTGCACCTGTGAATGCCAGCTGTGAATTGAGTCCATGGTTCTCAAATGATGTAAAGTGCTTCAGGAGGAAAGATGCTATATTTAGGTGCCATATTATTGCTATGTAGACATTTTCATAACCCCTAATTATGGGGCTTTTTTTGCAAGCTCTGTAGTATTAACTGGATTGGATAAATATATAATTAGAGAGTGTTTCAACATGCACACTCTTGATGCTAGAAGCTTTATCAGCTCTTTCTTTTCTTCATGATCTGTTTTGCTTTTCTTTTAAAGCTGTTTCTATCAATTATGGCAAGATTTACTCAGAGCCCCAATAAAGGGTCACTGCAGACATCCCAGCAGAACAGAAGAGAGCTACATTTATGTTCCAGAAAGACACCTCTGAGCTGTCATTGTATGGCAACATCACCAGAAGCTGAGCCAGTCAGAAGAATAAACCAACCAAAACAGCAACAGAACAACAGCAACAAAGAACTTTTCAGAAGTTCCCTGACCCCAAATTGTTTATAGGCTAAGCATTTCTACTCCAACAGCTTCAACAGAAGATCTGCTGCCCAAATATTTGCTGGATCTCACTCCACTCTTTTGCCAGTAGACAGAAAGGAAGGACCCAAGGAGGTTCTTCACATTCTGCACAGTGCCAGGGATGCACAAACAGCTTCAAAGTTCTATAGATAGGATGTAGATACAGCCCTGTCAAAAAAGTCACCACCCTAACAAATTAGTAACTTGCCCAACTGGAAAAAGGTAAGCTACCTTTTTTACAGCATCTGATTTGTCAAATTAAAAGATACCATTAACAATTAAAATCCAACTAGTCCCACAGGAGTAAAAATAAAACCCAAAAAAACCAACAAAAAAGTAGCACCTGAATTTTCCTTTCTAGGTGCTGAAGAAACCTGCATTACCATTTATTGCAAACCAAAAAGAGGCCTAAACAAATATGCTTCTGGTTTTCTGATCAGGTATGGCCAATAAAGTGTCAGATTGTTTTAGATGTGTTTATGAAAATTTTCGTCTTGCACCAGCTTATATCCAGTGAGAATTTGAAAAGCTAAATGACAAGTATAAACACTTCAAAACAGATGTTAATAATAGAAAGAATTAAGAGCATTGCTGGAGTGACACAACACGGATGCTGTATTATTAAACAAATGGCTCACAATGGTGTTATGACATGATTCATAATGCCTGATGCCGTGAACATACTGCAGAAAAGAACAATAGCTATCACCAGCTACAGAAATGCACAGAGCACCAGGAGCCCGACTGCTGACTGATCTAAAGCAAGGGGTTTGTCTGCAAGCCAACAGGATAAACTCACACCTGGTGCAAATGGGTGCAACTGAACAGAAGCTCATGGAGTAATAGCACCTTCAGCTGAGGCTCTGATATTGCACCAAAAGTTCTACAGGCTTTACTCTGTACAGTCTTGCAGTCTGCTTTTGACTGTAATTGACTGGGGAATTCCAATTTGGTAGGATTTTGAACCTGCTTTCCACAGGTGTGAATAACTGAATCTGGCCCTACATTAACATCAACAAATCACAGTGCACATCTGAATTGCTTTAACATTCAATATCACCTCAAGAAAGTCTACCAGAGGCAGCAAACTGGTGGCCATCAGCACAAGGACTGGTTTAGCATTCCTTTTGTTGCTTTATCTGCTAACTATGGATTGCAACTGGTGATGCTGAAAAAAAAAAGATTAAGAGCTGGCACATCCACAAGCTTAACAGACAAAGGATGGAATCAAATCCTGGAGTGCACTTACAGCATGTGCTCCCCATAATTAAAAGTCTATTTGTGGCATGCAAAGTAGAAAAAGCTTTCATTTAGGGTAGAACTTAAACACAGCATTACTTTCCCTGCTTGATGCAGTAACCCCATTCAAGGGGATACAGTCTGGAAGCAATGTTCTCCAAGATGCACATGTCTAAATTGTCAAAGGAGGGGAGGAGAAAATGAGAACAAAGTGGAACCCACCCATAAAATGAAATATAGGGCTTGATTCATTGTCACGCACTGTTAACATAGTGATTCAACCACTGTGGTGCACAGCTAAGAGAAACAGAGCTGGTTTAAATCCTGCATCTCTGTGCCTATCACGTACTTAATAAGAAACACTCAACATAGAGACTTAGATGGGTTCCACTCCATCCAAGTGCCACCCAAAAGCTCCCAGTATAGGAAGCATGGCCAAATACAAAGCTTGTGGTCAGGGCACAATGGTATTCCAGCCCCTTCTCTGCTTTTGCACTGGGGACCCCTGGCAGCTGTCCTAAAGGCAGCCTCAAGGTTGCTCCAAACTGTGCTAAAGACCAAACCAGTTTCTGAACAATTTCAAAACATGAGTTGAGCAAAGTGGTTTGCTGCACTCTCTTGGATGTGGAGCAGGCTGGAGCACAGCCACATCTGAGAACAGGCTGCCTCTCTTCAGCCAGCACAAGGGCACCTACATACCACACGCTGAAAGCAAACCAAGGATGGGGCACACAAGAGGCAAGAAATCTACTCAAAATAGTCAGTAGCATCACTGCATTACTCCAATCTCTCATCAGGATCCCCCAAAATAAATTTTATTACAGGGGCATTAGCATGGCACAAGACAGTTTGCTTAGATAAAGCTTTTTGTTTCTTGTCCGTGTGTTTACAGGTGAAATGGTGCTCACCCATGCAAACATGCCACCCTGATCAAGCCAAACATACACAATGCATATAAGACATAAATAAATACTTATGAGTCACTGATAACCACCTCATAAATTATATGGTCTTATGAAGTATCACTGCTAAAGATAATGCATACAATTGGATACAAAATACACATACACAACTCTCATTAACACAGATAACATTGTTTGTTTCCTTTCACAAGAGCCCAAAGCCTTAATTTATAAGGTCCTGAATTATTTTTGATAACCTTGGAGTCCTAACAGCTGAGGATCAGTTCCAAAACCTGACCCAAAACCAGGCCATATGAGACCAAATGGGAATACAGAGTATAAAGGGAATAGGATATGGCACATGGGGGTCCAAAAGTCCAAGAGCCCAGTCTGCTTCAGCTCACAGGAGCCAGATGCAGTATTATTTATAACTCTTTATCCTCAAATGGATACTGCCTTCAGCATCCAACTCTCCTACCTGGCTCCTGCTGCACTGCCCAGGACCAGCTCCCCCATCAGCAGGTGAGGAGCTCGGCTGCTGCTGCAGGACAGCGCGGCTGCTGCTGCAGGACAGCGCGGCTGCTGCTGCTCTTCCCCAGCTCTTCACAAACTCCTCTGTGGAAACGGGCATGAGCCACACCAGCCAACAAAGTGAAGAGGGGTGAGATCAGTCCAGCAGCCTCCACTCAGGCAAAACCTAAACGCCACTTTGGTACCACTTGACTGACACAGCCCAAACACAGCGTGTTTGTTTTGCTGACACATAGGTTTAAGTTTGCTCCCCAGCCACATCTTCTTTCCCCTTGGATACAATAGCCATCTTCATAGCACTTATTATAACATATTGCAGCAATAATGTGTAATTATCCTCAAAAACAAAGCAAAAGCTTAAGATAAAAATAACAGGCACTGAGCACACTTACCAGCTGGAGGAAGGCAGTGAGGCAGCACGAGCTGCAGCCCTAAAATGGCTGTGCTGTAGCCTGATTTCAAAGGCCAGACTGCAGGAGAGCACACAGAAAGGTGAACCCTCTCCAAAAGCAGGTCCAAAATGAGAAAGAGCAGTAGTGTACAAACTCTGTGGAGATGTCCTTAGGTAGAGCAGAGCCTCCCCTGGGGTCTGTGCACTGGCAGCAGTGTTCAATGATTGCACTTGCACCAGGGCAGAGCTCCAAATGCACAGCACCTGAGAGGGCTGATCTTTTCTGTGGAGAGGTCCATCAGGTGATTATCAATCATAGCTCTCACCCTGGGTCTTCCTTGGTCTGACCCAGGGAAATCAAATCAGTTTCCTTCTTACCTGTTTTTCCTGTTTTGCTGGATGTGCTTACTTTGACTTTCATAGATTCATAGAATGGTTTGGGTTGGAAGGGATCTTAAAAATAATTTTGTTCCAGCTCCTCCTGATATGGGTAGGAACATCTTCCCCTAGATCAGGTTGCTCAAAGTCCCATCAACCTGGCCTTGAACACTTCCAGGGATGAGGCACCCACAACGTCACTGGGCAACCCGTTCCAGTGCCTCACCACCCTCACAGTAAAGAATTTGTGCCTTACAGCTAATCTAAGCCTGTCCTCATTCAGTTTAAAGCCATCACTCCTTGGCTATCACTACATGCCCTCATAAAAAGTGCCCCTCCCTCTCTCTGGTAGGCTCTTTTAGGCACTGTAAACCTTCTCTTCTGCAGCCTGAACAGCCCCAGCACTCTCAGTCTGTCTTCATAGGAGATATACTCCAGCCCTCTGATCATTTTTGTGACCCTCCTCAGGACTCTTCCTACAAGTCCATGTCCTTCTTTTGCTGGGGGCCCCAGAGCTGGGTTCAGACTCCAGGCAGGGTCTCACCAGAGTGGAGTACAGGGTCAGAAAAACCTCCCTCTGCCCCCAACAGATACAACAGAACCCTCTACTTCCAAGCCCTCACAGCAATGTAGCCTGAAAGCAAATTATAGAAGGGGAGGGGAAAAAACCAGTTTCAATGACCAAAAAGTGGGAGTCTATGAATTTAATAAAATATTAGTTTAAAATTCTCAACAGCAGATCACAAAGACAGTAAATCTGATCAAGTATAAAAAAGCTGTACACATATCTCAGGGCTCTGATGGCTTTGAGATCTCTCAGGTCATGCATGTGGTGTGTGTGTAAAAGCTTGACGTCTCTGCTTTGTACAGGGAAGGCTGGTTAGAGCTGCACACATTCCAGGAGGGCCTCTGTTGAATAGAATTGGCCAAATCAGATTAAAAACGCAATATCTATGGTGAAGGCTGCAAGCTGCCTGCTCAGAGATTCCACTGATGTGAACCAGAAGTTCCTTGCATGTGGTCAGGCCCTAAATTTGATACTGGAATTTAAAAACAAATTAAGATTCCCATGTAATATTGACTACTTTTTTTTTTCTTTTTTTTTTCCCCAGTGTAAAAGATTTTACAGCATGGAATGCTATATGCAGTGGTTACATGAGTCCAAGTAATTGTACCAATTATATAATTTGATATAATTGCACTAATTACATAAACACATAATAATGAAATATAAGTTATTCCAAGAGCTAAACTGGAAGAACATTAAAGAACCTAAATCTGCTCCCACTTATTCTAGTACAAATCAGAAACAATTCCCTTGAAATCAATGAAGTTACCCAAATAAAATTGGCCCCTACTGTTACGAGCAGGCATGTAAATCCAGCTTTTAGTTCAAGGTTACTGACTGGGCAAGCAAATGAAAGCTACTGGGACATTTTTTACTGATGCAGACTGCTAATTCCTGGCCAAATTCCAGTGTATGTAGGGAGATTCATGACAAAGTTAGATGTCTTCTACTCTTGTTCTGATCTGTCACCCAGCATGTGTGGGTTCTGCTAAAACTTTTAGCTGCTGATTCTAAAGGAAAAATTACTTCTTTTAGAAATACTGAGAACTGAGAATCAGCTGGGCCCAATCAGGAATTCCAGAAAACCGGATTCAGGTGTGTCTTTACTCATATTGGTGCTAGCCTGAATTACATCTGCAGACTTTAGAGGAGTTACTGTAGACTGACATCAGCATTAACAGAAACAGACTCCCCTCTTTGACAGAAATTTGTATTTCTGATCCATTTTGCAAAATGTTTTCCCACCCTTCCCAGTAGAAACCACTCCATACAAAAATTATCCTTATGAAGGATGCGTTCAGTGGGGGGGGGTTCCCTCTTCTCTGGTGGCAGGGCAAGTGCAGCAGTTAATTTTCAGCTGCTGAGTTCATCTCTCACAAGTGACAAAGCAAAGAAGGTGAGAGCTGGCAATTTTGGAGCAGGTGTCTATTATGTGTGGAAATACATGATGTATGCAGAGTTAATCCGACAAGTGCTCTGTTGCACCACATTGTGACAGTCACCCTGTTCACACCGTCCCCACTAACAGCAGTGGGAGGTCCAGGATGGGGTTTTGCCTGTGTTAGAATGTTTTAAAGGGTGAAGATTCTCCAGCTCCAGAGATTGATTCTGTCACATGACAGAAGACACTGATTTAGCACTTACAGAATCGAGTTCAAAGCCTATCAAAGACAAGAGAGAGTCACCAAGTCACCTTTGGGTGGGGTGGTATGGATAGGACCCACTGGTTTTTGAGGTAGAATACCTAACCTGGCATAAAGCAATGAAACTGGATGCTCGGTTTTATAAGGATGGGAATGACAGATGGGAACACCCCAACATTTTTGAGAAGCAGCCATCAGGCTTGGCCATCTCATTTTTCATTTTGCCCGATTTCAAAAATGCAGGAAGCTGCACAAAGCAGAATTCCTGCACTCCCCTGTAAAAAGCTGGCAAGAGCAGTAGCTTTGTCACATCTCTGAAAAATCAAGCCCAAACTGTCTCAGATTGGTCCCACAAAATTAAAGACTATTTAATTTCATTTTAGCCTCAGAAATCTGTGTGACAGGTTGCTGTCAGCACCAGGATACAAGAACACCTCACTGTCTGTAGCAGAGAGCAGAGCAGCAGAGCTGCCCAGAGCAGCAAGTGACTCCATGCTGCAGAAAACTCCAAGCATGTTCAGTTCACATCGATTTCTAGAGTCTCACACAAAATAAAAGGACCTGGGAGCCTGGACAATGATCCAGCTCTTCCCACTCCCAGATGATGCCCCTCACACTATCCTGATATTTATGCTCTTCCTTGCACTTGTTTCTGTCCCATAAACACCATGACTCTAGCTACAAATCGGGAAGCAGAGAAGGCAGGGATAGGGGAAGAAAGCTGGGAAAGACTTTTATACCAAGAAAAGGGGTGCTTTTTGATGGCCTGTGTGAAAGGGTTCAGGATCCCAAGCTCGCTTGTGGGTTTGCAGCAGGATGCAGAGCACAGTTCCTGCCCCTCGCTCCTGGCCAGCCCAGGCTCAAAGCATCCTGGCTGCCAGCAGCTCCCTGTTCCCCGGGGCTGCAGGTCCAAACCCCTCGCCGAGACACCCTGGTCTCCTCCTGAGCACAGCAGTCCCAGTGTCCCATGCAGGGTTTGGCTTTGACCCCAGGAACCAAACCCTTTCAATTAAGAATGAAACCTAACTGGAGCCAGCCTCCAGGGCCTTGCATTTCAATGGGCAAGATTTCTTAATATATCCCATTTTTTAAGGGGCTGCCCAATCTCATTTATAATGACAGCGTCATATTAGAGCAAACATGCCTTCAGAGTGAAGGGGGGGGGTGTATTGGCCACCAATTTCAAGGAGAATTTATTGAACTCATCAGTAGCCCAGTTGACCCACAGAATGAAAACCAGAGAGAAGGCTGCTGAGAGGTGGAGCAGCAACAGTGAGTGGTTAGTGGCTTTGACAATCAATGTGCAGCTCTAGGTGGTGAGAAAGCTGTGAGATATTCAAAAAATTTGATCTGGAGGACAAAGTTCTGAGAAGCAGATTGTTGACACAGCCACAGCAAATTACTCTTGCAGGTCTCCTGTTTAAGCCTGGCTGTGAGGAGAGCTGGGCAGAGCTACACCTGAATGTGAATTGTAACTAGAACCCATCATTAGTTGCATGATCTTGCTTCTTCAACACTTTTCGGGTTTCAGGGTCAGATCTAACATTTGCTAAGTCAACAGAGGTCCTTCTGTCAGCTTCAGCTGGCATTTGCTCAGGTCTCTAGGAGGAAGAATTTACCTGTGAAAATCAGTTAAATCAATATCTGGATATAAGTGCACCTGAGTACTTAAGTATTTCTCAACATTTTTGAGGGCTTGTTAGTAAAAGGGAAATATTTTACTAAAAATAAAAAAAAAAAAAACTTTTCTTAGTGTCAGCTAGTTTTGGAAAAAAAAAATTAATCAAACTTACTATTGGTCCTTTATTCCTGGAAGTGCTTTCCACATATAATTTTTTTTTTTTTTTTACTTCTTCTGAGCAGTCAGGGAGTGACCCAGAGAAGAAGTTACATTCTTACACAGCAGGTGAACCAGGAACTTGCTGTAAATGACCTGCAGGTATGCGGAACAGCGCCGTTCCTGCGCCCAGAGCCCCTGCACTGCTGCAGAGAGAAAGAAGCAGATGCTTACATGTATAGACAGCAATAAAACTGGAGTGTAACATTTTTAGGATCGCAGCTGAGCTCTCAGACAAGGCTTTCTGCAATGACTAATACGACTACGGTCTAATGCGACAGTTCACCGTCTGCAGCCTATTCAGTCCCGAAAGTAAGCAAGTTCCTCCAGATGTTACACACTGAAAAAAAAAAAAAAAAAAAGAAAAAAGTACATCCAGTTTTCAATCTTTTTTATTTATTTAAACTGTACACAAATGTAAAATACTTCAACAGCAAATCTAAGTGAAAATTGTTTGGTTTAAATTATTATGGAACAGAACCTAAAAGGAACTTTATTAAATAAACATAAAAATTGGATTTAAAGGATGCACATATTGTAATGTATTCTACAATAGTCACTTTTTTTTCACTCTACATTCCATGTGCGTATGGTATAGAAAAGACACTGAATAGAACAAACAGAATCCATTTTGTACCCTGAAACAATTGGTAGGCCTCGTGAGGGATTGCTCAGTATGACTACATGATATATGATGGCTTTGCCATCTCATAAAAATTATAACTAATATGTTGGCCTCTTTGGTTCCAAAATTTCTGTATAATACATTTAACTGTATTCATTTTTTGCTGCTATAAAAATAACATTTTTTTTCAAATGGCAGTTTTTGACTAATCATGCAACTAAATCAGTGCAAACATTAAAAGCAATCATTCGCTTTAAAAAAGAAGCAAAAGATTTAATTTCAAGTATAAAAAAATATAAAAAAGTCATATCATAAGTCCAGTTTTGTCTAGTATGGGTCAACACTTTAAATTGCATAGCTCATGCGGCACCTGTTTACCTAGATAGTGAGCAAAGATAAGTGCACTATCAAGTACCACTTTTCAAGGCATTGAAATTTGCAAGTGCTATTATACGTGCATTCAAGCAGTTTGCAAGTGCTATGCTGTATCATTATTTTCTGATCTTTATGGCCATCCTTGACACCTCCTGGTAAGGAAATTGAAAGCACTCTCCTCTCTCCTCCTTTCCAAGACTTGTAAAAATGTTCCTCGCCTGTTATTAAATGCACTGCATTTCCCAGAACGTCTCCACTCTGTTGCTGTCACTCCTCTTTAGGGTTCATTGGTTTAGCCGTGGTGGCCACTGCTTGTTTGCTCGTCCCCCACGTGACGTAGCCTTGCCGAGTCCCCCACTGAAGAACACAGATTGCAACTTTTGACTTTTTGTTCTTTGCACAGTGAGAGATGCCAACAGTTAACACAGTCCAGATATGGTATTGATTCCCTTTTCCAAGACACGGCGGGTGTAGCCAACCATGGGTTGCTAGTGGGCAGTAAAAGCATCGGATCACGCCAGCCCAGCTTGTGACTCCGCAACGGCCAGGTGTTAGAAATACAGCAGTTTCTTACATGTCTGCCCCCTTTTCTCTCTCTCTCTCTCCCCCCGATGGAACCACAGGATTCCTTGCTGGAAGTGCTGTAGCAAGAAGTGGGTATCTGTGATGTTTATGTTCAGATAAATTTAAATTAAGAGGAAGTGATCACCTCCCAAGGCAGGTGTCCTGCAGCTTCCTGTTAGACCTAAGAGGTGACAGTCAACTTTTTTTTTTTCCTTTTTATTTTTTTTTAATTTTCTAAGTTTGGTCATTTTGACACCTGCGTGCAAGAATACGTTGTGTTCTCACAGTCTGTGCTTTTGCCTGAGCAAAGGGAGCTCATTTCGGTCTGGCTTTGCCGGCAGGCGGGGAAACAGCTGCTCAGCCGTTCACTCGTACTGGCAGGCATTTAGGTCCATCGTCACTGGTCACTGACTTTCTGTGCTCATGTCCCTTTTCTGAGCTGCCTCGTGTGTGTGTGTCTGTGTGTGTCTGTGTGTCTGAGCGCGTGTTTGTGTGCGTGCCCACATCTCGTGTGTGTGTGTGTGTCTTTAAGATATTTCATAGCATTAACTTATAAGTGATAGAATATATAAGTGTCCATGATCCACAAACTGCCACTGTCCTGACACCAAAGTGAAATGATTATTTTTTTCTTTTTTTTTTTTTTTGTCAAACTTTTCCACAGTGACTTTCCAACACTGATGCCTGGATACACAGTGAAACTTCCTCCAACACCATCTTGTACGGGAATGTTTCTCTCTCTCTCTCCCTCTCTCTCTCTCCCCCCCCAAAACACACCTTAAATCAAGCACAACCACATTCTTCCACAATCATATTGGGAACGTCCCTTTTCACAATGTTGTATTCATCATCAAAGTACAGCATTGACATTGTGCTAAGTTTGGTTGGAATGCAACAGGAGTTCACGGTGCCCGGGTTCAGCCCCCGCATTCGGTACTGATTCACGACAGCGGTGTGAAAGGAGGAAGCCGACCCCGGGACACCGGCCAAGTAGGCCGGGCAGCTCCCTTCACAGTAATTCCCATAGTAACCTGATGGTGCTATGATCCAGTCATTCCACCCAATGAGTCTAAAGTCAATGTAAAACTGTTGCCTGCAACATAGATTGGTCCTGCCATCGCACTCCAGGCCTCTTTTCCGGATCCTGTGTTTGTTATCAGCGAGGCGGGCTTGCACCACTAAAAAAGGCCGGTGGGATTCCTCCCCGGGGTCCACATAAATTGGCAGCACTGAATACTCTTCACAGCCCTCACATTGAACATCCAAGTTCAGTCTCCTTTCTCCTCTCTCAAACAGAGCCTGGATCGCCTCTGTCATGGGAAAAGTGTGCCAACCACTTCTTTTGAGATCAACTTTCTTTTCAACCACATTCCACTTGTTGCTAGTGTCCGGGTCTTGGAAATAGACTTTGACTCTTACTTTTCGCCTGCTGCCTTTCTCTAAGACATATGGAAGCAGCTTCAAGTAAAGCCACAGGCTGGCTTGAACGACAAACAAGTTCTGGTTCCCTTCATTTGAGATGAAGAAATAGAGGCGGACTCTAGATGAGGCCAGATCGTCTGCAAGATAAGGAGAGATCAGCAAGATTAAGTCAAAAAGGAAATGTTAGCTTGTGTGCCATTCTGGATTCAGGGACAACACTAGAGCACAGCAGATCGAGCGAACAGTGACGGGGCTGTGCCAGTCAGAAGGCATGCACTGCATCAGATATCCCCGATTTGCAATTAGAATTCATTGAAAAGGGGACTTCCCACAGCAGCCTTCAACATCGGGCTGCACTCGGATGTGTCAGATCCACAGACATCAGCAAGAGTTTTACAGAATATATGTTTTTTTCCAGAAAGCCAGATTTAAAGATGCTACAGCAGCACCTTGAAAAAGACCAGCACTAGGACTAGAACTCTGCTATCTCATCAGTTTAAGAATAGTTTTAACTTTCAGCTACCTGCCAATTCTCATGGGGAGAGCTCTTTCAATAACCACTAAAACGCCAATGCCAAACCAGGGATTTTGTTTCGATTTGCACATATTCTCGCTGCGGTTTAAAGGAGAGGATTCACGAGACAGAACGGAAAATATTTCAGTAATGTGCCTGCTTGTCCAACAGATCAAGCTAACCCCCACTTAGTCTGGTAGAATATCAGCTATTATTAATCTTTTCGATCTCTGCCTTTTCTCCCCAGAACGATGAGCTCCCATACGAGGCAAGGCAATGGAGCGGTTGTTCCCGCTGTAACGCCGTTATTGGCTGTTCTCAATACGCTTTTCTGCAACACCAGAATTAAAGGAGAGAAATTGTCACAGAAAACCAAATGTCACCAAATGTCTGACATAACCCCTTATTTGTAAACAGAAGAGCCTGCTGCATGAAACATTTCAGAAATACCAGCGGCCTTCCTGCAATTTTGTAATGTAAGTCCGAACTAAATTTGGTGTAGGTGATAAATGTGCCGGCCTTTATGGCGGAGACCGTAATTCTGGTCCCTGAATCAAAGCATCCCAATCGCTATTTAAAATTATTGCTGGAAAGGCATTTTCTCATCTGCCCTTATCGGTTTTGCTTCCGTCTGTACAGAGCTAAATGTAGATTTTTTTCTGCCTTTTCCTTCCCTAAGAATCTTTAGCATTTTTGTCAATCTCTGAATGGGATTTTTTGCGTAGTCGGTGTCTTCATTTGTTACCCTAGATGCCTTTCAAATGTGCCTCCAGAGCCCATTCAGTACCTTGTAATAGTTCAGTGACAAAAATTTTCACTGTGTTTGTCTACGTTTTACATAAAGTCAATTTTGGAAGTGTTACAAAAGACAGCGATTGACTGAATACCAAATGGAAGTACAAGCCCACCCCCAATCTCCCAACAACATCCTATTAAAAAATAATAACCCCCAAAATGTACACTAAGAAAGCCTTTCACATGTTAGTAAATACACAACTTTTTCTTAAACTGTGGTGACAGTGACAGAAAAAGAACAGTACGGTGCTGCTGCACCGATCCACATCACTTGTGTTGTGTGAGATTGTGTGCGCTCATAAATTTTGTATGTGAATATAACAAGCATATGTATAATGCAACAGATCCCATAGATACTGTAAATGTATATGCCTTTGGTAAGTGGGAGGGTAGATAAAGAAGATGAGTGGGCAGCATACAGGATAGAAAGAGATTTATTTTGTGGACAAATGATATATAGATGCCACAAGAAGATAGAGAGAGGAAAATGAAACAAGCGATAGAGTGATGAAGGAAAGGAGAGATGGGCAGATAGACAGGAGAGAGGTAATTCACAGAGTGATGGTGTTCCAGCCAGATGTGCAAAGTTCACAGGGACAGTGGTTAAACTGCTGGAAAGCTGTGCTGAAGGGATTCAGTGACACATAACTGCAATGGCTGGACAGGACTGAGATGGCTGGTACCGTGGGGATGGAGGGCAGTTAGTAAACGGACTGACAGACAGACAGGAGACAGACACACTTGGTAGGACACTGCATGCAATGGACAAACAGACAAGGCCAATACTGAAATGAAAGCTAAATAAATGGAAAACAAACGAAAGAGAGGATGGGCAAATGCAAGCCTCGACAGACAGATGCAGGCAGTGAACCAGATGAATGTGCAGGGCAGACGGACAAGGCAAGGGATGCAAGAGATGGAGCGGGACAGGCAGAGGAGGGACAGTGGGACACGCAGGGATAGAGACAAGCCCCGGTGCAGCTGGAAGGACGGTCGGAGGGGAGCCGGGGGCACAGAGGCTGCGGAGGGATGGAGGGACAAAAGCAGGGAGTTGCAAGGCGCAGCCCGGGGAGAATCCCGGGCACAGGGGCACAAGCAGGGAGGACGGGAAA
Source organism: Pyrgilauda ruficollis (assembly GCF_017590135.1). Taxonomy (NCBI): domain Eukaryota; kingdom Metazoa; phylum Chordata; class Aves; order Passeriformes; family Passeridae; genus Pyrgilauda; species Pyrgilauda ruficollis. Next base: position 10,070,280 of record NW_024524377.1, read on the forward strand.
GCGCGGGCAGGGCCAGAGCGAGACGGTGCGGGGCAGAGGGGAGAGCGAAGGACAAGCGGGTGAGCTGGGCGGCCAGGTGCCTGTACCAGGCAGAAGGACAGGCGGGAGGACAGGCAGGGCGCGCAGGGGGCCAGGCAAGGGCAGCCGGGGAACTGCTACGGGTCAGGCAGGCGGAAAGAGAAGGTGGGCAGGAGGACAGGCAGGGCAGAGGGAAGACTGACAGAGGTCAAGCAGGGGGACTGACAGGGGTCCAGCAGGGGGAATGACAGACGGGGCGAGGCAGGACAGGCGGGGAGCGCGGCAGGGCAGGGGCCGCGGCGGGTCGGGCAGGGGGCGCGGGCGGCGGGGGCGCGCGGCCGGGCGGCGCCCACCTGTCTCGGCGAAGCTGATGATCTCGGAGACCGGGTCGTGGGCCGGGGGCCCGGCGCTCGCCTGCCCGTCCAGGCTGGGGATCTCCACGCGGCCGTCCTCCCGCACCTTGCCGGCGTGCAGCTTGCGCAGCGCCGTGACCATGGCCGCCTTGGGCACGGCGTGCGTGATGTTGGGCCGGTCCCGCATCTGCAGCCGGCTCAGGATGTGCCTCTTCACCGCCTCCAGGAAATCCCCGTCCACCTTGCCCGGCTCCTCGGGCCGCCGGAAGCCGCAGGAGGTGCATGTGTCCTGCGGGGAGCCGCCGGCGGGGGCCGGCGGGGTCGGGGTGGCCGCGGCGCCCAGCAGGAGCAGCCCGCAGGCCAGCAGCGCGGCCAGCACCCCCCGGCGAGCCGCCCCGTCCATGGCGGAGGAGCGGGGGGCCGAGCTGGGGGCCGCCCCGGAGCGCCGCAGGGAGCCCGTCTGCAGGCAGCGCCGCTCCGAGCGCTCCGCGGCGCGGAGGGGGCGGTGGCAGCCAAGCTGGGGGGCCGCAACCGCTCCGCGCAGGGGGGGAGCCGCGGCGGAGGGAGGGGGCGCCCGGGGAAGCGGCGTGTGCCGCCGGGGAGGCGGAGGGGGGAGGCTGCACGCGGTCAGGGAGATAAACGAAGCAGATTTATATACAATCCAATTTATAGCCTGGAAGGAGGGGGGGGGGGAGAAATGCCACTTGTACCCCCCCGCCCACTCCGCCCCCGCAAGACAATCCGTGGGTGCAGGTCTCTGAGCAGGTCGGCTCCGCGCCGCTCGGTTGTCCCCTTCAGCGCCCGCTGCTTCTCAACGTGCCATCAAAGTTGACCCGGAGCATAGCTGGGGAGGGAGCCAAGGGCGGCGGGCAGGGGGTGCGCGGCTGGCAGCTCCACTGTTGCGAGTCTTCTCCCCACACCGTCCCGCTTATTATTAGCGAGATGCTTTTATTTTCAAAGCAGCGCGGAGGGTCCGGAGTCCGGCGCGGATGCGGTGGCGGCGCCCGGGGACCCCCACCGCGGGCAGGGCACCGCACGCTGCGCGACGCGGAGCGGAGAAGCGGCGCGATCCCGGCGATCCCAGGAGAAGCTGCACGGATCCACTCGGTCAGACCAGCTCTTCGGCTCGCTCCCTCGCTTGCTCTTTTAAACAATATCTCCCTTGTTGGTGGTTGGGGTTTTATTATTATTATTGTTATTATTTTAAGTGTGATTTTTGTTGTTGTTGCTGCTGCTGCTCCAGTTAATCTGTCTCCCTCTGCGTCTTTTTGATCTTTCGCTCGCCTTGTGCTGGCTTGAACGCTGTGTTTTGTTTTGTTTGGGGTTTTTTGTTTTGTTTGGCTTTTTTGGTTTTTGTTTTTGTTTTTTGTTTTTCTTTTTTTACGCGTCTGATGTTCCCTCTCGGATCCGCAGTGAAAGGTCTCGGGGAAGCTGCTTGCTCCTCGCTTATCTTCTCTGATCTCCTCCTGCTAATTTTTCCCCCCTGCAAAATCACGACATTGTGGCACTTTCTACTGAAACTTTTATACAGGAGTTAAAACCACGTGGGAACTCCAACCTATAACAGAGACGCCATGGGTTCCTCACTATTTAGGAGATTAAGTTAAGTCTTTTGCCTCCTGGGCTATTACAGTAACTTCCTGATGTGGAAATATTAACTATGCTGTTTCTTTAACTCCCCCCGTCCCCTCCCTCCCTCCCGGTTCCTGCAAACACACCCACCACACACCGGCTCGCGTCCCTGTCCCATCGTCCGGCAGGACGGACGGACGGACGGACCCCGAGCGGCTGCAGCTCTGGGCCCCCTCCCGCCCTGGCCGGGAGATGGATGGCCCCTTCGGTGCTCCTTGCCTCTTAAGCACTTGAAAGAAGAAGTCATTAGAAAGTTTACCGTCGGTTGGCTTTGCGACGGGGCGGGTTTCTGTTTGTTTGTTTGAATGGGCCGGGTAGCCGGGGCGGGTGCCGGGGACTGTGTGTGTTTTCCGTGAGGCAGGAGGGACGCGGAGCCTGGCGGAGGCAGCAGGGGGAGGGGGACCGGGGCGGCGGCCGAGGGGAGCCGGGAGGGGAAATAACGGGACCGCTGCACTCCCGCAGCCGTGGCGGGGAGCCGGCAGCACAGCCGGCCCTGCCCGCGCCCGGGGACCGGGTTTTCCTGCGCGCCTTCGCGGGGCAGCGCTTTGGCGGGGGGTGGGGGGAGCGGGCACCGAGGCAAAGGGGATGGCTGTGACACCCCTCACGGCGGGCGTCAGGAGAGATTCCCGCCCGGCTCCCGCCAGAAGCCCTGCCCGGGGACCAGCGGCCAGGGACCGGGGCCGAGGGGGCGGGGGGAGAAGCCCGGCGCACACCGGCAGCACCGGGGCGTGACCACCGAGGTGTCACCACCGAGGCGTCACCGCGGCCGCTCCGCGCCCCGGCCGGGCCGGGCCCCCGCGGGGTCGCGCTCACCTGCGCGGGGCCTTTTTTTTTTTTTTTAAATAACAAAGAAAAATCTACCTTCAGGAATGAAGACAACTCTCAAGACCTTCAGTTCTTTCACCGAGCCAGATGGTGCTTTTCAAGGGCAGATGCAGGACACACAAATTTCAAGCATGACAGCAAAGAAGTCCCTTCTGCTCGTTTCATTTTGTAGAAGAAGAAAATAATAAAACTTCTCATTGATCCCTGGACTGCACTCGAGTGAGGGCTGTTAGATGTCACTAATACAAGCAACTCAGGAGTGTGAAGAGGGTCAAGTGGAGGATCAGCTTATTACTGTGATTTAAGAATGGAGGGGACAAATGTTATTCTCATCATAAATGCTTTCTTTCTTCTTCTATACTGCAGAAGGAAGGACATTTAATGCTGTGCTTCAAAGTCACATTACAATCCAAATCTAATTGTTCATGTTGGGTTTAATATAAACAAAGTCTAATTGAATATACAGCTTTGTAAATCCTCAGCATCACTGGAGCTACCCTGATGAGAGATCAGAATTAGGTACAGTATTTCCTCCCTGCCAGTAACAGGTTTTGAATGGAAAGCCTGGAATGTAAAAAAAGAAATAATGCTAAAAATCCAATCACTCTGACATCCTGTGAGCTAATAAGAGCACGTGAATGCAACAAGCTTAGTACTTCACAGTAATTAATTTGACAGCAAAGAGCTAACAAGAAAACAACAGGCAGAGCAGTGATGACTGGTTCATAGAGGTCACTGTCAAACAAGAAATAGGTGCTAACACAGTCCATCTCCCTTTGGAAAAAACTATTTCATTTCCCCAGTGAAGATGAAATGCCAAAGAGGGAAAATATAAGGGGTTGATGGGGATAACAAATCTGGCAAGGTATTTCTAGCAGTAAAACAAGGTAGGGGTTTTCTTTTTTACATATGGGGATTTTTAATCATCCGTTACTCACTGTAGTGGCATGTTTTGGTTTTTGCTTTTTCCCCCCCTCTCTTTCTCAGTTAGCCAAAGCCATTTTGCATATTCAAATATTGGGAAGACTTATCTTCTCTCACAATTACTAACAAACTAATACTCTAATAACCTCTATTGTTATTTAAAGTGTGTCCAACACAGCATTCTGGAGGCAGTTCTCATACAATGGACTTTCTCTGGCTTCCTCCTAGAGAAGAACTTAATCAAACCTCAGATGCTTTCAGGCAGAAGAGCCTTCGGGGAGAGCAAACAGGGTTAACAGAAAGAAATGTGCCATCTGATTTCTAATCTTGCTCAGGGAGCATGGCCTATTGATTGAGCCATAAAGCTCTGTTAATTTTAAGATTTCCTCAGCTTTCAGTTCTTTCCCTTGGGCATAAACTTGTTGCTTACACATAGTGGCTGAACTATCAGGGAGAGGGTAGCTTCACATTCCCCGGCTCTGCTCTCTTCCCCTCCTCCCCTCCATTCTATTTGTTCTGAGCTCATCTGCGTGAGGATACATTTTCACACACACCTTCTCAAACCGGCTGCTATTCATCTGATTCAGGGTCATGCTTTTCCATACATTAAATGCAGGGGAAAACTGGGAAGGAAATGGCTGGGATTTGTGCTTGACGGGCAAGCACACGATTAGCCAGGGAGCCCTGCTGTGAGAAGGTACAGCGTCGGAGGGTATTTTCTGTAGAATCATCAAGTCTCATGACTGGAATCTGATGCCTATAAAAAGCTACTAGTATAATGAAAGCAGTGTAAATGAGATCCTCAGGCAGTGTAAGTCGGCATGTTCCCGAGACATCCGACTGCTACAGAATCGTGGAACGGGTCAGGTTGGAAGGGACCACCCGTGGGGTCATCAGATCCAACCTCCCTGCCCAAACAGGGTCTTCCTAGATACAACTCTTCCTTTATAACCTAGATATTTGCTTATACACATTTTTCTCAGGGGTAAGGATGCAGAAGTCACTCTTGGAGAGGCCATTCAGTGCAGCCCTGAGCTAGAAGCTGAGCAGGAGGCGATGGCACAAGGAAGCTCCCTCAGTGCACTGTGTTTCCACCATGCCCTCAGTGGGACCATGAACAATTTACATTAGTGAAGGGTCTAGCCCTTCACCTTTAGCTAAAGCACTTTTTATGCACTTAAACCATTAATAATATCTATTAGGTAACCTTACTAATCCCTTTGAGGTAGGATTTTCTCTACTGTACTGATGGCTGAACTGAATAAAAGCTTCACATACGAGAGGCCTGGTTTGCACTAGAAATGCTTCTCCTTTGATAACTAGCAAATGCAAGTTTTACCAGCACAAGCATCTTTTTCTGCAAGCGTTTCCCAAATAAAATAGGCTATACTGGCAAAAGCACTTTTTTTTTTGCTCATATAGCTGCATCTATATGGGGGATTTTTGCACGTAGTGAAACGCAATCTGTTTTAAATGGCACTTCAGAAGAGCATTGCTATCCCACAGAAGTTTCAAGGCTAGACCTTGAAGTATATACTTCTGCCTCATATCTGAAAGAGCTTTTTACAAAGTGGCTATTGTCATCTTGCAGGAAATACAGAAAAGCTGAGACACACAGGGGTAGGCTGGGAGTGCTCTTCTCTATCTGGAATTTGTGTTCATTACATTCTTTAGCCTCAGATGAAATTATGTATCTGTAATCAGACTCACTCCTCGCTACACAAAATTACTTCTTGAATAAGTGTGACAAAGACAGTGGATGTTTCAAAAGCAGCATAATTCTGTATAAAAGAAAAGTCCAATTGAAAATCAGGTAGGTAAGTGCCATTCTGAATGACCTAGACATTTTCCGAACTGTCAAAGATAGACCTAACTCATTAAAAAATAAAAACACTAAGAGGTTAGTCTGGTTTCTTTGCTCCTGCCCGTGCTTCTTTAATTGAAAAATGTTTGTTAACAGAGATTTGTTCTCTAAAAGAAAGAATCCTACTCTGAACAGAGTTTGGAAGAACAGAGGTTTAGCAGACAGAAACAAAAGACCTGACAAAACTGGGAACTCTTCATCTAAAGCAGGTACAACGAGAATCTGAGTCACAGTGAAATACAGTAGATCCCTCAACAGGTTTTGAAGAGCACCTATTGAATGCCAGCTTTCAGCACAAGTGTCAGGCAGGATGGGGGATATGGGGGAGACAGCAGGACAGGGTGGCAGGGGTATACTCACAGCCTCAGCCTCCTGCTCCCACTGCAACTGCTTCAGCGTGGCTGGAGTCCCACTCCCCTCATCTCAGCTACCTGGCTGTGCTTCATGGGTGATGTGTTGGCTGGCTGATCCTCTTCAATGAGCCCTCCATGCTCTGGGAAGGTTTGCAGCCGAGCCCAGGTTCACAGTGGGGAATGAAGCGTGGCTGAATCTCGTGCCCGCGGTGCAGTGCAGTCAGGTCCCTGCCTCAGGCAGGTCTCTGTGCACAGCAGCGTCCCTTTGCCAAAAGGGCTGACTTCAGGGATCTGCTCCAGTCTCCAGAGTAAAGGGACCAGATGCCATCGGGTGGATGTCCCGTGTGATATTCAGGAGCTGTCCTCTGCTTGTTGGTGGCCCAGAGTGTTCTTGTTTTCCTCGCACAGTCTGTCCTCTGCAGTCCAAAGCCATAGCCTTATAACCAGGCAGTGACTTCCTCTGAAGTTGCTTGTATTGACCTAAATAGGTTGGGGCGGGTGAGGACACACAGAGAACATGAAAAAGCTGTGCTGGTTGCCCAACAAAGAAGTGTCTGCTTTGTGGTGAGCACTTTTAACATATAAGCACTTTTAGCATGCTGTAAAGAACATGATTTTCATGTTTGTTTAAGTTCACACCAAAAGGCTTGCAAAGTAGCAAAGTGGGTAAAAATAAAATCTGCATTTAAGTGGTAAACAAAATACTTAAAACTTGACTTTTTGTAATTTGAATGCTACTTACTGAGGCAGCGCATTTAGAAGTCCATGGGTGCTTTTCTTTTGTCATCCACCCATGACTGATGTATTCGACAGATCCAGAAAATGAACTTTAGGACGGAGCAATGTTAAAATCAGCTGTCCTGAGAAAAGCAGTGGTTATCAGGGAGTGGTGACAAGATGGAGATGTTTCCCTCAAATTTTAAATGAAGCTCAGAATCAAAAAATGGCTGGTAGCTTTGCAATGCCATAAGAGAAATTAAGTATTTGAGTCATGTCACAAAGGACAATCAGTAGCACTCCATGAGTACTTGAACATAAGCTTTTTTTTTTTTTTTTCCCCACAAGCAAGTAGCACAATGTAGAGGAAGTGTCTACACCTACTTCCTGTTGACAGGCTGCAGCCAGAAGTCCTGGGCTTAGGCCTGAGTTTCTCTCTCTTTACCCCATTTTCACTAGCTGTGAGTTAGGATGACAGCATTCAGTCCTCTGTAAGTTGCTTTGAAATGAAGAAAAGAGGCATACAAGAATTCATCTTTTCCATGGAGCTTGACACAAACAGCATGGCCTTGGTACTATATGTCAAAAGTAATTTTTCAATCTGTTCATAGTTAAATTGCACAGTTTTGTTTCCATGAATCTTCTTATATTAAACGAAAACTGTTGTGCAGTTCGGCTGTTTGCAAGAGAACGTCGGAGTGAGATTTGAAAGATGATTGTGACATGGTTGACTCTCTGCTAGGGCCAGGATCAAGGCGCTCCTGTAAGAGCACCAGAGTGCCCCAGTTCAAGCAGGGAGGCTCTCCCACTGGGGCAGAGCAGCAGCAGTGTCGCAGTTAGTGGAGCTCTATAGATTCAGCCCCGCTGAGAGCTGCCCCACACGACTCACGCTCATCTGCCCAGTGCTGTTTAGCCACTGCAGGCCTCTGGCTAGAATGTTCACACTGCCTCACCCACCACGTTTGCTGCATGGACATTGGCTTCAAGCAAGGTCCTCTGCTACCACACTAAATCACAGGAGAAGGTTATTAACAAATATTTCTGAATCACCTTCTGCCCTGCTTAGTATCTATCAGCCATAAGTCAGTGCCTGAGTATGCTGCAGGACTGAAACAAAATGGGTTGCAAACGCTGTATGACTTGGATGTAACCTCTGCTATTTCTTCCAAAACACATGAAAAAGCTTACACTGTGACAGCTTTTTCACTCTCCAGCCTACAAACAGGTCTTCTTGTTCTGCTATTTCCCTACCATGATCTTACCAGAGGTGGGAGAGCTTATTAACAAAGAATAACCCTCAAACTTCTCCACAGCCCTTTGCCACTTCTAAGTAATAATCTTACCCCCTCAGTGTTTACAGCTGTGGTTGAGATCCTTACCAAGAACATTATTAAGAATAAATTATAATATGTGGAAATATTACTGTGAAATATACTGATACCATTATACCAGGATAAGAAAATAAACCACTGCTTGAGAGATGGCAAGAGCAGAAGCACACAGATCATGTTAAGCAGACATTGGGTCTTACAAACATACACAGGTACTGAAGTCTTAGCAGGGTGCAGAGTTGCAACAGGAAAGTGTGTTGTTCTAGGGTTTTTTGCTTAAAAGATGAGAGAGAGGGCCTAGGGGAGGGGAATGCATAAAAAAGAAAAGGATGAACTTTTTTTTTTTTTTGGCTACTCCACATGGGGTTTTCCTCTGTTTAAATGCTGAAGGACAGAAAGATTTTAAATTAAAATCTTAATAAATATAGCCCTGAGGCTAGTAACATTATTACATCCAAGATGATTACAGCAACCAAGCCACAAAATACATATATATATTTATTTGAAGCATAATAAGCCTCAGTATTTAGTTAGAAGAAGGCTAGGCAACTAACTGACTTCCAAATTAGTGAATTTTCCATTCCAGTCTACCTAAAGTATAAACCAACATGGCACCTGGTTTCTAGAGTTTGTTTCATTTCTATACAAGATAACATTTTTACTACTTACATTTTAGGTATAAGTATATATTTTTCAGATCATATGCATGAGAGTTGGGAGGAAGAAACCCAAGTTTGCAACAGGAGATATGGATAATTATTCAGCTTCGTTGTGAAAGAGGGATCTAGGTCCCCCAGATTGCTTGAGTAAGGCATGTTTGCCTTTTTCAGTTGATCCTAGTCTCAATATAAGTTTCTACACTCTACGTGTTTATGTACAGCATTGGGGTTTTTTTAATTATGGAAATTTTTAAATAAAAGATACAGGGAAAATATGGGATACAAAGAAAAGGATACAAGCTGATAAAGATGATTAAATCATAGAGCAACTGCGGAGTGGGTCATGAAGTGTTATAATCCCCAACTCCCCTCTGCTTTCTGCCTCAATGTGTTAATGCATCACACTTTAGTACAGTGACACTTTCAGCCCTAGGTGGAAATTCACACATGATGAAGAGGTGGAGGAGGATTTCCAGATGGTCAGACCTCAGGGAGTGCGAAAAGGTGGGGGGAGGAAGGGAGAAACTGCTGAAAGGAATCGGACTTTGGTCACATCAGTAATTTCCAGCTGAAAATGGAATATTAAAAAAACCACCCAAACCCCAAAAAACAATCACTAAGGATCCCATACCGGGGCCAGGTGCATTCAGGTTTGGACATTATGTGTGATAAATCCTCACCAATACTGGTTGTGAAAGATCCCTAGGAAATATTGGTTTATTTGTGTGCAACAGAAAGGTGTGAGCTTCATTTCTTTGGCCAAATTTTATTGTTGGTACTAAAGCACCTTGACACAGACCCAATTAGTTGTTTTATTCTCCACAATTCCTCTTTACTAGAGGTTATTGTGAACTGGTACTTGCTCTGAATTGTGCACAAATTTTCACTCCATCAGATGCTGTACTTGGCTGCTGCATCCTTTGGGACCCTCTTCTGCAGGGCCACCTCTACAAGAACAGTGAAGGGCACTGAGAGAAAATGCAAGGCCTGCATCCAGTTGGTCCCAACACACCCCAAAACAGGCCCCACTTTCCCTTTAAGGGAGCATAAGGCAGCAGCTGCTATCACACAGCTGGACTTCTCTAAGATGACCTCATTTACTGTGGTCTTTCGGGGCGAATGGGAAGGTAGTCATGGGCCAGAGTTCAAGGGGTCTGGTCCTTCAGGGTGAAAGGTGCTAGAGCTGCATAAAGAATTAGCAATAGATGGTATTTTGTACAGCCACAGCTTTTTCCAGATGTCAGGGTTAGAGAAAATTTTAAGATAACCAGTTATTTAGGCATCACAGTACCCTATATTTTGTGTGTATGTGTGTTAAAGATAGTCTCTTCATAACGACATAAAAACTGAGCATTAGCTGTGATGGCTTGGACTGCATTTCTAAGGCTGCTTGCTTCATTCAGCTTCAGGTGCGCCTCAGGTCATAGGCATTTCCCCACCTCAAAATGTGCACTCAAGCTGCCAGTGATGTGCAGTCACACTGGAAAGGTGCTTTATATCATCAGTATGATTGCACACTATTTGCCTGTATTTCCTGGACAGCAGCTAAGTAAATTGACCACAGCCTGATGAACTACTGGAACAAATATCATGAGAAATAAGGCACAGATTTCACTTTGGGGAAATATTTGCTGGATGTCCACTCCCTGTCACTCCCAGTACAAATCATATTGTGCATGCAGGTCAGGACAAAGTTCAAGGAGACAGAAGACACTTATTCAACTTCTGCTAGAGCAACTTGAAATTTGTGAAACATTTGGTTTTAGCCGCTGCTGAATTGCTACCCTTATTAATTGACTTTCTATGTTAAAATCACTTGTGTCATAGCAAATGCAAAGAAACCTTGAGCATCTGATGTGGTAGTGACTTCCATAATGATATATTTAAGATGCCCAGGTGCCTGTTGCTGGCTTTAGTGGCAAACCAAAGGCCTCCAAGCCTTGCAAAGCTGGCAGCGTCCATCTCAGACTAAGTCCCTTACAATGACTAGATGAACATCTCTGACTTTCTTCCCTAAGGACTCAGTGCAGCAGGTGTTTTCAGTCAGCCCACCTTCCAGATCAGGTGTCCAAAAATGCAGCAATAAATGCAATTTTTTTTTTCTTTTCTGTTTCTAAAAGAGCCCAAGGTGGGTGGAGGATATGGGCGTAGGCTATTTTTATTCATACCTTAATTTAGTCAGTAGTCCAACAGTTCATGAAGAAGAGCTGGGCTCAGTCTTCTTTTCTGCCTGACAGGAATCCCAGGGAGCATGAGAGGCAGCTCAGGTGTTCTCAGAAGGAGAAGGCCATGGGGTGGTGCTGGGACAGAAGCACTCTCCAAGCCTCCATTGAGTCAGTGCATGACCAAAGGGAGCAGGAACCCACAACTCTGTAAACAGACAGTTCAGGAGCCACAAGCCCATGCCTCCCTTCTTCTCACCCTGCTAGCCAAAACATTTGGAACTAGCTAATTCACATGAGACCAGCTTTAAGAGGATGGAGGCAGTCCCCTCCGTGGCACCAAGCATACCCTGGTAAGCGCACTCTGCTGGGAGAGGAGGCATACACATTCCCCGGGGCAGAAGGGAATTGAGCCATGTGAAATTCCCCATGTTCAGCACTAGCCTTTTGAGTGCCGAGCACAGTGTATACAAAACACTGCTGTGCTGCCAACCACCCTGCCTTTCCCTTGCATGAACGGACCCACGCTGTGTTCCTGGAAAAAAGCCAAGAGAGAGCCTAAATTGTGAAGCCCAAGGGATCCTCAGCCCCCAAGCAAGGTAAATTTAAGAGGCTGTGTTGCCTATGGCTTGCTCAGGCAGAGGAGCAGCCTCTTGGTTTTGGTGGCTGCCATTTTGAGGTAGAGCATGGCTCAGGAAGCATCACTTCAAAAGGCAAAGATTTGCAGCGGCTGCCAAGAACTGGCATTGCAACACTCCCCAGTGATGCCCAAGTCCTTTTCTAAGCCTGCTTCCCCCAAACTAAAACATCGCTGTTGTTGCCATGCTAGCACTCCACAAAGCAAAAGCAGAGGCAGCTCCCCCAGAGTCCAAGCCCTGCACAATAAATTCTGTGCAGACCCAGGTCTGCCCACAAAACTACAGGAGAGCAGAGAGATCGTGAGGTAAATGTGCCAAGTGACTCTCTTCCCTCTCAAAGTGACAAGTCATGAACTTGCAGGATTAATCCTGTAGGAAAATTAGTCCTGCTGGAACTTATTTTCTGTCTAGGTAGCAAGGCTGAGCTTGTTTAACAGTAATGGTTAAAGGACAATAAAAGAATACAGGGGTAAGTCATTTAGACAAGGCAAACCATTAACTGTCTGTATTAAGACTTGAAAGTAACCAAGTGGTTGGTAGCTGTCAAGGAAGACAGTACTTAGAGCAGAAGTGGAAGAGCCAAATGAATAGAACAATAAATTGGTAGAGTATTTGCCCGTAACATGGGACTGCTGCTGTGAACGATTACAGGCATGCAACACGGCAGGAGTAAACAGCTCCCCAGCCCCACAACTGGTGGAGCTTTGTTGTTTAGCTGGGACCACCTGGTGCACATCAGAGAAAACTTCATCTTCTCACTATGGACTTTCAGCCTTTAGAGGTTATACTCTGTTTTCGGCCTTCTGACACAAATACATGCAAAAGGCCTTCCCAGCAGGAAGTGCCCAAATCCTTTAACTGGGAAGACAAAATTAACAGTCTTGCTAAGACACCTTTCCTACCCTCACCCCTTGGTTATTTCCCAAAACAAGAGGAACCGCAAAGGAGCCTGTGATGACTGAAAGAGAGACTCTGCCAGCAGCAGAGTTTCCTCTGTGCATGCGTCACTTGCTGCAGCCTGTCTGGGGTGATGGTGCTGTCAGCAGGAAGGGGTTACCAGGAGAGGTGGGGCTGCAGAGCTTTTCACCTTTCACTTCCCTAGCTTTTCTGCAGCTAGGAATAGGCTACAAGTCCATGCCAATTTCTGCATTTAGGATATGTGTTCATCAACTTTTTAAATTTGAAGTCCTGGGAAAGGCTTCTTAGGAAAAGAGAAAGAAAACAAAGTAAAGCACACATCCCTTTGTCATACACTTGTATTTCAAAAACTCCAAACCTATTTAATACCTCTGACTTTACCCGATTTATGTCTCATAGGGAAGACTGTTTCCCTGGAATCTATATCCCCATTTCTTTCCAAAAAAGAAGAACAAAAGATAAGTTTTAACTTGGTGTTGATGCAATATTCACCCCACCCAGAACCAACTTTGAAAGCTCATGTAAAAAACATGAAGAGTAATTTTTACTTAGCTCTTGTTATGAACAATTCAGAGATAAGAAACAAGGCAAGACACGTCTCAGCTGCAAGTGTGAACATGATCTCAACACTGCAACATTTTCCTTGCCTGGCTAGAGATGGGTTGGCAGCATGAGGTATATGAAGGTAGGTTACAGGTGACAAGAATGTAAAAGCCTGTTATTAAACTAGGTGTAAGCAGTCTTGGAACTTCATTAAGGCCAGGGAATTCAGCCCTGGACATTGCACCTGCTTGATTATTCACTATTAAACAAATGGCTGTAAACTTAGTTGCAAGTTGGAGAGGATTCAGACACAGCTCTTTCTGCCCTCTGACTGGGCAGCGGATGGAAAGCAGTTTGTGTCATGGACAAACTCCATGTGCTCACCTCTTTCAGGACAGAAGCAAAGTTTTCATCACAAGTTTTCACCAGGTGCAGAGTACAAGTCATTTGCTGTCCTCCAGCTGCAACTATAGGAGGGGAGTGAACTGCAGTGTGTTAAAGGTACATTTGGGCACTGACCTATTTTTGTTCATCTGCCATGGGAGAGACATGTGGAAACATTGTGGTTTGATGGATTTGATTAAAAATATGCTAATGAATAAAGAAAATTAAGTGCATCCCTTGGGCTCCTGGCAAGCTGCCAAGACAGACACTGGGACCACCAACAGGGGATCCTTATGTTCTGGCTTTTGCAATCCTTCAGATTCCTACTGGAAAGGATGGTGACCCAGCAGAAATGGGGCTTAAAGTTGAGTGGTTTGCGTGTCCTGCCTCCAGTTCTCTCCAAATGCCACAATATTTTAAAATTTATGCCCCAGGTGCTGGAATCAGCAAGCATAAGAACATCTTTGTTTTCATTGAAAAAAGTACTTCTGCCATCATTGTTGAAGCAAGCAAGCTTGCAAACATGAAGCAAGGGTACTCAAAATGCTTGGAAACAAAAAGACTGTGAAAGAGAACTCCAAGTTCATTTTCTAAAGCATCTCATTATTTCTAAACCAAATGCAGTTTTGGAGGCCTGACTTACGGTTTTTCAAGCTCCTGAGGCAAAGCTGCAAATGTGGCCTTTATTCCCACGCAGGAGAAGCTCTGCCTGCCCTCCTCCCTCTGTACTGTTCAAGGAGGGAAAAGGGGGGAAAAAAGGCAAATCAAAACAATTCAAGAAGGCACAGTCTTTCCCTCTGCTCCACAAGTGTTTAGTGCACTGCTGTCATCATTCAAGCAGATTTACTCAAGGTACCACATTAGAAAGTTCTAACCTGACTGGAGAGGTAGGTGAATCACATATTCTGCTGCTGCTCTTCAGGTAGGAAGCAGCTTTCATTAGCAAAGTCTGAAGCATCCAGCTCTCCTAGTGCTCATAATCCTTCTCTGTGAGTAGTTGTTCTTCCCATAGAGCGATTCATTCTGTTGTCCTACAGTCTTCAGAGCTGGAATGAGGCAGCCAACCACAGCTGGGGATGCAAGTACCTGTCACACAGTGGCACTGCTCAGCACCTAATTGGGGTGCAATCACCAGGAGTGAAAGGAAAAGAAGGGCTTATATTTTATGAAGCTGCCTGAACCCAAGCAGACCTAGGAAACCCTTTGGACCCCTCAAGCAGGCTATAGAGAAATGAAAGCAGAGACCCCCGAGTGAAAGAGGCTCTTCCACACCAATGCCCAGGGCACAAACTAGAAAATTAAAACTAAACACCTAGTCCCTCCTGCAGGCATTTTTTCAGCAACCAAATAGATTTGGGTTTTCATAGCACCAACTTCCAAGCAAGAAACAGTTTTAATATCTGATTTCTGAAGCCTGTCATTCTGGGAAAGGACACTTCTGTCAGGGAGGTCTGTGTCTCACCAGGACCATGTCTCTCTGGTTCTCAGCAGCCTTTTTAAAACTGAAGAGCCAAACTTCTAGGAGTAAAACTGCAGGGTATCTTGGGCAATGGTACCATGATGGTTTTCATTTAGAAGCAAGGAAGAATTTGGCTATTTTTTCAGATAATTACTCCTCCCCACAGTCCACAGTTGTTTTCCTTGTTTACAAGTATAGAATTGTAATGCCATCGTTTTGTGGGAGAGTAATCATGTTACAGAGCACTCGTACAGACCACAGGTTGAAACACTCATCCAAACAGCAGGTTCAGTTTGTTGTATGTGTTTTCCTTTCTAGAACAAAAACACAGCATTATTAAACAGTAGGGAGTAACTTTCCTTGTCTCTCAATGCTACATGTGTGCACAAGTTTGTCCTTGAATTCTGGTATTTGGCCTATGAAGCTAACATGCATAAAGCCTCCGATACTCCAAACGCTAGGCTTTAAAAACAAACTCCATAAACTGTGATTATATCAAAAACATGATTCTGCCTCAAAGCCAAGTAACAAAGCTCATTGAAGGGAACTTACTGTAAACTCTGGAGATTAATCAACTCTATCAGGAAGGCAAGTACAGAGCATGTGATCCCAGTCTCACCCCAACTTTTTAGTTCCAACTCCCTTGGAGTTACAATGCTTAAGGGGCCATTTGCTGCTATATCCCTAGTAGATCCTATTCCCATAACAGACACTGAGTAGTTTGTGGGAGGAAAGACCATGGGCCAGGGAAAAAAAAACCATAGAATATTCTCTGCCCCACCCCCAAATTAAGGCTTTATATTTCAAAGAAAGCCCAGCATCTTTAGTCACCCATAGAAACAAAACATTTAGTGAAGTACTGCACAGTCTCAGGGAACAATAAGTATTCTTTCAGGCATGCAAATCAGTGCTCAGCAAGCAGAACAAACTTACACTTGCAAGGCAAACTGGTTTAATGCCAGAAAAAACGTAAATCCGCCATCCTCATGAGAAATTGGGTGTTCTGCTGCACGGAAGAATGTTTAGGCAAGATTTAACATTAGCATTTGCATGCAAAAGGAAAATTTAATTTTAGAACAAAGTCTCATACCACATGAGAGAATAATACAGCCAAGCAACAAGACCAGAAGAATCTAGCTAGTGTGGATTTCTACATGTAATTCAGGTGGCAGATAAATAGCAGCAACTTGTCTGCTCGTCTGAGCATGAAGAACAGCCCCTCTCCACAGCAGAGCTTCTAACTCCTAAATCCACAAGATGGAGCCAGCAGTTCTCAGGAAGAGGTGCCTGTACCATCCCAGGAATGTCAGCACTTAGCTCACAGAACCACACTAAAATGTTCTGGTTGGGGCAGAATACAGGCAAACAGAAAAAGGCAGGAGCCAAGCTATGTACGAGTCATCACCCTCCTGTTTTATCCTGCTGCAACCAAAGGCAAGCCTGCTCCTCACAAGCCTCTGCAGACTATCTGAAGAAAAAGGTGCCAATCTGGGTTTGGGTATAGCAGTGTAACACAAGTGTGCTCAGAACCCTCTCCTGCCTCCTACACGACACTTTCATGCTACCCTTTCTCTGCCACAGAGTATTTTAAAAGTTACTTCACAGAGAAGGAGAGCACCGTGGCAATCAGAAACACAGGGCAAACACCAGGCAAGCACCATGTAAACAAGATTATGTAAATTGCTGTAGTCCTTGGCCAGAAGTCATCAGCTAGAGAATGTTCCACTTCCAACTTATACAGCAGCGGTGACAGAAACTGCCTGAAAGTTTACTTTGAAACCCATTGTTCTGCCACTCCAAATTAAGTGGCATTAGAGAGCAATGAGTCTGTCCTGAGCCATCCCATCCTGCCTCAGAAGCATCTCAGCTTCTCTCCTGCAGTTCATTCACCACAAACCTACACAGAGAATGGAGTCTGGCATACTCAAAAGACTAAGGACTACTTTTTCCACACAGTGTTGCTTATTCTGTTATTCAAAGGCACAAGATTGTCTGAAGAAAAGACAAAGCAACTCTGTCATTCATATACAAGCTATATGTCTATCCAATTAAGTTCTGGAAAATCAGCTGTGAATGAACCAAACTACTATGTCAATTCAGTCCTGAAAAACATGCATACCATTTCCAGAAAGCCAATGATGAGTGTCTCAGTCACCTCTTCCTCCCCTCCCATAGTCTGCAATATAATCTTGTTACATATTTGATAGAAAGGTTAGTTTCCAACACTGAAAAGCAGTGGCTGGCTCATTCAAGAATTTGGGGATTAGGTAGGCTTTTAGAATGCTGTAAAAATTAATAACAAACAAATATGAAGCTCATTTTTTCTTTTTATTATCAATAGTAATACAAATCAGTTGTATTAGCATGATAATGAAAAGTGACCAGTTTTACAGACATTAAAAATGTTTGTGCAAGTTAGAGACAAAGCTCTGAAGCTATGTAAGGAAAAAAATAAGAATTTACATTGTATAGTATAGCATACATAGTTTAGAGGCAGTTTCATTAAGTCTTGCAATCACAATCACTTCCTCTACACTAAACTTCTCACTTGGTGTTAGAGATAACACCTTCCCCTCCCAAGAGGAACACCTGCCATTTCCATGAAGTGTGGAGATTACGGGAAAATCATAGCTTTTTTATTTGTTCCTCTTCCCTCCTTCTCCCAACTATAAAGTCAACAGGAGGTGAACACTGCAACATATGCTTATAGCAATTAAGGAAAGCTTCTGTCTACATAACAGAACTGAACTGATAACAGTATCCTCTTTCTGAGCAAGAATTGATAGACCTGTCAGGCCTAAGAACTGGGTTAATGCTTTGAAAAGCTTTAAAAACAGATCTGGGTGAGCATTTAGTTAGATGCATATCCCCCTTACATGCCTCTTACTGCATTCCAGATGGTAGTTTTGTACCTTGGACCTGAAGTATTCTTGAGCATTATACTTAAGCCAGATAGGACTCAACTGGAACTTCAGATGGTTATCAACATCGTACTGAAGTTTAATGCCCAGTAAATATATGCATACATCTTTCTCCTCATCAAGCCAAGTGTTCCCCTAGAAATTGCAGCAGAGGTGTATCAGTCTGTATAAGAACACATATGGCACAAGTCATTGAAAACACACTTCATGCTACATCTGTACTCCCACCTGGAGACATGCTCCTCTACAAGAGTCAAGTCTGCCTTTGCAGTCCTGGAGTCCTGCTTTTTTTTTTTTTCATATAATGACTTAGCCCTTGTTATAACAGCGGATTGTTTGTTCTGCTCAAACCAGAAGGAAAACTGGAGTACTCAAAGCTAAGCCACATATGGAAGATTGCACATAGCAGTAAACAGTTCCCTGACTTCATGTTAAGCCATTGCGCAAGAATAATACTAGAATGCTTAAGTGCAAGTGCATAGTCAAGTCTTGCATGACCTCCAGCTGCAAATATCCAGTTACCTGCCTACAGCCATGCTCCAGAATGATTTAAGAGCATATTATACCAACAAAGAGAAGCAGTGGTTTTTAATTACCCAACGTGCAAAGGCTGATAGAATACGTCAGCTTCAATCCAGCCTTCAGTCTCCTCAGCTACACAGCAGGACCAGCAGGCAGCCACGAACCCCCTGCTGCCAAAGTCATCCCTTATTTGATGTACCTGACCCCCACTTACTCCAAGCTCCATTCACACTGCTTACAGGATGCTGTGCCATGTTATATTCTCTCCACTCAACCCACCTGATGGTGATATCCATTGATGTCCAGTGAAGCACACCTGAAAGCCATTCAAGAACCCCCAAATCATATTGCCTCTATTCACAAGGGCATATGTTCAGGCACTTCCACCATAAGGTGGAGACAACGGGATTTCAGTCCAGGGGACCAGTTTTATTGCCTTTCTGGTACAAGTCAAAGCTTGCTGCCCACTGTTCCAAAGTAGGCAATGTAGCTGCTTTGTTTATTGTGTTTTCAGCTGTAACTGGCAAGTTAAACTGAGTTTGTCGCAAGTGCAAAAGAGGAAAACTGAAAAGCTGCTTTATTTAGTCTCCAGGCCTAGTCTTTCTGGAGCAGGTGACAAGAACAGAACACTGAAGAAATGCAGCAGGAAGCCATGAAACAGCAAGCACCTTCTTCCAAGTAAGTCCACCTCATTGGCATAGCTTTATCAGCTGGAGAAAAAAAATAACCTGAGTGAAAACAGCACATGGACTGTAAGAACACCAGTGAGAGACTCACTGTTCTGAGAAGAAATTGATCTGTCCTGTCAAATACTGTCAGGTGCTTTAAGACTATAGAGATCAAAGGTCAAGGCATGCAAGTCTCTTGAGCCAACGTTGCTGAGCTGCTCATTGTGAGCTTTGCTGAATTCATTATTCATACAGCAAGGACAGTTTATTCAATTTTGTTATACACATTTTACAGCCCGCCTCAGAGGGGCTTGACCTTGATAAGCTTGTAATGTGAACTCAACTGTTGTTTACTCTTTAGGTTAATTAAGGACTTAACCTTTAAGTCTCAACTAAAACCAAACCTGAGTTGCCTTCCTCCAGAAGAGGACATTCATTTGCTGTATGGACAATATACAGTCAGAAAGGGACTTTTATCCATGGAAGTTCAATAGGAAACTTTGTTAGATGTGTTACAGCTCCCAGTGTCCTATTCAGTGCTTAGGCTTTAGATACAGGTGACACAGCTCAAGTGACAAGTTCTGTAAGCCAGCAGGTTTCCAGCTTCCGCTTCAAAACACTATTGGGCATTACAAAGCCAACTTCACAATTAATTATACTGTTCACAGAGAATAACTTCCAGAGCTGGTTAACCTTTCTTTCTGCCCATACAAGATAAGAGTAACAAAGAAGGAATTTAATTTGACAAGAATGAAGATTACAGCACCTTTTATTTAGTACAGTTTCCCCAATTCAATGAGTTGCCTGACAAGATGAACTAGTTATGGAAGACAATGAGTTTGTGATAAGTCCCTGTAAAACCTCAGGTCAACAGAGGTTCTGATATAGATCACATCTTACTTTTTTCAATGTTCAGAGAGGGAATGCACACAAGCAATCTAGTACACGTGAAAAAATATTTTTCAACCTCAAATGACAATACTAAGTACTGAACAGTATTCACTACTCCATTTCAGGAAGAAACACCATTAGTTAATTTAGTGCTGCAGTGAGCTTCATTGAACAATCACTTAAATTAGTTTCACCAAGCAACTGTTTTAAGCATCCAGTTAGGAGCAAGATACAGTTACTCTTCAAGTTTCTCCACTCCTTAGGCAGAAGATAGCCATAATTCATTCAGTAACTCCACAACCAGAAGAGAGTTCTTTTCCACAGTGACAGAAGTGATTTTTGGCAACTGCACTTCATTTAAACTGCATCAGAAAGTTCATTTTATTCAGCTGACAACAGAACCTGCTAAGTACTGACTTTTCCACTTCTAGACTGGTTTTGTTGAACTGACATGACCACCATTGCGTAAGTGACAGCAAAACTCATCATGTACTAGGTTGCTGTGCATCAGAAACAGTACATATAAAATTAACAGTGAGTAATAGATGTGGCAACTGCTTAACTTCATTTGCTTTTTGACACCATACAGCTCACTAGCCAGCTAATCATTGAGAGGTAACATATATGCCTCACCTATTCCAGGTCATGATTGTGTGATGGGACCCACACTTATTCAGCATTTTCATCTTCAGCAAGACAGGAGACAGATGCAGATGTTCTCACTTTCCAACACTATCATCACAAGTGTTCCAATATAAACATAACTGATTAAATCAACACCTATTTCCACTATTCCAGTACAAGGGAAGGGAAGGATGATAGATGTAGAGTGTAATTGAGTCAAGACAATACATGGAAGAAACTCAGGAGAGCATTTCAGGGAGATGGTGATAATACTATTCCTTTTGAAGAAAGGCTTACAGTCATTTTCTCACCCCATATCACTAATTTAAGGATGAGAAGACAGACCCCAGCAGGGAATGCATCTAGCCTGTATTTAAATATCAATTTTTTCATTTCCTAAATAAGTATGAATTGAGTCCTTAGGCTTGATTCATGAATGCTGTATTGACTAAACAGAACACAGAAGAAAGTTTGTTTTGAGTTGACTCTCAGCTGTCGGTTGCTATTTCTTACATGGAGCGTGGGGAGGAAGTCAGCAGATTTCAGTGTAAGAAATATCAGTGACAACTAAGAGAAGATGGAGACTCAAACCCTTTACTAGGTGTCATCTAGCCTCTCTGCAGTTTGCACCATCAAGGAGGGCAGCAACAGCAGGAAAAAGTGTTTGAACCTGAACAGCTGTGCTGGTTAAGGCCAATAGAGGTTCAAGAGAAACACACAGAAACATTAGAAGGAAGTTAATACAAAAGTACATTGTCTAACCAAGCAGAAGGATTGTAGTTCTGAAACTATTTCTAGTTTTGAAAGTTGGAAGATGGAGCCCATTTCAGTTTAAGGAGGCAAAGGTTTTGTTGGATACTGGAAATGGTTGCAAAGTTGTTTTCACATTTTGGAGGTGTGATATGCAAAGCAAAAGATAAGGGAGTCAATACAGACTTCCTTTCATGAATCCAGCCCTATATCCTTAGTGGTATTTTATCCATGCCACCTGTAGATGGATATTTACAGTTCCAAAGCATCACAGTAAGCAACATCTTTCTTTAAAGCTTTTCTTGTTCTTGCCACTTTTCTTGCCATTCTTGTCTTTGTTTTCTGACATTTTCTTTGCTCTTATTTCTCTCATTAAATCAAAGAACACCTAGAAGGGAAAAATAAAGAAAGATTAAACAACATCAGCCACCAGAAAGCAGATAAAAACTACTGTATTCAGCAGCAGCAAATAAAGATGTAGAACCACACTGTACTCAATACAGTAGAAGTAATGCTAGGCAAAGATTCCTGTGACAAACTCAACATCAGAATCACGTAGTGTGTTAAGCAGTGACAAAAAGCTGCACAATCTTACCTGGCTATCAAAAAATTCAACAGCCCTGTTTTAAGAGATTTTTTATTAAAAACCATTCTTGAACAAAAGCAGCATTCAGAGCTCATGAGAACATTTGTCTGTGCCTAGCCAACATCTCCAGTGCTGTTAACTATGGAAAGCAGTTACTCCAGCCTTTTCCATGCAGTTACTATTCTGCTTGGTCTATAACTACAAAGGTGCAGCATTCAAGTGACAGGGCACAAAAAATTCTCAAAATAATGTTCTAAGAAAAATTCAGAGAAAGTCATGCTTCCTTTCATGTCTCTCATTTTTTTTATCCAAAACTTAGGCAATTTCACCCCTGATTGTTCCTGATGTCTAGGTACATACCACTTAAGATGCAAGAGCCGTTTTGCTGTACAGTCATTGGGTATTTATATTTAGGATTATTTTAAAATAATTTTATTTTATTATTTGAAATTATTTTTATGATTACAGAACAAGAGTTTAGCATCGCTCTGTAGAGCTAAAGTGCAGTTTTTTCCAAACAGGGAACTCCCAAGCCTTTGATACTTGGAAACAAGACCATGCTACTGATCAAAAGTAGATTAGTTTGAAATTCAAAACCCTCTAAAGGTTTTTGGTTTTTTTTATTCTGCTACAGTACTAACACACAATCACCACAAAGAGAAATATCTTGTTGTACAATACACCTAACAGTGCTAATACAGAGGATAACCAGTATGCCACATGAGCTAGCCAGTGAAGCCCTGTAACAGCAAATCTAGATCACCATGCTAGTACACCCCAGACACACAGCTCCACTGCTGTTAATCCCAACTGATCAGAAAAACTAGTCTACATATAAAATAGGCTAGCCATTCATTAGTAATATGAGATGCTTATAGGAAAAAGCAAGTCTAAATATTCATGTTTCACTACATCACCCAGTTTATGCAACTGACGGTGACTTCACCAAACTGAAATCATGAGGTCTCAATTCAGGAGTTTCATATACTGTAGTTTTAATGAGAGAAGGAGTTCCTGCCAGTAACTTGTGCACCACCAGCATTTCCACTAGTGAACTAGTATAGAAGAACAGGAAGCAGTCTAGAAGAGTACAGCTAGCTGCAAGTGTTCTTTATCCAAAGAGAAAACTGCTTAAAATTTGTAATCTTTAAACAGATGCATATTAGTAAGACACATTTGGAGCCCTTAGGGTGCAAACAGTAATTTCATGTCATCTTCCATGAATTGGTGAAGTAAAAAGGCACCCTTTTCTTCAAGAATTCCTCACTACAAACAAAATTAAGGGTATGACTGAAATTTATTTGTCCTCTATACAGGACAAACATTCTACAGTCATAATTCATTCCTCTTCCAGAATATTCCACCACCACTGTTTATACAAGAAACCATCAGCAGAATAACATGAGAATAACTGTCCTATACCACCAAGGACAAGTCACAACAGGACAGGGACACAGCAACAAGTTCTTCTCACAATTCAAAGTAGTCTTGGCAGAAAACAAGAATAAAATGCTTAAGATTAACCACACTACATGTAGCTTCACAGGGAAGGAGGAACAATTTCTAATTGTCCATAGCTTGTTATTGATTGGTGTTATAAGGACACACCCTACAAGCAAAATAACATACTTAGGGAATCCTTAGAACCAATTACCCAAAGTACTACTGAAAAACTATTGGTTCAGGTCCAAACAGTTAAAACAAGACAATAGCATTAACTTGTTCCAGATCTCAGGTTACCTTAAGCTAGGTATGTGCTTAAGTGCACACCTTCCAGTAAGTGCATTGTTTTTTGTTTTAAATAAACTAGGCTTTCAGAAACCAAACTGTGGACTTGCTTTTGTCCCAGCAAGAGTCAGCTACTAAACAAGTAGTGATGATCTAATTGAGCAGATGTCATTTCTCTTACCTTATCTACATTCGCTCGAGTTTTGGCTGAGGTTTCTACGTACTGCACCCCCCATTCTTCTGCCTTACTTCGAGCCTCTTCTACAGGCACTTGTCTGCGCTCCTCCAGGTCAGATTTGTTTCCCACTACCAGTAAAGGGATTTTGTCCTCTTCAGCCTTCACACGCAGGATCTGTTCCCTAATGCATGAGGTATTCAAAATAAAAATATCTTGTCAGTAGTAGCAACAAAACTCTCACGCTTATGTGGAGTGGATCAAGTGGTCTGCACATTATCAGTGCTTACAACTGGTTATTTCCCAACAGTTGGACACACACTTTAAAATTATTCCAAGATTAGCATAGTAATGCTATGGGCTTTACACTACTGAAAGCCTCACACTTCCAGGAAGGCAGTTCTACCATTTAGTTACTGAGTAATCAGGCTCTAGGAAAGAAGATGACTATGGCAGAAGAGCAACTGGCAGCAGGAGTTCACATTTGAATGAGGAAAAGAGTACAAGTGCCATGTTTGCCAAGTTCCACCTTGGCATTCAGTCACCATCTTTAATTCACAGTCTCTATATAGGTCTGGGCAACATGAAGTCTTTGCCAAGGCAACAGTAGCTGGCAGAGATCATTCCTAATGGCTACCTAAACTTTACCCAAAGGGGAGAGTTACTACACAATTCTGAACTAAAATGCTAGCAACCTTCCCCCTTCACAGACTCCAGGAAGATATTCAAACTGCCAGCATTAACCTGTCATGCTCTGAGGATGTACTGGCATCCAGGAAAGGAGATGGAGTGATGTTGCATACCAGTCTCAGTCTGCTCTTTACTGGGGTAAAACACAAAGCTGAAACCAGACTGACACATGCTGCTGTCCATCTAGGATGCTGGAAGAACTCTACCACTCTAAACTATTTTTAAATGGTTATGAAGAAGAGCTAAACAAGGCATGAGCACAGTGCTACACCCTCTCATCTCACCGAGTTACCACACTACTTCAGATGCCTGCATTTTCCATCTACAAAATAACAATGTATGGAGAGTACATGAGACTCTAAAATAGCATTAACACTGAAGCAGACAATCTGCTGTTGCATTTAACTGCATCTTCACACATTTTCAGATGAAAGAAAACACTGAATGCATAGCATCAGCAGGAGAGCTAGGGTTTGAAGACAAGCCTATCATTTGTTCAGTATTCAACTTTTTTGTAACGTTAGGATTCCGGAATCTTTTGATCTGCAGTAAATAATACCACTCTGCAGTTTGGCTTGGGATGCTGGTGACTCATACTACCCATTCCACACTCCTTCCTGGACCAAGGAGCTGGTTCTTGCATGTCAGCCTAAATATTCCATTTAACTAATTTCACTATTTGTTTTACTTCTGAACCATTGAAAAGTAGGAGATTCTGCATCACAAAGCTCTTAGGCCTTCTTGCCCATCTTCAGGGCTAGCATTGCTTTTTCATTGTTTTCCTGTGCTGGAATCTTGAACCAACACACCACTACCTAGTTACAGAAGTCTGGCAAAAAAACCAAACTGCCAAGACAAATACTCCTACTCTCTTTCATTCAAAGCCTTTAACTTTGGATTTAACATTATATTTCACTTAGGCGTATAAGCCAAAACGAAGTGCTTCCACTTGTCTCATTTACTTTGTGTTCTTTGAGTGTTACCTGACCTTTTCCTCCATCTTACATTAGGAAGAGTCCTAGTACTCAGTTTTGCAGTCCTGTAACAGTTGAACTGTTGGCTCCTTTCAGAGCTGCAGTTAGAGCAAACTGAGCTCTGCTTGTATGTCCCATTACTGTCAGCTTTCTGAAGCAGAACAAAGTCACAGAAGTATTACGTGACAAAGGATCAGTATTTTTATACCTCATGAAAGATTTTGTGGTCATCCAGTACTGTTGAAAGAGGATAGTAAGTTCTGGAGTGCAAGGAAGATTGCCTTAGCTTTAAGAAAAACCTAGAAATAAGTGTCCTCAGCTACAGCATTTCCATTACCAGTTAGTATCTGTTAACCTCGTACCACTGAAGCAAAGGGAACATAAGGCAGACTGATAAAGAGCTTTTATTCTGACAAGCATAGAACTCCTAAAATTTCCCTATGCTTTGGGAAGTTTTCCTTCAAGTTATACAGCTATTCCAGGCAATCTCTGATTTACCTCCTACTGAGGCAATAGGTATTATCAAGAACAGTTAGAACCCTTGCCCTGAAGAATGTGGCCACATGGATTCTAAAACCAGAGAGGTGGTTTAAATCCTTTTCTACTTACTCCCCACACTACACAAGCAGTTTCTGTGGTCAATCTGGTGCCAATTTTTACATCAGAACTGCTAATCCCAAGAAGAAAAATGGAAGTGCTTACTACTACCCTGCGTCTTTCTAGGAATACGTCTGCCTACAATAGCAATGCCTGGCTGCCAACCCTTGTTTGGCACCAATCCATACCTGAGAGTGGAGGCTAATCCTTCCCTTCCTTAGAGCACCTGCTTCTAGCAGTAAGCAATACTGTGTCTGAAACCTGGCCAAAAGACAGACTTAATTCCAGAAGTACTGTTCTAAGATAATTAAACTTCACATCCATGAAGACTGAAAATTGGCTGGAATATGCCTTTTTTAAGAGTCCAAGAATCTGTTACTTGCCTGAAGTTGCTGCTGGCATAGTGTACTCGTAAGTTGCAGGCACGAAGATGACTAAAGCCAGAGGCTGAATACTGTGGTTTAGATTATCAGTTACTGAGAGCAAAATGGTCAGGTGTCACTTTCATTGATCAAATGATAACAGACAAAGAATAAAGAGCTGTAGCTTTTAGGCAGAGTTGTCAGAGCAACACAGGAACTGGATAACTTCCCCTGCCTAGGAGAGAAACTACTCACCGAAACTCTGCTGTTGCTGTGAAGGATTCGTGCTCTGTTATTGAAAAGACAAGAAGAAACCCTTCCCCACTGCGGAAATAGTTGTCTCTGATAGCTGCATAATCCTCCTGTCCTGCTGTGTCCAGAATGTCTATTTGAACTTCTTCACCATCCAGAACTACTTTCTTTCTGTAGCTGTCAGCCTTGGTAGGTTCATAGTCTTCTACAAACTGACAAGAAAGGGATCAGTGTTTAGACAAATACTGAGACTTTGACAGTAATTCTATCTTCCTTCTTTCACTTCAGTGACATTTAAATTCCCCAAAACCTTCTCATAATTCAGTCAGCCACTAAGTTCCACCACTTTTTTTTTTTAGTGTTACTATTAAAAGCAAATTATTTAAGCCCTTAATACATCAAAGAGCCAATTTGCCTAGTCAGGTTTTGCTACACAAAACACTGTCAGCAGCTTCAGCAGAATTTAAGAACAGACTTGCAGTATAAGTTAAGCAATGTGCTGGCCTTATCTGGATCTCCCACTTTTAGAAAATGCATTTGAATGTACTTCAGGAACAGGTATCTGAACTTTTAACAGGTGTAGATGAGAGCATCCAGCTGCTGAACATGAAAGCCTGTTCCATAATTACACAGGCACATACTTTAGTCCATTCAGTATTGATCAGATCCACAAAGCCACTGCCAGTTCAACAGCACGCATCCAGCAGAGAAGTAGAGAGGTAAAGAGCCTCTCAGCCTCAGAACACAACAATTAAGCCCAATTAAGCTGGCTGGCTTTCATTAATGACTACATCACCTGTTCAGATACTTACACTACTATAGTATGTGTGGACAAACTATAGATAAATACTAACTTTTGAACTACAGGATCATGTATTCCTTCACATAACTAGTGTGGGCTGCCTAATCTAGCTTCCAGTATACCAGCATGGAAGAATTCATGCTATGAACATGCCTACTTCATCACTCAGCTCAGAATGAGCTAGAGTGTTTACTTCTGACTTCAGCCTTAACTGACCTAAATTACAAAATTAAAGTTCAACTCCAAGTAGTAACAGCTTCTGTACACAAGCACCCATACATTATGTATGACTTCTGAAGACAGTTCTTTCACAAATAAGCATCAATTTTGTCACCTTGAGCCAGAGATGTTCCCAGAGGACACATCTCCCAGCTTTCTACATCCTGCTCCTGCCCAGTTGGGTCATCAGGTCTTTTGCTCATCACATTTACTTCTCCTGTCCCACAAAAAAAAAAAAAAAAAAAGCCTAGCAAGCCATATGAATTTGTGCTTTAGAGAAGCTGAACTGAAGTTACTTACCTCATCATACATAAACTGAAGTGTGAGGGCAGATTTACCCACACCTCCACTGCCAACCATAATTACTTTATGGAGGGCCAAGGAACTCTGGTTCTTGCTCTTGCTGGCAGCCATTGTCCTGCTTGCCACAGATGAAGTGCCAGGCAACCAATCAGATCTGCAGAGAGAAGGAGCACAGTCACCCATCCACAACATTGGTGACATCAGGGTAGCATGCAGGTAAAGCGTCTCACAAGTGCTGAAAGACCAGATTAAAACCCTGCCCTGAAAGCCTAAAGAATGGGCCACTCCAATGCATTGGCATGCAAACCATGCCTAAGGTATGAGTAGGACAAGGTATTAAAACAAATGCCTTCTATTTGTGACAACAGTATGACCAATAAAAGTGCCAAAGGTTTCTAACAAGCTACTCTTAATTTGTAAACCCAGCCTACAAGACTAGTGTCTAGAGGAGTTTCTAAAGAAAAACCCACTCTCTCTCAAAAGATATGAAATTAAGTGGTTTTTATTGTTCTTGTCATAAGGCATTACACCTTTCTAAAATATTTCTTTAATGTTGATACAGCTATACCTTAGATCTGCTCATAGGCAGAAATCTGGCTTTTGATCTTCTCCCTGCGTAGGCTAAGAAAACAGCAGAGATACACAGTAAATTGGCAGGAACAAGTTGCAAAAGCTTCTAGCAGAAAGTCTCATGACATGGTATTACCATTTATTTTACACTCTTCCTGCCTTTTGATGCTGCAAATCTAATTTGCTTAGAAAAAAACCCATTCCTGCTTTACTGCAAAAAAATCTCAGTTCCTATTCTCCTCCTGATGTTGCTAAGCCATAAAGGAGTAAGCTTCAATAAACAAGCCCTAGCTAACAAGCCTCTGTTTGTGTGTTATGTGAGCCTAGTAATTAAATACTGGAGGCTCCTTAAAAATAATACTGCCTCTTTTTTGGTTGGTTGGGTTTTTTAAAGCGTAGTTGGACACAGTAGTTGTAACAGCAGCTGCCATGCTGACTAGCACAGAGCAGCATCTCTAAGGACAGCACATTGAAGATAAAAGCAGAAATAAATGAAACAAAGATGTGTCACCAGTCAGGATTCCCACACAGAAAAAAACCAAAATATTAGTATTTCAGACACATGATGAGTATATGGTAGATGGCAGGATAGACATTCTTGTGTCCTTGGAGCACCACAAAGGACCCCAGCTGTTCATATCCTGGCAGAGAGCTGTAAGGAGACCAGCAGACCATTCAGAAAACACTGCTACAGGAAGTGGCTGTACCAGCCTTGATTTATAGCAGCACACTTTATTCCAGAAGCAATGGACCTTCCAGGAGTTTCAAATTTACCTGGACACAATTACTCTTAGAAAAACACTGCAACTGCCACATCAGCAAGTGCAACTGTACGGAAACACAAGGCCAACAGTAGAAGTTACTGAGTAGTATATTGGAAAAAGCTTCAGGACAACCGGCTGGCTTAAACAAAATTAACAAGAGACTAAGGGATCATCAGCCTACAAACATGCCATAGGATTATTTAGCTTGGAAAGGGACCTTTGGATACTGTCCAGTACAACCCTCTTCCTGAAAGCAGTTTGCTCCAAGCAATCCAGTTTATGTGCCCTGCATTCTGAGACTGACAATTCCATGACCAGTCTGGACAACTGCCCTTAGAGTACACTGATAGTAACTATTTTTTTCCCCTTGTCATGACTTGATGTTCTGAAAAGCAACAAATCAAACTAAGTTCTCATTGACTCATGCATACAAGAACAAACATGCCAACAATCAAGAAGTGCCCTCAGGACAGCACTGTCAAACATCTGAGCAGCAGTATTTTTCCATGCAGTTTTTTACTCACACCTGTTTGCTACATACATTTAGTACAGCAATGCAAATTAATCATCTTTAAGTGCTCATTCTGGGATAAACACTGGTAAGTGAAGACAGATATTTTCCTCTGGTAATCTTCTCTATTATGTTATACATCAGCTCCCTCATCCAGGACACTCCTTAGTACAGAAATGAGGCGTGACAATTCCTACTTCTCCATAGGTTCTCCCTGTACAGCACAAACATATATTTGTTGGGATAGTGAATTCAGCAATTACCACAGAGATTGATTTTAACTCAGTCACTGGAGAGGCAAGAGAGGAAGAGAACATTTCCCTACCAAGGGAACGTGAAAAAACACAACAGGTAGCACCCGAACTCGAAGTTGTTTTGCCTATCGTCCACATAGTCTACAAATGGTAAACTGGAATTCAGCTTGCTTGGACATAAACACCCAAGAAACAAGAGCTACAGATTGGCCACACAACGAGATAATTCAGGGACTTTAAGTGTTCTAGAAATAACACAGCCTGCTCTTAAATTGTAGAGAATGCTGTTTTGTCATAATTCAAGAGTAGTCTGGCTTTCACAGTAGTAGATAAGCTGCTTTCTAGAGTGTGACCCTTAGCTACTTTTCATATAATTGTGACTGGTTTTAACCTGTGAGTATTCTTTTATCAGACATCCTAACATTGTTGTAACTGTTGTGTTATTTAATACAAAGTTTTCAAATTAGACAATTTTCTGGCATCACAAACTTAGGAATATGTAATAGGCACCAGCACTAAGTCCACTGTGCTATGCAACAGCAATAAAGGCTCAATGTACTAATAGCCAAGAGATAAGACTTTCCTTTCTGTCAATACAAATACCACATCTTTATATGGTTATGGCAAATTAATAGTTCTATTTTAGCAAAAATACTGACAAGCTTGAGTTCATCATAATGGTAAGTGGAGGGAATACTTAAATCCTTCCTTCTCTATTCCACCCAAACAACAGCCGTGTCGAAACTGCAAGGTCAGCCTTACACTATTACCTGATTCATAATCAAAGCAAAACCCACCGAAATAGCATAAAAATTGACAGTTTGCATCTAAAGCTCTCCATAGCCAAGGTACTCGATCTTCCCTGCAGAGCTGTTCCAAGTGCCACTCAAATATTTCAGAGGATTAGGACTACAGGGACCCCGTGAATGCAGCAGTATGCTCACAACACAGACCCTGTGCAGTGTGCACTCAGTGAGGTCCCAGAAACTGCACACAAAGCAGCTCTTCTTTGGTGGCATCAGAGGGAGAGCATGGCCCCCTCCAGCCCAGAAGAGCCGAGCAGTGAGGAGGCAAGAACAGAGGACAAGGCAAGGCTGAAGCAGTGTGACACAGGATTAACACAGTATCAGTGCAGAAGTGCCAGTGCTTACAGAACAACAGGCTGACAGCACATCACTGCTTCAGAAAGGGGCATGGTGAGATTATAATAGGAATATTCTAATGAAACAACAAGAGAAGGCATTGGAGCCAACTGTTTGTTTATTTTTATCTCCACTTCTTCAGCCCAAGAAACAGTTTACACAACATGGTTCAAAGCTCACATCTAACAGCTACTTGAGGTTAAAAAAAGTAAAAAAAGCCCCAAAATCTATTAACACAAGTGGAAGCTCTCTCCTCTGCTATCTCTGAGTAGGCAAGGATGAATTTTCTTCCTATTCTGTACATTAGGCATCCTTGAGGCAGTCAAGACACTGACATTAACTCATCTGTTCACAGAAAAACAAGTCTTGGGAAATCCAACCACTTCTCAAAAAAAGGAGCAGTGTCTAGAACAACTGTGACAACTGCAATTGCTTTAAAACATTACTTAAGTCCCTTCAGTTTAAGGAGCATAGATTTAAGACAAAGGGTATTATTGCATATGCTGAAGAGCACACTCTGAGTAGGTGTCCAGACAAGACACCCAAAGCTGTGGTAAGATGCCTCCTCTCCCCTACTGCTCTTTACTTCTTTGGGCACAGTTTACTTTCCAGCAAGATTCACCCTCCTCTGACAGGACAAGAAGCAATCCATTGGGCAGTCAGTCAATCTATTTAATTTCCATCTGTCACTTTACCCTCAGGTTTAATGACACCATGTTGAACTTCATATGCTAAGTGTCATAAGCTGTAAAAAAAAAACCAAAAAAAAACCAAAAAAAAAAAAACCAAAACAAAACAAACAAAAAAAACCCCAAAAAAACCCAAAAACAAACCACAAAAAACAGCCAACCAAACAAAAAAACCCACCACACCCCAAGCCTTCTGAAAGTTTATTTGGGGGGAGTGAGGCAGGGGAGGTGGTTCCTTCTGGTTACCAATCACCCTGCTTTGAAATAAACTGCTAGACAGATGCCATGTCAGAGAATAAACTTTTTCTAGCAGTCTTTCTTCTTCAAGAAAATAGAAGTAATTACCTGTTTCATATGTTTTCAAAGATAAGGATTAAGCCACTGACTTGATAACTCTGCATTTATTCTATAATAGGTAACACACAGCCTTATGCACAATGGGAGCTTTGTGAGGCTGGTGAAAGATGCTCTTCAGATGAAGGAAGGAAGGTTACACCAGCCCACAGGCTGCCCACATGAAGCACAGAATCTACAATTCAAACCATAGGAGTTACTAATCAGCTGTTTTGATTTAGACTTCTGAAGATCTCTACTTGGCCACAGGACTAATCAAACCATGCCACCTTCAATGTAAGATATCTAAACCTAAACTCACCAGCTATTTCAGCCTTCCCTTATCTGTTTAGATTACAATTCCTGCAGCTTAACTACAGCCCCCTGAACAATGTTGTGTCATTCTTGGCTGGTACCTTGAAACTGAGCACTTCAAGGCAATTGTTTACAAACATCTTAGTAAACTGCTTTTTCTCCACCCTCTCCTCAACCTAAACAGTAAAACTGCTCAGAACACAGATTATAAACAGGACTGGTTTACCTAATACCAAGACTCAAAGACTATGACTGAATAATTATATGTATTTCAAACCAGACCACACTTTCACATCCCTGTTTATTTCACGTGAATTAGGACGACCACAGCTGCAGAACACTTAAAGAAAAACACTCTCGTCACTTCACAAGAATGAAACTTTGCTACAGTTCATCCAAGTACATGAGAGAAAAAAAAAAAAAAAAGAACAGAAACTTCACTAAGTCTACCTGGTTTTCAATAAATATTCTGTTGCTATAATAAAAGAATCTGAGACCCTCCAAAGGCTTTAATTGGAATTGCTGCTAGTTCTTCCATTCAGTTTGAGATTTAAAACTGAAATAAAGCTCTAAGCTCAAAATTGCTGAGATCAGCCCTTGTTCTCTTGCTGTGCAGCTGATATCTTTGGACATTTCTTTTCACTGCTATCCTGCCACTGAAAGCAGCCATTCTTTGGATTTTAAAACAGGATTCTAGAAACCCTTAGCCCAATAGCTTGACAGAGGAGCTTTGTTAAACCCTTCAGATACCTACTTTTAAAGGAAAATCTGGGTATTCAACCTATTATAAAGACTTAAATATGATGTCATCAAAAGCCAGCACAGAAAGAGCAAGGTTTTGCAATGGTATTTTAGTGATCCTCATTTATCAGAATATGAATTAGAGGCTTTGAAGTGTTTGGTTCTGTGATATGCCCATAAGAATGTAGTCACAGAAATTCCCTGGATCACAAAACTAATTAACAATCTCACTGAGCTATGAACTGTAAGAGCTCCTCAGCCATTCTGAGGTTACCCAGAAAATATTTAAGTACTGAAACTCCATTAGCTTTCAATGGACTGTAAATGCTCCAACTGGTAATTCAACTAAAAAAATCCATTTGAGATTAAGTGGCATATTTAATGCCACTGAAAATTTTAGGATATGCAGGCTGAAAAATTACAAATGCTACTCTGTCCTCTTTTGCTGTGCTAATATCTTACCTCTTAGCATATACCCAGTTAATGGTTTCCAAGCTAAACAGAGATCATGATGTGTTTGGTAGAAATTCCTGCTTGGGATATCCTCATCCCCATGTAATGCTGGACGTTTCTACCGTCTCAGTTGTGCTTATAGATTTTTCTGAGCCACGTTTAATTGGGTCAAAGAATTCATTCATCTTGAGATGACTCCCAGAGCACAATGGGGTAGTTTTGCAGTCCCCATTTATATCACCCAATGCTGCCATAACCATCCTCTGTCCCTCAGTCCCCTCTTTCTTGCCCCTGGCTGTTCCAGCCCATCTCCTCCTTCAGCAGAGCCATTCAGCACAGCCCACTGGGGCTGCCAGTCACATCTGCAAGGCCACACACGCCTCAGTGCTGATGTGAAGGGAGTTTGTACAGCTCAGGCCAAAGAAGGTTTAGCAGCCATGCAGTTACTTATATTGCTGCAGAAACCAGGCAGCAATGTTCACGATTCACTCCTTAGACAAGGGGCAGCCACCCCCCTGTCCTCAGTGGCCAGGCTGAGCACTGGAGTGAAACCCAAAACTCAGATTTGCTTTTGGTAATCAGGCATTTTCTCTCCGTAAGACCTACTAGTAGACTTGCAGTTGCCACAACAAGGGCACTGCAAAAGAAACTCAAAACAGATTTTGAAAACTTAATACTTTATAATAGCAGGATGAAAAGTAAGAATTTAAAGCAAGGAACTGCTTTACTCTGTACACATTAAGGGATCTAACCTCTTTATATAGGCTAGATTCTTGTTCAAAGTGGCAACAACTACATCCCTAAATGTTACAGGAAAAAACTCAGAATAAATACATGTACTTAATACACTGAAAGTTACATTACACCAGTTTCAGACAATTATTATTAGTTACTAGTCCTGCCTAAATCTCCCAGAATGTGTGTAAACTTACAGATATTGGCTGCTACAAATATGCTCTAGCAGGAGCTACACATACACTGCTAACTAACTAACACATGAAGCAAGACCAGGACTAGCAAGTTCACTTTGTTACAGCAGTTAAAGGTTAAACCAAAACCTGAAGCCAGGTCATTATTCTCCATCTCCTACAAGGCTGGGGAAATGACAGGCACAGATTGAAGAACCATTTCAATTCAGAATTGTTTTTCATCAAAAGAATCAGACTGGAGTATTGGCTTTCATAATAAGAAAGACTGCAGACTGTGAGATGAACTTGTACTGCAGGAGAGTCCCTAAGACTTGCTCATCTGGAAAATATCACAGGGAGTATAAAAACAGTATTTTTAATATAGTTGTGATCAGGAGCCCTCTCTGCATGCATGAAGAGGACGCAGATATCACTATATACTAAAATATTCCAATAGTATTAATAGCATCAGACATCCAATCAGTGGATACCAGCCAATTAGGATTAAGAATCTCTACTAGTGACCTGGGTCTCCATACTGTATCTTACTTTTCACTGTTCCACACATTTGCACGCAAAGTTATCTCCAGCTCTTCACTTAGACTAAAAAAGTTTAACAAAATCAAGTGATTTTGAGAAGAGTGATTAGTATACAAAATATTTTTTGGCACCTACAGTTATGTAGAACGGGAAGAACAAGAGACTCCCAGGTGCATTCCTCCTTTGACTGGTCATTGTCCTTGCAACCTACAAAGCCTAGCACGCTGCTCTTTCCAATGGGTTATAGCTAGACTTGGTTAATTCCATGTTTTAAGGCTCTGTTCAGATCTGGACCACCACAACAGTGATCGATTTTAAGCACAAAATACCTGTATATACTCACATTCCCCACACTCCTCTCCATCCTTGCCAAGCACAGCTTAACTCTTCTTACAGGTTTTCAGAGATGCATCCATGCAGCTTGGAAAGCAAATCTGACAGCATTTAACTTACATTTACTTACTAGATAAAATTCTTAAATATATGCCCTCTCACATAATTCAGTACAGAACCATTCTAGATTACTCATTACAAATAGACAGATATTACCTTACACATCAGCAGTAATCTCAAGCCAATAATCTTGCTAAGAATAATCTTGATATCTAAGAAAAACTGGAACTACATCCTGTCCAAGTCTGTAGCAAGGTTACAACCTTCAAAGATTTAGTCACAGGAAAGAATCAGTCTGATTCATTGCTCAGAAGAGTAACACTTCAAAGCAACCCTTTAAAACTCAGATCTTATGCTGAAGTTAAATATAAGCAAACATATATCCCTGTTCCTAAGGAACTTTAATATGTGAATTTGTTTGTTCGGGGTTTTTTTTCAGGGATTTTTTTGTTTTGTTGCTTGGTTTTGATTGACTGTTTATTTTTAGAATTCCATCAGAGTGAAAGAAAAACAGCCAAGTAACTTGTTTTTGAGCAGAGAAGAAAAATTACTTCCCTCCAACAGTGCTTTTAAGGCGCTGGAGCACACCCTCCCCCCACCCCAAAAAAATCACATACATCTATATATAAGTAAATAAGGTTTCATGCTACAAAGCTAATGCTCTTAATAGCCAGGTACCCACAGTATCGAGAGATTGTCATTGCATGTAGGCAGTACAGTTACAATAACTGCCTCACTGTTGCACAGATAGCATGCAAGCATCATAGTTGCACAGAGTCAGTTTTATGGGGAAATAAGTAAGAAACCACTCTTCACATTATTTTCCATATTACTCAGTACAGAGCAGCTAGTAGGGCATATGTAGCACCAGAGAGAATATACTCTTCATTTCAGCAAGAAAGTATTACCTGGAGTGAAAGTCATCAGACAGCAGTGCTATTACAGCTAAAACCACTTCTTCAGTAGGGAGATATCTAGCCAGACCTCTCCAAATACTTTCAGAAAGCCTCCAAGTCTAACTCAGAAGACATATTGCAGACAGACGACAGCAGAGAGGGATCTACCATGTTGCTCTTAGCCTGCAAGATGTTGCTAGAAAACCTGACAGAATTCTTCTATAAGCACAAGGACTGAGTTAATACCATTAATCAGTATTATTATGCTAAGAGTTTGTCACTGTGGTGATAACAGTCTAGTTGCCTAATTACTTAGGGTGAATTATGACAGCACAGTTCACACTAGGTAATTTGGCTCATACCAGAAAAGTGACACTCAGGCAACAGACTTGCTCAACAGCCTCACTCCCACTGACTCGCAAAGTGTATTTCAACTACACTTCCTTTGAAAGTTCACCCATGCAGAAACATGTCCATCTTTGATACACAGCATACACGAAGTCCACCAAGCCACCAAGAGACAGTGGTGACATGCTTCAGATAGTTAATCTCATACCAATTTTTAACTGGATCTCCAAGAGCCTAACAAATATAACAGCCAAGTCAAACACGTCAGATCACACAATCAGTGTCTTAAGTGGCACTCTAGAGCTCAAAATAACCAAAATCTTACCTCAGTATGAGGTTACAACATGGTTTCAGTTACTTCAGGGAAAAAGCTGCAGCTATATAATCCACAAGAAAGTCAACACTACCACTGATTTCACAAACTCCAACAAATGCCCATTCAACTGAGAAGTGTGCTACAGAGTTGCAGGAGCTCTCACTACTGTTACCCAGTCCTGGGGCTACCAGACCGGGTCCATTGGTCTCACAAACAAGGCACCAGACACTGCAGACAGGCCACAAGCTGCTACTGTTGCTTCCCCAAAGGATGTATCTCACTAGGTCATGCTTCCATAGTGAACTGGACATCTGGGGTAAGTCACAAGTCCAAACATTATTCAGGTAACACCCGCAGATGCAACTGTCTCTGCCCATACAATTACATTCCTTGCTCACAAACTGAAGTTAATATCTCATGCTCACATCTCCATACGGGGAAATGGAAGTCACTGTTGAGACCACATTTGATGCTGATAGGCAAGCAATAATCCCCCATTCTGAGCTCACTCTTAACCATAGAATCCCAGCTCCCTAGGAGCACTCAGGGATCACCTTCCTATAGCCTATGAAGGTACTCCCACTATTTTAAGCACTTCACTGACTTCACTGCAGGGTTCACAGATGCATACAGTGAGTCACTAAGTTCCCTCAATGAGGCAACATCACACAAGTGTCAAGCACTGAACCCTTTCTCTCCATCTTTCAATCAATGCATTTACATCACACAAAACAACAATAGTGACATTTAGTGCCCATAATTCAGCTGCTGTGTTATGTCACCTTTAAACACATTTCTTTACTCCAGTTTCCCCAATGAGGTATAGAACATCATACCAAGGTATTCTGCACATGCAAGAAGCTGCCTTTCTACTCAACTAGGAGCAGATGTTTTCAATAACAGACAGTCCTCCAGACTACTGTGTTCACACACTTTACATCAAAGACAAAAGCAGTATTTCTATCTTCAAATGGGAACTGGATTATGACACCAGTACAGGGGTCTTATGCAATTTCAGCAGCCCTATAGTTGTGGAGAGCTTTACTTATGGCAGAAGTGCTATCCTTGGTCTCCCTCATAGTGTGCTGTGCCTACCACTATAAAAACATTTACAGTCAAATGTGTGCTCTTCAACACAGCCTCCAGAGTGCTATAGAATTAAGAGTGGCACAATATAACATGCTTGGTAACTCTGGGTTTGGGTGGCAGACTATTAACTCAGAACCACTTGACTTCAACACAGAGAATTAGGACACATTTAGCTCAGGACACTTCCCTTTACGACCTAGCAAATGACAGGTCACATGAACATACAGAACTAGTGGAGAATGTAAACTGTGCATTTATTCTTGTGTGCTCCTAGAGACATTTCCTATATCTGCAGAGCACTTAACCAGAATAAAAAAACTACTGTTCTCACACACAGCCAGCTCAGCTCAGAGCTCATGCCTTTCCTGGGAAATCAGGGTGCTTCTACACACTAATGCATGCAGTACAGGGAATGAGCTGGAGACGCTGGTGGTCTGTGTGTAGCTGCAGGGGTTAGAACCTCATTGGGACCACAGAGATGAGCTGGGATAGCTCTCATGGCTACAGTGCTGCTGTGTGGATGGCTACAGGCTCTTTAGGACAGACTGGCAAGGCAGGAGAGTTTCTTTCCCATGAGAAAAGCTGGAGTGCACAAAGCTCTGCCAGCTTATGGGTCAGGAGCAGCAGTCAGCAGGAGGACTGGACCAGGCAGTCTCCACAAGTGTCTTCCAGCCTCAAGCAATTTTAAGTCAAGTCTGTGCCCAGCAATGCAGTTGCTGCAAATCTTATCTATGGGAAGGCCCATTTTTCAACTTGCACAAGTAGTACAGCAGAGCTAGAAAACTTAAAGCCAATCCATCATGACTAACACTTTTATTAGAAACGTTATCTAATACTATAAAGATGTGCAGTATTACCACCAACTGGTATGCCTAATAATTTTCTAATTAGTTTCCTTCCATTAAAACTTCAGAACAGATTCAACCAATAAAGCCTACTTTGAATTTGGTTTGCCTTATAAGACAAACTTAAAACTACATTTCCAACACCTGCAGAATTGTTTAAAAAATTGATTCTTAAACTGTGTTTTAAGACATGATAAAGTGCAAGGAAAGATTGGAATGCGTACTTGGAACTGGGGCTGTGTTTTGAGACACCATTTCTTTAAATTTCTTGGCTATTCTGTTTTATGACATGGTAGATAAAAGCAGAAAGCTGCCATAAAAGTCAGTTAGTGAGACTTCTTGGTGAGTACACCAATGAGAATTCCTTACCTACCCAAAATGAGATCTCAAGTAAGCCAAGAACACTAAATAGCAGAAGAGTACCATCATGGAGAGCAGTTTAGAGGAAAGGCTATATCACAGATCACTACATATTTTACAATTAATTCATTTTAATCAGGGAGCAGCTTCCCCAATTAGTAAAACCACCTCTTTTCTGGAAAGCGGAAGCAACCGACATGCAACTTGATCTAAAACTACTTCACTTGTTAAATGTCTGCTTTAGACTGGTACCCAAGACAGCATCCCCTGGAGCAGGGTAGCACCAACCTTATAAAACACCTACTTAAAAAAAAAAAAGCCACTTTGGTGTGTGTTCTGCAACAAGAAGTCCAGCGTTCAGGTAGTTCCTACAAATAATCTTTTAAAGTGCTTTATCATGTTCAGTATAAAACTGTAATACAGTACTCTATAACAATCTTGTCCATAAAGTGGGATTCTTTCCTCTGTTAAACCTGTGATTCAAACCACCAGCTTGGAAAAAAGAAAAAAAAAAATTTGGTTTGCCTTATAAGACAAACTTAAAACTACATTTCCAACACCTGCAGAATTGTTTAAAAAATTGATTCTTAAACTGTGTTTTAAGACATGATAAAGTGCAAGGAAAGATTGGAATGCGTACTTGGAACTGGGGCTGTGTTTTGAGACACCATTTCTTTAAATTTCTTGGCTATTCTGTTTTATGACATGGTAGATAAAAGCAGAAAGCTGCCATAAAAGTCAGTTAGTGAGACTTCTTGGTGAGTACACCAATGAGAATTCCTTACCTACCCAAAATGAGATCTCAAGTAAGCCAAGAACACTAAATAGCAGAAGAGTACCATCATGGAGAGCAGTTTAGAGGAAAGGCTATATCACAGATCACTACATATTTTACAATTAATTCATTTTAATCAGGGAGCAGCTTCCCCAATTAGTAAAACCACCTCTTTTCTGGAAAGCGGAAGCAACCGACATGCAACTTGATCTAAAACTACTTCACTTGTTAAATGTCTGCTTTAGACTGGTACCCAAGACAGCATCCCCTGGAGCAGGGTAGCACCAACCTTATAAAACACCTACTTAAAAAAAAAAGTCATCAATATTAAATCCAAGCTGGAAACATTCTTTAATATATCCATCTAGCATGCCCAAAATAGGGGCTAAGTCTAGGTCTCCAGTACTCTTCTGAAAAATAATCTTTCACTACAGGTAAAAATATACACAGAAAGAGCTAGAAACCAGAGGAATCACAGCATCTGCTTAACTCAGCATGTTCCCAGCTTTCCAGTTCTACGCTTTGCCTTCAGATTAGTTTTGACACATTCCAAATTTAAGAAGAACATATTAAAAACTCCAGTTTCGCTGCATTATTAGTGGCCTAAAACATTTCACACTAATCACTTCAACTGACAGCAACACTAATTCACAAAGTAACGGCTGACAGGATTAAGACTTTAACAAATGCTTATAATCCCAGAACTGATTTTTTCAGTCTTCAACTTGTGATCCAGGAAACATTCCTAGTCAGGACTGCATTTTCATTAAGTCTCATATTCGTGTAATCAACCATTATTCCTTTGTCAACAGCTTCAGCAAGGAGGGCTATGCGCTCAAGGTTCCACAGAAAACAGTTGAAGCTCTAAGCAAGCACTTTGTTACCATAAAGAATCAAGTAGCTACTTACACATCAGCCTAAATAACATTCTCACATTACAAGACTCCATGACTTTCATTTTGACAGGTCTTGAAAAACACATTTGCACATCTCAAGCACAAGAGACAAAACAGATCCTCTAATATTACTATTAAATAAATATTTGGGAGAACATGAAGAGATAAAGCATGAGTTATACAGACTTATCTTGCTTAAATGACAAGACAACTTGATATTTCTGGGGCAAGCATGGAGGAGGTTGGTTAGTTCTGTTTAATGAGCTAAAAGAGCTACCAACAAAATGATTGCTCCATAGCAGCTTTTAGCAAGGATTTTTAAAATACATGTTCTGAACCTCTTATCAAGAAGCAAGCATCAACTGCATCATACAAAAAAAAGCCACAAAATTGACTATTACCACTAGGAGAGTAAAACAACCAAGACAGTCTGCTGATCCTGCTGCTCCAAGCAATAGCAGGCAACAAGCAATGGAATCTTATCACCACTGCTTGACAGTGATGCAGAACAGTTAGCAGAGACATGGGGCTTGAAGGTGGATAAAGAGAGAAAACCTAAAATCTGCAGGTTTTTATCAGTAGGATAATATTTCCAACTC
This sequence comes from Pyrgilauda ruficollis, assembly GCF_017590135.1. NCBI lineage: Eukaryota > Metazoa > Chordata > Aves > Passeriformes > Passeridae > Pyrgilauda > Pyrgilauda ruficollis. The sequence goes on from NW_024524377.1 coordinate 10,111,861, forward strand.
AAGACAGAATGAGTTTGAGAATATAAGTTGCTACATAACCTGGCTGATAATTAGGATCAGCACATCTCCTAAGTGAGCCATGCAAAATTTCTTGAAGTCAGGCACCCAGGGAGTGAAAAGCATCAAACACTACATTTCTCTGCTTCTGTGGCCTCCCCAGCCACTGCCTTTCACTCAAACCCCTGGACACCACTACTGCCATCCCAAGTTGCTTGGTACAGCAACAGGCACAAGACACCTCCTGACCTCAGGGAATGTTTGTCCTGATACCACTGTGTACTTGCCCTCCCATGGGTGCTTAGTGCCTGCACAGCTGTCATGAGAAACAGGCTCCCTCAGTGCCCCTGCTAAGAGAGGCTATTAATTCACATGAATCCGTTGTGTAATAGAAAGCAATTCATTTAATCAGTCACGTGGAGCTTGAATCTAGTTAGTAGGAAATGATTGAGTTACTGTGCAATTATCCACTGCGTGGAAAGTGAACAGGTTTACAGGACAAGAACAAACTAAGAACCAGATTCCCAAATTATGATGCTAGAGCTTGTTCTGCTGTTTCATGTGGCCATTTCTGCTCCATTCAGAGCACAGTTTTGTTCCATGTGAAGCATGCACCCCAACACTTCCCAGAGAAGCAAGTAATTTAATCCAGCATTTAGTCAAATAACAGTAGGTGCAAAATCAATTAAGCAGCTGAAAAAAATTTGAGTCTAAATGAGGCATTAGATCACAGAAACTATAAACTATCCAGGATTCCAGTGTACACATCCAAGTGGTCCAGGCAGTGTCCCATCATTACTGACTTGATTTGAAGAAAATGCCTCAACTGCTCTTCTACCCAGATTTCCAGTACCACTGCACTGACAATTAGAGACAAGTTTGAGAGTTTTAAAGGACAGCCAAGAAAGGATATTGTCTGGTCAAATTAAGCTTTCAGTTAAGAGCTTTTGTAATGCATTCCACCTAAATCTTTAGACTAGAAATTCCTCTGCAGTATGTACATAACACTAGCAAAAATAGGTCAGTTTCACTTTCTTTCAGGCATGCAAAACAGAAACAAGTTGGCTTACTCCAAAAGAAGTGAAAATAAACAATTTACTCCTAAAAGTCTAACACAGGAAACCTGTTTACAGGACTAGTCTGAAGGCTATTTTATTCTTAAATGAAGCATTTATTAATAGAGGAAATAAATGCAAAATATTTCACCATGGTAAGTTGGTATCATCTGATCATAAGCAAAAATCCAAGTAGTTAAAACTATTCTTGCAAGTCTGCTACGCATGAATAAGTGCAAAGATGCTATTGTCAAGGAAAATTGAACTGTTACTATTAAATTCTCTATAATAAAATTATTTTCAGCCTTCAAGCAAATCCAAGAACCACAAGTCTGGTTCTGATTTGTTAGTTCCTACTCTCACTTTAACAACTTTAATTGCGGGGTGGGAGGGGTAGGGTCGGGGCAGGGAGCATTTAAGACATTAAGAAAAAAAGACATCTTTTCTTGAAAATCATGTACCTCTGAGGATGAGGACAGGCACCTCCCTGTCCCTCAGAAAAGTCACAAGGATCTTGGAACCAGAGAAGTAATGTTAGAACAGCTTAAAAAAAGCAAAACCCAAAAGTAATCAGACTGCACACTTCAGCTTTGAAAATGGCAAGGCCGCTCCCTGTGCAGGTGCAGTCTCCTTGGTCCCTTCCACCATGAAAATACCCAGGCATAGTCAAGGCTAAGTCTCCTGCTCTCAGGACAGAATCGATTCAACAGGGCTCCAGCAGAATGACCGAGTCAGGCCCCCACCAGCTGTTCAGGAAACATGACTGCGCTGCTTTGCCTCACCTCACTCCCTGCCCTTCTCCAGGTAAGGTCACACTCAGGCACCACCCTTCTCTTCCTACAAGATCTGCACCGGTAAGGCTGCAGGGAGGATAAAGACGGGCAGAGAGAGAACACAGCCAGATAAAACAACACTCCCCAGGAACTTCTGGCTCAGCTGAGACCACCAGCATCCCAAACCCTCTGTTTATCTCCCGCAGACGAAACGTTATCACTTATCCGACGGCACCAAGAGCAGGCAGGGCAGCCTGCACTAACGCTCAAGGCCAGCTCCTCCTCGCCCTTTCCCTCCCCCACGTCCCACTTGTAGACAGGAGCATGGGGATCCCCGGCTCCACCTCAGCCCGGCGCCACCGGGAGCCGCAGGAGCGGCCGAATCCACGAGCGGGGCCTCTCGCCTCGCACTGCGGCTCCCGCGCAGGCCCCACGGTCACCGGCTGGCCCCGCTCTCCCCTCGCCCACGCCCGGTGCTCTCCCACGGCCGAGGAACCCCCGGGTAGAAGCCGCGGGGCTCTCCTCGCCCGACAAACCCCGAAGAGAGGGGCTGCCCCGCACCGACGGTGACACCTTCCCTCCCTCTCCGCAGAGCGGACACGGGCGGGCTCAGCCACATCCCCAGGCTGCAGCCCTCCCCAGACTCCCGCCTGCCTTCACCGAGAGCGCGGGGCCGGGACGGCTGAGGCCCCCACCAGCGGGTTGGGGCGGGGGGATCCCGAGGTCGCTGCTCGCTCTCACCTGGGGGCTAAGGCCCAGTTCCGCACGGCGGCTCCAGCCCGGCTCCTGTCTGGGCTGTGTCCCCCGGCCCCGCTGCCGCCGCGCCCCGGCTCTCATTGAGGGGGCAGCGCCGCCGCCCGCGCGCCCCCGCCGCGCACTTCCGCCCTCGCCGGCGCCGCTCCCGCCGGGCCCGGCTCCCCGCGAGCGCGCGCCCGCCCGCGGGTCACGTGGAGCTCATGAACCAATCAGCTTTGGGGCGGGGCCGGCGGGGGCCGTGAGGGGCGGTCCCCGCCGTGTGAGGGGCCGGTCCTGCCAATGCCGCGGCCGCGAGTCGCTGCTGCCCCACGGCTGCCTCCGTCTGTGTCCCCCCGAGCTCTGTGCAGAGCCCCGCCCGGCGGCTGAGCCTGTAAGCCTCGCAGGCTCGGTTTGATCCAAAAGAATCACAATCATTTAGGTTGGAAAAGACCTTTGAGATCATCGAGTCCGATCTATGACTAAGCACCACTATGTCAATTAGACCATGGCACTGAGTACCACGTCCAGTCTCCCTAGACACCTCCAGAGACGGTGAGTTCACCACCTCCCTGGGCAGCCCATTCCAGTGTCTATTCACCCTTTCCGTAAAGCATTTCGTCCTGATGTGCCGCCCGAACCTCACCTGGTGCACCTGGGGCTGTGTCCTCCTCATGCTGTCCCTGGTTGCCTGGGAGAAGAGCCCGACCCCCACATGGCTGCAGCCTCCTACCAGGGAGTTGTAGAAAGTGAGAAGGTTCCCCTTGAGCCTCCTTTTCTCCAGGCTAAACACCCCCAGCTCCCTCAGCCACTCCTCACAGGACTTGTGCTCCAGACCCTTCACCAGCCTTGTTTCCCTTCTCTGGCTTCACTCCAGCACCTCAATGTCCTCCCTGAACGGGACACAGGATTTGAGGTGTGGCCTCACCAGTGCTGAGTGCAGGGGCAAGAGAAGAAGTTAGGAAGGGCTCTGTCTTAAATACATCACATATTTTAGTGCAAATTCTACCAAGAGATGCAAAAATTAAGTTTGAAGTCAGAATGCAAAGGAATGGAAGAGTCCCTGATTTGGCTCATATGGGTTGGGAGTGCTGAGAGCTTTATTAACTCATTGAGCTGCAATACTGTCATGTGTGTGCAGCACAGAGTAGTTTTCACTGCACAGGAAAAGAAAGTAATGGCTATTGCTGTGTTTACTGTGATTATTTCTTCAAATCTTTATCAGTTCTCAAATCCAAATTCTCTGGCCATTTCAATGTTACTAATCACACGGTCAGCTGTGTGATTCTATCTTGCCAGTTACAAAAGAAAACATACCTTTTCTCATTGCTTTAATTTGCTTAATTTTTCTAGGCTTCATGGTTGACCTATTTGAATTCCACTCACTAAATTTATGAGTGAATATGTTGGGTAAAATTATTTCTTCTGGAAAAACATGCTTTGCATGATAACACCCACTTTGGAAAATGATGGAAATTATGCTTACCACTGATCTCTGAAGGGTTCAGCTCCTCTGGGACAGAAGTAATATGTTAAATAACTGTGTTAACTCCTGCTTTCACACTGGGCTTCTGTGTGGCCTCCTGCAGAAGAGAAAGGGAAAGAATTAATTACTTTCTAGCTCTATCCACTGATGGCTGGGTGAAATTGCATTTTCAAGTTGGAGAACATAAAAAAGGCCTGTCACTTAAAATAAATGCAAAAAAAATTTCATCTTTAAAAAAGTGATAGGTGAAACAATGGCCTATTGCCAAAGCTAAATAACATGGAGGAGGAATTTGAAAGAGATTTACTAAAATCTGTAATTTCAGAGTTGGGAAAAAATGCCAGGAATTGGAAAAAAGAAGTTGCAAAGGCAGTAAAAAAACTAGTTGTGTGGCTCTGAGAAACAGCTGAGTACTTCAGGACTGCATAAAAAGGAAGTATCTTCTGAATTTTTCCTCTTTTCAAGGAAACAACATTTTCTCTGTTGTTTGTAAGTAAACAGGATTTACATCATTTTATATCATCATCAGTTTCTCTTCCTAACTCAAAATTCAATCCACCAGATTTTAGTTAACTCCTTGTGAGGAAAAGTGAAATTATGAAATTAAGTTATTATAAAAGGTCCTGATTACAGCAATTCTTTCCCTCTGCCTTTTAGATTGTATCAGAACCGCACCAATATTCATCCTCCACTAGAAGCTGGCAGACTGAGAGCTATTTGCTATCATCCACGCAATGAAAGAATAAACAGAGAAAAAAATATTGCCAAATGTGAAGGAATCCTGTTTTACAGCTAACACTTAAACTAGCCAATTTGTGGTATTTTTAGGATTAAACAGGAATGGTTTTTAATATCAATTCTGGACATTTGTATGTGGTCCTAAAAACAAATGAACAAACCCAAGAAGACCCAAGCAAAAATTAATTGGCACAGTTTACTATTTATCCTGTAACTTTGTCTCCATAGACATCTTTCATGCCATGTGGGCATTGTGGTGGATTCATTGCTCTGATGTGACCATTCACAGAAGATAAATATTTTCAGCAAATTGTATCTATGATTAAAAACTGCCAAGAACCTGGGAAGCTGAGTCTTTTCAAACTGAATGCAATACAACTCTCCTGCACATACCACAATGCTGACACTTCCACTTTCCCTTTGCATAAAAGAGGGTTAAGAAATTAACCACATCTACCCTGCTTCTGAAAATTGTTTAGGGGAAACCTACTTCTTTGCAGTAATCCACTCATGACAAAGAACATTTGTGTGATGCCACATTTTGAATTATTATGCATGTTGCCTGGTATAATCTCCATGGTTACAGATATATTTTTTGCTTCAGCACTTTAGGAAGAAAAATTCTATAGAACAATGTAGGGCAGAAAATTCCTTTTCATTGTCATATATATTGCATTTATTTTATTCTATTTGCTTTCACTTCCTAAACAACAGTAAAATTTCACTAGAGATGGAAAATTTGTCTCCGGCTGTAACATCTTTTAAACTGCAAATTCCTGGAGATGGGGACAGTATTTTTTATGCATATATTTAGTTTCTAATCCACTAAGAATGTAAGAGGGCACTGCGTGTCACTGACAGAGTCATAAACAACAGTAAGTGTGGTGGGATGACTGAACAGTAAATATTTTTTCTTTGCAAAGATTAGGACTCATGCTTCCCTTTTGAGCAGTTCTAAATAGAAATTAGCTGAAGTCAGTTCCAGAAACTGGTGATGGGAAAAATGTAAATCCCAGATATTTAGCTCTTTTCCTACACTATTTGCACACCTGGTTATTCTTTGATAGTATCCATAGGAGAAACAGAAGAATGCTTGGGGAACAGAAACACCACCCCCCACTGTATTATCTAGAATGCCGTATCTCCCATTTGTTCCCAAAACACACAGTTTTTTGGTACGTGCAGACTTGAGCTGCCAGGGTTAGTCCAGGCTCAGATAACTTGTAAGAAGAGGTACATGTACATAGTGTGCCCTCAGAGAGAGTTTGTTCTATATTAAAAATAATGTAGTCAAAGATGATTTCCTATTTGGGCATGGATAGCCTAACAAGAAGTACATTTTACAGATTATTTGTATACTTAAGAGAATGCAGCTGACCTCACCATGATTTATGAACTTCAGCATTCAAAAACCACAAAGCAATAAACTAAAATATATCTGAAACAAGCAATGAAATATGACTCTGGTTTTGTTCTTGTATGAGATTATGGTGTTTTGACTGTACCATTCACTTTATTTTTGTTACAAACAGCCGGAAGTCACCACACTAAAATAAAGTTCACTGTCAAATAACCTTTCCATTTCAGATACAGCTGGGATTTGTCAGGATCATATCACAAGGTCATTTTTAAGGAGATTCTCACTGACATTTTGTGAGGTAAGGGATTTCACATTCCAGTTTTACAAGTGTTACACTTCTGATCGTCATGATTATCAACACCATGACAGATTTAGGGCCTGATCTTGGAACTTTTACAGAAGGAGCTAAGTTTATTGTAAATAACTTGATAGCCAAGAATCAAAAGAAAATAAAGGGTCTACAAAGAGTTAGAAGAGGTCATTCCATGGCCCAAAGCCAAGATCAGTTACACATATATAATTTTTGGCATGCCATTTTTTAAAATGCAGCTAAGATTGTGGTATTATCTTAGCAGTTTGTTTAAAGTACTGAACTACTTTATCATAAGAAAAAACCCAACAACATTTACCTTACCTGTCACGTTCTGCAGATTAAGCATATTAATTAGTTCCATACTGGACATAGCCATGAGATTATTGTTTTCCCCTTTTTTGCACATGTATGATAAATATTCAAAAATCATTACTTGTTTCACTCTTTCTAGTTCTTTTCCTCTTTCAAATAACACCTGATTTTGCAGTTGTTTTTTGTAGGTCACATTTCCTAACTGCCAGTCACTCTCCTTCCCCTTTGGGCTCTCTCCAGCTGGCCAATGTTTCCTGAAGTGTACTGCTGATACATTAAATGAAGCTTTGCCTGTTAAATGTAGAGTAGAAAGTGTGCCTTAGTGTCTTACAGATCACACTGAAGCCAGTTTGGTAAAAACATGAAGTATTACAAAAATGGATAAGGCAGGAGATTTTTTTTAGAATAATAAGCAGCTAACACAGTTGAGGATTTACCTCCCTGAGTTGAACAGTACTACCTTGTTGAACAGCCATTGTTGGAAGGTAGTTTGAGCATACTTGAAAAAAATTTGTGGTAACAGATCTTGTCCCCCTTACTTTTAAATCAAATTTTTCAGATTAAAATATTGACAAATATATTACATTAATAATGAAAATTACTGGCTTTTATAACAGCCAGCATTCTAGCAGTGTGGGAGCAATACTTCAGAAAGAAAAAGAATTTTCAAGTGAAATTATATTATTTTTAAGAACTTACTTCTGTCTATAATCTCTAATTAACTTAATGTAACTTAGAATGAGGTTAAATGTCTTTCTGAAAATTAAACCAGATAATTAAACCAGACTGTTTAATGTAAAAATATTCTGACCATGAGAGCCCTTAATTTTTAGTCTACTATCTTCATTACTATGAGTGCAGTTTTCCCTATTCCATGTTTAATCACAACATCTTTTGCAAATATTTGGAAGCTTTGATACCCCTTCACCATTTAAGTGGCAATATAATTTTTTTTTCTAAAGCAATCTCACAGCTTAGCAGAGAGACCCTGGCAACTGAATTTTGTAACACTGTTTTTTGTTGTGACAGTATTTTACCTATTCGAGAATGGCACTACTAGAATAAACTCTGATACAACTTGACTAAAAATCATCAGACTTTTCTTGCACCTACAATGTCACTTTGCACTGTTGTGCTGGGAAATGTCTAATTAAAGAAGGTCTAAATGGGAACTTGAATGGGAAATATCTTCTGGAAGTTCTGCATGAAGTGGTTTGGATGGTGAAACAAGTGGCTACAAATTTTGTCTACAAAAATTCCTCTTCAGCTGCACTTTGCTACAGATACTACTCCCTAAATTAACACCATATAACACTTCACTGTTTGTTAGTTCCTGTATTGAAACACAGATATGAAAGCCTTTAAAAAGTGGGTAAACTGGATAGTAAACCTGTAGGAACTTATTCCACCAGTGAAGTTTATGAGGAAGCTTGTGTAGCTATGAATACATAAATGTAAGTATTGTATTGTTATAGCATTACATTGTCCTCAATTAGAGAGCTTGTTCAGCACATTATACAGTCATATGATAATGTTGCTGCATTTGAGAAATTTTCACTACTGAGCTGAGTGTTCATGTGTTAGTTTATACAGCAGTCTTTTCTAGAAAAGACATGTTACTTGTGGTTGATAAGTCTACAGTCCACAAAGCCTACTAATACAGTCTACAAAGAGCCCCTCCTTTTTCTCAGTGTTAAATTGGTAAGAGTACAATATGCTTTACATCAGAGGATTAAGGAAAGCAATTTCAAAATAAGCATGCATTGTGTGCTGCAACATTTGGGCTTTTGAATTGTTTTTTATCTTTTCAGTGAACAGTAACACACACTTAGGATCTGTCAGAAGAGTCAGAGATTAACTGTTTAGAAAAAACTATTTGCTAGAAGCTAATTATGTCATTAGTAGCAAATTGTGATTCAATATATTAATAGGTTCAATGAATATTCAGTTTGCTAACTCATTAATAAATACATTGTAATTAATAAAAGACGAAAAAAACCCCAACCCTACATTCTGTCTTCTGATACAACTTATAGTAAATCTCCTGTTCCTTTGGAAATGCTTGGGAGGAGCTGTGCTGGTTTGTGGGGTCCTCAGTCTACAAAAGTAATGTACCTTGGCCAAAAAAATAAGTACTGGACTCTCTCAGTTCACAACCATGGCATAAGCTTCTCTTCAATCCTCAAGTTTTGTTATTTCATTATGATTTATTTCTGGAATACTATAAAAAATAAAACAGGAGCACTGCAGTAAAATGAAGGCTAAAAAAATTGCCAAGAGCCAGGAAGTTCTGAGTTGAGACTTCTGATACTGTGTATAATGTGAGCAAGCAAAGGGGAAATATAAGGAGGAAGGAGGAGGATGCATATCTATGTGGGTATATATACATTTCTAATTTAAAAGTTGAAGCTGTTGTGATTTTGCAAAACTAAAATAGTGTTTAAGGGTCAGAAATACTGTTTGTGCCCAAAATTCATTGAAGCTACACTGGATTTGTAGCACAAGAGAACTGCATTATGTAGTCACAAGCAAATCCACCCACTCTTCTACCTAGGCTAATCTCCTCAAAATAAATATCTGAAATCCCAAATTCATCTCATATTTGCAGCCTAAAAGGAGCTGTTTACTGGGAAACAGTGAATATTTGCTTTAATTTAGTCTGGCTTTCCCCTTCCATTGCAGGACCATGTTTTAAGACCTTGCAAGTTGTGTTACAGATTTGCCTAGAGCAGAATGGCCAAAGAATGGCTTCTTCAGACATTTTTGATAACTACAGTTTGTTGAATAGTGTCATATCTTGGCTTTCTCAAATCTTGTTTTCTTGTTTTGATATTTTAATAGATGAGAGCAGAATCTGTGTATATAATTTACTGCAAATCTGCACCTGTACTACTGCTGAATCAGTGTGTCTGTAATGCAAATGCTGAACAAATTAATGCAAAAAAGTTCCATCTATTCAGAAAGAAAACCTAAAACTTACAGTAAAAAATAAACCTATATCTGCATCTTCTAAAAGTCCTTGAGAACTGTGATTGCCTTTAATCATACAAAACACCTTTGTGTAACTTTGAGATCTCTAGTAAGAAGCTTTACACAACCTTTCAGAGAACAATAAATCAAACTCTGACTTTTCAAAATTGATTCGCTGCACTCAGGCATGAATTTCATCTTTAAGCTGGATTTCTTGAAGGGCAACAACAGACCTTTAGTCTGTTTTTCATGATTAGATTTTCAGTAGCAGAAAATGAATGGGTTTGATCTGGCTCACATAACTACAGTTATTCCTTTTATAACTCTTGCAATTTTTTTAGGCTTTCCATTTTCTATGCAATAGTTCACTAACATTTTAAATGGAATGATAACCAGGTCATAAGATATACAAGGCCTGTTTTCCCCTAATTCCTGTCTGTGAAAACACCTGCAAAATGCTAAATGTCAATTGATAGAGATTTAATCACTAGAGAAATGGTCACATAATGTGGAGAGATGGCCCATAATTTTATTTTTCCATTCTCTAGAAGCAGTGCACACTGCATTAAAATTAATGTGGAATCTTCCTTCAGTTCTTTCCAAAAAAAAACAGTCCTTCATGCTCTTTGGAAAGCAAAAGTGCCATGGATTTGGCCATTGTGGCTGCAGATATCCATCATGTCAGATGCAAAATGCAACAGTCATGTCACGTCCATGCTAGATTCAGCTTGATGTAGTTCTGCCTTTTCAGTTTCCTTTCACAGAGCCTAAGCAATGTGACCACCTGCTGAATCCCTCTCTTTAGCATGTAAAGAATCCTTTGTTTGGATCAGCTGGGCTTCTTTGACTTCTTAGCTCAGAAACAGTTTTCTTGTGGCTTTTCTTATACCTCTCCAAGGGTTTTCTTGGGATAACTTAGAAAACTTTCATTCCGGAAAAGATGGTAAAGCTCAATTCCTTTTCCACTTTCTTGCTTTGTTGTATATCAATGAAGATAGGTCTAAGCTACCATTTCTAAATACAGTTTGAAACATGGAAGAAAGAGTTGCAGCACTATTCTGCTTGCAGTTAAAATATCCTTAAACTTCAGGACTCATCTTTAATACTTCATTAAATTGAGCTCATCTTTACAATTCTTATAATTTCTTGCCCAGAGGGAGCTGTGATTTTACAAAAGTTTTCAGTTTTACTAATCCATAGTTAGCTTTTCTGCCATTAAGGTTCTACATATCTTATGGAAGTTTAATTTCTTAGTTCTTGTCATGCAAACAAGGCAATTAAACAGTAGAAGCAGGTAAAGATTTCAGCATGAAAGAAAATCAAAACTTCTGATGGAGAACTATTTTTCAAACAGAAGTAAAAGGTTCACTTAGAATTTTACCTGTGCTAGAAGAATTGATTATCACCATTAAAAGTTAGGAATCATCATAATACAATTCCAGAGGGCCTTAGGAGACCTCAGACCCAGGAGTCCATTCCAGTTAAAAGCAAATGAGATTTATTCAACAGCTTGATGACAGTGTGGGAAACACTCTATCTGATCACCAGAATTTTCCAGTTTGGTTTAAAGCTGTCCTCATGAGGTGACTCCACACACAAGATCCTTATGACATGTAATTTACCTGTTGGCTTCTGACATAGCTGCTGCACGACTCAGGTGAACTACCTGATAATTATCATGTCTGCTTCTCAGAAATGGGTATAAATCAAAAATAATCTTTCCTGTCAGTTCCCAAAAGCCATAAGTGTAAAAACAAGGTGCGATTGCCATGATTTGTCCTTGGTTGCCACATCTACAGCATCAAGCAACTTCAGCAGCAACTTTTACCTTCTCTCTTCTAAAATAAAAGGCCTTTTAATAAAAGGGTTGCCCTCTTACCATGTCAGTTGTTATAAAAGCAGCTGTCATAAAGGAGGATACTGCCTGATTTTACAGATCTCAAGGTCACAAATCAACAATGAAAAAGGCTGTAAAATTTATTTCTCTAAAAAGATTGTTTCCATCTCCCTCAAGCTAAATAGAAGTTTCTTTTGGCTACAGAAGAAAAAATACTTTTTGTGTTTTTCCAGTCAGCTAATGGAGGACCATGCTCACCTCTCTCTTTAGAAACTTCTTTCAGTATATAGCCATAATTAGCAGGAAGACCAGCCTTTAAAGCTGACCAATAAAACATCTGTCTTCTTTTTAAGATGTATGTTCCTTCTCCATCTAGCAAATTTCAAAACTGTCCCACAGGGCTGGATCATGGAGAGACTCTAAATTTGCTGCTAGAAGAGGTGTGAAAGCATGCTAGTCCAGATTAGAAAGTGCTGAGCAGCAGACAGAGCTATGATAGATCAGAAGGCACCACACTTGTGGCTATTCCTGATTTTATTTTAGATCCACACCACAGAGCTATTTCCTATTTGTATTTTGGTCCATGTGCACTATTAGTTCTCTGAGAAGCATGCTTTGTGTTCCAGGAGGAGATTTTGAGTCTGTTTTTATTCTTATTGACTAATATTAATTCTAACTTCATTTCTGTTAATTCCAAACTTTTGACTATTCATTTTTCAGGAGAATGTCAATGGCTCGTTGCTCCAGGACATAACTCATTTGTATTCTCAACTCACTAGAGAAGACTTTTCCAGCCTGCCAGAGACATAGCTCCAGTTATTTGGGCAGCCAGAGCTCTCATTCAAGCCCTAGGTTTTGAGCTGAACCTTTTTCTCATATGCTTCTGATGTTTTCCAAATCTACCAAACCAGTCTGCTGGCAGCCTTATTTTAGTTATATAAAAAAAGTTTTAGTTCCAGCTCTTGCTCCATTTCATTCTAATTGTGCCAGAACTTTGCCACTCTTATTCTAGTTCCTGTTAATAAAATGCAGTGTTTCCTGCTCTGCATCCTGTTAGTGCTGACACAGTCTCCTCATATCCAGTGTGGGTTCATCCCACCAAGGACAGGAAATGTTCTGCTTTGCTGATTCAAATCCAACCAGAAATAATGTGGACAAAGAAACTTTTAAGAGAGATAGTTTAGGTAAGAAGACAACAGTTGAGCATGTAACAGTCCAATTCAAAGGGACAAAATATGAGAACTAGCTTCAAAGTCCTTGATAAATGGTAATAGTAATGAAACATAGTCTGAGATTTTAGATATAATCACCTAATATCACCTTTCCTCTTTGTGTGTTTTTCCTAAGGTTTTTGTTTTGCTTTTTTAGTGTTAGTTTTTTAAAAAAAATGTATTCTAGTCTGTATAAGTTGTTATTTACAATGGTTTGAGTACATACCAATTTAAATTTATATTATTTAACAAAGATTTTTGGAATTTAAAGTTGCTAATAATAACTTTGTGTGGAACCACCTCATGAGGCTGAAAGCTTTAAATCTGCCATTTAAGCTGCCATTTGTGACCAGCTATCTAAAAAGACAACCAAATCCACTTTTAAACAGTTAAAACAATAAACTGTGTGATTGACTGTGGCGGCTTCTTGAAACATTAATATTACAAAAACTGCTGTGGAACTGGCAATTGCTAGACAAGAAGTGAAGGACTATTAGGGCACAAGAGGCTGAACTCTGAGGACTCACCTTGGCTTAGAGGATATGGAAGTTCTGTGTATAAAGACAAACCATTGTTATTCAAACTCTGCTACTTAGTCACACTAAACATATTTGAATTTCACAAATTATCAGATGGCCTGTAGTAGCTGTGCTGCTGAAAGAATGAAAGTTCTCTGCTGAGAATTTGAATGGGACATGGCATGAATATTTAAGCCAAGGTATAGCACAAAAAGGGGAAACCTGACCAAGTGTGCTTGTTAAAGCTTGATAAAGGGAGACAAACCAAAGACAGGTAAGCCCTCATGCTGTTCATTTCATAGCTCCCTTGAGCAAATTAAAAAGTCACAGTGTAGGAGAGTAAAGTTTAATGGGTACTTTGCACAGTCACATCCAAAATCATGGCTTCTTTTTCCTACCCAAATCTGGATATCCTTCTGCTTCAACAAGGATGGGTAAGGATTTGCTGTGTTAGTAGGGCCTCTTTAGCTGATTTAGCATGACTAGGCAGGATGCTGTCCTTCCTCTGAGATTGCTAACGAGTGTCAGGAAATATTGCCTTCCTTCCTGGCTCCAAGCTTGCTAACTCTACAACATCCTATGCCACTTCTGTCAGGGCTTCCTTGCCAGAATACAGAGCAGATATCCACATGCTGCTAAAAAATAGAAGGTCCATACATTTCTGGTGGATGCAGTAATCTTATTTCTTTCTTCTCCTCTGCTGTATAAATAACCACCATATTTTATCTAGTAGTGAGTATTTTGGTTGTGAAGGACCAATCTTTATTATGATAAACTTTATTATGATAATTATTATAGCAATGTAAAATTTTGGACATATAGAATAATTACAATTTTGGAAAGCAATAGTTTTGACACCTTTGGGTTTGAAATATGCTGTATCAACTGATTTGGGTATGTTCAATATACCTACATAAAAATTGAGTATGTTCAAAATACCTACAGTTGTAGTTATTTTCTTTCAATTCTAGCTATCACAATTACATGTTTCACCTCTGTAATAATGGATTTTTCCTAGTGATGACTCAGAGGAAATAGTCTCTCCATGTAATTTTTCACAGAGTAAATCACAGAAGTTTCCCAGAATTTTCACTGAAAAAAATGCTACTGTTCTGCTAGAGCAAGAATTTAATGCAACCCCAAATAAATACTAGCCTAAATATGTGACCAAATGTAATTTCAAGATGTTGTGACCTCACTAGAATAGTGCCTGGTTTGGGAACCTTTTTACACTGTTACATAGCAGATATGCACTTCTGAGCTATATTAGCAGCCTACAACACGAGGCAGCACAGACTCATCTTGTCCTGCTGACTAAGCCTTATTTAATGTCTGCATAGTCTGAGATACTGGGAAAGAATCTATTAGCTGCAGTATTACTGGTCTCCTCTCCCATTCAGTCCTCTCTGTTTCAAGAGTTATGACCATATTCCATTCCAGTGACTTTAGCACCAAATCTGGATATACACTGAGATGGCAGAGTTAAATTTGACAGCTATTCAAGATGGAGCTAATTTGTATTGTAAAATTACTTCTTGTTTCCTTCTTGATCTTTTCTTTTAGCACAGCTGGTCAGAGTATGCTGCCAATAACAAGATCATGGATTTGATCTCCATATGGCCATTCACTTAAAAGTTGGACTCAGTGATCTTTATGGGTCCCTTCCAACTCAGAATATTCTGTGATTTCAGAAAGTTACAGACATAAATGTTGCCGTAAAAGGCATAAATGATGCTTAAAGACAAATGCCCCTTCCTTGTGGAGATTATAATCAACAATAAGTAATAAAACCACAATATAAAAAACTACTGCCAGGAGGCAATAGATTCTTTCCAGAGACTGTTTTCCTATGGGACGTGCATGCACTTAGTCATTCTTACTCTACAATTGGTCCAGATTAAGTCCTGTGTTTCTTTTAAAGATGTAAATAGCAACGCCTAGTGGATTAGCATAGAAACATGTTATGGAAGAAATGCATCTTAGGAAGGATTTGAATGAAGATAGCTTTGAATGCAAGTTCTTCCAGAAATCTTATCAGAAAAGATTTTACATTCAGAGAAGAATAGTTGCTGCCTTTTCATCACAGTTACTTTCTGAAAAACAAGCATTGAAGAGAGATAAGGAAACTTTCTTGTAGATTATTCTTATTATCAAATAGCAACTTTGCTCCACCCTTCCCTTGTATTTGGCTTCTTACAGAGTGCCTGGAGCTGCTGTTTTGTTCCAAGATTACCTTCAGAAAAATCCCCTGTCATTATCAGACATGCTAACAAAAGAAAGAAGTGTATATCACTTCCAAAGAGGAAAAATAATTAACTGCCATTGATCAAAATCTGGAGAGGTACCCTGCTAGCTTGACTGAGATGACAATGAATAGCAGTTCGGGACTGTGATTTCATACCTCCTACCATTGACACTGTCATACTTGGGCAGTAAATCAGGCTTGAGGGGAAGGCTGGGTGGAATGACAGGCTGCAGGAGAAAATTACTGTCCCTTGCTCCCTACTCTGTGTCCCATCCCTCCTCCCCACTCCCCAACAAATAGCAAATGAGAACAGTAGTGGTGGAGAGGTGCTGCTGTTCTTACCTGCTCAGCAAAGAGATAAGGCAGCAGGCTATCTAGGAGTGTTTCTTTTGCATGTCCAAGCACTCAAAATTATTCAGACAGAATTGCAGCAACAACTTCTCTGTATTAGGGTGCTATCCTTTCCCACAATTCCTTCTCTTTGGGATGAGACAGCAGCTCATCCTGAGAATAATCCTCACTTCTTTCTTTCTCTTTGAGGTAGGCAGCACCTCATCCTGAGAATAATCCTCACTCCTTTCCTTCTCTTTGGGAGAGGCAGCAGCTTTCTAGCTGGAATTTCCATAGAAGAGGTGTTTCAAACAAGACAGAAGATCCTGCAGACCAGACTGGGCCAGAGGGCTGCATTTTGAACCATACTGGTCAAGAATCTCCAAAATTCATCTGTGTCAGCCTGACTGCATCCACTGACCATGCTCAGTGTTAAGAGCTTTTGGAGATCACTCTTTATATCTAGACATAAAGACTCTTACTCCATCCTCAGTCTTAGTGCAAACCTTCTCTTTGCAATAGGACACTGCTCACAAGCAGGGTTCTCAGTCCTACCAGGATAGTCTCAGACACTGGGCAACATTACAATGGAAATTGTCATCACCCAAGAACTTCACACACAGTTTGTGGCTTTTGAAGTCATCAGTCCTTACTAGAAACAAACAAACAGAGACCAGTATGAACAGGCTGAAGAATTATATTGAACTCATAATCCTGACAATTGTAGCCAGTTTGATTTTTCCTTGGTTACCTCATTTGTTGTCACAACACTTCATTCTGGAACAGAAACCCAGTGGATAAAGCATGGGATTAGTAAATTAGTAATTTAACTGCACCCTTAGCACTCGTCCTTATGTACTGTGACAATGTAGAGATTTTTGCACAGTATTATGAAGGAAAGAGTTGTGTCACAGTGCTGAGGTGGGAAAAGCACTGTTTATGATTGTGGTTAATACTGTGTTGCTGCAGCATAGTTTTAGTAAGAATAATGCTGCAACATAAATGTTTCTTTCAGCTGGAATATACCTTGTTTGTTAGACTACAGGAGTAGAAGGAATTTCCAACATTAAAGCTCATAAGATGCCTTTTAAGTGAAAACAGAGACTTGGCTGACTGAGACTAAGATGGACTGAAGATGCTTGGCATTTAGATCACAGTAGTAGCAAAACCAGATGACAGAGCAGAGCTTTAAAAAGCCTCTCAGATGGAAAGATTTAGGATGGAAAGGAAGTGAGAGGAATGGAGGGTGTTGCTTATTAAGGGGAGGAGATAGGAAACAATGATGCTATTGTGGCAGCAGAGCTGATGAAGGTCAGAGACAATAAGCTCTGATTTGCATTCTTTCCAAATACTCATACAAAGCTGGTGATTTTTTAGTGTAAGATTAGGGACATTGTGGCCAGGGAGTTTGCTGTGCTTGTATGATTGTAATCTACAGTGCTTTAGTTTTTCAAGCAAAAAACAGTGCCTTCAGCAATTTAATGCAAAGGATATCTGCTTTGCATTAGACTTGCCATAAGCCTTCTGAAGAATTAGCTATAAACCTTAAGATCTGCACTTTACAGGAAGCTCTGGGAAGGGTCAGTCCAAGCTCTGGTATCTGGAAAAGTCACTGGAGGACATGGAACAAGCAACCGTCAGGTCTAACTCTATCCAAGAGATACTAAGCAGAATATTTTCACTTTAAATATGTGCTTTTGTAACCACCTATTGAAGAACTGTGCCAGACACAAGAGACAAGTGTCCCAAGGGCAGGGGATCATAGCTGGAAATTGTGAAATTAATGAGGGGTAGTCCTACAGGGGGATCCATGTTAAATTTCTTACAGAAATTGCTTATACATATCTATCTCCTAGGAAACGGTATTTATCTACATTAACATTCTTTATCTAGTACTAGATATATAGAATATGCCTAGGTTCATTGCAGTTTAGATTTCCCTTCTTTAGCATTCCTACAGCTTGCCAGAATGTTTGCTTCTGCAGAAACAAAGGTTAATTAAACACATCCGCCCATTAGATCAAGGAGTGAACATTATTACAATCTGGCCCCAAGCTCCCTTCTTCAGCTGTCAGCACTGAAAGACACTTGGAACTACAAATTAGTCCTCAAGCAAAACTAGTTTCAGCAGAAACCACCTGTTTTATTGAACAGAGAAGGTTTTCTGCATATTTACAAGTTCGGCTTGTACTTGTCTCGCCGTACCTAGTTCCAGCAAGAAACAGGGTATTGTGATTGTTGATTGATCCAAGGTTCTTGGACCTTTATGGTACCATGTTAACACATAATAAGGAATGTTAGAAAAAATCTACCTTGTCTGCATTGCTAATGGCATATTTTATAATTAATAGAGTTTAAGATAACTCATATTGGATTTTTTTCTTAAATTGTATTGCCTAGCTTTGCCCCTTTCACTGTGCTTTGGCCTGTGAAAGAGCTTGGAAAATAAACTGGCCAACTCCCTCATTAGGCATTTCTTTTCACTTTCTTTTCCCTTTCATTTTCTGGCTCTTATGTCTAAGCACCATATTACCACAAGTGCTTTCTCAATTCTGTGAATCAAATCTAAATAATAACACATTAACTATATTAACTATATCAACTCTTCAGAGCCGCACTGTGGCTGTACCTCAGTTTCCCTCTTGCCATCATGGGAAATGAAGTCTGACAGCCTATACCTTTCACAAACACGTACTGTTCCCATGCCTATAATCCCCACTACTTGAAGAACTGACATCCTTCAAATGTTTTCTTTCTGCGCTGAATCAACAGAACAAGGCTGCAATAGACCTGCCAGGAACCAGTGACCAATAATCCAAGTACTTAAGATAGGCAGGACACAGTGAGGTCTTCTCTGAAAGTAAGAACTTAAATAATGTTAATTATGTAAAAAAGCACCGTATCTACTTAATCATTGGAGCTGGCTTGTATCTATTCTCTTCAGTAACAGATTAAGCAAGTATAACTCTCTGCATCCAAAATTCAAGGCCCCTATTTTGTCAGAACTCCTCTCAAACGTGATAACGTATTATGCATCCCCCATTCTCATTCAGATTGTCCACAAGTAATTTCTGCTTTTCTCAAGCTGACTCATTCTTCATACTTATTAGCTGAATTGTTAATGAAAATGAATCTCTACCCATGAACTGAATGTTCATGTATTTAATTTCTACTGGTTTGGCTAGTTTTGGTCAGACACACAGACCAGACTTTTTCCCTATTCCCAATCAGGAAGAGAACACCTGGGCATTTTATTTTGAACTCTGATTCTTAAAAATATTGTCTAATGTTTGATTAAAGTTTTCAACTTCTCAAACACTATTACCATTTCACTTAACAGGTTAATAATAGGACCTACAGATAAAAGGAGACATAAATGAAGAGCTACCAAAAAAAGTCAGTTATTTGCATTGCTTTCTTGGGTTTGGTTTCAAAGTCTATAAAAGTCACAAAACTGTCTTTACCCAATTTGTACTGAACAACTCTGGCCTGCTTTTCAAAAAGCCTTTGAAAGGCAGCATCTCTGTCCCTGATAGTGGTACACAGACACAGCGCTGTCTTGCAAATCACTGATTACACAGTC